>NC_069666.1:11415000-12066666 GCF_027244095.1 Hemicordylus capensis | reverse complement strand
TTGGATTGTTGTGCCAATTAAAATTGAGGTATGGGAGAAAGGTTTGAGGGAAGATACTTGAGGAATCAAGTGCAAGAGGATGCAATCGTGGTTTTCTACAGAAGAGTTTGGCAATGCAGCTGAATCATTCGGCAATTGCAAAACAGGGGAAAGTCGGGCTGCAAAGAAGTATTTAAAATGCTGTGTTGCTGTCAGAAAGCTTTGCTATCATGCACATGCTAACTTTTGATTTTATCTCCCTACTGTTTTATCCCCACAGTATAAATGATAGTTTCTTTGCTTATGTAATGACCATAAAATTTTATGCATACTGCTTTCCTCATAGATCTTTTGCTTTCAGCGCGAGCAGTGAATTCAAGTAGCAAAGGAGGTCACAACAGCCAAAGCTTTTGCTACCTGTTTCTTTAGAGGATATCTTGGCTGAAAGGATACTTAAGGGACGATTCTCTCTGATACCTGTATCTCAAAAGAAGTGAGGACTGGAATTCTGGAAGAAGGAGCTGTCGCTGGTACAATCACTTTACAATTTACAGAAAAGGCAGAGAACAGGTCAATGACCAAGGAGCAATTATCTACTGAAGACAGATTTTTTTCATTATGTTATTCGTGAGCACCCAGAACACTGCACTATAATGCACAAATGGATATTGACATGGATCCTGCCAACTTTGCTCTACAGACCATATCTTTACATTCTCTTTCTCGTGAGTGCGATATCATTCGCTTGCAATGACATGACCCCAGAGCAAATGGCTACAAATGTGAACTGTTCCTCCCCTGAACGACATACCAGAAGTTATGATTATATGGAAGGGGGCAATGTAAGAGTGAGAAGGCTTTTCTGTCGAACAAAATGGTATATCAAGATTGACAGGCGGGGGAAAATCAAAGGAGTACAAGAGATTAACAGCAACTACAGTAAGTAATCTCTCTGCTTCTGCAATTTAAAGTAAAAGTTTTGCATCTGTATGCATTATCATGAAGTTTTTTTACGTGGTAACTTACATTGTCCTAGTTATTTTAGAACACACTGGCCACTCTGCCAGGCAAATGTCTTCTAATTAATCATACGACAGGACATTTGGAATTGATTTGGAAATGCATCATTCTAACTAATAACTTTTCCAGTATGTTGTAGATCTGCTAATGTATTACTTGCAGCTGGTAACGATTAGCAGAGAAAGCCTGTTATAACAAGTGAATTAAGGCTGTTGAGTATTAAAGTCTCAAACTGCAAAGCACCATGCTCATAAAATACTTATGAAACATTTAAGAACTCATGTAGTACACAGACTACCTGTAAGTAATGCATCTAAAATTCCTATCAAAATGTCCACCACATTTCAAATTTAAGTGGGGACCATGGTGAAAGATACCTTGCAAAGCTACCCTGATACTTTGTCAGGCTTGAGGTAAAGTCTCTGATTTATTTCAAAGACCTTTATTATCATGGTGATGATAAAATCTAACAGTATTCTCATCTGGCACGCCGCACAATATTTGTATCTATGTAGATTAACAAGAGAAGCAGCTAAAATTCAAAATCTACAGGTGACCGTTTAATTCTAATCTTAAAAGGTTTTTGATCTAAAAGTATTTGAAGGGCTTTATGTTGAGATGGGCAAGTTTTATAGATCTGATTAGGGCTGTCCACTGGTAAGTATAGCATATGCTTTACAATTATGTCATCATTAATATTTATGATACTGAACAGCACTTTTTGCTACAGATGAAAAGGGGAAGGAAAACGTGCAGATCAGTTATTCTCATATTCAATAGCGGCTTGTTATGGCAGCACATGACGACTCATGTGCTGAAAGATTCTGTCTGTACCTAATTCTGCATCTAAATGGTTATGTTGTCAAAACCAGATTGTAATGGAGAGTCACATGTCTTTTAAAACAGATTTCTGTATTATTCCATTTTATTCTTACAGGCTGTTAGACAGTTACTTGCAATAGACAAACTATCCATATACAGACTTAAAACTAAGATAGACTTTTTATTCAGTTCTTCTTCAGGCAATGTCCAACTGATTATATCAAAGCCAAATAAATAAACATGGTAAAATTTGTCTCTGCACATATTTATATGGAGTAATTTCTCCTCAATTTCTGCAATGCTAAAAAATCTATTGTCATATAATCTTCCCATATCAGTTGCCTCCTAGTTCTCTAGATGGGTGTATAGCACCTCACACTGACCATTAATGATACAAAGATGCCTTTCTTGAATTGCTGCTTGGTTTAGCTATCAATTCCGTATTACTTAAAGCTGCATTACAATGTGCATTTATCTGGGAGAAAGCTCCGCTGAATACAGTGGGACTCACTTCCAAGCAAACTTGTATAGGATTGTGCTACAAATGCATCATACCTGTCTTTTTAATCTTGGAGCTGAAGAATTATACATTTTGCTGTAGTTGTGAACAGACACACGTAGTTAAGACTTATTGATTTCAATGGAATTTAATTACATGCACAAAATTTCAACTCTACACTGCATGTTATATATGCAAATCATTTTAATCTCTGGGCCCTGGCATATCATTAACACACAAACCAATGAAAAAGGAACCCTGAATTTTCATCTGTGCCTAATCCAGATCAGATATCCGGAGAGGTCTCTACCACACCCTACTTGATGAGTAATGCTCTCTCATTTCATTAAACTGGCTAAATTTATGTTGGACTCATCATGCAGATTTCACTGCAACTGCAGTTGAGAATAAGTTGTCCATTAATTAATGAATCAATATCCAGCTTGTTGCCGCTACTTTGTTTTTCCTAAGTATTTTGTAGTCAGGACCTGCATTCCACTGGTGCTCCAAAGAACATGGTATGCTCCCACACAAACAGGCTTTCCTGTTCACTTCAAACAATCTGCGCATGCGAACGAATGTGTGCATGAAGCTGTTCTAAGCCCTGAAACCAACAGGGATGTCTTTGAACATGTGGGAAATCTGTGAATGTACTGGGACTCCTTCATGCTCAAATTTCCAGTGGATCAGTATGAGAGCCATGGGTATTATTAATCTGCAACAAATACTTGTGATGATCACCTCTCCATATGTCAGTATAGTTTGTGGAAGTTATTAAATTATGTCACAGTAGATTTACCCTTCATTAAACCCAGATGCCAAGATTCGCCTTTCTAAACCCAGTTGAAAATAGAAATCACAATGAGTTCTTCTCAAGCTGACTTCAGCTAATTTTGAAAAAGATCATAGTGTTCATCCATAAAACTATGAGCAAGTGAGAATTTATTAGGTTAAAGAAGGCTGTGAGTAAAAGTAGTACTGTAATGGCAATAAACTGGATATTAATCCATGGATTAATGGGCAGTTTATTCCCCTCTACAGTTGTTGCAGTGAAGAGAGAGGAGTGTGCCACAACAGCTATAGTGTCACCAGATGGGAAAGAAGTGGGGCAGTGTTATCTAGCTCTACTCCACTTAATTCTACAAATGTCCTCCTGTCTGTCTCCATGCTACCCCTAATTTGGCATTGTGTAATAGCCCTTGAGAGTCTAACCAGACTTTTTGCACAAATACATGCTCTAGACTCCCAAACACTTTTTTTTTAAAAAGAAAAACATCTTGGAAAGGAGGGCAGATAGGTTCCTCCCCCAAAGGTTCTCAATTCCCAAATCCCTTGCACCATGGCTTTCCCACATTTGGGGTTCAAAAAGCATGTTTACCTGCATTACGAACCCTGTGGCAGGGGGAAAAAATGATGGAGGCCATTTGGAATAAAGAAACAGCCAGTGGGAAAGCATCGGGCAGTCCCTTGGCCTACTGCTTCCTTGCAACCCCCCCCCAGCTGTTTGTTCTTTTTTTCTTTTAAAAGCTAGCAATGGGGCTCCATTATGCATATTTGTGCAAAACCTATAGGTGCATAAGAAGCTGCCTTATACTGAGTCAGGCCTTTGGTCCATCCGGCTCAGTATTGTCTATATTGACTGGCAGCGCCTGTCAAAGTTTTCAGACAGGAATCTTTCCCAGCCCTACCTAGAGATGCTGTGAGGAACTGAACCTGGGACTTTCGGTATGCAAAGCAGATGCTCTAGTACTGAGCTATGGCCCAAAATCAAGAAGATGGTTTCTAACTATTAAAGTACTAACATGCTGAAATGTTAGAAATGTCCTTCTCATGAAACGGTGAGAGCAACTATTTTACCAACCAATATTTATATCCCACTTTAAAACAACAACAACAACAATAGATGAGTCGATGAAAAACAATTGAAGAAAATAACTAAATACAAGGACCTTCAGATTGAAATTGAGCGGCTCTGGAAAAAGAAAACAATAGTGGTGCCAATAGTTGCTGGTGCCTTTGGTGCAGTACCAAAAGAACTTGAACACCATCTCGACACCTTGGGCATCAATAAAATTACCACACATCAACTACAGAAGTCCACACTACTCGGGACAGCACGGATACTACGATGATATCTTTAAATTTTTTTACGTATCCTAGACCCTTGGAAAGGGCCTTATTTGGTAATTAAAGTACCAAATCCAGTCAATAACATCTGGTAGACTATGTGTAAAATAGCACAATAATAGGATAACAATGATAAAATACAATACAAATATTATAATATAAAACTATAACAGGTTAAAAGAGGTTAAAACTGTAGCATTAAAACCAAACCTCCACCTAACTGTTTATGCCACGCCATATGCTATACCATGATCTCCACTTGTCTTAGAAAAAGCCTGAATGGCTTGTGAGTCACCAAGATGGACAAAGCTCACCAGTAAGGTATGACCTCCCGCCACCAAGGACTCATAAAACCTATTTTTTGCTAGTTGCCTGGAACTGGAAAAAAGAACAGGTGAGTTGTCAAAGAAGCAGTTCCTGTCAGCATAAAATACAGGACTGGTGTGCCTCATTCAGTGGAGTCGCAAGTTGTGCAGGCCTGCCTTGAGAACAGTGCATGAACGTATGGCACTTTCTTTACATTTAGAAACATAACTCTCACCTTCCTCTGATGCTTCATACAAGAAGCATTGAACAGCTAGGAAGCATAACATGCTGCAAAGTGGGGCTTTGCATTGAAAAGCCAGATCCTGAAGAAAACGTCAACCCCACCCTCTCAATATTTGTTCACTCGTTTATACAGAAATCTCATATTCTAAAAATCTTTGGTATTCTAGGAGTATGCACTTTTGGAAAGTTTCCTAACTCAAGTCACCTAGGGCAACTTACCAAAATTAATTTGCCTTCTTCAACCTCGTATTTTAAACAAACATGGGCAGAAAGTGTGACATCATCACTATCACCACGTCTGGATTTTCTCACGATGAACGCTACAAAGCTGGGACATATTGGGGGTGGTGGTTCTGCTTTCAATTAGAACTGTGCTGTATAACACCGATTGCAATAGTACAAAATTGCATGGAATTTACCCGTGACAATTCTGGATTTCACACCAACATACGAGGACGAATAATATTTATATACTGCTTCTTCAACCAAAGTTCCCAAAGCAGTTTACACAAATATAAACAAATAAATAAATAAAATGGCAACCTGTCCCCAAAGGGCTCACAATCTAAAAAAGAAATGTAAGACAGACACGAACAACAACCACTGGAGGATGTTATAGAATATAAACATGCATGGTTGAGCCACTAAGATGTAAAATATACCTCGTCCATACACCCTTATTCATACACCATCTCAGTAAGAGAGGTTAAAGCAAATCTCTCAGAAGGACAAAGTAAACCTCACTATGTGCTGCAAATGGAGATCAGCTAATCTATTTGTCTCACTCATGTGGCGATCCAAAGAATGTAAGTTCAAAGTATAATGAAATAAACAACAATAAAAACAGGACCCAGTCTAGTGCAGCACACAGTTGAATATGTAAAAGCACTTTGCTGAGAGCTAGTGTAGTGTAAAGGCAAAGAGACAGAACAATAAAGCAGAACTTTCCTGGTTTGAATCTTGTGTCTTCTGTGAACTCACTAGGTGGCCTGAGGCAAGCCACTCCCTCTCAGCCACCTACAGTATGGGAATAAGAATACTTTGTCTTATAGGATACCATTGTTGTAAGCATTGCAGCGAGATGATTCATCTGAAGCTGTCTGCACATTCAAAACACACCATGCAAAAGCTAAGAGGCTGACATAATGCACAGTGTTATGCATGTGGCAGAATGTAACATCTGCACAGTTGCACAAGCGCCAACATTGCACAAACGGAGTTGTGTGACAGGGCAACCATGATATATAATGGCTACACTGCCATACAACTTGATTTGTGCAAGTTTTGCACTTGCACAAGTGCGCAAGCATCACGTTCCGTCACATGCATAATGTTGCACAGTATTTCAGCCAGTATGCTTTGAGCTTTTCCACATGATGGTTTATTCCGTATCTTTTAAAGCTCCCACCTTACTTAATGACAGGCTCCCCACTGGCTCCAGATGCCTGCACTGGGTTCTGAAGAGACTCGTCCCTCCTGGCATCTTAGGGGGAAATAAAATCTGACTATATTCCACTTCTCCACATTTTTGGTCCCTATTTGAGACCATGTTTTCTCTGATTTGTGCTGCTTCAGTGTCATTTCCCCCCCTACTTAAAAGGGCTTCTTCACTGTGTGATCCCAGCAAATCGGGAACCATATAATCAACATGCTGACATCACACAGTGACATGTAGCCAATCAAATTTAGCCATGCAGGCATGTCAATAAGGGCAAAGAAAGTCCCCCCACATATTTGGGATATACATATCTGGGCTGTCATCCTAACACTGCACAAGCACAGTGCTGTGCTAGCACAAGGATGTTTTGAGCTTGCACTGAGATCTTGCGTTCCAGGCTAACGTTGCACTAGTGCAACTGGGTGCAATTCTGCCACAAGATGCATAACCTGTAGAGCCCTTTCTCACGAACATGTGAGAGGGCAGACAGCGTGGAAGGCAGCAGAAGCTTACCTTCCCCACAGATGATCCAAGTGGGGGGTCTGGGTGCATGAGTTGGCAGCAGAAGCTCAACTTCCCTGCAGACAATCCTCCAGGTGTTGCTGGACACGCTAACTATGTGCCCAAATGGTCTGCGGCTGACACAGGCAGCACGGAGGTCCTGGGGCCAGGACACATCATCCTGGCCCCCAGAAATCCCACAATGCACAGCACAAGTGTGCCCAGGCTTAGTTGCCCTGGCCTGGCCTTGGCTGTTCGTGAGATCAGCCTCATAGTACGCCTCCTGTATGTGTGTAGTAGTCCATTCATTGTGCATAGCCACAGGCATTGCACCAAATGAAATAAAATAAAATAGGTACAGCCAGACATACGCAGTCACACAAATAAATACAACAACCCACACCACACCATCAAATAAAAGGGTCCCCTTTACAATCGACTGCTATAGATTTCAAATAATCAGCCTGCGTCAGATTTCAAATAATCAGCCTGCATCTTTTGGGCTGCCAAAGCAAACAAAACTACACACTGGGAAACTTTCGCATCAAAATCTGATCGCAGCAAGAGAACCTTTTCCTCATCAGACACTAGACAGTAAAAAGACTTCACCTCATTGAGATATTTATCTTGCACCAATAGATAGAGAGGGCAATAGGGCAGATAAAGAAGCAGATCTTGGATCTAAAGCTGGCCACATACACAGAACCTTTGGCCTTCTGTGGAACACCTGTATCCTGTAATCCACTGCCCTTGTGCAAGCGCAATGAGAACATAAGAGATTGTGCAGCTCTGAGCATTCCCTGCAGCTGTGCACAGCTATGATGTCATGATAGGTGTTTCCCTTCTACAATGGAGGATTCACTCCAAAAAGATTCCTCAGGATCGCATGACTATGTTTTGTTCACTTTTGTTTGCACTTTCTTTCCCCCTCCCCTGTCCCTTGCATTTATATCCAGACTCCTCATTGAAGTCTACTGTATCCCCCAAATCCTTTATTCATTTATTGACCACCTTCATCTTTGCACGTGTGTGTGTGTGTGTGTGTGCATGCGCTGCATGTACACTACCTGCAGAATAAAATTGATAGGTCTGTTATCTCTCATCCCCATATACTGCTCTTAATAGGTTCACAGAATATATTATGTATTTGTTTGTTTGTTTGTTTGTTTGATTTTTAGACCGCCCTTACAAAATAGCTCAGGGCAGTTCACAAACATCAGAGACCCTTTAAAACAATTTAAGAGCACTGGAAGGCCAGGCCAAACAGGTAGGTCTTTAGGGCTCTCCTACATTCTAATAAAGAATTTAAATTACGGATGTCTGCGTTAGAGGTTATAATTAATATTCATGACGATATCTTTGACTTAGGTTCTTTGTTATGATTTTTTTAAAAATAAAACCCAATGAAATAAAAAAGAAATAAATTTTAAAAATCTTATTTAAAATTTAAAAATCAGATTATTTTGGGGGGAAAAACATTGATTTGTATCAACTCTGTTTTTGTATGGGTTCAGTTTTGTTCATTGTGCTGGTGCAGCA
This sequence comes from Hemicordylus capensis, assembly GCF_027244095.1. Lineage (NCBI taxonomy): Eukaryota > Metazoa > Chordata > Lepidosauria > Squamata > Cordylidae > Hemicordylus > Hemicordylus capensis. The sequence continues at coordinate 12,058,192 of NC_069666.1, read as the reverse complement.
TTCTGTTTGCTGGCTGCCTGGGACTGTAACACCTTTGGTGGGCTGTCAAGCATCCGGCCAGCAACCATACGTGCTTGATGGGTTGTATTCAGTTTGGTGGATCATGGGTTGTGCAGACTTGTTTGTTCCAAAGATCTATCCTACCCACATGCAGCCCAGCCCTATAAACTGATGAGAATTGAGAGAATGGTTCATGGGACTTACCACAAGGATAGCCTTATGGATACCTTCAGTGCTGCAATAGCACTATGTTCCATTCTGACTGTTGTGCCATGTAAGAGCTATGGCTGGGAGCTGGGGCAGAATGCCAGCCTTGCTTAGTATTGCATGGGGTTTATTAGGGCATATAGGTCAGCCAAATACTGTCATTAAGGGAAGGGGGTTGGGCATTTTTCTGGAAAGCAGAACAAAGCCAGCTGGCTCAATCCCAGAAATATGATGGATTGCACTTTGCTCTTTGCAAAGCTTATGCTGACCCACAGGATACAGGCATCCATTAAGTACAGCTTGAATAGGTGGAAATAGCACCAAACTCTCATGGAATTCGGGATAACTGGAGCCAAATCTCAGCAGAACCGGTTTCTGTTCCAGGATTTGACCTTGAGAGTACCTCAAAGAGTACCTTTGAGAATGTGCGAATTGTCTTCCCCTCAATCACTGAATGATAACAAACAGGCCGTACACTGGAAGCCAAGGGCATTCATGTCAGATGAAATAAATGGCTTTGAGGCACAGTGCCTCTGGCAGTGCTCTGATTTAGCACTAGAAGGTTCTTGACATTTTCTGTGTTCATAAAATTTTAGCACTGATGGTCCCAGGTGACTATGCAGTCCACACATACATCATTGTGAATTATGCTTTGTAATAACCAGCAATTGAAACATCATAATAGTCTTAGTTCTTGGAGGAATATCAATAGGAATGTCTGCTTCTACTAGCAGAGCTCCTTGGACACTGAGTTGATGACTGGAGAATAAGCTTGATGAATAATAACAGAGTAGGCCACCAACAGCTAGAAGATATCACTCTGCAGCTGACATAAATCCCCATTCTTTAACTTGGGAACTGAAGTACAGAGTGAGGGCCAAAAGCCACTCCCATGAAAGAAGCATTTATTGAAACAGATGGGAGGCAAAGCCTCGATCTCCTCAAGCCAACTTTTCATTCCTTTTTTCTTTGTGCCCTTTCTTTCCCCCTTTGGTTCTACTGCATGTCATGTAAGTGCCTAACTCTACTTAGATCACACTCAGTCATTTCTACCACCAATTTTAAGACCATAAAAGCAGTAGAGCTGAATGTATTGTACTGGTTAATTGTGAGCTTCAAATTGAAAGTCCCCCATTCACATTGGTCCTGAACTCACTTTGTGGCCTTAGGTAAACCTTAGGTGAGAACCTTTAGCTGGTTCTCCCAACCCACAACTGAGCAGGAGACGCATTCAGTCAGATTCCAAGCCCCTGAGCACTCTTGAGAAACAGTCGTGGGTTGGTAAAAGTAAATGTAGGAGCAGGGGAAAATGATCGTGCGTTAGCCATAATTTGGGTAGGATGCAGCGGCCAACCCACACTGTGTACCCAGCACTGTAGCGAGGGTGGAGGAAAAGCATGTCCCACACAGTCCTACCCAGATCGCGGCTAGCACACAATAACTTCTCCCTCCTCCTACCTCAATTTTTACTGACACACAGACCTATTGGATCATAGGAAGCTGTCTTCTACCGTGTCAGACCACTGGTCCAACTAGTATTGTCCACACTCACTGGCAGAAATCCAAGGTTGCAGGCAGGTGTCTTTCCCAGGCCTACCTGGAGATGCCAGGGAGTAAACCTGAGAACTTTTGCATTAAGCATGCAGATGTTATTCCACTGAACTATGGCCCCATCCCCTAAGGAGAATATGTTATACCTCTCACATGTAGTCTCCCATCCAAATGCAAGCGGAGGTGAACCTGCATAGCAAAGGGAACAATTCATGATCGCTACCACAAGACCAGCTCAAACTATGAAACTTAAATTGAATCTTGACACTGAAATATGGGGATACTAATACTACATTTTGAACCCCAGCCAATAAAATTTAAATCATACATTTCATTTAAGTGGCTACATTAGAGATGTCATTTTAAAAGTATTTAACCCACTACACACACACACACACACACACACACACACACACACACACTGGAGGTGTGTATGTGTGTGTAGATAGATAGATAGATAGATAGATAGCAGCAAATATACTTTATCACTTGCTTGCTCTTCTTGCATATATGTATGCAAGTATAAGACTAGCTTTGGCAGATACACATAATTGTGTATCAAAAACAAAATATTATTTTTGACTTTGTTCCATTATGGTCCTGAAATAATGAGACTGCAACCCAATGAATAGTTTTTGGGGAGTAGATTCCACTGAGCTTAACAGGACTTAATGCTGAGTAAACAAGTACTGAACCGCACTATAATAAAAGGAAAAAATCTTACTACCTTAATTTAGAAAGAGTGATATGAGCCTACCAAACTAAATGAGAGGTTCATATTAACAAGAGTATAACAGAGGCCAGTTTCTATAGCTGCTGTATTGTTAGCCTATGAAGGTTTCATAATACATGACATCATTTGTATGCATGGAAAAGGTTATCTGTGAGACAAATAGTGCTCATAACTTGGAAATAGATATTCACAGATGTGGCTGACAACTGCACACGCAATTCACAGAAAGGCTGAAAAAAACCCTATGATGACATCAATATTGATTTGTCATATTTCAACTTGTGAAACAAACTTTAAAAAGTTAAAATTAACTTCTAACTTTTAGTTGATGCATTTTATTTCAATAACTCATATATTTGGCTTGATACTGGCAGCATTTGAGCAATATTTGCATCAGGTCAATGCTCTTAAAATACTAGATTGAGATCTTCAGCTGATGAAAACTGACACAGCTCAGGTGATATGGCAGCTTATATCTACTGGGGAGAGACTAGAAAGCCAACTCTTCTGAGTGTGATTAGGAGGAGTTTCTGCTTCCCTTAGAAACAAACCTGAAAATTCTAAGTTTGAACAGAAGAGGTAGAGTGTTAATTGGGAAGACTGACAATCAGGACAGAGGGAGAGAAATGAGCTCTGATCTGGGTACTGAAAAATCAAAGCTCTGCCTTCTCCAGCTCTTGTCATCCATGAGGGTAGTTTAGATCCATTCATTCCAGAGTAAGCAGCACTAGACATCAGGGCTGGGTATGCTCCCACTATTGCTATAGAGCAAATCACATGCAGACCAACACTTTGTAAGGCTGGCACAGCCAATTTTAGATCTAATCTTCCCTTTTCGAAGAAGCTGATTGAGCTAACAAAGCAACTCCAGGCATTTCTGGATGAACATCTTTTCTTGACCCTTTTCAGTTTGGCTTCAGGTCTGATTAAAAGATGGAATCTGCTTTAGTAATCATGGAGAATGAGCTGACTCCGCACAGAGCATCTGTGCAGTTGTGCACTGAGGCTGTGGCATCCCCCCGCAGCTCGCTCGCTCGCTCTCCCCCCCACAGTTCGCTCGCTCACTCTCCCCCCGCAGCTCACTCACTCGCTCTCCCCCCTGCAGCTCGCTCTCCTCCCCACAGCTCGCTCGCTCTCCCCCCTGCAGCTCTCTCCCCCTGCAGCTCTCCCCACTGGGCGGGCCAGGGCCAGGCCATCCCGCTGCCACCTCCCACCTCCTCCTCCCAGCTGGTAGGACTTTGCCTGCCATCTGCCCACCTCCTCGCCCGCCACCGCCTCCTCTTCCTGGCCGGCGGGGCTTGGCCTACCATCCACCCACCTCTTCTGGCCGGAGGGGCTTCGCCTGCTGGCCCTCCATCTCTGCATCCTGACCACCACCATTATTTCTCTCTGCTTCAATGCTGGAACTCTTGCACGCTCTAGAGCATCTACACGTTAGTACTTGATTGCTCCCCTCACCTCAGAGATCTTCCCACCCTCACCTAAGCTGTACTCCTGCTCCTCCTCCATCCCGTTGCTTCCATCCCCCTCACCCTTCTTGGTCGTGGCTGCAGCATCTCTGCCACCTATTGTCCAAGCTGCAGCCCCCTATCTCCAGAGACCTCCCCACCACCACCTGAATCCCGCTCCTGCTCCTTCCTCCAGGAGCGGCAGCAGTGGTTGACCGGGCCGTTCCTTGCTGCTGCTACCACTACCATGGCTGCTCGTTTCCCTCAGGTTGCTGACAGGCCTGGGTATGGACCCTTGCCTGCCTCCCTCCCTCTGACAATGGCCTCAGTAGCCCCAAACAGCAGCAGTGGTTGACTGGGCCCTTCCTTGCTGCTAGTGCTGCCATGGCCGCTCATTCCTCTCAGGCTACTGACAGGCTCACGCCCGTCCCTTGCCCTTCCTTCTGTCTCTCTTCCCCCTCACTTCTTTTTCTCTTTCTCTCTCCTCCACTTGCTCTTCCCCACTCTTTCTTCCCCCTCCCTTCATGTTTTTTTCTCTTCCTCCCTCCTTGAGTTAACAGATTTTGTTCATCTTATCTGCATATGGAATTCCCACTGTCCAATCAGGTGCTTCTGCTTGCAAACTCTGTCAGCCAATCGCCTCCTTTCTACCACGTCCCCACGCATGGCCTGTTTTGGAGAATTAATAATATAGATGATCTACAGCTGGAGGAAACAGAGGAATACCTCCTTGTTGATCCTGCTAGATCTCTCAGTGGCTTCTGATACTGTAGACAGCATCATTCTCTGCAGACACTGGTTAAGCTGTTGGGACTCACTCCCCAACGGTTCCACTCTTTTCAATTTGACCACACCCAAATGATAGCTATAAGGGATGCAATCTCAATGCAGTAGAAACCAATGTACGTTGTTTCACTGAAAAGGGACCTATAGCTGAACTTGGCGTTGTCACCAATGCTCATCAATGAAACCCTGTTCTATATTTGTTTAACTAAGCACCTGGGAGCTGAACCAGTGATTGATCAGGTGGCCAAGTGGATGAGGCTGTGGCTGAATGGATAGAGATGGACAAATTATTGCTGAATCCAGGCAAAAGAGAAAGTTATGCCAGTTGGGAATCCTCCGACTTTTAAGGGGGTTAGCATGCCTGTAACAAATGAGGTTGAAATATCACTACCTAAACAGATTTAGAGCCTAGGGGGGCTCCTAGAGTCACTATGCACATAGCAATGGTGTCCAGAGCTGTATTTATTAACTGCATTTACCACGCAGACTCTGTTCCCTCTGGGAAAGAGGTGATCTCCCCATGCTGATACATACATGATTTGTAATCTTATCTACTGTAATCTGCTTTGCATAGCCCGGACCTTGAAAACAATTCAGAAGCTTCAGCTGGTGCAAATGCTTATCTTCTAATGGATGCTGAAAGGCACAATGCATGTCTGTCTGCTTCTGGACACAATTCAAGAAAGGCATTGGTTTAAAACATCTAAGCCCTTCAAAGCATGAGACCTGTCCATCTCAGGGATTGTGTCTGCTGGTATCAGCCTCTGAACTGATTATGTTCAAAAGATCGGACCCTGCTCCATGTATCCTTTGTTATTTGTAAAGCAACATGAAGACTGATGTTTCTATTCCTGCACACGCTGCAAAATGACCAAGAGCTGAGTTTACATAGCAGATTCAGTGCTGCTGCTACAAAGAAAGTATTCTAGTTATTTTTACTATAAATGTGGAAGAAGCTAAGTGATCAACACCTTGGGTTTTTCACTTAGTAGGTCAGCACTAATTAGTGTTTGGGTTGAGCTGTGGTCAAGAGGGATTAGAACAATGTAATTTTGGTTAAACTAACAAATGAAAGCCTGGTTTTAGAAGGCCATACTATGGCTATACTTAGTTGCACTGGTTGCCGATATGTTTCCGGGCAAAATACAAAGTGCTGGTTAATTATTACCTATAAAGCCCTGAATGGGTTAGGTCCGCGTTACCTTCTTCTGTATGATCCCTACTTTACATTAAGGTCATCAGGAGAGGTCCATCTTTAGTTACCACCGGTACGTCTGGTGGCAACTCGGAAGCAGGCCTTCTTTGTAGCTGCTCCTGGGCTCTGGAATGCACTCCCGGCAGAAATTTGTAGCTTGGGTTCATTGTGGCCTTCATTGATTGATTAATTAAGTGCTGTCAAGTCGGTGTCGACTCTTAGCGACCACATAGAGAGATTCTCTCCAGGATGATCTGTCGTCAACTTGTCCTTTAAGGTCTCTCAGTGGTGCATCCATTGCTGTCGTAATCAAATCCATCCACCTTGCTGCTGGTCATTCTCTTCTTCTCTTTCCTCCAACTTTTCCCAGCATTATGAACTTCTCAAGGGAGCTGGGTTTTCGCATAATGTGTCCGAGGTATGATAGCTTGAGCCTGGTCATTTGTGCCTCGAGTGAAAATTCTGGATTGATTTGTTCTCTGATTCATTTTTTTGTTTTCCTGGCTGTCCATGGTATCCTCAAAAGTCTTCTCCAGCACCAAAGTTCAAAAGCATCAATACTCGTTCTACCTTACTTCTTCAAAGTCCAGCTTTTACATCCATAGAGTGTCATGGGGAATACCATTGTCTGAATGATTCTTATATTTGTAAGTATAGACACATCACAGCACCTAAATATCCTTTCCAAGGCCTTCATTGTAACCCTACCAAGTGCTAGTCTGTGGCGTATTTCTTGACTGCTGCATCCTTTACTGTTGATGGTCAATCCTACAAGGCAGAAGCTATCCACCACTTCAATCTCTTCATTAGCAATTCTGAGGCTGGTTGCTGTACCCGTTGTCATTAGTTTAGTCTTCTTGACATTTAGCCATAGCCCCTTTTAAAAAAATGTGTTCCTTGACTTTCATTACTAGAGCTTGCAGATCATCCGTATTCTCAGCTACCAGAGTGGTGTTTAAGGGCCTTCAAGAGAGCCCTTAAAACCTATTTGTTTGGTCTGGCCTTCCAGGGCTTTTAAATTGTTCTTCAATGTTTTTAACTGTTATAAAATGGGTTTAAACTGTTTTTAAATGTTTTTTATATTGTTTTCAGTTATTGTTAGTTTTCTGTCTTTTGTTGTTGTACACTGCCCAGAGTCTCTGGATGGGGTGCTGCAATCAATCAATCAATCAATCAATCAATACACTAGTTTATTCAGATTTTTTAAAAAAAAAAACAGTAACAGGGATAGACAAACAATTTGGTAATAACAATTTAAAACTTCATTTTAGAAATGGTAGGGTAACTTGAATGACAAAGACAGATAATTTGGACATGCAAGTTGCAAAAGATGCTATGCTCATTGTGAGCATATTGTGGCTTCTTGGGTGTTTGGTAGATGCTTGTTTTTATAGTCACAGACAGAGCAAAATGAGGTCCTTTATGGCTGCACACATCACCTTGGCCTGCACTGTGCTTTATAGTATCTCAGGGAGCACAGGATTGTAAGGTCTGTCAGTGAGGCACTGCTTTAGGCTTCACATTTTAGGAAGATAAGATGATCATCTACCAAGATTTTTTCCTTCCCTATTTAGCAGGATCTTTTCTGTGGCAGTCCCAGAATCATGGAGAGCTGTCCCTTCAGAAGTCTTGTGTGTTCTCCTCTTGTCTCTTTTTCAAGGTAGCTGGATTCCCTTTTTGTTTGTTCTGGCAAGCATTTTGGAAGTTTAAAAAAACACAAACCATTGTTTTTGCACAGTTTTAAATTATTGTTTTACAATCTTACTGGATTTGATACTTGAATTTTCTTTCTCTTTCTTTCTGAAAATACCTCATGAGCATTTCTGTTGAAAGACTATCTGGAAATATTGGATAACATCCAGAACAAGTGTAGTCAGGACCAGTGGTCCCTCTAATTTTTTTCATTTCTGTGTGGAATGAGTTTTGTTATGACAGTATCAAGGCAGTGTGTGCAAATGTGCATTCAGAGTGGGACTTTCCTGATTCAACCTGAGTGGGGTCTAAAATTAACTAAGCAGACATCAAAAAACTTGTGAGTGTGTGTGCACATGTGTGTGCACACCTTAGGGCAGGCCTGCTTAACCTTGCCCCCCCAGGTGTTTTTAGACTACAACTCCCATAATCCACAGTAGCCAATAGCCAGGGATTATGGGAACTGTAGGGGGGACACAGGTCAGGACTAAATCCTATTGAAATTGAATGGGAGTTACATGTTTCATTGATTTGAGTGGTGCTTAGGCAAGACTAACTAGTCTGAGTGTCATCAGTTGTAAAATAAAAAACAAATACAGTAAGCTGGTTAGCAAAATAGCCCACTTTTTCTTGTGATGTCCGTTGGTTATTCTATGCATTTCAATGAAGTGTAGGTTGGCTAGACTCAAATATGAATTTCTAACTGAGGGCTCAGCAAAAAGCAAAAGAGTAAAAAAAAAAAAAGAGTTTGAATCCTTAATGTAGAGAATTTATATAGATGATTCAGAGAAAAGAAATTACTGGCATCTTGGAATAAATATGCTTCTGTGCCACCATAAACCATGATGATGGATGCAAGATTTCTGTCAGTGGATGGGATCCAAAACCACTCTTCTTCTGTTAGGTTCACAGGCAGACAGTAGAACAAAAAATGTGGGTGGTGCTGGCACAGGAGAAGTTGTGGGCAGGGCAGCCAAAGGATGCAGTTAATTCGATCCATCCTTCTGCAGCTTCTGCCACAGGCTTAAATGGAAACGTGAGCTGTGTCCTCTGACAAAAGCTCTGACGCAAAGAAAACAGTGAATCCCTTGGCGATGGTGATGTGGACCACCCACTGTTTTCTGCACCTGCCGAGGTGCTTCCAGTATCTGTGTGCATGCTCACTCCTCTAAAGGGCTGCATCCTTTGCAAAACCAAAGCTCCGGGGCAGGGGGTGGGGGTTAGGATAACTCCCTGTAACCCATCTTCTCTTCAGAGAGTGCCATCCATTCCCAGTCGTGAAGATCCGATTACTATCTATTGATGTTCGTAGTGGCCGACATCTGGAGCATGGAACCCCACGCAGAAGGGGGTGCTGCTAGTGGAGAGGTGTTGTGCCAGTTAGTTGTGCTATGCCTATAGCTTTCGTTTCAGATGAGTGTTCAAGTGCTGCAGAACCAGAAGCATGCATGCAGTACTGCAGCAGATGTGCACATGCAACACACCTCATTTGTTTTAATGGGAACTTTTGTGCTGAAGTGTGATTCCACAAATCCCATGTGTATTGTGTAAAATAAAGGCTGGGCAGCAGACATACATACCTATGATATTCGAATATGCCTGTTTATGTACATCAAACTTTTTTTCGTAAAAATGGAAAATGAACCACAATTGCAGTGGCAGCAGGAAACAGCTAAAGAGAGACAGAACTGAGACCAGCACCAGAGGACACCAGAGGAAGCAGTGGGAACTGGTGGCAAAGGCAGCAAGGAGAAAGTATAATCGTCTCCCCAATGCCCAGTCCCAAACATCAGCAGAGACTCCTAGCTTTTACTATAGATTGAAGATTTGTACAGCCAGTGGCTAGCATTTATGGCTTGTGATTCTGCATCGACAGAACGTGCTGCATTGCACTAACTTGATAGCGTTGGAATGGTTGGTTTGATTTTTGCCAGCATGTCTAGTTTTTAATGGTTAAAGGTCTGACAGCAGTTTTCAACTTCCTTAAAAACCAATAGCCTCTTCAAAACCCACCCTTGGCTAGGTGCAGAGGGTCTGATTATCACCCATGTGCCCCACACTATCACCTAAGGTTGATCGCTTTCTGTCCTATCCTCTTCCTTTGCCTTAACTCTATTAAATAATCCTTTCCATAAAACCAAATTCATCTCGCTCAAACCCCTCTCTCTACTCCTACTTACACATGAGAGGAGAGCTGGTCTTGTAGCAGCAAGCATGGCTTGCCCTTTAGCTAAGCAGGGTCTGCCCTGGTTGTATATGAATGGGAGACTAGAATTGTGAGCACTGTAAAATATTCCCCTCAGGGGATGGAGCTGCTCTGGGAAGAGTAGAAAGTTTCAAGTTCCTTCCCTGGCTTCTCCAAGATAGGACTGAGAGAGATTCCTGCCTGCAACCTTGGAGAAGCCACTGCCAGTCTATGAAGACAATACTGAACTAGATAGACCAATGGTCTGACTCAGTATATGGCAGCTTCCTATGTTCCACATCACCAAAATTGTTCTCTGTCGCTTCCTTCAGAATCCTTATTCTTCCTATCCGTTCCTTAAGCAGTCCCCCATTTCACATGACCCACGAGTCCTGTGCGTCTTCCCCACCCTATTCTCTCCCCCTCCTTTTCACTTGGTTTGCAACCATTTCCAAAAGAAAAAAGAAAAAGCTGAGTATAACATATAAATTCAGCTGTTTTTAGTGATTTATTATGAGCAATTGGCACTGCAATGTACCTAATATAATATTGCTTTCTTTTCCACAAAACATCCCCAGCTGTTTTCCCATAATTTAGCTATGAGGACAGTTGTTTGCTTTCTCAGGCTTCAGAGAAAGCAAAATTTGGAGTATAAACAGCTTGCTAAAATTTATTAACAACTTCTGTTATTATTTTTAGATTGGGTTTTTTTGTGGGGGAAATAATGAGAAAATATTGGCAACAATTTCTGGGTATGAACCTGCTTGTTCTGTGTTAGGCAATAAGCCAGTCATTCCTATTTTGCCCTTTCATGGAACTAGATCCAAGGAGAGAGAGGAAAGATAAGAAAAACTTCAAGAGTCACCACTGCAGACATATTTCCAAAATCTCTTATAACTGGTGGGCCGATTCCACTACCGCCACTTCCCAGAGTCAATTTCTCTGAATCAAAATAATATATAATGGGTGCTTCCACACGAGCCCCTTTCTCTGGAAAATCCTCCCCACCCCACCCCCTGCGTTGTTCACTGACTTTTTATGAGGAATTCACATGACATCACTACCAAGTTGTTGTGTTCCAGAATTGTCTGTGCTGTCCTTCTGTGCTTTTTATAGAGTGGTGACGTGTGTGTGGCTTCATTTTTGTTTTGTTAGAAAACACACTTGCATGGCCAGTCTGTCCATTTTGAAGAGGCACATCACTACTGAAGCTTTTATGAGCAACTTTGCCTTTAATCAAGAGCTTCCTGTTTGTAGGTTCACCTCATTGTCTTTCTTCCTAGTCAGGACTATTGGGAGATTAGTGACGAACTGGTCCTCAGTTAATCCATTTCTGTCCCCCACAGAGGCAGGTGGTTTAAATGACTGCTTTCCATTTCCATTTCCATTATTTTTCCTCTTTTATTTATTTTATGGCAAAACAGTACTACTATACTATAAAAGAAAGAAAAGGGGGAAATAATTGGAGGAAACCAGGCATCTTAACCCACCCACTCCCATGTCTTCTTGGCCAATTCATCATTGATCTTCCAGTTACAACTGAGCAGGAAGCAATACAGCTGACTTAACATACAAAAAGTGGTTGGGAACCTGTGCTGAATGGAAGTTAGTTGTGAGTAAACTTGTAGCAACTTGTGAGTGAGCATTATAGACAGATCTTGGCCTTGGAGAAGAACACTGATGGTTAATACAGCACTATATTAAGCACCACAGGGAACCTCCATTTTAATTCCTAATTAATTCCTAGCTGTGGAAAAGCAACCTCCTGGCAGTGCTTCTAGTGTAGAAGCAATCCATATTATCTTTCATTTAAAAAGATATTTGGGGATATGAATAGATATGAAACCAGGTTTCCTTCCTCATTATTTGCAAATCTACTATTCCTAGTAAACAGATTAGTGAGATCTCTGAATATCAATCATAGAAACTGAAATTAAAAAATTATGGCAATCCCTGTTCATTAAAGAAAGATGAGATTTCAATGATCACACTGGAGGACTACAGGAATGAGACCTGAAATTTGAACTTTTTAGACAGAGCTGAGATATTTAAAGAACGCTCTAGCTGGACCTCCATGGCAAGCTGTCAAAAAGCAATCTATTTGTATTATAGATTGGCTAATGGACAACCTCCCCCTGCCCTGCAGGATCTTATGTATAACCCTGATTTCAGAATAACATAGTCCTATGATTAAACAGTATTTGTTTCACATTTCTGGATCAATATCAACATTTTTAAAACAACAGGCCTTAGATTTAGAGAGAAAAATTATCCTCTATTAGCACATCCCAATACATATTCTCACGACTAATGGAATCAGAGATGCTCAAGTTGTTGAAGAGAGTGTTAATGTTGGCCAAATATTCTTACTCATGTGCAAGTAATATACATTTCTTCATTATGTCTACATAGTTCTTTGAGTGCCGAATGTAAATATGGAGCATTCAAGCCAATACGTTGCAAATTTGATTAATTGGAATCATTTAATTCAGTTCCTTGAACCCACACGCACACAGCTTCGCTCTTGACAGCCTCCATATCCTACCAGTTTAACTATCCTGACACACAACATGTGGAGCTAATGTCAAACTGAAAGCAATTTTGTGTTTAGAAATTATAAGGTGAATTACAGTGTCAGGAACATTTAAAAGAAAACAGTAAAATGCCATTATGTCCTTTTGAGTGTTTAGTTAATATTGATCTAATTATTTTGGATTACACTGAGAATTCATTTGCATAATGTTGTTTGATTTATTTAAGCGACTTTATCATTTACTGAAGCTCTTCCCACGATCAAGAGGGGAGAGCTACCCTCTTTTGAGGGGAGGAAGCCCAAAGGTGCTTTCCTTCCTGGAGATGATCCTCCTTTGGGCTCTGGGTGGGCGGGTCACCAGCCCAGACTAATGGCAGCTTGTCTCCAGTGCTCCTGTGCTCAGCCACAGCTTGCCCGCCAGCTCTGGGCGTCGGGCGCAGGGAAGTGCCACTATGTGGCGCCCCACCTCGTAGAACCCCAGTAATGCACCGCGCAAGTGCATGGTGCTTTTCTGGGATCCCCCCTCCCCCTCGAGTGTGCTCACCACGGCTGCAAGCAGCCACGGCTGACACACGATCAATTTAACAAGGTTAACAGCGCACTCGCTCCATTAACCTCGTTTAAGGGGGTGGCTACGTAGGCGGGCTTGCCACTGTGGAGCCAATGTGCTCGCCCTTGAGCCCGCTGGTTCTCATGAGCGAGCAAAACTGTGCTGGGCTCCCTTAGCCCGGTTTGGCTCGGTGAGAATAGCCTCCTAGTATGTGATTAAAAAGGCCTGGTAGCTGGCTCCCAAAAAACACTAGTAAAAGGCATTTGTAAGAGTGCTGGGCTAAGCAATAAAGTAGCACAAGGGACACACTCACCTGTGGTAGTAAGATGCCAAATGAAATAAGAGACAAAAGAGTGCACGTGCACTATGTATTCCCAGGGAGGGTGCACGACCCAAATGCCCTGGTAGGCTGGAACCAACCATGACTTGGTACACAAGATTAATTTTCAGCACGTTAATTATTACATACATTAAAATTAACTATAGAGATAAGTGAATACATTGCAGAAGTTGATGCATAGACTGCTGAGTTCTGAAATAATATGCTAGCTGCACTGATAGCCTCCTACACTGGCCATAATGATATAGAAACACTCTCTGTCAGGCTGACAATTCAGTTTCTCTACCATGAAGAACCTCCAGATGGAGAGATGTGGTATGTTGCTTTCTATCACTGGTATAGCTCAGAAGTTTGAGTGACCAAGAGGACTTCTGAAAAGCCGATTCCCAGCCATGAGTAATGGCAGACTGGCACAGGGGATGGAGCTGTAGCTTAGTGGTAGAGTATCTGCTTTTCATGCAGAAGGTCCCAGGTTCAGTCCCTGGCAGCATCTCCAGGTAGGCATGGGAAAGACTCCTACCTGAAACCTTGAAGAAGCCATTGCCAGTCAGTGCTGACTATACTGAGCTAGATGGACCAATGGTCTGACTTGGCATATGCCAGCTACCTATGATCTGGATCGTGATCTGTTGCATCAATAAGTAATGGGTTCTGCGTCTGCACAGGGACCTCACGGACCAATTAGCTAGCTCCTCGTTCCGCCCCCAACTGTCGTGCACGTGACCGTGCTTCCGTTACCCCAGGCATATTAAAAGTGCTCTAGTGCCCGTTAAAAATGCATGGAGCACAAACGCCCATAAGTTATGTTCTGCTGCGATTGCTATGGGAATCTGGGGTGTTTTGGTAGCATTAGCAACATCACCTAGATTATCATGATAAATGGAAACTGACCACAAGAGGCAGCTAGTGGAAAGATCAAGCAATCCAACTAGCTCATTGAAATATTTACTGAAACTGCTAACCATGAAGGTTCATCTTAATGGTTAAACATTTAACTGCTTGGAGTTTGACATCCCTAATACAAGATTACATATATTTTGCCATGTGAAGACAACAACAAACACAACAACAACAAGAGTGTGCTGTCTTGCAGGCGAACACACTTACATGTCTAGCTATTTGTTGGAGGGGAAGGAATTTTTGAGGCCATTTGTGCATCACAAAATACATGGACCTTTGTACACAAGTGTATACCTGCTGTTTGTGTAATATGATAACCTGCTGAGCGTACGGTGCATTGTGGGCCAGGAGCCCACTCCTGTGCCAACACTGGCTGGGAGAAGCTGGTGCTGACACACGAGCAGTTAGCCCGGAGTAAGGGTGCGCTCGTGCCCTTAACCTCGGCTAACCGGTGGGCTCCCTAGACGAGTTTGCCACCAAGGCACTGCCAGAAGCCTCACAGCTATTGGCAGTTCTCACAGGCAGCCATGTCCAGGCTTAGGTGCTCCAGCCCGGTCTTGGCTGCCTGTGAGAACAGCCTCAGAGAATAAAAACTAAAAAGCCCCTCGAAAAAGATGGGTCTATAAGTGTTCCTGAAAAACAGTGAGGGAGGAAGCATGGCAAAGCTCATCCAGAAGGCATTCCAAAGCTGAGGGGCCAAAACCTAAAGGGCCATCTCCAACGGGATGGAGTCAGTTGCTGAGCCACAAGCAGGGCCTGAGGTGTAGAATGGTGGGCCCTGGCAGGTTCACATGGGGGAATGCAGTAGCAGTACAGGGCGTCATTTTCATGCCCTAGTATTGGTGAGCTTCCCCAAGACATTTGGCTGGTGGCTTTGGACGACACAGTCCTTGGTCTGATATAGCAAGGCTATTCTAACATGATGCCTGCACTCCACGCAGCTCAGTAATGGCCCAGGCACAGGGGACCACCCTGCTGCCCCTGCCAATGCACCTCTTGGTTATTAAAAGATGGAATAGTACCCTTAGGCACCCATTTTCTGTGAACTAGGAAGAAAGATGAAACTTGGAAAGTCTAGTTAGGAAAATGTTGTAATTGCTAGGCAGTAACAATTAGCGTTGTTTACTTTCTTCCCTCTGTCTGCATTTAGCTAAGCAATGTGATTAGATAGCAAACAAAAAGAAATTATCCTGGAGGAAGGAATGATAGAGCCAAAGTAACTTAAAACTTGTTTTTTCTTAACGCTTCAGTCATGCAAGCTTACTTATGCAACATTATGCCATTCATAACAGATCGCTTGAGAAATGTTGTTATAGTTCTTTCCCCCTACCCAAACTGTGATATATACTGCATCAAGCAGAAGGGATAGATGTTTATGTTCACACACACACCCGCCCCCCTGTTTTCAGAGCATTTATACCAAATAAGAAATCAGAAATGTTTTTATACCACTGGGTTGTTGTGTGTTTACTTTATTAGTTTACTTTATTTATAACGAAGTTTACTTTATAACAAACTTTATAACAAACTATACCAAAGTTTACTTTATTACTTTATTATTGTTTTCTCCATGTAAACTGATTTGGGAACTTTTGTTGAAAAGTGGTATATAAGTGTTTGTTTGGTGTTTGTTTTTTAATGCAAGGATTGCTTCTCTGGTAACTGCAATCATTACAATAACATTTTCAAGTTAAGATGAATTTAGAAAACCAACCAATAAATTCCAAGATATTTTACACAGTGATAGAGAAGTTAAAAGTAACTGTCTAGTGGGGGGAGGGGAAGTGATCTAATACCATAATGCATCACTGAACAAGATAAGCCAGGAGTTCAAAGACTTGTACTAGGTCTTCCCTCATGTTTGAAGAGGATGGTATACATCAGATGGCACAAGTGAAAACTCTTAGGCACTCTAAGTTCTCCTTTAATCCAGTTTTAGAATGATGACCTAATATGGGTAAAAAGCAAGTAGAGGTACGATCGCAAAGGAATGGGAGTCATCTTCCCAGATTCTAATATTGACTCATAAAGTCCAATAAGACAGGGATTCACAGCTTAACAGGATGAGCTCTGTCGCTCATCAAGAGTGATAAGCTTGGCCTGGGTGCTAGCCACTTAAGGATGCTTCATATGTGGCATTGTGAGAATGTGCTTCCATCATACATGTTAATATGATTCATTGTACTTTAAAAAAAAGTGCATGATATACACATACCATGCTCCTGATTGGCTGCAGCTCCCTGTTGTGTGTACCCCTGTTATAGAATTCAATGAGGGGGAGGCCATAGCTCAGTGACAGAAACATGCAGAAGGTTCCAGGTTCAATCCTTATCATCTCCAGGAGCCTTTACAGACAGGACTTCCATCTTTTGGTCAGTCTGACCAGCGAAGCCACTTCAAATTAGACTCACAGCATTAGGGAAGCAGTCCCTCCCCTCTCTGCTCCAAGTTTTCTTTTGCGTAGGTTCACTCGCAGCTCACTTCCATGTTTTGCTTGTGGCCAATGGCTTCCTAGAGAAGGCCCAATGCCATGCCTCCATTTTCCCCAAGGAAATTAAAACACCCTCTGTTATCTGGCTCTACCTCACATACCACTTCTGCTTAATTAGCCACCAGCCTTGGCTTTCTATCTGCCCCCGCCGCCCCCCCCCCGACACACACAACACACACACGTCTCCAGCATGTGTCAGCCTTCCTGCATCATCGCCTCTGCTTTTGCAGCCCCCTTCTTGCTTGGACTGCATGATCCTTGGATAGCAAGGAAATGCTCATTTTCTGCAAGGAAAGCGCTCTGCAGACTGCAAATTCTCTCTCTTCCCCAGATCTCCCCACTTCCCACTTCAAAAACCTTCAAAGAGCAGAGAAGAGAGTAATCCATTCTTTACCCTTGGGCAACTTTCTGCAGTATTTGCATTTCACAGGCGTGACTTGCTCTTATCATGATAATGTGAGGACTTCATCAGCACCTGCTGTGGTTTATCTCCAAAAACTCTGGGGTAAAGCAGGATTTTAAGAACTCAGATATAGATCAGAATGAAGTGAAATCTGTGTGGGGTAAAGCTCCTGGTAAGGCTAGAAAAGACTCATTTCTGATATCTGGGAGAGTTGCTGCCAGTCAGTACAGACAAATCTAGATAAACCAATAGGCTAATAGTGCAGCACAACACAGCTTCATATACCCATGTGCTTTAAGGCTTTACCATTATTATTTCTTGTTTACACAGTCAGACAAGTGTTATTGACTGGTTTGTTTTATCCAGACATCGAGTCCTTCCCAAGGACCTGGGATGGCTGAATTGTATTGTCAATGTTGTTGCTGTTATAGATATCGTCGCAGAATATAGGCTGTTCCCAGTAAAGCTGCTTTTTGTAATTGGCTGATGGTGATTTCTGTGGCCCCTCTGGTGTTGAGGTGCTCTTCAAGGTCTTTTGGAACTGCACCCAGGGCGCCAATTACCACTGGGATTATTTTGGTCTTCTTCTGCCACAGCCTTTCAATTTCAATTTGTAGATCTTTGTATTTGGTGATTTTGTCTATTTCTTTTTCTTCTGTTCTGCTATCCCCTGGTATTGCTGTGACTTGTTTTTGACTTGTTTTGACTTGTTTTTCTTTCTTCTCGACTACAATTATATCTGGTGTATTGTGTGGCAGATGTTTGTCTGTTTGTAGTTGGAAGTCCCATAAGATTTTTACATCTTCATTTTCTTCAACTTTTTCAATTTTATGGTCCCACCAATATTTGGCTACGGGTAGCTTGTATTTTTTTGCAGATGTTCCAGTGTATCATCCCTGCTACCTTGTCATGCCTTTGTTTGTAGTCAGTCTGTGCAATCTTTTTACAACAGCTGATTAGGTGGTCCACTGTTTTATCTGCTTCTTTACAAAGGCGGCACTTGGTGTTTGTGGTGGATTTTTTGACTTTTGCTCTTATTGCATTTGTTCTTAGTGCCTGTTCTTGCGCAGCCAGTATTAAACCCTCTGTTTCTTTCTTCAAGTTGCCATTCTTAAGCCATTGCCAGGTCTTGGTGATGTCTGATTTTCCGCTTATATTGTGCAAATATTGACCATGCAGGGGCTTATTTTTCCATTTTTCTGCTCGGTCCTTGACTTGTTCTTTCTTGTAGGCCTGCTTTGTTTCATTGGTGTTTAATAGTTTCGCATTATTGACCATTTGAAGTGCATCTTCTTCACTGTCCTTGATATATTCTTCAAGTCCTCTTTTCTCCTCCTCTACTGTTTGATGGACTTGCAGCATTCCACCTGAGCTGCGAGGGAGGTATAGCCTATCTACATCACTGTGAGGGTGCAGAGCATGACTGATGGTCATTATTTTCCTGGTCTTACGATCTAGCGTCTCTAGCTCTGCCTGGGTCCAGTCTATTATTCCTGCAGTGTATCTGATAACAGGTATCGCCCAGGTGTTTATGGCTTGTATGGTGTTCCCACCATTGAGTTTGGACTTGAGGATTTTTCTAACTCTCCTGATGTATTCACTTCCAATTTTTCTTTTAACTTCAGTGTGTGCAATGTTATCACCCTGGAGAATGCCCAAGTATTTGTAATGTTCTTTCTCTTCCAGGTTCTTGATCTTGCTTCCATTGGGCAGTTCCTTCTGTTTTTCTTATTTTTCCTCTGTTCATTATTAATGCAGCACACTTGTCTAGTCCAAACTCCATTGCTATATTGCTACTGAATATATGGACAGTGTTTAACAGTGATTCGATTTCTGACTGGGACTTTCCATACAACTTCTGATGGTCCATGTACAGCAGATGGTTGATTTTACTTGATGTTTTAGATGTTTGGTATCCGAGGCCTGTTTTGTTTAATATTTGTGAAAGTGGGGTCATGGCGATTACAAACAACAGAGGGGATAGTGAGTCCCCTTGGAAAATGCCTCTTCTAATGCTAACCTGTCCAAGTGTCTCGCCGTTGATTGTTAACTGTGTACTCCACATGCTCATTGCCTTTTTAATAAATATCTGAATGTTTTTGCTGACACCAGTTGTTTCTAAACATTTTAGTATCCATGTGTGAGGCAATGAATCAAAGGCTTTCTTGTAGTCAATCCATGCAACACTTAGATTTGTTTTTCTTCTCTTGCAATTTTCTAAAATCATTTTGTCAATCAGCAGCTGGTCTTTTGTGCCTCTGGTGTTCAGGCAATTTCCTTTCTGTTCAACTGGAAGCTGTTTGTTTGTTAATAAGTGTTGCATCACTTCAACTGCTATTATTCCAGTTAATAATTTGAACATGGTTGGCAGGCAGGTGATCGGTCTATAATTACTTGGAACTGCACCTTTTTGCTGGGTCTTTCATGATGAGATGAGTTTTCCCAGTTGTTAGCCATTGATCAATATCACCTCCTTGCAAAATGTGATTGAACTGTTTTGATAGTTGTTTATGAAGGTTTGTTAGGTGTTTAAGCCAAAAGCCATGCAGTTCATCGTCGCCTGGAGCAGTCTAATTTTTAATTTTCTTTGCTCTTTCACTTATTAATTCTGGTGTTATTATTAGATCTTGCATTTGTTGGTTACATTTTTTGACCTCTTTCATCCAGCCTGCTTTTTTTATTATAATCTATTCAGATTGTCCCATAATTTCCACCAGAATTGTACTGTTTCTTGTGAAGTAGGTTAGGCTGAGAGAGAAGTGAAGAGAAGTGAGAGAACAACCCTGTGAAGTAGGTTAGGCTGAGAGAGAAGTGACTGGCCCAGAGTCACCAAGCTAGTTTCATGGCTGAATGGGGATTTGAACTCAGGTCTCCCCAGTCCTAGTCCAGCACTGCACCCTCTCCATCCTAGGCATCCACAAAAGGATGTGATCTGCCCTGCAACTGGGAAACAGTGGGCCAGAAGAAAACATAAGGGAAATCATAGCAAAGTGACCCTTCCATCAAAATATGTATATCCCCGTAGAAACACTGGAATCATCCATTTGTCTCTGGTTTCAGCTCAACTCCAAAATGCCTTAACTAAGCAGTCACAATGCCTTAGCTCAGTAGTGAAATGCAAATGTAATCAATCAAATGTAATCAATGCAAATGTAATCAATCAAATAATTGCTTAATAAGTTAACAGCAGGCAGTGAATAAACTAAAATCTATCATGAGGCTAACAGAGCTAAAATTTAAAATTTAAATTAAGTTAGTGTGTGACATTGTGAGTGTGAGTGTATAGTTCTAAAATGTAAGGTAAAGTAAAGTGTGCCGTTGAGTCGGTATGAACTCCTGGCAACCACAGAGCCCTGAGGTTGTCTTTGGTAGAATACAGGAGGGGCTTACCATTGCCTCCTCCCACACAGTGCGAGATGATGCCTTTCAACACCTTCCTATATCACTGCTGCCCAATATAGAAAATGTAAGGTAACAAACAAATAAGGTTGCTAATATTTTCAGTCTGCAATAGAAAAAGGCTCAAAGGCAAACTTCCTTTTTAATCTGTAAGTTACACACACACACACACACACACACACACACACACACACACCCTCTCTTTCTCTCTCTGCCTGAGCATCACATGTGGAGTTAGAGCATCAAAATCAGCTTCACTGGGCTGCTTTTTCACCTGAGGTGAAAAAGATATAGGGACTCTGTATCTTTTATCTCATGGAGGAAAATAGGGAAGAGTGATTTTGAGCTGAAGAACAACCACAAGAGAAAGTCTTAACTGCCCCTGTCCCTGCCCCTTTGCAGTTTGTCTAAGCTGATTTTGGTTTTTTTAAAAACATGGAAGACAAAAGCATGAAACTCTGTGTAACCTGCACTTTGAGCTTCAGAGTCATAGGAGTTTAATGTGGTGAGACAGAAATCAAGACTCTGTTTATGGGGGGAAACTTCTGGAATGCAATATTTGCAATCCTAGAATACATATTGAGAGCTGATGACAGTACAATGAAAAGTAATAAAATATAATTTAATAATTGTTTTGGCTGTTTACTTCAATTGGAAAACACACAAAGCCTCATTCTGTCATGAGAAAACCAAATATGGGGCTTTTTAAGCACTATTGTTATAAAACAGCTGATATCACAAAGACTTTTACATAACAAACAAGACTTCTCTTTTCATTTAAAAGGTAATCATGAGCAGCTGGTAAATGGCACATAAAACTCTTGGCAAATTTGATCAAGAACTAGATGTTACATACATGTGTGTTTGTTTTTTTAAGGACATAATTGTATAGGTCATTCATTCATTCATTTATCTATTTATCTATCTATACTACCCTTCCAAAAATGGCTCAGGGCGGTTTACACAGAGAAATAATAAGTAAGATAAGTAAGATGGATCCCTGTCTTCAAAGGGCTCACAATCTAAAAAGAAACATAAGATATACACCAGCAACAGTCACTGGAAATACTGTGATGTGGGTGGAGAGGGCCAGTTACTCTCCCCCTGATAAATAAAGATAATCACCACGTTAAAAGGTGCCTCTTTGCCAAGTTAGCAGGGGTTTTGTAGAATAGATACGTAGCTTTTGTAGGAATTTGCAGCCTGCTTTTATGCCTTTACTCTACCACTTGGCACCAAGTGGTAGAGTATCCAGTTCCCATCCCTCAGCATAGCCTACTGTCAAATTCCAGAAATAGCTTTCACACACCGCTTTGGAGGCCATGCAGTACCTAATAGAAAGAATGGCTCAGGGTGGTTTACATAAAAATAAACACAAAACAATTAAAATAAGAACTATAAAAAACAACGTAAATCCAATTAACAGTTAAAACATTTAAACAATTTGCCCCATCTTCTTATATTTTATTCTACTTTTATGTAATAGTTTCTATATGTATATTCATTCTTGTACCATTCTTGTACCAATATTCTCCTTATTTGGATCTGGGCTGAAATCTGTATATTTGATCAAAGATCACAATAAACTGAACTGAAATAAAAAATAATTTTTTAAAACCCAGAAAGCAACGGTGTACACAGCCACCGAAAGTAATGCTGATAGCATCAGCAGTGGGATGGAACTCTGTTTACCCACTGATGGCCATTTGTCCCTCAAGAACTTCTAAAATGATCAGTCTCAACTTAAGGGGAAAACACCAATATTCCCAGCAATTAAAAAGTTACAGTTGCCTTAATTTTGCAAGGGAATTATATTTGCATTCAGTCTCAATCTGGCTGCATACCAAATAGTATGAATTCTTAGGCTATTTCTCCAAAACTACTATATATGGGCTTTGTTATAAATTTTCTAGCATTCCACAGTTTATTTTTGCAGTCATGCTACCTAGGTTGTTTCCATAATTTCTGTGCCTCATAAAACAGTAAACAAAGAGCTAACCTCCCCAAAAGACCCTAAATAAAAAAGAGTAAAATTAAGAACTCTAGGTGAAAGTTGAGCCACTCTTTATTACGATGACAAGGATGCAACTCAATTTCATCACAGTTAACTAGGTGAGCAGCAAAGCCTTGAAATGGCTGCTTTGCCACATGGCCAACTTTAATGAAGAGTCAACTCAAGGCACTCATTGACACATGACGGGATTTGTAGGAACATGGGAAGCTACCTTATACAGAATCAGACCATTGGTTCATCCAGCTCAGTACTGTGTACACTGACTGGCAGTGGCTCTCCAAGGTTTCGGGCCAGGGGTCTCTCCCAGCCCTACCTGGAGATGCCAGGGAGTGAACCTGGGGCCTTCTGCAGGCAGGTATGCAGATACTCTTCCACTGAGTTATGGCCCCATCTCCTAAGAGGAATATTATCTTACAGTGCTCACATGTAGTCACACATCCAAATGCAAACCAAAGCAGACCCTGCTTAGCAAAGGGGGACAATTCATGCTCACTACCACAAAACCAGCTCCCCTTCATGGTGAAGGGCTTTCAGACTGTTTTTAATTTTATATAGGCCTTTTCACTTGTTCACTCATTGAACGAAATGCCACAGAACTGCCAAACTGCCACTGTTGTAGTGCAACTGATAACAAAAAATGCTGACAATGAGGCTGTTCTCAAGTGCAGCCTAGCCTGGGTTAGGGACACCCAGCCCGGGTTAGACTGCATGTGAGACCTGCTGGGATTGGACCCAATCCCGGTGGGCCAGGGCTGCCCAGCCCGGTTCTTAAGCCCGGCTGATAGCTGAGGTTAAGGGAGTGAGTGCTCCCTTACCCCCAGCTACCTGCTCGTGTGCGAGCACAGGAGCCTAGAACTCCCATCTCTTGGGGGAATTCCCTAATGCAGTGTGCATGTCATGCACTGCATTGTGGGCTTCACGGAGGCCGGGACGAGTACTGGCCTCAGATCAATCTGCCCTGCTCCGTGCCGCATGGAACAGGGCTGATTGTGTGGGAGTGCGGAGCACGCTTCCACCAAGCAAAGAAGGATTGTCTGGGTGGAAGGCAAGGTTTGGGAAGCCTTTCCCCCACCTGGTAGGTCATATGAATGCCCCCCAATTTGTTTCAAAGTGTTCAGTTTGTCCACCAGGTGGTGCGGTCCTGCAGCATGGGAACTCTCTTGTACATAGCCCAATCCTGGAAATTCGACTTAGGTAGAATATTCACATGATATTAGGTTTTTCTGTTAAGATGCACCAAATCTCAGAAGAATGCCATGGGAACTCTCCTGCTGTAACTGATAACACCAGCACAACGTATGGTACCTGTTGACAAATGATACTGGCACTGCATGAGATGTACATGTGCTGCCGAAGGGCCGGCCAAACTACATGTGATGCTCAGGCACATGCATTTTTTCCTCTTGCTATCTAAAGCAGCCGCAGAAGCTGCAGTCTGGAATAAAAGACCAGTATGGTAAGAGAGGAGATTCTTAAACCTTTCTCCTGCAATGGGATTTCCACTCAAAAGCAACCTCCCCCATAAAGATGCTTTTTGTCTCATGTGGTGTAAGATACAAGCTCTCTCAAAGCTGCTTTTCAACTGAGCAGGAAAAAAATAAATAAATAAACTGAGCAGAGAATAAATACAAGTGAATTGATCATCATCTTCATTATTTGGTCCTGAATTTGAGTTACTGCAGGCAGAGCACAACTACCTCACCTAAAAAACTGAAGCAAGAGTTACAGCAAATGCAGTTGCATAGACAACAGCCTGGTTCACACAACCATGCAAATCTAGGCTTAAAGTGAGTAACCCACATTAGCATGATTGTGCGAATCCATGCCAAAATTATCAGTATCAGTTTGTGTCCCAAAATTGTGTCCCTTGTTGTGAATTCACAAAATCACAGTAAAGTTGGTTACTAACCTTAAACTAGATTCGAAATATTGCGTGAACTGGGCGTACATGCTTTGTTTGGGGATAGGGACCAAGATAGTTAAGTCTCATGCTCTGGTTCAGCCATTTCAAGTACCCACAAAGAAATAAGGGAGTCCTGAGGACTGGTAGATGGCTAATAAAGCGCCTTCCTGTAAACCTTCAACAATATGGTCTGATTTATCTCCAAACACATTTCTGAGCACAGTATCTTTGCAAAGCATGCTTTCTCTATCAACATCGTATGTGGGGCAGAAAAAGATGTACAAAATACTTACAGAAAAACTGGAGAGAGGTAGAGCGAAGTTTTGTGGGGCTCCTGGGTGTTTTAAAGCGATGAAAGTATGTGTTGTCTAAAGTAGCAGTATGTGGTTACCTCTCTCCAATTCTGTGCCAATGAAATCAAAGTTGTTGGGAAATTTGAGGCATCAAGAGGTGCCAGCTAGCTCCTGACAGCTGGAAACACATGTTGCCAAGCTGGAGGAAGTTGTTGCTTATGTTCCCAGTATTAATTTACATGTACTTTAATACACTTTTTAATATTTCTTTTCAGAAAAGAACAGAACAGCTGTTCTCTAACTCCTGCTTCTGAGTGGTTGGTTATTTGATGCTTTAGGAAGGGGATGTTGGGGCCTTTGTGACAAAGAATGATTTTCTAATTTTTACCTCTACCTGGTCTCTCCCCTGTATACACCAAAACCTGACCTTCGTGTAACAAGTATCATATTTTAACTGAAGTCCGCAAACCTTTGTTGATTTTTACCTGGTTGGGATCAGCAGGTTTTCATTGTGGTTCTTCTAATAAATGCTCCACTTTTTTAAAAGGGAAGAGAGCTGGTCTTCTGGTAGCAAGCATGAATTGGCCCCTTTGGTAAGCAGCGTCTGCCTTGGTTTGCATTTGAATGGGAGACTACATGTGTGAGCATTGTTAGATATTCCCCTTAGGGGATGGGGTCACTCTAGGAAGAGCACCTGCATACTTGAAGGCAGAAGGTTCCAAGTTCCCTCCCTGGAATCTCACAGATAGAGCATCTCACAGAGAAAGACTCCTCTCACAGAGAGAGACTCCTGCCTGCAACCTTGAAGAAGCTGCTGCCAGGCTGGGTAGGCAATAATGAGCTAGATGGACCACTGGTCTGACTTGGTGGAAGGTAGTTTCCTAAGTTCATAAAGGTTACATTTTGTTAAGGGTGTTAGTTTGTTAAGAGATGTTGATTCAAATGGGATTCTAAAGGCATTCTTCTTTGGACCTCTCTCGGGATTACTCAGGCCACATCAGTACTAATCTTGACCAAAGATTAGATTTACAGATATGAGCATCTGTACCCAGGGACTGACATGTAGACGAACACTGCATCTGTACTGTTCTCACCTTGCCCATTTCCTTCTGAAGCCCACTGTGTCTCCCAAAAATATATCTGAGGATCACACAATCCTCAGGAACCTTTGGCGGGGGTGGGGGGGAGGCACGGCAGGCTTAGGGAAGGGGAGATATGTGAAAATTGCAGGTTTCCCCCCATTACATATGTAGCATTAGTCTGGATATCAGCCAATACCTTATCCCCCCCCACCTACCCCACCCCTCCAGCAACTGTCTTACTTTCCAATCTGAGTTAGAGGAGAGGAGAGCTGATCTTGTGGTAGCAAGCATGACTTGTCCCCTTACCTAAGCAGGTTGCATATGAATATCATTTTTCTCTTCAGTTGGCAAAACAACAGCAGCTAGCTAAGCACATAATAAGGGTATTCACGCAACCAGGAGGTGGGGAGGGGAGGCAGGCAGGGGGAAGGCTAAGCTAAACTTACCTTGCTCCCAGATGATTCCTCAACGTTGGTGGGAAGCACAGGCTGTGCTCCCACACAATCCCACTGACCTGAGGGCTGTAGAATCTTAACATTCTACTATATTCAGTTCTAATGACAGATAGAGCTGGGTTTTGAAGAGACTAAGGCTGTTCTCGTGAGCAGCCTAACCCAGGCTAGGGCAGGCCAGCCTGGGTTAGGCGGCTCGTGTACAGTGCGGATCCCAAGATCGATTCCGGCGCTGCCCACCTGCCTAACGCCACTTTGAAGCCCAGCCTTTAGCCAAGGTTAGGGCGCGAGCATGCACTTAACCCAGGGAGCTGAGATTGTGTGGGTGCTTGGGCTGCTTGCAGTCCGAGCGCACACAGAGACGGGCGCCTAGAGCGCCTGTCTCACAGGGGTATCCCCCAATGCACCGCATCCACGGCGCACTGCATTGTGGGATATGTAGAAGGTGGCACTGCGGGCAGCAGTGCAGATTCTGAATCAAAAGTGGGCAGCACACTTTATCATGAACTTGAGCTGAGCAAGTGAGTTTTGGCTGGAGTGATTGCTATATCACCCTACCCTTTAGCCAGACTATCTGCCAAACTATTGGCCTACCTGGGAATGTGGGGGAGAAGAGAAGGAAATGAGTTAGGAAAGGTTACTTTTTTAAAAACCTGCAGGTCAAATAATAGGATTAAGTGTACTGAAGTCAATGCCCCACTAAATGGAGTATGGGGCAAACCCAAATGGCATAAAATATTGCGGTAAAAATCAAAGTAATATAGTGCAGTGGAGATTGACTGAAAATGGTGCTGGACTGAATAGCACAACACTGAGAACTAGTGCAGCACAAAGTATAAGGTACTAAGCTCTGAAGCATGACATTCCCAGGTCAAATATTGCTTTCACCATGAACTCACTCCTTAAACATTTAGACAAGTATCCTCCATACCCTTACCCTCCATATGCAATATAGATGGTATTGCTTACAGGTTGTTGTAAGGATTACTGGAATAATGTATATGAAGTTTCAGGAACACTCGTTTAATAAAATAACAATAACAATAACAACAAGAACAACAATATATCCTTCTCCTCTGCATGGTGAAACAGTGTGCTTGAGATCTGTATTGGAGACTACATCACTGTAACACCCTAACAAATTTAGATGAAAATTTTATTGCCTCAGCCTTCAGAGAACCCACAGCTTCTTTTTGTTAATTTGCCAGAAGCAATAAGGAATAGCTTTATATGTCTGACTAATATTGTAGTAAGTCCAGCTATCCTCTTGTCTTCACTTTATGAGCTTTTTAAACATCTCTTCTTAAAAGAGAATATTCTCTCACAAGCTGCATCTGGGAAAACATCTCTGATAATAATCTTACTATAATGTGCAGAATGAATTTTATGGTCTCCAGTTGTAACTGTTTCTTTCTGGATGTGCTATTTAGAAGCACCTGAGCAAAATACTGTTGATTTTAGGAATCCTTGCCAACAATTTAATAATTGCACTAATTGAAATGGAAAGAATCCACTTAATATTATATAATTATTTCTATACTCATTACCCAAGCAGGTAAAACCCAGCAATACAGGAGAGATGTTCCTCGTGTAGGAACAACTTAAGGGGGCTATGCACACATCCATGCTCACACGGTTGGGCAGGAGGGGGCAGTGTTCCCTCTAAGGTGTGCGCATATGCGTGTGCTCACAAGTTTTCTGATGCCTCAATTTATTGGTTGCAATTTTAAAGCTACTATGCTATATCATTAATACCAAAATGTATGCAAAAGAATATATCCAATTCATTCCAATGTCAGTATAAGGCTTGGTTTTTTGTTTTTTTAAAAACAGTGTTAAAAGATTGAAACTAGGATAAATGTTAAATAGGATAAATTTAGTTCAGCTTCAAGGGCAATTTTCTGCTGAAATGAAATGTTTCCAGGAAAATGATAAATAACAAAAAAAATTGTAGGAAATGTTCTGGAAGTAAATTTACCATGAAGTATAAAATGGAGACCAGTGAAAGGAAACTGTTCCCAAAGAGCCATTCACACAAGCTCTCTATAAGTTGTGTGGTAGCAGCTTAGAGCAGTTTTACTAGCTGACTAGCTAACTGCCCATCATTATGGTGGGTGGGATATATGTGAAGGGAGACCCCTGTCCCTTGGTAGGGATGGTGGGCAAATTTTGCCTCCCTGCAATGTTGTCCTAAATGAAACCCCTGGCTTTTCCTTTAGGAATGAATGGTGGGAAGTAAAGGTGTGCACTTAGGAACACGCTGGGAGCAGGGTCAAACATCCCCTTTGGAAGATCTGAGTGATTACAACCCGCAAGAACTCACTAATGAAAACTGGACTTTCAAGTTAGTCTCTAACCTTTACTTTAAACAACAGTTGAATCCTCATCGGGGGAAAATTGAAACAACAATACATAGGTGCAATTGGCAGATTTGTTTGCATCTCCATCACCCTCACTAAGTGTGTTGGAGATGCCTGCGAGACTCCGATTACACGGTTGAAAGAACTAGTGCCTCAAATGATGTGTGCTGGAATGTGGTTGCTGCCATTTGTGCAAAGCAAGTGGCCTATTTTTTAAGCTGCCGTTATCTGAACCATCATAGCAGCCTTGTGTCCTCCTGCTGCCACATGGAGGCTCAGGTTCATATAAATTGGCACCTCCCTGGAATTGTGGCTGGGTTACAAACATGTCAGTTGCCTCGTACATTCCTTCTAAAGTACTCTGCATGGCACACCATCAATTGTCTGTCAGCAGTGTGGCTTATAAGCACACTTTCCCCATCCTTGGTTAGTGCTCTTTAGTAGTCTGGTAATACAATGAGCATTACTTCATGTGAACCACAGCAGAGCGTATTATGATCTACATTCAAATGGTCTCATTACACTGGTAATAAGAGGGCAAATATAATTCAATAATAGGAAGGAAGGAAGGAATTAAGGAATTCACAGTTTGAAATGAAAGCTTTTTTCACATTGTTTCTGTGCTTGTATCTTTGGGAAGATCAGCATTAACCTAAAAGTACCAGCTACAAATTTTACTTTCCCCCCTTTAAACAATGAAAAAGCTACAAAAAAGGAACAACATATAATGCTTTTCTAAACTGCAGGCTGAAGCAAGTATCAGAGTATACACTTTCAGAAGACAAATGATACTGTCTTCTAGGAGCTATTCATGTTTAATAAGCCAGTTAATCAGTATATTCAATACATCATTCAAGCATGCATGTGGAAATGCTAATAAAACCCATCAGAAGAAAGTATTTCTACAGAATACAACACTGACCTAATGTATACTTTCTTGATTGCTAATCATGTTTCAAAATTCCCAACAAAGCAGTATCAGCTCCATTTAAGCACAGTCATGTAAACAATGAACAGAGATTTGACTTGGTCTTGTAACATCTTTAAAGGTCATCTAACTCGAAAAGCAAGCACTCCCAATCTCCATTAATTAGAAACACAAGCTAGCTGAAGCTCATCCTCATTCAAGTATTTCCTGTCCCCTCTTTCCCAGCTTCAAAACTAACATGCAGGAGTCACTACAAGAGCCTGCTTTGGGGCCTCTCTGTGTGCACAAACTCCATGTCCCTGCCAAAACCATTGCTTGTGTCAATGCCAGCTCCTAGACTCAGATGCACTTTTTGATTCTTTCGATATCTAGTTTTGATATTCAGATTAAATGATTACATATTACATGTATACAACCATAGTAGCAAAGACAGCTGAGATCATGGTCATGGGGCCACTCTCATGACCCAACAGGCAGGCAGGCGGGCGGAAGGCTCCCCAAGCCTTGCCTTCCCCCCAGACAAGAGTTCTTTTCTGGTGGGAGCATGGAACAGCCCTGCTTCATGCAGCGTGGAACAAGGCAGATTGTCCTGGCCCCCTGGAAATCCCACAATGCACCGTGCGAGTGAGCAGTGCATTGTACCCCCCCCCCACCGCAACACTGGGCAGGCGCCTGTCAGTGTTGCAGTGCTGACACACAGTCAGGGAAAAGAGGCGAAGGGAAGGCTCGCTCCCTTAACCTCATTTAAGAGGCGGGCTCCCTAAGCGGGTTTGCTGCCTCCCGGTGGATCTCACAGGCAGCCAATCCCAGGCTTGGCTGCCTTAGCCTGGCCTTGGCTGCTTGTGAGAACAGCCTCCGTATGCAGAGGGTAGAAGGTTCACAGGTGAGGAACCAAAGAAACAAGCTTCTGAGGTAAAGAAACTGGGCGGGGGGGGCCCAACCATTAAGAAAGGGAAGCGTTTCTCTCCATGTTTTGGAGCAAAATCAGATGGGCCTGGGAATCTGGGATGCCACACCTTCACCGAAAACAGGCAAAGGGAGAGTGGCTGGAGCCCAGTGGCCAAGTGACTGAGCTGTGAATCAGGACTCCCCCCAATCATATCTTGCCTCTGCCATGAACGCCCTTGGTGGCCTGAGGCAAGCCTTGACCTTTGAGCTTCAGCTCTCCAGTTGCAATTTGGAGACAGCAATACTTACTTTACTGGGTTGTTGTAAGGATTACATTAAGATAACAGGCCTGTTCTCATGACTGACATCCGGGTAGGAGGAGTGTCCAGTCAGGTTCCATCCCAGCCCTGTGTATGCTCCTGAGAAACGGTTGTGTGTCAGCAAAAGGCGAGGAAAGAGAAGGAGAAGTGATAGTCTGCTAGCTGTGATCTGGGTAGGATGGGGTGGGACGTGCTTTTCTTCCATCCTCAGCACAGTGCTTGGTCCACAATGTGGGTTGGCTGCCGCCATCCTACCCAGATTGCAGCTAGCTAGCATACGCTTACTTCCCCTTCCTCCTAACGTGTTTTTTCCTGACACGCGACCATTTCTCAGGAGTGCACACAGGGCTTGGAGCCTGGCTAGCTGCTCCTCCGACCCAGCTGTCGGTCGTGAGAACAAACCAAACATGTGTGAAGTGCTTTGTACACTCAAAAAGATAAGTATTATGACTATTACTTAACCTTCCGTTTCCTGGCTGCTTTCCCCTGCAATTCCTCTCTGCCATTGCAAACATGTTTGGGAATCTCAATGCAAGGGGTGGGGTGGGGTAATTATTGTGGAGGGGCTACAGGGGAAAATCAGCAGGCAGGAAAAGGGTTAAGTAAATCCACTTATGACTTTCCCCCAGAAAATGTGTGCCCAGAGCAATATTTGCTGCCAAACAGCTAGTTTCACCCTTAGCAAAGCTAATTTCTCAGCCGTGAGGTTGCAATGGAGTTTAATGTCAACAGTGCTTCCATGCTGAAGCCATTTCAAAAGAGCAAGTGCTCTGTCAGGCAGAAGTAAAGCCAGAATCTGCAACAGAAACGGCTATACTCCAAGTAACGCCAACATCTCTTTGGCAGTTTGCAGAGTTTCCCTCTTAAGAATCATCCAGTGCCAATATGAGGAATCCTTTGAAACTGATACACTTGGAATTATTTAGACAATCTCACCTGCAAAAATGTGGCAAGGATGCAAGCCCCATTCATTTCAGTGGTAAAACTGCTTAGGCAATAAAGGCTGGCTTCTGGGATGGATTCAAATGATCACTTGCACCTTAAGCCTAGTACGAACAGAAAATAAGATGAAACTGCACCTGGTCTGCAAGTGAGGGACTTCTTCACATTCCGCTGTACATTAATAAAGTGGCCCTAATTTACTCCAACTAAGCATGTCCTGTCTTCATTGGGCCCTGGGGGTGCAAATGTCAGCTTGGCCAAAATAGCAGCTTAGAAATCTGTGACAGCTCTACCACGGGAGGAGAGCTGGTCTTGTGGTAGCAAGCATGAATTGTCCCCTTTGCTAAGCAGGGTCCACCCTGCTCTGCATTTGAATGTGTGAGCACTGTAAGATATTCCCCTTAGGGGATGGGGTAGTTCTGGAAGAGCATCGGCATGTTTGCATAAAGAAGGTTCCATGTTCTCTCCCTGGCATCTCCAAGACAGGGCTGAGAGAGACGCTTGCCTGAAACCTTGGAGAAGCTGCTGCCGGTCCTGGCAGACAGTACTGAGCTAGCTGGATGGCCTGACTCTGTATAAGGCAGCTTCCTGTGTTCCTATGTACCCATGTGAAAAAGCTGTCATCAACATTCTCAGGCCATATGCTGAGGCAATTGTTACCATGTTCTTTCCCCACTCCCCAAGATTTCTTAGTTCTTGCAGTGGTATGATAATGTTTTTCTTCACCACATGGTCAGACTATGGATGGCATTCTTTGTTATGTGACTAGACCTCCATATGGCAAATGGATGTTTGAGAACAGTCTAAAACATGCCGCACTGGCACCCATAAGTGCTTAGGATGCACTATAACAGTTCAGCCAACAAAGTAGGATGCTACATCAGCACAGATCATAGAAAGCTGCCTTGTATTAACACAGACCATTGGTCCTTCGAGTCTAGTCTTGTCAATCACTGACTGGCAGCTGTTCTCCAGAGTTTAGACAGGAGTCTTAGGTAAGGTTGTAAATGATCCTATAACTGTGTAAATATTTTTCTACACTTTCTGTAGTATAGAGAGCAATCCACAGATATGCGCATGCTTTCAGATTCATCTTTAATGAATTTGTAGGACATGGCAGAATTTCTGTTTCCTCATCACATATTACAACAGCATGAAGACTGTTCATATGGCCATTAATGGGGTGCATAGGAAGCTGCCATATACTGAGTCAGACCATTGGTCTATCTAGCTTAGTACTGAGCAATACTGAGCAAAGAGGCACCTTTTAAAAGTGGTGATTCCCTTTATTTAGCAGGGGGAGAGCAACTGGCCCTATCCAGCCCAAGCACAGCATCCTTCCAGTGGCTGTTGCTTGTGTCTTTCTTTCTTATGTTTCTTTTTTAGACTCTGAGCCCTTTGGTGACAGGCAGCCATTTAATTTTATTTATTTATTTATTTCTATATGTAAACCGCTTTGGGAACTTAGGTTGAAAAGTGGTATATAAGTATTCATCGTATTCGTATTGTCTTCACAGACTGGCAGCGGCTTCTCCAAGATTGCAGGCAGGAGTTTCTCTCGGCCTTATCTTGGAGATGCTGCCAGGGAGGGAACTTGGAATGTTCTGCTCTTCCCAGAGCAGCTCCATCCCGAGGGGAATATCTTACAGTGTTCACACTTCTAGTCTCCCATTCAAGAAGGACCCTGCTTAGCTAAGTGAACAAGTCATGCTTGCTACCACAAGACTAGCTCTCCTCTCCCAGACAAACATCCTACCCAGCTTTAGGAGCGGTGCGTGCTCTCAATTTTCAGTCATGCGCTATTGAAAACCAAGGCAGGTGGAGTGGGGAATGATTGTTTGTGAGATGGGAGCTGGATAGGACAGCTTTTCCTCTTACATGGTTCAAATGCTGAGTAGGATGATGCCATCCTACCTAGGTGGCCAGATTTGGCTTTTAAAAAGCCAAATTCTGGCTTATGGCCCATTTGACCCACGAGTATACCCCTTAGGTTCTGGCAACTCTGCAATCCTACCCAGCTGGCCGCTCCCATCGCAAAGATGGTCACACATCCCTCCTTTGAAAATTGGGAGTATGCACAGCTCCCAAAGCTGGGTAGGACGCTTGGCCTACCATGTTAACGATGGTGTGAACAGCCTTAATGAGTGCCACACAGTTATACAGGATTCAGATCTTCCCTACAGGTAACTTTTCTATATTGGAAGTTGTTCAGGCAGGCTTCCTTCGGGCTATTTTGCATCTTCCTAAATGTGTTTCCAATGCCGCCTTATGCCTTGATAACTCACAGGTCATCTTTGGCAAGTGTGAGTTCTCATGGCAATATCTGTCATCTTTAACACCTGATGCTGCTAAAAAGATAGTCAAGCAAAGAGTGCTAGTTATGGAGAAACAAAGAGACCTAAACTTGATTACTACAAAAAACACCTTGGGCAGTTTTTTAAACTACCCCCAGCCAGCAGGATATTTGATACGCCTGACCACTTTAAGACATAGAAGAGCTTTCTCACAGGCACGCTTTAACGCAGTACCTTCCGCGGTGTTAGAAGGGAGGTTTAAGGGAATTCCCTTAAGGAATCGGTTATGCCCTTGTGGCGCTGGAGTTGTTGAGTCGGTAGCGCACGTCCTTTTACACTGTGCCTTTTATAGGACGATTCACCCTATATGGATAGAACCTCTTTTAAAAGACAAACCGGGTTATTCTGATGATTATTATGTTTCTTATTTTTTAATGGATTGCCATGCAGAGGTAACAGAAAAGATTGCAAAATTTTGTGCTGCAGCATGTAAAATGAGACGAGATAAACTTAGCTGTGTATGACCTTACCATGCTTGTAACTCAGTTTTATGTAATTTATTATCTTGATGTTGTATATTTTTATTGTATTATATTTTTTATTCCTTGTTGGGGGGTTTTTGGTCATGGACTGTAATAAATTTTATTGGAGTGCCACATGAAGTCTTCTGCATGTAGTGCAATCAGGAACCTTCTATCTAACTAAAACTTTCCATCAACTTGTTTTAGAGGAACATTGTTCTTTCTTCAATGCATTCGGAATTATGTATTAATTTCAAAATGGTTTCCATCCCAGGCACTGTTCTGGACCAAACCTCTCTAACTTTGTTTTTTGAACTATATCATCTGCATTCACGACCCTTCTCAAGGCTTATTTAGCAATGGGAAATAGAGGCAAAATTGTTATGAAGAGAAAGCAGTCTGGTCTGTTTCATTCTGAAAGTGAGAATTGTCTTGGGAATACTTGAATGTGATGAAATCTGGGGCTTTTAAGAACACAGTGAGAGTGCTGGGAAATGGTTATTCTATTGCAACAGATATATTATCCCAGTGTGTCAAATGAAGAGATAGACAACTTTTGTCAAGCTGATTGCTTCCTAATGGGTCAGGGATGATCAGCTGAGAATTTCCCAAATGGAGATAATAGCTAGGGATATTTCCTGAATGGGAAACCTATGAGGCTGCAGGATGATGGCTGAGCTGTATGTGGCAAAGGAAGCATTTTTTATCTGGCAGAGAAACAGTGGTAGGGTTCAAACATAATGTGAACCCATAAAGGCTATTCACACAAGTGTGCAAAACAGGGCTAAGGGAGCCTAGCCCAGTTTTATACGCTCGGGTAAACCACCGTGAAGCTGAAACCATGGTACAGATTCTTAACTATGGTCAGCACAAACTGTGGTTTTGTGTTATCGCTGAAATATTGCTGGACAGACTAAGAAGTAGGCTTTGGGGGCTGTGGGAGAGCAGGTCTAATATATGATGCAAGATAAGCAGTTGTGCTGCCTGCCTTAGAGGTCTGCTGGCTTCATCTGCTCACATATTTGTAAAGAAACAGTACAAAGACACCAGGCTGGTTCACACTATCATTGATATTTTAGTGCAAATAGAAACCAAACTGACCACATCCAGGCTATGCTTTTCAAATTCACAGAACAATGGAATCACATTATGGCTGTAATAATTTGTCAGAGAGGCAATTTATGATCTCAAGGTATGTACACATAATACCCCTTTGCTATGCTTAGATTTTTGTTAAGATATTGAAATCAAGGCCACATGTGCAGGCACATTTTTAACCTTAGTCAGAAATTAAAACCATCTTGAAAATGAATCTGTGATCAAGTTGACCAATTTTCAGAGCTTTACAAAAGCTTCTGCTTAACCCAGTACTCCTCATCTAAACAGAATTTTAAAATGAATCATGTATTTCAGCATTTATCTGAATGTAACATTGTAAACTATGGCCAGAATCCAAAGACCTACTTTAGCACACCCAAGAGCTTGCATGTACTCAACTGGAATTTTCGAATGTTTTTTCTTTGAAAAGAAGCCATACCCTACCATATCATACATTGCTCCTGAAGCTTCCCACAGTTTCAAAGACAGTTTACTATGAAGGAGGAGTGCTTAAGAAATAACCAAAGTAAGCTTCTTTATCATTTATTTAAAACAT
Source organism: Hemicordylus capensis (assembly GCF_027244095.1). Lineage (NCBI taxonomy): Eukaryota > Metazoa > Chordata > Lepidosauria > Squamata > Cordylidae > Hemicordylus > Hemicordylus capensis. The sequence goes on along the minus strand of NC_069666.1, from coordinate 12,022,128 downwards.
TTGTATCCCACTTCTCTGGGGCAATATTGCTTGGGGAAGTTCACAAAGACAATAAAACAGATTGAATATAAAATTAATATAATTCAGTTAAAAACTAGACTCAATTGTGCAGAGGTTTTTTTGGAACCTAGCATCTAGATTAATCTAAGAGAGTCACTTTTACAAGGTACTTCTCTGCCCAATTAGCAAGATTTCCTTCATCAAGCAGAGGATTGGACAAGACAGTCTACAACCCCTCCAACTCTATAACTCTGTCATTCTATTCTGTGATTGTGCTGTCAGTGAATATTTACCAGTGAATCATACCATTTTTGGATATCTGTGGTAAAAGTCAGGTTATTCTTGAGGTCAACCAAATATCTCAGGCGAATGACCAAGATTCCATCCTCATTTCCATCCAACAACATTAAAAGGTGACATTTACTAAGAGATGTTGGTAGATAACTCCAAAGCATATCTTGTGATGCATTCATCTCTGATATTTTCTGGTACATCTCAATCACTACCAAATCACCTACTTTAACTGGTCTACATTAAAAATGGTCTACATTACCTTTCAGTTTGTTACTTTTATTTGTCCCTCATTTCTCCCACTCTGTTCCTTTGCTACTCTTAAATAATGCACTTAAAACAATCCGTTCCTACACATTAAATAATGCACTTGCACTGTTGTATAAATAATACAGAAATAGCATACTTGGATGCCTGCTTGGTAGCAGATTCAGTTAGAAGGTTGGCATACCAATTTACAAGCACACCTACTCATGAGTAGTTCATCCAGCCTTCCTTATCCTTTCTGACAGCTCAGTCTGTTAGGAATAAACAATGTTTGCCAGACAGCTTCCTACTATTAACCTTGGTTCACTAATGCCTCTTCCAAACCTAGTAGTTCGGGAGGTGATGCTACCCCCATGGTTTTGATTAGGTTCATTTCATTCTTCACTCCCGGGATGCTTATTAGGTTCAAACCATTCAGTGCTGCAAACGGAGTTTTCATGTGCATGCATGATGCCCTAAAGAAATGGAAAGAAACCTTGGGTCTCCAGCTGTTGTTAAAACTACAATTCCCTTCATCTCCAGCCACAATAAATTGTTCATAGTTCAACAACAGCTGGAGAGTCAAGATTGCCAACCCCTGACCTAAAGCAGTGAATCCGAGTTATTCAGTGGACTACAAACTGCATTGTCTCAGAGTCATATAGCAATGAGGGGTTACCATGTTTATGATTTTTGCTTCAGATAGTGTTGAGAAGGCCTGACATTTGAAATGGATAGCTAGACCTAGGTCCCTGGGAAATGGAAAAACACAACGATAGTACTGAACAAAACACAGAAGCAAACAGAAGGGCAAAAGGCTTTGGGGGTGCGGGGGAATCTAGTGTACTGCAATGGATGCAATTTAGTATGTTTAGTCAACAACATGATTAGCAACATGTATATTCAATGCAACAGGGGAAGTGGAGTGATTCCACTGATGCCCTTGTAATAAATATGTATATGAAACAGCTAGAGAATCAGTTACAGCTTTGGTCCACCTTGCCCAGTATTGTCCACTCTGACTGGCAATATTTTCCCAAGGTTTCTGGTAGAAGTCTCCTCATTCCGGCTATCTGAGATCCTTTTAACTGGGATACCAGGAACTGAACCGGGGATCTTCTGCATGCAAAGCAAATACTCTGCACTGAGCTAGCTTATGCCTACTCTCCGCCCCCATTCAGCCAAGGATACATTTACACATATATAACAAACATTCATGAGATCGCATCCACAGGCCTAAGTCAATGGTACGGCACAATGACACTCACAGAAAATCAAGAACATGAAACAGATTCCTCATGTGAGGTACAGCCTTAACTTTGGATATGCCTCTAACACATATTAATATAATAGTGAACCCAAGAATCTTTGATGTATACAAGTGGGAAACACTCCTCCTCCCACAATAACATGTTTATCTAATGACCATAGTGAACATGGATTTAGGTTTATGATTTTCAGGGAATAAAAAGCAAAGCCATATCACAATCTGACAAATAGTATGTACTAGTTTATACTAGCACTTAGTACAATTTGAGGTTGTGTTGATGATGTCCAAGGTTGTATGGAGCAAATGCTTTTGATTCCAGCACTGATGCAGACTCTGTAAATAGGTCAAGTCAACATCTGCAGTATCTATTCCATACTTGAAAATAGCTGCTGGCTTGGAGGCCTGTGGCAAGTAAGAATTGCTTCCAGGTGACTAGGCAGGGAAGCCCTTGTAGACTGGAAAGAGAGTTGTGCCTTTTGTGGGGGCGGTGTGTGTGTGTAGCTACCAGAGAAGGCGAACATAGGTGTGTTTGGCCAGAGTCTTATTATTTTTATTATTTATTTATTTAACATATTTTTATACCGCCCAAAACACAAGTTCTCTGGGTGGTTTACAAGAGAATAAATACAACCAATAAAATAACCAATAATAAAATAAAAATTATAGGGAGCTAAATGTTATAGACTCATTTGGAGGGCTGAACTTCCCCTAACGTGGGGGGCGGAGGGAGAAAGGTGAACTGTTTCTCCTCAGCTGGTCACTGTTGCAGTTTTGATAACCCTGATCACTTCTTGCGGAAGGTGAGAAAGAAGCCCGTCATGAGTAATAGCGCCAATCATGTGCTCAGTGGTCACACACAAGGCCTGAATTTAGCAAAAGGCACTTTATTTAGTTTATAATTTTTAATCTGTATTTTAAACTGTTTTAATTGTGGTAGTGTTTTAATTGTGTTTTTAGATTATGAACTACCCAGGGACTTGCATATGGGGTAGTATAAAAATAAGTTTAAAAAAATAAAACAAATAAAACACTAATAGCTGTGAGTGCCAGATGCAAGCCCCCCATCCCACAATGCAATACCTTTTTGGACCCAATCTGGTGGGCAAGCTGCATGCAGAAGTCTGTTACTGCATCTGGGTGTCCCTTGTTGCCTCTGGAAGCATTCTTTATCAACCCAGGAAATAAAAAAAATAGTAAAAGGAGAGCTTTCCGATTGTGCACGTTAAACACACTGGATTGAAAATGTTCAGATAGGAACTTCTGCTTGTTTCTCTTCACATGATACAGATATATTTTCGGTGCCTATCAGCTTTCAAAGTCTATAAGGGTCAGACAGATACTTTATCTTTTTGTAGTTGCCATGGTCTGTTTTCTATCAGTTACAAGTTCTAAGGTTTGTGCTCTGGAAAAGAAGTGGCACTGGTAAATTTCTTACAAATCTTTTAAAGGTAATGTGGGTGGGTGGGTGGGGGGATCTTTCTATGAATCTGGAGTATTGATGCATGCTTAATTGGGTTTTGCTGAATGAATGTATTGCCTTCTGAGCACATGTGTTTAGAGCCGATACAATTACCTACTCTATTTACATTCAACCTAAAAAAGAAATATTATAACAGAATATTCTAATTTTATCGAGAAAAATCAAATAGATGTCATCTTGCGGCCTGAGGTTGGTCTAATGAAAGTAGAGGCAAAAGCCTGGAGGTATGCATTTAATTTTTGGTGTAAAATTATGTTTTTTCCTAAAGGCCTGGCCCCCCTTGTGCCGGAAGATAGTTTTAAATCTACCTGGGGAAATAGTATTCATGATATGCTAGGCAGGTATGGTCTCTCAGTTCAGCTGTTAAGATCTTTGGGTCCTGATAATGCTAAAAGGCTTATTAAAGCAGCATATAGCAGATGTTGAAAAACAGAGTGATCTTGCACAAATTTCTGCAAGTAACCTTTTTGGTAGTTTTACAAATTACCCAAAACCCACACAATATTTATTTAATTTAGTCACCAAGTCTCAGAGAAGAGCCTTCTCTCTTGCACGATTTAATGTATTACCATCAGCTGTAGTAGAGGGCAGATATAAGAAAATCCCTATTAATAATCAGATCTGTCCCTGTGGTCAAGGTGTAGAATCAGTGGCTCAGCTGCTATATTGCTTATTTTACAGGGATATTTGTTCAGAATTTATTTCCTCTTTTTTATTGAATATCCCTGGTAGGATGGGTATGTTTCTTTTCTGTTAGCAGACTGCAGTGAACGCATAACACTGAATGTGGCTAAATTCTGTGCAGCAGCAAGCAAGATTAGATCTAAATTGTTTGAGTAAATGGTATTAGAATGATTTGGTTAAATAATAGTTTCTTGTATCTGTGAAGAGTTGTATTGTTTGGTTTCTGTTATGGGTCATTGACCATAATAAAGATTCATTCATTCAAAATCAAATACTTTAATGGATATACATTTAAATTTATGTACATAGGGGGTACAGTCTACCAGGAAATTCTACAGTGCAAGGCCCACTTCAATGGGACTTGCATAGGGGAATTTTCTGGTGGCTATAGACTGTTTTTAAAATGAAAAGAGAGGAAAAAAACTAGTCAAGACTGCGGACAACATATGTAGTTATGTCAAAACTGTTCAGCGAGTGGTTGTTCTTGATGTTAAGTTCTACATACTACTTGGTCACTGCTTAAAAGAAATACTTAGGATTGTTAATGCAAATCATCAGCAATGTCAAAAGCAAGCAGCCAGGTCACAAAGCTTACCCTTATTCTCTGCAGGCATTCTGGAACTAAGAACAGTGGCGGTTGGAATCGTGGCGATCAAAGGAGTGGCAAGTGACTACTTTCTCGCCATGAACAAGTCTGGGAAACTCTATGGAAAGGTATTGGCACAATTATTAGCCATCGCTTGTGTTAGCCAACAACTAATGTGTTTGCTTTGAAAAATAGCTGTTACACTACATTTGGTATAATGGCCATGATCTGGAAGCACAGAAAGAGGACGGATCCTCAGCCCTATTCTGCCTTGAGCTCAGCTCTGTCTCATCAGTTGAATTTCCCTGCTTTGGGTCAGTCTCCCAGCTGCCCTACAAAAGGCTGTTGGCAGGCTGGACAGCAACTCCATCTTAAGACTCTTTGGTTATGCCTAGATAGTTTCCAATGCCTTTGTTGCTCCTCCCTGACTCCTGCCTGGTCAGTAGTATGGCTGCCTGTTCCTGCCCAGTTTGCTCCTGGCATTTCCTCTAAGGCAACCACATGCTGACTTCCTCTCAACAAGAATTAACAGAGCCTAGTGGACAAGTGTATAGGGAATGGGAATCTCCATGAGGTAAGGAGGGCAGTATTGCATGGGAGGGGCGGGGTATAAATATAAATAAATAAATAAGGCACAGGCTTCTGCATGCTTTACCCCATTTTTAGCTGTCATCTTCTTCCCCTCCCCAACTTTGCCCCACACAGCAATTTCCTTACACCTATGCAGAACAGCAAAGCTGCTTGCAGAAAACTGTTTCCAGATTATAGCAAATCACAACTTGCGTAAACTACCAGGAATCTAGGATGTGGATGCAAAAGGACCTAATGGCGCAGCAGGGAAGTAACTTGCCTAGGGAGTAAGAGGTTGCTCATGGCTGTATGGTCGCCAGGAGCTGCAAAATTTGCAGCTAGAGATGATGGGACTTGTAGTTCAGCAACAGATGAAGAGTCAAGATTGCTTGAGGAGAGGAGAGCTGGTCTGAGGAGAGGAGAGCTGGTCTTGTGGTAGCAAGCATGACTTGTCCACATAGCTAAGCAGGGCCTGCTCTGGTTGCATATGAATGGGAGACTTGATGTGTGAGCACTGCAAGATATTCCCCTCAGGGGATGAAGCCGCTCTGGGAAGAGCATAAGGTTCCAAGTTCCCTCCCTGGCAGCATCTCCAAGATAGGGCTGAGAGAGATTCCTGCCTGCAACCTTGGAGAAGCCGCTGCCAGTCTGTGAAGACAATAGTAAGCTAGATAGACCAATGGTCTGACTCAGTATATGGCAGTTTCCTATGTACCCCTGTGATAGACATATTTCAGTGTTCATCTTATTACCTCCCGTTGTTCTTTTTGTTTTGTTACAGAAAGTGTGCAATGAGGACTGCAACTTCGTAGAAGTGATTCAGGAAAACAATTACAATACATATGCCTCAGCAAATTGGACACACAAAGGGAAGGAGATGTATATTGCATTCAGACACAACGGTGCCCCTAAGAAAGGTCTAAGAACAAGTAAAGAAGACGTTGCTTCCCATTTCGTTCCAGTTCCAGCATTCTAATCAATATATTTATCTATGGAAACCCAATTCCAGCAAAACACATTCACTTTTTAAAAGCGGGACAGTTGAGCATGCAAGGAAGAAAAGCTGGAATACTACTGAAAAACTGAACAAGCTGGACTTGCGCATTGGTGTTTATTTTTAAGAGACTGCCTTTAAAAAGAAATTAAAAATATACACAAAATCAGATTTAGTAACTAAAAGTTGTAAAAAATTGTAAAGAGTTGTACAATCCTTGTTAGAATAAGAGTAGCTTTGCAGATTAAGTTAAATTTACCCTTAAGCGTTAAGTCATGACTTGATTACGTGATATTTTATTTAAAATAAACCTATCTGCTTAATTAAACATGGCTGCTATAATAATAATAAAGCAGATGAAAACATTGTGTACAATATGTCAGACTTGATGGCTGCTGGAATGAGTCGTCAGATGATCAAGTCAGTACTAATAGTGGAGGCAGAGCAGTATTAAATACATCCCAGGAATAATGTATAAGTATTAAAAAAAAAAAAAGTTGAAATTGAATTACTGTGGTATTCAGATAATAAAGCTAGTATGAAAGATGAAGACTGCAAAATGTTCATATGTATTAGTAAGAATGCCTAATGCTGCTCTGAAAGATGTTGCAAAATAGTGTATATAAAATAATATTAATAAGGGAATTGTACTTCATCTCACTTTCCTCCAAATATCCTTTTATATAACGACGAAGTAAAAATTCAGACATCATCATATGGTTTTTTATGTAACATAACCAATCTTTTTATATAATTCCTGTTAGGGCATATGGCTTCTAATTCTCCCCGTTATTCATGCTTTCCCCCCTGTTGTTACAGCATTAAACTTTATTTTAAGTTATAGTTGAACTTTATTGTTTTAAGTTATTTAAGCTGATGTTATTTATAAAAAAAAACTTATTAAGCTGCATCTGTTTCATATGCTTTTAATTCTAAAGGAATAACAAAACAGTCTGGCTTAGCGGCCCTTTTTTTCTTCTTTTGTGACCAGACACAAAGACTAGTACACAACACTCTTGCCAATGTGCACTGGATGGCAGACAAAAACGACAGCCTGCAGCAATTCTTTCAATGGAAGGTTCAGTTGGAACCACCCCAAAATGCAAAAAATCCAACGCCATATTCTCCTTCCAGTTAAGTCTGATAGTGTTCCCAGAGCCACAGCAGACATTGTTAAGTTTTGGTTCTTACAAATATTGGGCCATATCTTTCACTGAGGAACTGGCCCAGAATGTCTAGCTAGTACTGATGTGTGGCTTAGCAGACGAGCAGGGCAGGAGCCATGGGCAGCCGGATCGGCCGCCCACATGACTGCCGGCTCCGTGATGGAACCGGCAGGGGCTGAGGAGTTCAGGGGCCGTGTGGCCCCCAGAAGCTCCAGTATGCCCTGAGTGAGCGTGCAGGGCATACAGGAGAGACCCCCAGAGCCGGGTGGCGGCTTTTCGCCTCCCTTCCGGGGGGCTACTCACGATTTTGAAAACCGGGTTTGCGGAGCACTGGCTTCGTAAACCCAGTTTAAGGGGAGGGGTACTTAGGCGGGTTACCTGCTTGCGAGCCCGGTGGCTCCCATGATCAGCCAAAATTGGGCTAGGCTCCCGTAGCCCAATTTCGGCTGATCATCAGAATAGCCTCATAGTTAGACCCTTATGTGCAGCTAGCCTGCTCTGATTTGAGCCACTATTTATGGAACTAAATGGAGCATTCAAGAAACTGATAGGCAGGCAGACATGCAGAGCTGTTTATTTCACAGTAAACCACTTTAAGTACTTTTTTTAAAAAAGCAGCAAATAAAAGAATGATAATAGTTATGGCTGACACCCAAACTAACACTGCACTAGCACAAGGATGCTTTTAAAGGCTAAATTGGGAACTTGTGTTCCAGGGTTGTACTAGTGCAGAAAGGCACATTTCCACAACAAGGTGTGCAGCCTGCACCACACCTCTTGCTGCAGAATGCCCACACTCTCTTGTGCTACCCTTGCTGAGCAAGCACAATAAAAGCACAAGGGACTGTGCAATTTTAAGCATCATAACCTTCTTGTACCTGCACAACTTTGTTCATTGCACTAGTGTAGCATTAGTATGAATGTCAGCCAACAAAAACAGGCAAAAAGATGTCCATAAAGAAAAGAATCACAAAATTCTACAGTTGGGAGGGACCTTGGAGGTTTGCTAGTCCAACCGTCAGCTGACTGCAGAAAACTGCTACAGCGTACATCTCAAGAAGCATTTGTCTGAATGAATATTCCTGTATTCTACTGCAAATTAAATTAGTTACATGTGAAGGCAACAATGATCACCAAACCCCATCAAAATGAATGGGTGTTGAACAACAAAATGAATAGATCTTGGACTGCACCCCATGGTATGTGATGTGGGTATACTCTTTTCTATTTGAGCCAATACATTTTTTTGCAATGGTAAAACATCAATACAAGCTTATTACCTCCAGAATAGAAATCAATATTTTCTCATAAACAGTGCATAGATATCCTTTTCTTTACATACTGTACTGATCATCTCAATAGACAAATAAGTTTTTCCTTTATTGTATTAGTAATATTCTGCTTTGTCCATTAATGTTATAATGCATGTTAATCATTTAGGAGCTGTTTCCATAATACACACACTGTGATAGTTTGCAGAAAAAAAATCTAACAGTAATTATGCTGCTTATAAAGCAAACAAAACCATTATGTTTGCTCTATAAGTAGCTCTGCAACATATATTTTCAAGGAGTTACATAGATTTGAGCAAAAGGCATACATTCAAGATAATGAGATTCACACAACTGAAGTATTCCCAATGTTTTCCAGTCACACAAACATAAATCCAGAGAACGGACTGCAACAAAAAAAAAAAATTAAAAATTAAATCAAGCATTAAAGCCCTCCGTCCTTTAAATAATCTAATAATATACTGGCTAAGACTAGCTACTCATAAATCACGAAGCATTCCAAGTACTGAAATTCTATAACCACTTACATTCCAGTCCTAAAAAGGGAGATTCTCTCCAATTTTATTTGGAAGGTAGGTATTAGCTCCCTGCTGTTAGTTTACCCAAGTACACAAAACTTGCCATTCCAAATTTTAGAGCTGAAGAATTTTAGAAACAGCAGCACAAAATAAACAGGATATATAGATAAGAAAGTTGGAAACTCAAAATACTAACTGAAGAGCTACCCAAATAAATACAGCGAGATGAATCTTTTAGCATTGAAGTGTTGAACTGATTATATTTTATCTCATTTGCTGAACAAATAATTGAGGTAATGATGGAGAGAACTGTAGGATCCAGCAAAGTTACTTATCACTTACAGATTGAGCAAAGGCATTTTTAAGTCTGTTGGAAACAGACAGCAATGGAAGATACTAGGCTTGTTCACATAATAGTTTGAATCTAGGTTTAATGTGGGTTCCAACATTAGTGTGATTGTGTGAACCCATGCCAAGGTGGGAATCTCAGGCCACACACCACCTTGGCATGCGTTCACACAATCCCACTAATGTTGGTAACCCATATTAAACCTAGATTCAGACAATTGTGTAAACAAGCCTATTGTATCCCAATGGGCTCTTTTGCACCTTAAAGGGTTTGGACTGGCTATGCCTATGACACCAGAATAATGATCATAGTAGCATGTTGTCAGTAAGCTGTCAAAATTCCTGATGTAAAAACTTACAAGGTGGATTGACAAAGGAAATCTTAAGTATGTGCAAAACATTCTAGATATCACTTCCCAATGAATTCCTAAACATCATAAGTTTTCATACTTTATGTAAGCAATTTATTGCTTTGCCAATATAAAAAACCCAGATTAAAAAGGGCAAAAGAGCCTCTTCCAATAGAAAGACCTTCAACTGCGCCTCACAGTTTTTCAACGTCTGCTTGTTGAAAGTTACACCAATGGAATATTGAGTGGTATCATGCCCTTCGCCCAAACAAAATAAACATTGGGCGTGGCCATCAGTTGAGGGGATCTTACCGCGGCATTTGCAGCATCTTAAAAAAGTTGTTTTCTCTTTTCCCGATTTTCCTTTTCCAGACATTTTATAGTCTGCTTCAGTAAAAGTAAAGCAAAAGTAGAGTAGCCGTTTGTTCCGAGGTCTTAGGGAGAGACAGAAATAGTTCTAAACCGAAGGAGTTCCGAGAGAGTTGTCAAAGTCCAAGTCCAAAAGTTGTCAGGAAAGAATCAGAAATAGCACCAAATCCAAAGGGTAAGCGGAAGAATCATCAAAGTCTGTTTGCAAGAGGTCAGAGGGTTTTAGCAAACAACAAACAAACTGATAAACCGAGGAGTCACTATACCGAGGTCTGATCACTATGGTGGTCAGAAAGAAACTGAGCGAAGGGACGCCGCCGCTAGAGGGTACTGCAGTCACATGCAGGCAGCGGTTGCCGGTGTCATGAGGAGCTAACGATTTCTGCCTGAGGCTGGTCTGCGCAGGTGCAGTACCCACTTGTTATGAGTGTTGGAACCACTACCCAGATAATGTCACAATGTGGCATAAGACAGCGCTATCTCCACGTTATACAGGGCTCAAATTGCTTATGTTTGTAAAGATTGAAACCACTACCTTGAATTGTTCAAACAAGATAATGGGGAGCCAGGGCAGATATTTAATCATGAATCCACCTTGCCAAGAAGAGGCCAATGTACTGGATTCCACATGAAGCTCCCAGTCTTTGAGGGTAGCCTGTGCTGAATATGTCAGTCTAGGCTTAGATGAAGCTCAGTGTTCTAATTCCTTGAAGTTGTTCCCCAGACCCTTAACCAGGAATTTAAAATATTGTCATTCATAGTAATCTTTTCATTCCTCTGATCTCAAGAACCAGTAAATTATAGATAGAAATCTTTTCATTCCTCTGATCTCAAGAACCAGTAAATTATAGATTTCTGGTTTATATCTAAAATTTATCATTTTGATCTATAGGATGATCTATAAAAATAATTTAATCACTGTTATTGTTGTCAACATATCAGTTGCATATTGCATTCCAACAACCATTTAATAATTAGTTATGACCATTTATCTGGTACTTACAAGACTTTATTATCGATCTCATTTCAGGCATGAGGCTTTGGTGTGTCATAAGCGGCATCTTTTGAAAAGACTCTTTTTTTATGCTGCATTCTGTGTTTTCCAACCACCATAAATTCCATTTCTTCCAAGCAAATTTTTGTGGTTTGAAACCTGCAAAGCATAAATTCATGTTTCTTAAAAAAAAAATCTGACAAGACTTTTACTGAATTCTTTTGCTACCAAAAAAAAAAAAGTACATTTCATAGTATGTATCCTCACCATAGTGTTGCTTTATTGGCAAACTGGAGTTCTTCTTAATGAATTACCCTTCTAATACTTTTAATGTTGTTTTTGGAAACTCATCACCGACATTTTGATGGATTTTGTTTTTAAGAAGAGGAAGAGCTACATTTTGGAGTGTCCAGATTTGGTTAATTTTACTACTTTTCACTGTAAAACTCTATAATATGAATTATTTGAGTATGTAAAGAGTTGTTTGCAATGGTTTTATTCTTTGTTTTATAATTGCATAAGAATTTGATTGTCATACTTTGGCTGTTCATTAGAAAATGTGTCCATGGGTGGATGTTCTAGCATATGCACACTTAACTCCCCTGCTTACTAGGCAGAGAGGTGCTTTTCAAAGTGGTGATTCTCTTAGATTTAGCAGAGGGTGCGGGGAGCAACTGGCCCTATTCAGTCCCAGCATAGCATCCCTCCAGTGGCTGCTGCTGGTGTCTCTCTTGCATTTTTTTTTCTTCATCTGTGAGCCCTTTTGGGACAGGGAACCACCTTATTATTATTCTGTGATACTCAGAATCTTTTCACTGAAAAACTGTATATAAATAGTAATAGTAGTAGTTACATGCATTTATTCAGTTTTGCACTTTATCTGGTTACATTGTAAGGGTGTTTTTACGAAAGTATAAGCAAAATGGAGCTGGACTGGGCTGCCTGACTCTAAAATACCTACTGTTATACTTATTTCCTGCAATGGGAGAACACAAGCCATCAGTAAAGAATGGAAGCTGTCCTTGGGACAGAATGGAAAGAATGGAAAGACAATCATGATGGAAAAGCTCTCTTACAGGCAAAGATTAAAATACTGTAGCTCCCCCCCACCCTCGGCCCAGCTTCCAAAGAATGAGGGTGGGGGAGTGAATTCTATGAAAATGTGAGAGAAAGAAGATTACTGTTGTTAAAGAAAACTGGATACAACAAATACTGGCTGAAATCTCGACTGATGCGAAGAAGCCAAAGAAAGACCTGTGACTATATACCAAGACAAAAACACAGTGTTGGTGTTTGTAATTATTTAGGAAAGTGCCAAAAGTAAGCCACCCACACCAGTTACAGAGCAGAGTGCAGAGTTTAGTTGTTACAGTTATTTGAAAAACATGCATGGAGATTGTTGTACAATCTAAACTAAATGGGTTTATTGGTGAAGTACATTTTGCATAGGAAAGACCTAGCCCTATCTATTAGATACATAATGGATAGGTAGAGGGAGGGAGAGATGTTTCCATCTACTCTCTAAGAGGAAAGGAAGAGGACTGACTCTCTACAGGAAGTACCTGAAAAGTCAAGGCAGGGGCCATAGAGTAGCAAAGAATCTGGAATCTGTCTCTGGGCAGTGGCTTAGTCAATCCATCTGCCACCATCTCTTCTGTTGGGCAGTACTCCAACAGGACTACCCCTTTTTCTTTCATGTCCCGAACGTAGTGATACTTTATGCGAATGTGCTTAGTTCGAGACTTCATATTCTCCATCTGGGAGATCTAGATACAACTTTGGTTATACTCAAACATTGTTGTGGGCTTTGGTTCCTCAGTCCCAATGTCCAATAGTAGCTGGTGTATCCATACCACTTCCTGGCACGCTTCAGCTGCGGAAATATATTCCGCTTCTGTGAATGAGAGTGCAACAAGTGACTGCTTGAAGCTAGTCCAACTTATGGTTCTATCTCCATACAAGAACAGGTGTCCACTTGTGGACTTGCAGTCTGTTCTGTCTTCGTCTCAGTCTGCATCCATGTATCCCACTAATCTGGGATTGTTACTTGCTGGGATCTCCAATGCTTAGTGTGCAGTGCCCTTTAGATATCTTCCCAGTCTTTTGACTGCAATCCAATCATCGTTGGTTGGTGCACTTACTTTTCTGCTCAGGATTCCCACTGCTGAAGCAATATTTGGCCTTTTTATTGTGGCTATATACTGAAGTTTTCCAACTGCCTTTCTGTATTATCATTGGCTGGTAAAGGTTCGCTGTCTCCATCTTGCTTCCAGAAATTTGTATCCATTATTTATTTAAAATATTCCTATACTGCCCAAAACATGCATCTCCTGGCGGTTTACAATTAAAATAATTGAAAACATCAAATCAATTAACTATTAAAATCATTTAAAACATTTAAAACCCAATATTAAAAAATTTTAAACTATAAATTGAATTAAAAGCCTGGGTGAATAAATGTGTCTTCAGTGCCTTTTTAAAAGTTGCCAGAGATGGGTAGGCTCTTATTTCAACAGGGAGTGCATTCCAAAGTCCAGGGGCAGCCCTTTCCTGAGTAGCCACCAGACGAGCTGGTGGCAACTGCAGATGAACTTCTCCAGATGACCTTAACAGGTGGTGGGGCTTATGGTGAAGACAACGTTGTTGGCGAAGACAGCCTCAGTTTTTTATCCCTCATCCAGCCCATTACTGCCTCCAGGCAGGCATTTATGGAGGTTATGCCTTCTCTCGATGATGTTGACATGGAGAAATAGATTTATTTTTGATGTACTGACTTCATTAGTATCTGTCAGTCCCAGGCAATCTAGAAGACCCTTTATCTTTGGCTTCTGGTTGAGAAGGAATGTCTCATCTCCTCCTCTTTCTATCTGGATGCCAAAGTAATAGGAGGTGCTTCCAAGTTCCTTCATCTCTATTTCTTTGTTCAGGTACTGTACAAACTCATGGCTGTCTTGTTTTTTCTCATATGTAATAATGAAGTCATCAACGAAAGTGAGGATGTACTGTAAGTCCATCTATTGTCACTGAATCTTGAATATAGGCAGGGGTCAGCTTTTCCTTGTGTGAACCCTTCTTTAAGTAGCAGTTGACTCCGTTTCTCATCCCATACTCTGGCTGCTTGCTTCGAGCCATAGATGTTCTTTTGTAGTTTGCACACAAGCCCCTTCTTTCCAGGTACCTCAAATCCTGGTGGCTGTTGCATGTAGATGTCTTCCTTGATTTCCCCACGAAGGAAGGCAGTCTTTACATCCAAGTGGTCAACTTGCATCTATCTGGCTGCTGCCATGCTGAGCAGTGCCCTAATTGAAGTGTGTTTCACAACTGGTGCAAAGGTCTCACTGTAGTCCCCTCACCATAGATTTGGGAGTATCCTTTGGCTACTAGTTTGGCTTTGTAGCACTGTACATCCCCTTCTGCATCCTGCTTGACTCTGAAGACCCACTTGCATCCCACAGCCTTTCTTCCTGCAGGAATACTGGGATATGCTGGATGAAAGTTCTTTTAAAAATTTGTTGTATTTTTTTGTAAAATACAAAATACAGTTTTGCAGGGGGAATTGTAATTCTGAATATAATAATATTTTAACTGTTATTGTTCTCAATAGGTTTTTAACAGTCAGTCCAATCAATCATTCAAAAATGACATCATGCCCAAAAGAAACAGAAGATCTTTCTCAGATTTCAATTTACTGTGATTCCAATTTACTATGTATGGTAATTATTGAATAAAATGAATAATGTTTGAAGTTCAAATCCTACACGTTTAAAACTGTTCTTTTACTTCCCTTTTACAAGCACACTATCAAAAAATTATATGACATATCTTTCCTTTCTTGAGCTTTTCTATAAGTGTACAATTGTCCTTCGCCAACAGTGAGGGTTCCATTCCCAGCAAACCTCGAAGTTGGCAAATTTGTGGTAGACGAGCCATTGAAACCAATGGTAAATGGGCTTAGGAGAATCGAGATCGCAGAAAGACCAAAAATAAGGTAAAAAAATAGATAGAATCGCCCCCTGACCCCCAGACATGACCCCTGACCCCCAGAAATGACCCCCCATGAGCCCCCAGAAATTAAAAAAAAACCTCACCAAATTGTGGATACTCAGGTTGCAGTTGGCAAGGGCAGTCACAATTTCCCAGTCACAAATACTCAAATCCGTGACTGGGAAAACCGTGATTGGCGAGGGACAACTGTAATCTATGCAAAATGATTTTGTCCAGTCAATGGCAGGCCTTACCTCCTAGTAGATTATAAGAAAAGAATAATTTAAGATGCACATGTTCTTTCTGAAAAGTCCATATAATATAAAAGTCCAAAATACCATGGATTTCAAAACAACACCACAATTTTAGTACCTCTTATCCACTGAAAAATTAAATCCGTTAGTTCATCTTTAAACTCATCTTCAAATGAATTACTAGATTCAGGAAATGCTTCACAAAAAGTAACATAGATGGCTTGAGACAAGCAGTCAGGATACATCTGTCAAAATACAAATTAAGTTGTATTATGTTTTAATACAATTATTAAAACATAAAAAGTTGGCAGAGGCTACAGATAGACAAGTATGAAATAGTTAACAAATTTAGGCACTTAAACACAGCTGAATAGTTATTTGTGGCAAAAAGTGCCAGCTCTACCAAGTTAAGCATGGAAGCTTATTTTATTTCTTTATTTTTACAGGTACAGTCGTCTTTCGCCAATAGCAGGTTTCCCAATCACAGATTTAAGTATCTGTGATTGGGAAATAGTGACCCCGTCACCAACCACAATCCACAGTTTGGCAAGGTTTTTTATTTTTTATTTTAAAAAAGACAGGGGGTGGTGGTTCCGGGCGGGGGGTGTCATTTTATCTATTTTTTACCTTATTTTTGGTCTTTTCGCAACCACAATTCCCCTAACCCCCTGTTTGCCATTGGTTTCAATGGCTCATCTACTGTGAATTCACCAACCACGAGGTTTTCCGGGAACAGAACCCTCGCGGTTGGCAAGGGATGACTGTATACTCCACTCTTCTTCGAAGGAGCCCAGGGGTGGTTTTCATGATTGTGTTTATCCTCACAATCCTGTGAAATAGGTTAGGCTGAGGGATACATGACTAGCCCAGATCAGTGAGTTTCATGGCTGTACATGTTAAGCTTGTTAGACAAATTAGTCAACATGGAAGACTATGAGCTAAACTACAAGTTAAATTAATTGCACCACTGGTACTCATGTGCCTGTGTTTTGTTTGGGAAACAGGAGCCAAAACAGGGTGCAATCAAAACTGGGACTGTGGTGTGGAGACAGGGGAACTTTATTATCTCTTTGTCCACCCCACTTTCATCCTGATTCAACCCTTGCTGCTATTATTTATTAAACACAAGCACACCAGGATCAATGATGCAATTAACCTAAAGATAACAATCCAGTATGTAGGAGGGACGCGGCAATCATTAGTAAGCACATGCTCAACATGGCTCACCCTGTTACTTCCACCACTTTCTGTGTCATCTGAAACTGCCAGGTGGAGAATATTGGGTTCCCTCCACTCTTCGACATTCTCTGCCCAACTTCAACTGTTGTTTATGAATGTCAAGTGAATGTTGAGCAGCGGAGGGAACTCAGCATTCTCCATCTGACATTGGTGGGTTCAGACATGACGGAAAGAGGCGGAACTTAGTACCGGTGAATGGCAGGAGTGTGCACTCACTGGGGTCTGCTGCTGTTTCCTTCCTACTTACTTGCAGCGGGTTATCTGAACCCACCCTATGTGTTACAAGAGGTATGCAGGTCATTCTCTTCCATATCTCCCCAGTGATAGGCAGATGACAAAAATCACAACTTGGGATAAGTATATTAGCATTTCTCCACCTCCCCACAAGCAGAGGCCAATGAAGCAGAGCAGATGCAGGGAAGCATGACAGCATCACTTCCCCCCACCCCCGCTATATGTTATCAAGGAGACTCAGGTTGGCATTACTTAAGTGTCTTAGGCAGTGCCCAAGGACACAATTGATGGCAGCAGCACAGAGGTGATTAAAAGGGCCTGAAGACAAAACAGAGGAGGAAAATGGAAAGATCTGGGTTTCTTCACCCCAGAAAAATGGCTATGTAGAAGTATGTCCAAAGAACACATCCTTTTATTCACACACTGAGAACAGGACAAGAAGCAATAGGAAAGGAACAAAACTCATAACTGCAAACTATAAACCAGTGCCATTACCTGAAAGAAATAGTCCTTTATGTAACTAGGAGTACTCATCAGAAGTGCTACAAAGCTGTCTGATATTCTGTCAAAAAGGCGGTCCTGTTCTCCTTGATCAGGCTTGAAATAATTAGAAAAAGGTACTATTAGCATTCATATTTAATAGTACCATTTAACACTGTTTAATTATGAGAGCACCTCAGATTTTTTGTAAACTGCCTAGAGCCTTTGGAGTCAGGCGGTATATAAAATAAATAAATAATCAAACACAAACTAAATAGTGCAAATAATCCATGAGCTCCAAGGTTACCATTTTTGTGTTTTGAGGGCAAGGGAGGTTGCCAGGAACAAGAGACCTTAGGGGGATGAAAATGAATTTTTTTTTAGCGAATCCTACCCTGACCCCAAGTCCCTGTTGCCACCCTTTGCTATACTGAATAGTCGATGATCAAAAGCATCTTCTGGCCTTTCTTGTGCTATCAGAATACCTGTGGCAGAGAAACCAGAGGAGAGGCAATTGTAATGTGAATTAGTATTCTGGCCAACATACTGTAGGTTTTCATTCATGTTACAAAGCCAGCTAAAGAAGGAATTAAACATTTAGGTGTGACATGAGGGTTATAGCCCTTCCATGTACCTTTGAGTGTCAAATTTAAACTCCCTAATATGGGTCAGCTACTCCATAAAGCCATTGTAACCACCCACTTCTACACAAATCAAGGTAACTTTCTCTCTCCAAGCCTCAGTTTTGCATCCAAGTGAGTACAGATTCACTAACATGCAACAAAGCTTCAGGTCTCCAAATTATGTTCTTTAACTGAGATAAGTGGGAGAATAAAGTTTTATTCTTTTCAGACCTTGAACCTCTGAAGGAACAACCACCAAAAGCAATCCTGTAAAATGGCAAGAGATGCTTCTGAGAGAAACAATTTCTTCAGAACTTTTACATTTGCTCCCTGGAAGGGGGAAAAAAAAAAAAGACATAATCACAACCAAGTGAGGAAGTGGATTCTTTGTATCCAGTGTACAGTGTAAACAGGAGCCCTGCTTGGGCTTTTTTTTTTTTTTAAGACACTGTAATCACTACAGTGCCCCAGAGCTCAACCCCACCTCCCGTACAAACACACACACACACTTCACAATTAGAACATCTGTCTGAAGAGGCAAATGCCATAACCATGATCACAGTTGCTTCCATGATCAGCAGGTTGGGACGTGACCCCTAGGAACGTATTTATGCACATTGAAAGGACATTTTTGTGCAGGGCGGTGGGGGGGGGACACACATGAAAATAGCTCTCCCTGCTCCCCTGCCACCCTGGTCTGCTGCGCAAGTGCAGGGACACCAAGGCTCTTTGCTGACTCGCAGCCCTTCTTCTATCTCTGGAAGGCTACGAATACGACAAATATTTATATACCGTTTTCCAACAAAAAGTTCCCCAAGTAGTTTACATAGATATAAGTAAATAAATAAAATGGCTCCCTGTCCCCAAAGGGCTCACAATCTAAAAAAGAAACATAAGATAGACACCAGCAACAGCCACTGGAGGGGTGCTGTGCTGGGGATGGAAAGGGCTGAGGATCACGTGCACCAAAGCAGATAATACTGACCAAGATGGACCAAAAGCATGATTTAGTATAAGGCAGCTTCATGTATATGTTCATATTTCAGGCTTTGTGAAAGGAATTTGGTGGATTGTGAAACACTAAGGTCACATCCTTGATCCATTAAATAAGACATCTGACAGGTTGGGGCAAACCCCGTTGCATCATTCACACTCAAGTAATGCTTGGAAAATTATTGTTACAGCCATGAAACTGGGAGCTGAAGACAAATTGTACTTCATTAGGTCCTTTACAGTGTGTCTACAAGATAATTGTCGCTCCACAGCTGCAACCTTATATAACCCTTTTAAAAATGACCTCAAATAATTGCTTGGGTCAACACTTATTTTCTCAACAGCAAGCAATCATTTTATGCTCTGCAATTGCAGCACTTATTTTTATGGGGTTAAAATTGCCTTTAGATTGTTAATATTATATTACCAGCTTTCAAGGAGGACTTTTAGGGCCCAAGTTAGGTTTTGGCTTCTAAAAGTCTGTTTGTGCAAGCATAGATCTGGCTCAACATTCTATCAGGTCTGCTGTTTGGACCAAAAGCAGGGGGGAAAAAATGCAGCAAAAAAGCAGCAAAAAAGCAATGGCTTAACCATCAGATCCCTGAAAAGTCTGGTTCTTGTCATACTTGACACTACTTGGCCTTGAGCAAATGACAGGAAATTAATAATTACCACAATAAATAAACCTGACGCTTTGTCAAAACGTGTGAATTCCAGGAGAAAAAAACTGTGTCCATAATGACATCATGCTTACAAACATGCAGTTATTGTAGACAAACATTTAACCACTACTTATCCATATTAATGGATACACATGACTGAAGAAAGAAGAGGGACTGGTCTAAAACGTAACACCTGTATAGCCTAACAACATTTAAGCGCACATTTGGAGTACTCAGAAGTAACTGTCATGTAATGTTGACTGAGATGTCACAAAGTCGTGAACAAGCTTTCAAGGTGCCAAGAGTGCTTCTTCAGGATAAATGTTAAATCCCAAAGCCTTGAATGTTATGAATGGTGATGTTATGCTGTCTTAATTAAGTTAAGACTGTGCTGGCTGCAAAACAATCTTCAGATTGTACCAAGGGCTACTGGGAGACTGTTCCCCCTTTGCAAATTTAAAGGTTGATAGCACGACTCTACTACTGCTACTAAAGACCAGGAGACATGGGCCCCGATTCACAGAGGATGGCAGCACTCGCACCTGGAAAGCAGTGGTGCTGATCACCTGTTGGGAACCAGGGAGGAAAAGGTGACACAACACACTTCACCACACTCATAGGAACATAGGAAGCTGCCATATACCAAGTCAGATCATTGGTCGATCTAGCTCAGTATTGTCTACACTGACTGGCAGCAGTTCTCCACAGATTCAGGCAGGAGTCTTTCCCAGCTCTACCTGGAGATAGTGAACCTGAGACCTTCTGCATGTAAGCATGCAAATGCTCTACTACTGAGCTATGGCCCCATCCCCTAAGGAGAATATATTATAGCACTTATATGTAGTCACTCATCTGAATGCAAACCAGGATCGTAATAAAGTAATTCATTTGTTCATCAACCAAGATGGAACCTGCTTAGCAACAAGGAGACTGCTGCTGTGAGTCTGACCATGGCAGCTGCACAGCCCTCATGGATATATTTCTACAAGTGAAAAGGGTTTTTGCAGGGAAGCCAGAGAAGTGAAAACTGCATCCGCACCCCCAACTCACTGTCCTGTGAGACAAGGCTGAAGGGCAGCTAATTTACTTGCTCCTGGTGAGGGCAGAATTCTGGCTCCACCCTTGTAAGGGTTCATAACACATCAGCCAATGTTAAGAAAGACACTGTTTTATCTTATGACTAATTCATCTTAATAGTCTGACGGATAACAACTTAGACTAAAGGCTACATCCTTCCCATTCAGGGTTAAAGTTTAAAACTGGACATTATAAATCACTCTGAAGATGATCATTTAAAAAGAAAAAAAGATCATATTTACAATCTCATTCTAATTCTTGCTGGAGAGGGTGCAGCAGCAAGGTGCAGGATTACTTCCCAGTGTGGTGCTGGCACTGAGAAAGTAGCTTATTTTGGATCAAAAATATTATTGAATTTTCTCTGCTGTGCTATAAAAAACAGAATGGAATTTTCTTCTGCGGTGTGATACTCTGATGGTTTGGGGTTTTCCTCCCGATATCTGTTCACAGTTTTGCCTTGTATATTTGGAGAACTGTACATTTCAGTTATCAAAGTCAGTGATTACTGCAGTTCCCTCATCCTTGTTCTTAAATAGTGTGTTTTCTTTAAATGATGTATGTTGTACCCCTACAGCACATTCAAGAACATTTTCTTTCTTTTAAAAAATTTTCTTGAATATGCTGTGGGAGGACAACATGCGGTATATCATTTAAGGAAAATCTGATTAAAAGAAGAAAGAAAAGAAGAACATGTTCTTGAAGTGGCAGGACAATATTTTGGGCGAGCTGGCAGCCTTGCACTATTCCCTCCGCTCTGTATAAAGATCTATAACTATAGTTTTCAAACCATGTTCCAGGGAAACCTGGGTTTATCAGGAGTTCTTCAGAGGATCAGTAATGGTGATGTTCCATTAAAAGACAACATATCCATAGTGCCTCTCATCTTTTAAACATGCAGTTCTATGGGTTGTGCTCTAGAATGGACTCTCAGTTTATATGGGTAAGGCACAACAGGCCTGGCCAGTGTCCTACATGAACCAAGTTTGCATCGTGGAACACTCCCCGGAACCTTCTGCAATGTGCAGGGTTTCCAAGGGCAAACATGCAGGGGCTCCTTAGCAGACAATTCTATGATTCCTTCAAGATGGAAAGTGACCTACAGGGCAATAATTAACCAAGATCCATAAATGTTAGTTTGGCTTACTAGCCAGACATGATTTCTATTTGCCATCAAATTTCTCCTCTGACCCACAGAGGTGGCACTAGGAAGGGAAAAAAACATGAGGGGGGGCACAGAAGGGGCAATATGGGTGGGTGAGCCATGTCACACATGTTAGATTTCTGAAACAGAAATGGGGACAGGTGAGGAGCAAAGATGTCAGGGTGTGTGTCTTTCCCCCTCCTCTGGAACCCCCGCTTGCTGACCCATGCCCACTGGCACATGCAGAAGTCTTGGGAGAGAGGCAGAGCATTATTTCATTTAAACCTGAAACAGACATACACATATGCATTGCAGAAGTGACAGCTGCCATGCTCAGACAATTTCAGCTTCTCCCAGAGACTGCCAAAAACACTACAGAACTCTGCAAAACTACTTTGGCCAGAGATTCTGGTGAGATGAGACACAAAAAATGAACCAGTGCATCAAGTACAACGACAGCTCAACAATATCACTTCCAAGTCTCTGAAAAGTTACTGTCTGTACACAGCCTTTTAAAACAATCAAGGATTGTGCAAGCAAGAAACAAAGCAAATACAGGAATTCTGTCCATGAGCTTGCTAAGACAAGCAAACAGGTAAAAAGGCTTTTCTTCATCTGTGAATAGCAGCAGAATCCCCCTGCCCTGCCTCCAAACGTAGGAGCTCTTAAAACACATTTTGCTTCAGACATAATCCATAGATCAAAATCAGTCTTCTAAAGCTGTTATAATATTAAATAAATACAATACAATACTCAAAGTGAAATAAAAAGAACATACTCTGAAAGTCTGAACTTTTAGAACTGAATCCCAAAGTTGTGCAGGTTCTAGATGGTTTGGTAGTTCTGTTAATTTCTGTAACTTGAAACCAGAGAACTTGTAATTCTAAAAAGAAAAGAAAATTCACTTCAACAACTACTATAATTTGGTTTTATTCTGAAAGTTGAGTACGTGACAATTAGTACATGGTCAGCAGTAATGGATAAGGGGAAACCATTACTATTGCATGCGTTTTTGCTTTGTGATTTTAGATTATAGTTGTGAGTTGTTTTGAGCTGACGAGAAATGGAATAGGTGGAATATAAATAAATGAGACAGAGAAAGCAAAGTCAGCCAAAAAGGGTAGAATTAATGGGAATATTCTAAGAGATGGAACGCTAACAAAAAGTTGGGTATTAAATGGATAGAACTCCAATACTGACCTCAGCTGAATCTTGTGCTGCTGTAAGCCTTAGTTTCTAAGGAGTTCCCCTTCAACACGTTCCCCTCTCCTATATCTGCTCTGAGTGGGGCTGCTAAGCAGAGGGCAAGTTGCTCTGCCCTGGGTTCCATAGCTAACCACAACTGTCACTGCCCTCCCTCTCTCAGGTGGGATTGCTACTTCTGTTGCAGCAACAAGGTTCGGGGCAACACAATATTCAGCTGCTCTATTTCTGTGTAGGTGGCTCCCCACATGTGGTTAATTAATGCAGGTTCACAGCCAAACTGTATCAAAATCTACTTCACCCCAGAAGCAGCTGCTCATAAATGTGCTTTGAGTCATCAGCTGGATTAGTGGCCGAAGTAAAATTGGCAAGCAGCCAGAATGCCTCAAAGTTCACCTCTCTGCCCATACAAAGCCTGTCCACACACTGTGATTGGCAAGGGAGATCCTGTTCTGTCCTCAACAGAGGTGAGATGGGCGGGAAGGTTCGCTTGACCTCATCTCTGCCTGCCTTCCATAAGAATGCAAATATGCTGCTTTTCCTATGAGCTTTTGCTCAGGACACTACTTTCAGTTTGGTTTCTGCAAGCCAATTTTGTTGCTGTTGGGTTTTCTCTGATGCTGCTTATATCGCTAGTTGAATTGGTTTTATATTGTTTTATTGTCAGTGGTTTTCTTAGGACTATTAACCACCCTGGAGGTTCCGTGTTTGGGAGGAAATGGCAGGATGTAAATGTTTCAAATAAATAAGTAAGAAAGGATGGAAGAATCATCAGCACCATTTTACCCTCCTCCCTCTACAGCAAGGGCGTCAACCCTGAGTAAGCTTCCATTTAGCATGAACTGTATATCACAATATCACCTGTTATTTGAGACTTGCAGAATTATCTTGCAAAGACCTAAAGGTGGTAGGGGTATGCTTTGAACTGATTGGCCGCAAAAGCCAAAGGCTGTGGTCAGACAACAACCTATTCCAGAACAGTCCTATTGCCTAATTATACAAATCAAGCAAAGGTTTTCAGTTTTTATAGCTTGATTCTACCATCTGCGCATTGGACCTGGCCCCGCCTTTCTTCTGACCAGCACACTGATTTCATTTTGTAATGTTGATTCTACAACATATTTGGAAAAATTACCTCAACTGTTTTACAGCTTGAGTCTTGCAAGGCATCTACAGCAATCTGAAATACATTTTAAACAAAAGAACGAAAGTGATGCTAAATCCACAGAGTGCCAGTAACAAAATATATGAGCTTGTTCACTAACAGTATCTGGAGTGTGAATACTAATTGTTGAAAACATAACGAAAAGAAACAATGTGAAAATAAAAACAAGTTATCTGCTATTCTAATATAAAAAAGGTATACACTCATGGCTGTTTTACCTGTCTTGATATTTAAAACTATCAGTCTCACTCTTGGGCCTTTTTTCACTGGAGGGAAGGCAAGAGAATCAGTGGTGTTTAGAAGCTCACAAAACAAGCATCTGTTTATTGACTGCACTGAAAACATCTGGGAGCCACTGCTAAATGCAAGACTAATTCTGTTAAGCATTGCACAGTTCCAAACATGGACAAATTTCCCCACTTCAGTCTGGGCTACAAAAAGAGTATTTGGACCGATAGCCTATAAAACAAATATTGTGACTATCTCCTGGTAGCAGAGCCTGTACTGCAAATTTGTGTTGATTTTCTACTAATTTAACTGTCATGTCCCGCCCAGAATCCTTGAAATTCTAGTTTGATGAAGGTACTGAGAATTCTCTGCTGGGGATCCCTAGTTCCTCCCACAGAACTACAGTCCCCAATGTTCTATGGGATGAGTGAATAGCTAACTGGTGGATGTCTGTAAAGCAGAAGCACTTTCTGTCCTCCTTATTCTCTTGCCCTGATAACCTGATTCTGTAAACTTGCTCACTTCAAACACTGGTTTGTGCGCTGCAGATAAAGCAATATTCTAACCTTGGCAGATGGGATAAAGTCATCTAGTATTGCCCCTTTCCAGGAAAAGCAGTAAGATGGTCCCTTAGGTTCTGGAAACTTGTAGCTCTTGCTCTTGATTCTCTAGAAAAGTGTATAGCCAAACTATGCATTGCCCCTTCTCCTTCCTGCCAGTGCTCTGCAAGTGCCCTGGTATAATGTGACATTTAAAACAATGAGGCTATTCTCTAAGGGAGCCCAGCCCAGTTTCTACTGCGTGTGTGAACCGCCAGGAGCCGTGTGGCTCGCAGCGGCAAGTCTGCTTAACTGCCCCCCCCCCCGAGGTTAGAGGAACGCGTGCTCCGCTAACCCCATTTCTCCAATCGTGTGTCGCTGCCGCTCGACTCCACGCCAACTCACGAATAGCCCCCCGACTGGGAGGCTACAACAAGCCTCTCGGCATCTGGGGGCTCCCCAGAATGCTGGGATTTCTGGGGGCCATGGGGAGAGCGGGTCGAGCCCGCTCTCCCCACAACTCCCCGCAGGCTCTCCACACTGCTTGTGTGGAGAGCCTCAGTTTCTGCTAATATATAGGAAGGTGGATTCCGTTCTCCAGCATATCAGCTCATTACATGAGACCAAACTGTGTAAAAGGGGGTGTGCATATGGTGGAGCGGATGGAGTGCATTAAGCAATAAATACGCTACCTTTACTTTTTTCTTCTTTTCCCTTATCAAAGTGCCCTTTGAATCAGAGACTGAAGTATCCGCTGCTTGAAAAGAACAACAAAGACTTTACCATACACCACGCGCAATTTCAGACAGAAAAAGAAAAACTGATCCAGTATTTTGGCCTGCAAATATTTATGTGCATTTTCAAATCTGGTGTGGGAATCTTGGATCCCTGAGACTGTTCGCTCATTATACTTGATAACTGGCCTAGATTCTTGGCTCATGGAAAGTGGCTTACCTCTACCCAATTTATTTCCACAAATCCCAAGATTAAACATTTCATAAATTACTTCAAAGGCTAGTGGAGGCCCTTCAGGATGTGGTACTAATAACTGAAGTAAAATGCCTCTCACTAAGTTAATTATTAAAAGAATATTGCCCTGGCATGATATTACAGGGGACTGTTTTGCCACGAATACTATCTTTAGATGAAATTTAAACCAGCATTTTAAATTCACTTCGACCATTAAGGATAATATTTCCCTGCCAGTCTGAGTCAGACTACACTTTGTGAGTCTAATTTTCTGATCTTCATCAACTCCATCAAATAGGACACATCTGGTTTATTTCTACATAAGTGCCAAATATCCCCTGGCCTCCAAACAGGGAAATGGTGGAGACTACTGCTTAAAAAATCTCAGTGTAGCTAACTGGATGGAGGATTGCTTACAATGTATTACTGCCTGGGTAGCAAATCTTGTCTAAAAGCATCCCAGAGGCAAAGAAGGTTGTACTGCTGTTTTTAAAGGCAAAATCTAACTATACCAACATGATGAAATTAATTTTCCACTGTGTATACTACCATCAGCTTTGCTTATTGCATGGGTACCCAAGTTATCTTTTCCAATATACATTATTTAGTGTCCCACTGACTTACATGAGAGAAGCACAGGAATGTGGGTAATCAAGTGATTCGGGCAACTAAGGTTCAGTGAATGTGCATGGGCTCTCTAGATAGACAGATAGATATAGATATATAGATAGATAATACACTAAGTAGGGATGTGCACAGAACTGGCAGGGGCCAGTTCGAAGGCAGGGGTGGGACAACTTTAAGGGCAGGGGAGGGTGCACTTACCCCTCCCTCCGCTTCCCCTCTGCCGGAACTCCATTTATAAAGACGCCATTGGGGCGGCAGCATATTTCCCTGTCACCCCGTTCCCTCCTTGGCCGGAAGTGGCGGGAAGTGCTGGGTGCACGTGTGCACACTGGGTGTGTGTGCATACGTTGGCCAGGGGGCAGGCGGGGAGGGGGCAGGCGAGGCGAGCAGCGGGGAGTGAGTGAGTGAATGAGCAGGGAGTGAGAGACCGAGTGGTGGGGAGGAGGTGAGTGAGCGGGCAAGTGGTGGGGAGGGGGCGAGTGAGCAGGGAGCGAGCAGCGGGGAGAGGGCAAGTGAACCGTGGGGAGGGGGGTGGCTGAGAGTGGGTGGCTGACACTGAGCAATAAAGCAGGGGATGTGATGTGGGGCAAGGAGAGCAACAAAGTCCTAGTGCACAGATGCTCTGTGCGGGTTCAGAACTTTGAATACCGCAGGGGTAGCACTCCAGGAAAGGTCCATGAATCTTAAAGCCATGATATTCAAATACTGAACCTAACTCGAAAAACTGAGTTAGGTTCCTGACTTGAGAAGCAGTGGCAGGGTTACTCTGGGGGGCTTAAAATTAAAATATCCAACCTGCATGCAGCTGAGAAGGGGCGTGAAATAGGATATTTAAACTTTTAACACACAGCCCCGAGTAGCCCTCACACCAGCTGGGTGTGTAGGTTGTTTCAGGGTGTTGTTAAAGTTTAAATATACAGTCTCTCATTGCTTCTCAGCTGGCATTCAGGGTTACATATTTAAACTTTAAGTCCCCTGGAGCAGCCTGTGCGCCACATCTCAGCTGTCAGGCAAGCTGCTCCAAGTACACCAATTTAGTCAGAGGGTAATTAAAGGGGTTTCTTAAGAGGAAAATGCCATGAACAAAAAACTATTCTCACAATAACTAAACTGGCATACAAGAACAATGCCCACGAATTGGCAAAACTGCAGGAGATGAACCTGCAAAAGTGAAGGGTCTTCTGTATCAAGTTTCCTTCTAAATATTACATGGTACAGATCATCCCGTCCAGAAATAATATATAAGATTATATTTCAAATGGTGATTAAAATGCATTAATTTTGCAACCACTGGTTCTATTATTAACAATGGAAAGGCTAATTAGTTACCTTGCTCTAGGAAAGAAACTTGGTGATCATCTATTTCCTCTTGACTACGCTCCAAAGCAAAGATATGTTTAGCATGTTCATAGACTTTCATTTTGCATTCATCTATTCTCTCCCCAAGACTGGAGAGAATTTCAGTGGGCAATGGAGCATTGTCATAAAGATACTGAGTAATAATGTTCAAGGAATAATTATTTGTTAACTTTGTAACCGAAGGACGAACATCTACTTCTGGCAGGTAGGGGACTTTTGGCCAATCATCCTGCAGCAACAACAATTACAGACATTGACTTATGATCAACAGAAAACACACAGCACAATTCAATCAAAGATCAGCACCTGTAAGTCCAGATAATTTTAATGGGACTTTAAGGTGATGAATTTTGGGCAGGACCTTTACATTTTAAGAGTGTGGTATTTTCCCAAAGTGCTATCTTTAAAAAAAGTTTCTTATGAAAACAATCTTAAGTGGATGACAATTTTTCTCAAATATAGTATTCCCAATTTCTCTCTGGCATGCTCTGTCATAGGTTGTCCAGGGTACATGAGCCTGCTTTTAGCATCAAATTTCCCCCCATCTTTCACAGTGTAGCTTATATTGGGTGACTTATATGGGGTTAACCCATTTCATCCTCACAATAACCCTATGAGACAGGTTAGGTTAAGTTAAGACAAAGTGACTTATCCAAGGCCACCCAGCAGGGATTTGAACCCAAGTTCTCCCCTAGTCCAAGTCTACCACTCTATCCCCTACATCCCATTGACCTGAACTCTATAACTCAGGAAAGTCAAGCCCTAAGTCAGAGACATCAATCCAGTTTAACTTTCACAACAAACATTGTAATAGCTTATAATTGCTTCCAAGATCTGCCTTCAAAAAATGTAGAATAACCACAGGACTGCCTTTCTATGGAAGGTTTTCCAATTCTGCACTGTTCTCACATTCCACAGCCCGAGGGTCTGAAATGCAATCCTCACTCAAGCTTGTTTCTCAGAGTTTACATTTATAAGGATCTTGCTCAATACTTTTTTCTCTCTCCTGTTCTTCTCCTGCTATGTACATATGGGCAAACTATACAAAAGTATGGGCAAACTTCTTTAATGTGCATACCAAGTTCTGAAAGAGTAAAAATTCATCAAACGTCCGAGGAGGTGCTACAGTTACCTATAACACAAAAAGACACATTTGTCTTATGAAAAAAACAGGAACTGAATAATAATTTTAAAGGTATATTATTCAGTGCTCTATTTAATAAGCAACAGCAAGCCTCAAATGTATCCATGTCACACACATTGTGTATTCACATGTGTTGAATTGTCCATTTGAGAGAGAGCCTTTGTCTAGGCATTCAGAGTGTACTATTGTTTAGAAATATATTTCACAGAATGTTTATTCATTGTATTGACTGAGATAGGAAGAAAATGTTGCGAAATTATTGTTAAACTTCATTTTGACCTTTTACCTCCACATCACTTGCTATATTTCTTGGTCTGAGCAAAGTGATTATGTCCATAGAAGCAAAACAAAACATTGCCTATTAAATAATTTGGGAGTGCATTTTGGCAATGTGATATGATGTTACTTGAACTTAAAATATAA
Source organism: Hemicordylus capensis (assembly GCF_027244095.1). Taxonomy (NCBI): domain Eukaryota; kingdom Metazoa; phylum Chordata; class Lepidosauria; order Squamata; family Cordylidae; genus Hemicordylus; species Hemicordylus capensis. Next base: position 11,992,626 of record NC_069666.1, on the reverse strand, counting down.
AGTTGCATTTATGCCATACTGCAAATCAACAGCTTGTTTCCAAAAAGAAAATAAAAGAAATTGGGATATGAAAATCTGGCACAGGGTAAGCAACAAATAAAAATTAATAAGATCAAATTTTCTCTTCCAAAATGAAAAACATCTGAATTCTAAAACTGTATCCTGAGTCTTCAGTAATGAAGCTGATAACAATGAAGGATTTCATTATTTAATCATCATAAAATGATAAGATTGGACATTATTTTAAGGTCTTCTAATCCAATCATGACTCTAAACATCATCTCACCATCTAGGAAGAAGTAAAGATTGTATTCTAGCCCCTTTCCAGTGAGGTCTGTCTCTCAGAACTTATTGTAACACACACAAACACACTGGCCTCATGTCAAGTACGCAGTCAGCAACAAACCTGGCCATTTCTGATAACCCAAACCCAATGTATGGCTGGCATGGGAGTGGGAGAGAGAGGGGGGAAAGTTAGTACAATGCATTCTGTGAGGAGCCATCTCACATTTTGCTCTCCGCATGCACAAGCAGCTGGTTTGTGCCCAAGGGGCATAGCTTAAGAATTGAGATGGTTAAGCTAAAATGAACTGCACTTTACTGGAGAAAAAAGAATGCTGTGTATGCAACATTCCTGCAGCCTACAATTATCCTAGACTACTCCTATATAGCAATAGCAATAGCACTTACATACCGCTCTATAGCTGGAGCTCTCTAAGTGGTTTACAATGATTTAGCATATTGCCCCCAACATTCTGGGTACTCATTTTACCGACCTCGGAAGGATGGAAGGCTGAGTCAACCTTGAGCCCCTGGTCAGGATCGAACTTGTAACCTTCACGTTGCAGGGCGGCAGTTTTACCACTGCACCACCAGGGGCTCTGGAGTAGTCCTTAACAATATAACATACTAGTATTTTTAAGCCCGTTATGATAACGGGCGCTAGCTTTCTATCCCATCTTTTCTGTCTCTCTCTCTCTCTTTCTGTCTCTTCCCCCCCCCTTGTCCCCTCTCTCTTTTTGTTTTTTGTTTTGTTGTTGTCTCTGTTTTTGTTCTTCCTTATTTTGCTTTTACTTTTTGGGGGTGTGTGTGTGGATGAATAACGGCCAAAATGGCCCATGAGAAGGTGGCCGCCCCCGCCTATCGCCCTCCCGCGCACCCAGCTGCCGGAGCCCACCTTACCCGCTCCAGCCCGAAGGAGAAGAGAGGAACTCGGAAACAGAGCTATTCTCTGTGTTAAGCTGCTGCCCATACTGTCGCAATGGACGCAATAGGCGTCCTTTGCGTCCATAGCGGCAGTTTGAGCAGTGACTTAGCACAGAGAGGAGCTCTGCTCGTGAGCTCCTCTCTTTTCCCTCGGGCTGGAGCGGGTAAGGTGGTCTTCGACAGATGGGAGGGCGATAGGCGGGGGCGGCGACCTTCTCATGGGCCATTTTGGCCCTTAATCTTTTTTGGGGGGGAGCGGGGAAGGTGATTTTGGGCAGCTGGGAGGGCGGGTGAGCAGGCGGTGGCAGCGGCTGTGAGCGGGCGGGGGCCTCATTGGCGGCTTTGCCGCCACCTCGCCCAGCTTCATTTTGGGCAGCTGGGAGGGCGGGTGAGCAGGCGGCGGCTGTGAGCGGGCGGGGGCCTCGTTGGCGGCTTCGCCGCCACCTCGCCCAGCTTCCCTGTCCCCCGTCTCGGTCTTCCCCCGCCGCCATTGCCCTCGCCTTTTTCAGGGCGGCCGCTTCTGGTTGTCTCGGCCTCCTCTCGCCGTGCCGCAGCTCATGGCCGAGGCGGCGGCTCCGCCGCCGCCTCGGCCACTTTCCCCCGCCGCCACACACCGGCTAATGGCCGCCCGTGGCTGTGGGACACTGGTGTCTGAGGTCCTGTGTCCCTTGGGCTCTTCTGGGCCTGCGCTTCGCGCAGGCCCAGAACAGCCCAGGGAGGCAGGGACGCAGATCCCCAACGTTCCAAAGCCACGGCCACTCACTTAGCCTTTTATTATATAGGATTGTTAAGGACTACTCCAGCATAAGTAGCTGTAGATTTGCAGAAGAGATATTGAAATAGGGAACATAATGGTGTCACTCTAGATTTACATTATCAGAATGCAAATCAGATAAGCCTTTGCTTTTTGAGAAGAGTCATATGCTAGGGATAAAATTTATTCCAGTAGGTTGGAAAGTTTGCTCACTCTAAGCATTCTGTTACTGAAAGGTGACTGATAAACCTACTCACTTACTTATGTACTTACAAAATGAAGTATTTTTTTCTCCAGTCAAAACTCTAATTCTCTGTATATTATATCACTAGCTGGCTTCGGCTAGTGCACCAACAGCATCCTTTTCTCGAGAAGGCAGATCTGGTCACAGTTACCCATGCCTTAGTTACATCATGGCTGGATTACTGTAACGTGCGCTACTTGGGACTGCCCCGAAGAATATCCGGAAACTGCAGCTAATACAAAATGCAGCAGCTAGGATTTTATCTGGAGCTGCCCGCTGGGATCGCATCAAACCCATTTTGAAAGAGCTGCACTGGCTACCAATTTGTTTCCGGGTCCAATTCAAGGTGCTGGTTTTGACCTTTAAAGCCCTTAATGATTTGGGCCTGGGATACCTGAGGAACCGCCTGCTCCCAAGGGTTGCTGTCCATTTGATGAGGTCATCTGAGGGGGCTCTGCTCCGGGTGCCGACAATGAGGGAGGCTCAGTTGTCGTGCACGCAGGACAGGGCCTTCTTTGTTGCTGCCCCCAGACTCTGGAATGCTCTCCATTGGCTATTCGTTCCTTGGTCTCCATCACAGTTTTTAGGAAGCGTGTTAAATCTTGGCTTTTTACCCAGGCTTTTATATGATTGTCTCTACTGCTGCTGCTTTGTATTTTGTACAGTTTTTATGCTTGTATTTTAAATCTTTTCAGTCAGATTTGTTTTATATTTTAGCTTAATATTTTAACTGTGTCATTTTTATAGTCTTGTTTTTAATTTTTGTGTAAACTGCCTTGGGATTTTTTAAAATGAAAGATGGTATAAAAATTTAACTATCAATCAATCAATCTATCTATCTATCTATATATTTATCCTCCCATCAAAAATACATTTTAAGGACTTGTCCAGATGGCAGCAATTTCTCCACATCTGTTTGTGTACTGAAAATGTGACAAGAGGAACCACAAGAAACTATATTCTTCTCCAATATGAGTCAGCTACAAGGGTCCTACTCTCTGGAGTCTGGACCATCACTAAGAGGGATTCAGATGACAGGTACCAGAAGCAGGGCCTTCTCCATGGTAACACCACAGTTAAAGAATTCCCTCCCTAAAAAGATTAGACAGCCCCCCCACTTCACCACCTTTACAGAGCTGGTGAAGGACTTCCTATTCTAGAAGGCTTTTAATTCATCTGTGTAAAACAGTCTTTATCTTCTGTTCTCTTTCCCAGACTGCTTCTATCCACTTTTAATTTGTTCATTTCAAAATGTTTTTATCCTTTTACACATATTATAAGCCAACAGGGTATACATTAATAAATAAAAATAAACAAACAAAACTGCTAATGGTAGGTGTGTAACAAACATAGGGTTGTCTCTTTTATATGGGCAGAGTCTCTGGTTTCAAATAATATTATTGAAGAATAAGAACTTTATTTATATAGCCAACCCATAACAAATGTTCCTTGGGCAGCTCACAAAACCAAAAGAACATACAATTAAAAAACATGCAAATTAAAACAGAACACTAACACATCAAATCTTCAAAACTATGAACTTTAAAACTCTAAAACACTTTTCAAATGTTGCCTGAAATACAGAAAACGAAGCTTTTCTCATCACTTATCTCTGTGCTGGATAAAGCTTCACCTGCTACATTTCTCCATGTCTGCTCACAGAACCGGCAGCGGCGAAAGTTCACATGTAACCACATAATCTTAAACATATTTACTCGTTAAGTCTCACAGAATCCAATGGGACTTACACCCTAGTAAATGTGTTTAGGATGACAGATCCAGTTTCTTCAGAATACTGTTACAGACACAAGAGAACGAGAAGCAAGCAGGGGGAAACTTATTTTAAAAAACCACAAACAGCACCCAGACTAAGTTAATGGAATAAAAAACAGCCATGCAAGTCCCACTGAAATAAGTCGGACTTAAGTTAGCCATGGCCAACTAATCTCCTTGATTTCTAGTCAGCATAATTTCCATTATTTTTATCGGGGGCAGGCCTACACGCAAAACTGCTGAAATATGAGAGCGGATACAAGCTTGTCAAGAATGCTCTCTTCTGTTCCGCTGAAGGGTGCTGGTGGCGTGTGGCATGTTTTGCAGCTTAACCATTTATCATATTTATATACTGCCTGTTATGTGTCTATCTCTTCGTGGTGTAAGTAAAGTGTGCCGACTCCTGGCGCCCACAGAGCCCTGTGGTTTTCTTTGGTAAAATACAGGAGGGGTTTACCATTGCCTCCTCCCGCGCAATATATTGCTGCCGCCCGATAGCAGCAGGGATTCGAACTAGCAACCTTCTGCTTGCTTGCTTGTTTAGTCACTGTGCCACTTAAGGTGACACCTAGGTGGTGTGTCTGTGTGTCTGTGTGTGTGTGTATATATGTGTGTGTGTTTACAAACACACAAAAAAAAACCAAAACACTTTCAAAGAATAAAAAGTCAAAGTAATCTCATATGAATAAAATAAAAAAAAGCAGTTTCACATTAATTTCAGTTAAAAGCCTGAGAAAACAGGCGAGGGTCTTCTAAAAGCAAAGCCTCAGCCAACCTAATGCAGCCTTGGCTTTCAAAGAAGCACCCAGCAGCAACCCTCATTCAAACGAAAGCTTGCATTACAAACCCCAACTTCTGAGCCTTGACCACACATTAAGCATTGCACAGGGCGGGGAGCTCTTTGACTCTTCCCTGGCTTTCTAGTCAGTCAGTCAATGCCCCTTACGTGCGCGCGCATCCCAACTGCGGGCACCCTCCCTCAGCACTCTGGCCCCGGTGGGATTCGCCTGCCCCTGCAGCGGGCAAGGAAGCGCCTCAGTCTCGCTAGGCCTGTATGGACGTTGCTAAGGAGCCTTGGCAACCGCTCAGGGTGCGCCTTCACCTCCGCGTCCGTCTCTTCCGGGTTCCCTCCCAGCCCTGCCCCCTGCACTTAAGTTCCGCCTTGGCATAAAAGCCATCGATCTCGCTATCAAATATGTATCTATATTAGCGCTTCCTTGGCAGGGAAAGCCGCTTCGCAGGCAGGCGTTGTTTCTAGTGGGGGAGCTGCTGGGAGCGGCCTCAGATTTGAAGAAGCGAGAAGGAAGGGGAGGAGTCCGCGCGGGCTTTCCAGCGCAGCCCTGCGAAACGTATGTTGGTCTCCCTTGTGCAGAGCAATATAGGGGGTGGGTGCGAGGGATAGTCGGCCCGTCTCCCCTTCCTGGGGTTCAGCAGCAGGAGAGAAGAGGGTGCAGCAGCTGCAGGCCCCTTCCTCGTTCCTTTGCTTCTCGCGGTGCACAGTTTACCGAGTCCAATGGGAGTTTTCCTGCCAAAGAAACGTGCCAAAGGCTGCAACCTTGAAATGGCCTTACTAGAGTAAACCTAGCTGTTGTTCAGTTTTCCATTTCGTGGTGCGTGTGTGCCTGCAGACGTTGCCAAAAATCGCTATAAGCATTTGCCCCCTGAGATGGTAAGGTAAATTGTGCCGACTCCTGGCACCCCTGTGGTTGTCTTTGGTAGAATACAGGAGGGGTTTACCATTGCCTCCTCCCATGCAGTATGAGTTGATGCCTTTCAGCATCTTCCTATATTGCTGCTGCCCGATATAGTACCAGCGGGGATTCAAACCGGCAACCTTCTGCTTGTTAGTCAAGAATTTCCCCACTGCACCACTTAAGGTGACTTCCTGAAATGGTACCAGTGGCCAAAATGTGTGGGCCTGGCTCATCATGGACTATATTCATATACCTGTCATTAACAGTTGGAATGGAGCTCAGTTGTACAAAAAGATGTGCCGCAATCCCACCCAGAAAGACTCTCAAGATGCTTCCTGTTTACTGCACGTTTTTTTTGTTTGTTTGTTTGTTTTGCAGGTATATAAACTAGACCCCAGTAGGGTTGCCAGCTGGCCTTCATTATGTAGGACATCCCACATTTCAGGGATGAAATGGTGGTGGTTGAAAAGTGGTATAACTTGAATATGTTCTAAATAATAGCAATGCTGGCATTAGTCGAAATTGACTCGACGGCACACTTTACCTTACCATTCTTGAACTTGGAGCCTGGGAAGAGCATCTAGGCTCCAAGTTCCCTCCCTGGCATCTCCAAGATAGGGCTGAGAGAGATTCCTGCCTGCAACCTTGGAGAAGCCACTGCCAGTCTGTGTAGACAATACTGAGCGAGATGGACCTATGGTCTGACTCAGTATATGGCAGCTTCCTATGTTGTTCCTATTCAATAGCATATAATTCAATTACATATAAGTCAATGATGCTCAGACTCTTGATTACCACTGCAGACACCTCCCACCCAGCCTCCCCTCCCCAAACTTGTGTCCCTTATTCTGGCAATGAAATGTTGGCAACCCTACCATAGGGCAGCTCAAGTCCTCCCTCAGTCACTAATGTTTCTTCTGTTGAATCTTTGAGGCTTTGTAGCTGAACACCATGCTGCTGCCTTCTAGGCATTATAGTAAAGTGAATCAGTTTGTAGGCTGGGAATGCATAACATATTACAATAATTTCCTGCTCTCTCTTTCTCACTGAGGAATCTGTGTGTTGGAAGGTTTTGTCCAAACCTGGCACACTTTTTTCGCCCACCGCCCAAGTTTTCCAGAGTAAACTGGGAAAACTCTGAGACATTCAGGGGGAGAAAGAGCTAACATAGCACATGGGAAGTGAGGTCCATTTTATGTAAACAACAAAAACAGATTTAGTGACACTGCTGAATTCCTTAGCTGAATAGAAGTATCTGTTTCAAGCTTTTTGATGTCAAGAAAGCTTTTTTAAAATCAGTTTCTTTATTTTAAGAAGTATAGCTGCATAAGACAGCACTGCTAAAGTTAACCAAGGAGGGTTGGTAAAATGAATAAGAAAATTAGAAAGCACTCCATGGGCAATGTTTACAGCAAAAACAACATAACTGTCTTAAACCTCGCTTTGGATTTTCCAAAGATAGGCTGCTCTTACCTGTAATGTTTTGGGTCTTTTGACACTTTGGATATGTATTTGATGTATTTAAATATGTATTAGATAAATAAGTAAGTGTGTTTACTATTTATTATTTACATTTTTGTCATCACATGCCCATTAAGGCATGTGGCTTATAACCTAAGAATGCAATAAATTTAAAAAATATACAATAATTTAAGCATTAAATTAAAATATTAAAGTATTACAGCTTCAAGCTATTGAGGAAGCAATTGTAGAAGATTAAAACTGCTTTTTATGTTATTAAAAATATTTACTTGAATGTAGATCTCATTGCAATCATTGAGACTTACTTCTGAGTATGTGTACAGTACATACACACAAGACTGGGCCCATAAGGTTTTAATAGGGGCGGAGCCTGGTAACTATCTCTGCCTATGGTGGTTATAGAGAATAAGCTAGCCCATGGTGATTTAGTGCAATCCTATGTATGTTTACTTGGAAGTATTTTTCATTGAGTTTCACAGAGCTTACTCCCAAGTAATAGTGCACCGAATTGCACCTTGTATTACCTCATGCATAAGCAGTGAGGAAAAGCCACTGCCATACACCGAATGCTTTTGGCACACAATGCTCTATGCCAATGCAAAGAGCTGGAGAGCTGGTCTTGTGGTAGCAAGCATGACTTGTCCCCATAGCTAAGCAGGGTCTGCCCTGGTTGCATCTGAATGGGAGACAATGTGTGAGCACTGTAAGATCTTCCTCTCAGGGGATGGAGCCACTCTGGGAAGAGCAGAAGGTTCCAAGTTCCCTCCCTGGCAGCATCTCCAAGAAAGGGCTGAGAGAAACTCCTGCCTGCAACCTTGGAGAAGCCGCTGCCAGTCTGTGAAGACAATACTGAGCTAGATAGACCAATGGTCTGACTCGGTATCTGGCAGTTTCCTATGTTCCTATGTTCCAAATGTGGATTAATAGTGATGCACCAAAAACTGAATTTTGCTTTGACGCACCCAGTCAGCCCAAGAGGATCACCAATGGCTAAGGTGGTCATGAAGCATTTTCAAAAAGATACTTATCAATTTGAAACTTGGGGAAGGTCACTTACTCTGTTTATGGAAAAAATATAAATGATTTCAGTATTAAAATCTTTAAAAGCAGTATTGATTTTTAAAAGAATTTGAAAGAGCTGTTGACTTACATTTTATCTAGTATAATTTAGATTTGTGCTGCGATTAGCAAAATTTGGTACTATATGAAAATTGTGACGCTTCTCTTTTACATGTCTAGGATATTTTTTGAGCTTAAGATGTCTCTAAACTCATCTGCAATTTTAAAAGGAGACTCCGAAAGGCATAAAGGAATAAAAAGGAATTTTGAATGTCTGAAAAATCCAGATTCACAAGACACGTCCACGGATCAGGAAACCCCACTTGAAAACTTACATCTAGCATCTCAGGCAATTCTTGAAAGAGCCCAAAAGCAAGGGAGGTCAAAGTGTCCTAAATGTAACAGTTCAAGGATGTTTTATTGCTACACTTGTTATGTCCCAGTTGAAACTGTTCCTACTAGAGAAATTCCGGTTGTGAAGGTTAGTGAAGATATATCTTGACCTTGGTCTTATTTTACTATAGTACTTTTTCTTCTCAGTAAATACCTCTGATGTATGAACGGCAAAGGGATGGGGAAGAAACATCCAATAAAAATACTTTATATAGAACCACCTACATGCATGGCACTTTACAAAATATGAAATGACAGGTCCCTGCCCAAGGAGTTTCCAACATGTTCATAATTTTTTAAAAATGGGCCTTTTCTGTACCAGCCATCAACCTCTTTTTCATGTCCTCCTGAATCCCTAGTGGTGAAAGACATGAAGCAACCACTACTGAGTGGCAAACCACATTCCTTGTCTGCAGAAGGTCCCGAGTTAAATTTCTGGTGTTTCCTGTTGTATTTATTTATTTTATTTTTATTTATTGTTGAATCTATACACCACCTTTCATTAAAAACAACCCCAAGGCGGCTTAAAAAAGTTAAAAAACATACAATAAAAATGACAAAATATTAAGCTAAAAATATAAAACAAATCTAATTTAAAAACTATAAAATACAAGCATAAAAACTATGTACCCTGTAACCTTGGAGACACGCCTCCAGTTAGAATAGATCAGATCAGTCCATCTAGCCAACTACATGGCAGTGTTCGTATTCTATTAATTCAGTTTGTGCTCTGTAAGACCACAAAGTATCTTACATGCTTAAAAATAAAAATGTACAGAGTGACTGCCACTCATTTCTATGGAACAACATAAAGAACTGCGCTTGAAAGCACCTAGAGGTGCTCTGACCCCTGAACTTCTGGGCCGTAATCCAGGGCCTTCACAGCCCCTGGATCCCCCCAAATCCTCTTTAGTCTGTCCCGGGTGGTGTGGTCACCTGGCTGAGCACGATGATGTTTAATTTGCAGGGGTGGGGCTCCAAAGGCCTTTAGGTCCAGGCTCCAAAATGACCTCTACTTATAGGGACCCTGTTTGGGGCTGGGACATCTGTGCAGTATGGGTCTGTGAGCAGTAGCACACTAAGCAACCCCTTCCAACTCTGTTCCTTGCAATAAATGGGTACTGGTGCTACCCCATCTCCCAGTTCATCACACCAACTAGTTTTTTTGGCTAGTATTTAATATTGATGGGGACACTGCTCATACACCGCATACTTCCATTGTTTTAAGCAGATTGACCTTTCAGCATTTTGCTGAGAGCAACAATGATTTTAAAGTGGATTGTAACTGATGCAGGACATATCTGTTTTCTACTTGGGTATCTATCCTGTACACAAATGCAAAATGTTAAGTAAGTTTTGTCAGCCATTTGTGTTGTGGGAGTGCCTTTCATTAAGTATGTGCTCTGCTCTTGGTTGTAGCTTCCTCTGAAGATTGACATCATTAAGCACCCCAATGAGACTGACGGCAAAAGCACAGCTGTCCATGCCAAGCTCCTAGCGCCTGATGATGTTGCTATTTACACCTATCCTTGTATGCCAGACTATGAAGAGATGAAACATGAAGTAAGAAGTTGTTTAGAAATAGTATGGTGGAAGATATTTATCCTACCTTTCATTTTCTCTCTGTCTCACTGTTGCTTCCTCTTCACATGACGCTTGTGATGTTCCATATCCCTGCAAATAATATTTTTGTTTATGAAGACTCTCTTTGTATATATGAGAGCTGGAAATAATTGGCCTGTTTGCATAGGAATCCATCTGATGGATTATTTTTATTGTAATAATGTCTACTCATATGAGTGAATTCCTGTTCTGCTGAGCCTGCTTTTTCATTCAAATCACTCTTAAAACTGAAGACATTGCCAGACCTTTGCAGGCAGCATGAAGCAACAATTCTGAGATATGACTTGGTAATATTGCAAATTTAGATTTCTAATTAGAACAGCATGAACTGCTTCATTCCTGCTTGCTTGGCTGGAGGGAAGATGGTTTGATGACCATGGATCGGGGAAAATGTTTTTTTATGGGGGAGGGGGGAATCCTAGTGGAAAGTTAGCAAAAGACTAAGATAAGGCAACAGAATGAAGATTCAAATAGCTGTGTTCTTAAAGGCAAACTTAATTTCTTTTAGTAGTGTGTTCACTATCACTCCAGATCAATCCAGTGTGGGCCAGAGGATCTATTATATCAAAGTTCTATATATCAAAGTAGTGAGTGGGGCAATAGCGTGACTCAAATTTGCTTAGTGCCACAGATTTGGGGACTACCTGACTGCCATCTTTCCTATCACACTGGGTCTGTGATTCTAATGTTGCCAAATTTTGCCTGTCTGCCTGTAGAACCTGGCAAGAGCTGATCGCTCTATCCCTGCACCAGGCTAATGCTTGTTGACACAATGTTACTTAAAGTGTCACCAAGTTCACAGATGTGTGCCTGTTTTCCTTTTTAGATTGCACTTATCTTTCCTGGGCCTAATTCAGTTTCAGTAAAGGACATTCCCTTCTCTTTGCAAAACAAATCCAAGAAGTATGTCATTTGCGATGAGGAAGAGGGCCCATTACCAGAACCAGCCCTCAAGTGTGCAAAACTCAAGGCAGGCAATGACAGCAGTTTGGATGAACACAGCCTGCACAGCAGGAGCAAATCTGCTGTGCTGAAGAAAATTGTATTTATCGACAGTACTTGGAATCAGACCAACAAAATAATCACGGATGAGCGACTCCAAGGTATGTTAATAAATGATAATGTGACATTCAGAACACCACTGGTCCTGCAGCATAAGCCAACAAAAGTGCAGTTCATCATTCCTGGATGTAGCTGTGCATAAGCAAACTGTGCAGATGGGGGAGCAGATCCACTTGGCCACATGCATAAAGATGTGTGTGTGGCCATGTGACACACACACACACACACACACATATATATACCCCCGCCTGGCTGAGCTCAGTTCCCCAGAGAAGCTTTCCTTTTCCACCCATTTCTCCATTCAGATGTAAACTTGTATCACTATACACAAGCATTTGTGTATTGTTGGCTTGGAAAGAAAAGCTGTGCCATCGAGTCGGTGTTGATTCCTGGCGACCACAGAGCCCTGTGGTTGTCTTTGGTAGAATACAGGAGGGGTTTACCATTGCCATCTCCCCCACAGTCTGAGATGATGCCTTTCAGCATTTTCATATATCGCTGCTTCCTGATATAGGTGTTTTCCCATAGTCTGGAAAACATACCAGAGGGGACTTGAACCAGCAACCTCTTGTTTCCTAAGCAAGTTACATCCCCACACCATTAGGTGGCTACAGTTGCCTTGTACACAAGCATTTTGGGGTTAGGGGGACATATTGATCCTTACCTGTAGAACAAGAAGCTGAGATCACAGAATTGCCTGACGTAAGGAAAGAGAGCTGGTCTTGTGGCAGTGAGCATAAATTGTCCATTTGCTAAGCAGGGTCTCCCTTGGTTTGCATTTGGGTGGGTTACTATACATGAGCGCTGTAAAAAATTTCCCTTAGGTGATGTGGCTGTAGCTCAGTGAAAGAGCATCTGCATAATTGTCCCTGGTTTACTCCCTGTCATCTCCAGAGTGGGCTAGGTGAGACTTCTGCCTGAAACTTTGGAGAAACACTGCCAGTCAGTATAGATCAGGGTTTCTTAACCTTGGGCCCCCAGATGTTGTTGGACAACTCCCATCATCCTCAGACATGGCCTTTGTGGCTGAGGATGAAGGGAGTTGTAGTCCAACAACATCTGGGGGCCCAAGGTTAAGAAACCCTGGTGTAGACAATACACCAGGTGGACCAATGGTCTGACTCAGTATATGGCAGCTTCCTATATTCTTATATCTTTGTTGATGCTCTGTGTGAGAAGTTGGAAAGAACCTATTATGAACCTGTTATCATTAGCGGACATGAAACTTCTGTGGTTAAATACATTCATGTTCTATTTTATTTTCTCCCCGTGCAGGATTACTGCAAATTGAACTTAAATCCCGGAAAACTTGCTTTTGGCGTCATCAGAAGGGAAAGCCAGATACATACCTGTCTACCATTGAAGCCATTTATTATTTTTTAGTAGAATATCACAAGGAACTCTTAAAAGAGAAATATGAAGGACAGTATGACAATCTGCTTTTCTTCTTCTCATTTATGTACAAACTGATAAGAAATGCCAAGTGTTCTGCAGGAAAAGAATAAGGCAAGACATTCCTCGTTTGTCAATTTAAAAAAACACCCAAATATTCATTATGATCTACTGGATTTGGTTTTCTAAACTGCTAATTCTTTATGGGAATTGTATAGTACAGTTTGCTAGAACACTGTTCAAAATGCTAAAAGCTCCTGTCCCCTAAACTCAGTCCTAAATCCAAAGCAATGGTGTATAACTTCAGGCCGGTCTCCAATGCATTTCTATGGGAGAGATTGCCTGAAGTCAAGATTGCAAGACTGAGCCCGTTTTCACTGTAAATAGAAATTTTTTGGGATTGTAATGAGCAGCAAAGATGCCAACATGGAGTCTATTTTCTTAAATATAGTAAAATTTAGTTCTGCTGTTTTCACTGTATAGGAATGTATTCTTGGCCATCAAGCATGAGTTCATGCTGGTAATGTCACTGCTTACTAAAAATGATTGGAACAATATTTCAGGAGATGCATAAAAATATCCAGGCTAATGTTTTCAGGAGGATGCCGATGGTAAACATGTTTGGGTCTAAGTTAAGCTGTAAAATTGTTTCAGTAATATTATAATAGCAGTGTTATTGTAGTGACTGCTTACGTGCTGTTTTCAGGCTGACAGCTCTGGTGCTGCCAAATGAAGGTTTCCTGCTGAATTATGGGGTAATGGTATTGCTTTCCCAAGAGAAATGTACCCTTACTGAGAAAGTTAAAGTTTCCTTCCAATTGACTGCAAAAGATTCAGCAGTCTGTGAATCATATACCTGTTCCTTTTACCCGAGACTTGTACCCAGGTGGCAAATAAACAGAACTAGAGACTGTGCATGGGCCGTGGAGCCCACATTGGATAACTAGTTGAACGATGGACACAGAAAAAATTGTGCCCTGCAGTAATCCTTTTTTAAATATTCCCCCACTCCTGACCTTTTGTCCTCTAAATGCTCTAAAACAGAAAAGCTCTTTGTTACATAATCTTCCTTCTATTTCCAGCTCACATATATTGAGTACACCAACCACTATATCATGGTTTTTCCTATCAGTCTAATAATGAACATCTCTTTGAAGAAGAGGTGCCAAATTAACCAGTTACGAGCTGTATGTCCTCCCCCCACCACTCCGCTTGGCATAATTAATGTATTGCTAGTACCTCCTGTGATTGTAGGGAAAGACACTCAAGTCCTGATCTTGTAAACAGCTAGCTTCTGCTGCTGGTAGTACCGATCAGGATTATTAAATGCTACAGTAGCATTTTCACAATGTGGTGGACTTTAAAAAAGAAAAGCCCAACAATTCTGGAAGCAGTTTTAGTGTGTGTTCTCCGTTTTGAGAGAAGTACTGAATTAGAAGTTGTGCCCTCTAGATGAATAGATTATTTCCAGCTCATTGACTCCTCTTCTGAAGGCTTAAAGTAAGGCAGGGAAGCCACAGTTACGGACATTGGAGAAAGAAGCAGCACTGTTGAATGATAAATGAATGAATGTTCCATGATTAACGGTTGCACTCTTGGAGAAAGCTTGTTTAGACTCATTGTGTACAACAGCTTTGATTTTTGTCTGTTAACAAGCTAAAATAAAATAACTGGTATCTTAAAATACTCACCTTTTGGATGTAGTCTGCTTCAAGAAAGTCTCTAAATTATAAATCTGACGTCTCTTTCAGAATTTGGTATAATCCTACCATGTATTATACATTTGAGACTGTCACCCAGTTCAGACATAGCACGGAATGGTGGGTCCAATGGACCCGCAGTTCTGCCCCTCCCCTCTCCCCCGCTCTCCTGCCCGCGTTCAGACGACAGGGAGAGCTGCCTCTCTGCAGTCAGCGAGACTGCAGAGAGGAGGGGGAGCTGGCGTTGCAGGCTTCCTTCTTGATAGAAAGACAGTCTCCACAGCCAGTTAGGCTGGAATGAGGGAGGAGCTTCCTCTCTCAACTCCAGCTCCATGGGTCCCTAACTGCAGTGCCAGCATTTGTATGTAACGCTGGCACCACAAAACTGGAGCTAAGGGTGACGAAACTCCACTCTGTCTGAAGGTTCAGAGTAGAGTTTGGCAAGGGAAACCACAGGTCCCTTTTTGCCCTTAATTCTGTTTTTCCAAGTCTGGACGACTGGCTTCGGAAACCAGAAGTGAAGGGACCTCTGGTTTCCTATGTTGCCTGAACTCTGCCACTATGTTGAACGGCTATGGATTCTGTTCCCAGTTATTGCTGTGATGTTCAAAGAATAGATGCTATTCTGCTACAAGAGTCAGTTTTTCCCCCTCGGTACAGGGAGGTCGTCCTCTTAATACTGAGTTATCAGCCACCTCATGCTCCAAGACAGGGCCGATTAAAGTTGAGCAGGCTAGTTCCCGTAGTTAGATAGATGTCAGTCAAGACCCAGTTCCGGTCCTATCTTGCTCCAGACTGGCAGTACTTGGAAAGAGCTCTTGCTCTAATCATCCTCTTTGGTCTTTTTTTCAGGCTAGTTCTACTCTTTCTCCTTTTTCCTATTCTCTGTGTGCAAGGGTGGGAAGGGAGTCGCCATCTTTTATGTAAAAAACAAACTTCAATTTCACTCATTAATTCCTGCTTTGCTGCCCCCGAACATGGAGGTTTCCCAAGTAGGGGACGTGAGCTTCTATTGCAGCAGTGTTTGGTGAATAAGCCCTGCTGCTTCAAGAATTGTTGAAGCATGTGTTGTTATTTGAGCATAGTGGGTAAGACATGGCCTACTGGATGGGATCAAATGTTTGTCTTCAGCATTTTATTCCCAATAGGGACTAGTCTAGCAATTCTTGGGATCTAACAAACTGGGCACTGAGGGCATCAGCCCCCTCTTCTCTGCCTTCAGCAGCTGGTAGAGGGACACTGTACATGGAAGTTGTATATGCACTGTGCATACATACTGGGGCAAAAAACCCAAACCCAACTTCACATATACACTGATGGGGTATGAGCTGTCAGTGACCAACTAGGAGAGAGATCTTGGGGTCATGGTGGACATAATGCCCTTCTTTAAATCAGCCACATTTGGAGTAATGTAATTCTAGTAACCGTATATTTAGAAGGCCATTGTAGACTGGAAAAGGTGCAGAAGAGATGATAAGCGGCCTGAAGCACCTTCTTTATGAGGCAAGGCTACAGCATCTGGGGCATTTTAGTTTGGAAAAGGGGTGACTATGGGGAGATGTGATACAATTATGCATGGAGTAGAGAGAGTGAGATTTTTCTCTCTCATAACACCAGAACTGGGGGTCATCCCATGAAACTGAAGGCTAGGAAATTTAGAGCCAACAAAAGGAAGTACTTTTTCACACAGCACATAATTAATAGATGGCATATCCCCTGCTAACTGAGCAAAGAGGCAACTTTTTTAAAATGGTGATTCTCTTTATTGAGCAAGGGCAAAGCAAATGGCCCTCTCCATCCCCAGCACAGCATCCCTCCAGTGGTTGTTGCTGATGTCTTTCTTATGTTTCTTTTTAGATTGTGAGCCCTTTGGGGACAGGGAGCCATTTAATTCATGTATTAATTCATTTCTGTATAAACTGCTTTGGGAGCTTTGGTTGAAAAGTGGTATATAAGTATTCATTGTATTGCATTCTCTGCCATGGGATGTGATGATGGCTACTAGCTTGTATGGCTTTAAAAGGGGCTTCGACAAGTTCATGGAGGACAGGTCTATCAACGGCTACTAGTCTGGTGGCTATAGGCCACCTTCAGCCTCACAGGCAAGGTGCCTCTAAATATTAGTTGCAGGGGAGCAACAGCAAGAGAGAGGGCATGCCCTCAACTCTTGCCTGAGGGCTTCTCAGAGCCATCTGATGGGCCACTATGTGAAACAGAATGCGGAACTAGATAGGCTTCGGGCCTGATCCAACAGGGCTGTTCTTTTGTTCCATTTAGAGATTGCTGCCTAATAGCACTTGGTAGACCTTTAGACCTTTCCTCCCAAGACACTTCTAATCCCTTTGCATCAAGGTTAGTGCCCAGCGTCATTGTAGCCTGTGCTGGTGAATGCCATAAGTTAATTATACATGGTGTTAAAGTTTTGTATGTCCCGTAGCTACTGCTACATTTGAGTGACCCTGATCTCAAGCGTTATGAGAGAGGAAGAAGAAAGAAGTAAAGATGGTTTGCTTATTTCTCATTTGGAATATATAACCCACTGTGCACAAAATTGGTCTTTGAGTTTTATTGGCACGAACAATTGACTGGGGTTATTCTGCCCTGGACAGCTCTGCCAATTTCAGCATGTAAACCATGGCTGCAGTCCAGCACGTATTGAAGTACCTCTTAAGTTGCATTGGATTTTGGCTTGCATTGCTAGCCTAGAACTGCTAATGTTATACACAGCTACATGTGTAATGTTTTTACAGCAAGAAATATCTTTAGCAGCCATCTCTCTAATAAATGGCAAGAGCAAATGCCTTTACTGTCCATAGTTTTTTTTATTGCTGTCAGGAAAAGGGCATCGCGGCTTTGCACAATGATTAATACTATTTCCTGTATATGGATTTTGATCATCTTTCTGACATTTTCAGCAGTGTGTGTGTTTAAAAAACAAAGATCTCTGAACTTTTTAAAAAGGGAAGCCCAAAACAGCTTTTTAAAAGATCACTGGCTTATAATTGAGAAGGAAAAGCTTCCACCCACTGGAAACGCACACAAAAGCAGCCCCCTGACGTGACCTAATATATTACAATAGTCAAACAGAAGAAGAAAAATGTATTTTTTTTTCTTTTCCCCCAAATAGCATTTCTTTGAAATCTTGTTTTGTTTTTCAATTTAAAAGTAGAGTTGGACAAATGCTTAAATAAACTGAGCTTCTGGTTACTTTTAGAAATAATGTTAGTTTATCTCCCCCCTGCCCCCAACTACAAATAGAATCTAAAGGTCAGTGTTTCCATGCATGGGCATGAGGACTCTACCCACTCTCCCTTCCAGCTGTAGCCTCTTGCAGTGTAACCAGAGGGTCTCCTTAACTTGGGGGATGGAGCCACAACTCAATGGTACGGCACATGCTCTGCATGCAGGACAACGCATAGGATACTGTCTTAAACAATACAGAGTCAGACCACCAGTCCATCTCTAGCTCTGTATAGCTTATTATTGTCTGCATTGACTGGCAGAAGCTCTCCAGTTGCTCAGACAGGATCTTTCTGATCCTTATCTGAAGATGCTAGAGACTGAACCCGGGACCTTCTGCATACAAAGCAGGTACTCTATTGCAGAACTACAGCCTACCCCTTAAAGTCTCGGGTTCAATCCTTGGTATCTCCAGGTAGGACTGAGAAGACCGTGGAGAGCTACTGCCAATAAGTGCAGACAATACTGAGCTAGAGGACTAATGTATGAGGCATTGCTTGGACCAATGTATAATACGGCTTCCTTTGTTAGGAGGGGTAGTAGCTCTGAGATAGTGCACATGCTTTGTCTGCAGAAAGTCCCGGGTTCAATCCTCGTTATCTCCAGGCCACTATATGGGAGAGCCACTGCCAGTCAATGCAGATGAAATTAGACATGGCCTGACTTTGTATAAGGCAGCTTCATGTCTTCAACTTCAGGAGCTGCGAGATTAAAAGAGCAAGTGATTGGAGGAGAGCAGCAGAAGGGACTAGAGAAGGCTTGGCTTTCAGTCCAAGGGCAGGCCAACCACAAGATGTCAGTTTCATTGTACCTAGAATTAGTGTACCAGGAGAACTTATGGGAGCATTCTTCTGACGAAGGACATCCTCAGAGGTGGTAGGGTGGGGGAGTAGAGATTAGTTGGCCAAAAAGTGTAATAGATTCCAGTGAGCTTGAGGGCTGCACTTATTTCACACTATGCATTGGTCAGCAACTAGTTTTTACTCGAGGACCCTTTTGTGGAGAGGGTGGAAGGTAGCAGAGCAAGCAGTCACTACCATCATCATTCCCTGAAGAGGCAGCGGGCAAGTCCCTTGGATACAGCCACACTTCTTCTACCTTGTATCTGGGTTGGCAACTGGGGAAGAGAACCCACGGTACTCAGGGGTCCAAAACGGACTCAGGGGCTGACAGTTGTTCATCTCCTCCAATGGGCGAGGATCATTTCCCTTGGATTATTTAAAAGTGGTGTAATGGTAGTGGCAATGTTACAGAAATAATTGATCTGCAAATGGCATAATGATACTTTTAAAAATAAATATGGAGATTTATATTTCCACCCATGAAGGCACATTTTTTCACATAATCTGATCTGCTAAGTTCCCTTACCTGTCTTACACAGTTCTGTATAAATACGGAACCAAATCCACTCCAACCCTTTCTTGAAGAGTGCAAATTATGGACACAATCCCATGGCACTTAGGCACATTAGGTCCCATTGATTTCAGTGTGCTCAGCTTCCCCAGTGAAATCAAAAGGGCTTCATGTGCTAACCTCCTGGCTGGATTGTGCTCCTGGTGTTTATACAAGTCTGACTGGAAATGCTAGTGGGTATAATAAGCGTCCCTAATCTTGGCTTGTAAAGCATCACAGGTTTTCTTTGCATCTCCCAGCAGCATTGAGGTATTGGGCTTGTAAAAAATAGGGTTGTCTACAGCAGCATATCCAACTCCCAGCGTGCGCTTCATGACAATGACCTGGAGGAACACAATGACAGCAGAAAAGAGGTAACTCTAAAACCATATGGTTGAAATATTTAAAGCAACATGAGCTAAGTCACAAAAATTAGGTTATTCAAGCACTAAAGAGACTTGTATACATTTGTGAAGAGTTAGGCTTTGTAACTGGAAAAGTATATATGTTTCAATAAGAAACTGATGTTGTCCTCCTGAAACATTGCCAGGACATGCAGAATATAACTATTGAGTGAGATGCTTTTGGTGGAAGATGGTAGATGTTTAACTAGGCATAGATAGCATGTAAAATAGACTATGCAAATAGAGGATGGTTCACATAGCCAGATGTAATTTTCCAGATCCTACTCCTTGGCAAAGGATACTACCACAACTTCTTGCTTTTATATTATCATTTTGTCAAACTATTTATAGTCATTCCACAGTCTTATCCACTGGTTTGGGGGCTATGCCATTCGAATTAGTTCCTCTGCACATCCAGTAAATCATTAAGTTCTCCATGCATATTATCCCACATATCTCCCTGTAGTAGCCCCCACACTATGGAATTCCCTGCCATTTGAGGCCTGCCTGGCTCCCACCTTCCTTGCCTTCTGGCACAACTTGAAAATGCTTCTCTTTCAATTTTAAAAAGAATCTCTGTGCTGCTCTCGGTTTTTGTCCCAGTCTCTGTCTAATGCTGTTAAACCCATTTTGTAATTGGTTTTACTCACTGTTGTGCTTATTGTTTTTAGATTACTGAAAACTGCCTTTTGTCTCTGAGGAAAGGCAGGGCAGAAAAACAGTTAATAAATAAATAAAAATGCCAGTCTGTTGAACCTCTGACCAGCAAGAGGTTCAACAGAAACAGTTATGTAATAAATAATTGCACTTCTGTTAAGGGGTCCCAGGAAGCTAGGCAGGTCTAGATCTGGCCACTACCTGGACAGGTGGATGCCAGGGACCCCATGTACACCACCTTGAGTTCCATGATGGAAGAAAGGTGTCATAAATAAATAAATATGGGGTGAAGTTCAATAATAAATTTGGATAATGACGATTCTGTTGTATAGCCACTGGAGATCAGCAGCACAGTCATGATCCAGAAGATCATGGAAATGTGCATGCTTCTTCAAAACAAATGTACAGTAGAACTTGTGCATGAACTTCCCCCAAGGGATTTTCATAAAGCTGTGCATGTGTTATGCGCTTTCAGGATATAGTCGCTTCCCCACCACCTAGCATGCTTTTTGCACATGTGCACACCTTGTGGTAGAGCTGATCCAATGTCTTCTGGATTGGAGCATAAGCCTTTGACCATGAAAACCCATCCTCATTTGTCCACCTATTCTTTTCCTTTAACATCTTCCGTTGGCCTTACTGAATATATGTTTGCTTTTAATATAGTAGCTTCAGTATATTTTTATCCCCTCTTTTACCACAGGCACACAAAGCGGCCATGGCATTTATAAAACAATTACGCAATGAAGCAATGTTGAAACGATATTGATACAACTGTGCATTAATGAGGACACAGTAAAACTGGACAGCAGCAGTAAATCCTACTAAAAACCAACTATTTGGGAAGAGTTGCCTGAATAAACAGTATTTACTGCCCACCTAGGAGAAAGCACTGAAGCTCACTTCTCTTGGGATTCCAGATCCTGAATGTCATGATAAAAAAGGCCCTCTTATGGGTACTCACCTTTTGTGAGACCCCTGCTGAGCATAAAGATACCTTTTAGAGTGGTGATTCTCTTATATTTAACAGAGGGAGAGCAACTGGCCCTATCCATCCCTCCAGTAGCTGTTGCTGGTATCTACATTATGTTTCTTTTTAGATTGTGAGCCCTTTGGGGACGAGTGGCCATCTTATTCATATATTATTTATTTTTCTATGTAAACTGCTTTGAGAACTTTGGTTGAAGAGTGATATAGAAATATTTGTTATTGTTGTAGTGGGGAGGTTCCCCATCTCTTTGTATTCCATGCAAGCTGTTATCTGTCCTGATGGAGAGTTCCATCATCCACAGATAGAACAAAATGCCATTAGCTGCTGTTATTATTACTTACTTGCTTAGCTTTCCAGACCTCCAATACAGGCATACCAGCTATAATTGAATTTGGATCTTCCTGGGCTGCAGAGTTCACAGTGTCATTGGCACCAATTACCAAAGCCAGGTCTGTGTCTGAGAGAGAGAGACAGAGACAGAGAGAAAGCTCATCCAAAAAACAAATACTTCAGAACTTTCCACTCTTAACAGGGCTTTCAAACTCTTAACTGCAAGGGAATTTCTCAGCTCCTTTAGGATGGGGCAAATAAGAAATCCAAACAGATAAATCAATAAATGGTTTTCTGGGCAAGGGTAAGAACGTTCTGCAAGCATGATGGTCACATTTAGTGGTCCTTACACACCTTTGCATACCACTTAAGGTGCCTTTCCTCAACAGAGAATGTGCTATTGATTGATTGATTGTTGTTTCTTTTATTGATTGATACAGGAAGACAGGCCACAGCTCAGTGGTAGAGGGCATATTCTGCATGTAGGAGGTCCCAGGTCAGTCCCCAGCATTTCCAAGTAGGGTTGGGAAGGACCCCTGTCTGAAACCTTGGAGAGCCCTTGCCAGTTAGAGTAGACACTGCTGATCTAGATCGACCAGTCATCAGACTTGGTATAAGGCAATTTCATGTGTTCATATGCTGCCCTTAAATTAACAGAGTTTCAAGTTGGTTTACAACAAATTAACAAACATTAGTTAGAATACTATTTAAAATATCATTTTGCAATAAAAATATAAACACTAGAATATTAACAACAGCAGAAACAAGAATAAAACAATTGTCAACTGTCAAACAATAGCTCAAGTAACACACCAGAAGACCTGGGCAAAGAAAAAGGTATTTGCCAGGTTTTGGAAAGACATTAGATTTGGTGTCAGGTGAGCCTCTTTGAAGAGGACATTCCATAGGTACGGTGCCACATGCGAAAAGCCCCTCGCCACCTAACTTCAGAGTGTGGAGATGGAGATGGATCTCTAACAATGAAGATTGTCAGGGAATCAGCCGTAGCTCTGCAGAAGGACCTATGCTCAATCCTTGTCCGGGAAAGGCCTCAATCTTCAGCCTTGGAGAACCACTACCAGGCACTTTAAACCTTGATGGACCAATGGTCTGACTCAATAGAAGGTAGTTTCCTATGTTTATCTTCCTTTTCACGCAGAAGAAAGTGGTCCTTCTTAAGCTGTGTAGGGTTTCAATACTGTTTAAACACTTTGATAAGTAAAATCTCTCTCAAGTGCCTCCTCATTGGTGGGAAGGGGCATTCTAAAAGCCCTTTAGCATTGTGTTAAATTTTAAATTATTTTAATGTTTTAATGTTTTAATTGGGTTTTAATTTGTACTGTTTTCTTGTAAACTGCCCAGAGACATAGGTTTGGGTGGTATATAAGTATGTCTGTTAAATAAATACACAAATAAATAAAATAATGATTTTGCAAGATGACCAGTTCACTAAGTCAGTATGCCAGTAACACAAAATCCACAATGCATCCGTGACCTTTCCCACAGTGATCACTGCTTGTCCAGACAGGTGAGCAGGATCAGCACAAGTGATGTAGCAACTGTTGCACCAGTGATGACAATCTCAAATTTCTCCGTGGCTGTACAAAAACAAGCTTGTGAATGTGCTGGCAATGCCCAGAGGCATCTGGCGGGCCACTGTGTGAAGCAGGATGCTGGACCAGATGGGCCTTGGGCCTGATCCAGCAGGGCTGTTCTTATGACTGGTGGAGGCGCGGAGTTAGATTTTCTGTGGCACGGGTGTAGCTACTTCCCCCATTAACAGAACCAGAAGCACACAAAAATTGTGAAAAATAACTAGGTAAATGTCCACCATTTGCATATTTTATGCAGTGCTGCAACATTTGTATTATCTTTTGCACAGTGTATGCACAGCCCAGCTTACGGCTCAGCAGGCAGCATCATGTTTGTCCTTGCAGCTCCCCAGCTTGCTTGCCAAGAGCTGTCATGGGCAGAGGTGTGTTGGGCTGGTTTCTACTTTTTACTGGATAGGGGTTAGGGTCTGACCAGGATAGACTAGAATATTCTCTGAACTTTGGGAAGTGGCAAGACTTGGCTTCAAAGGTAACACACACCATCTCCATGTCCTGGCTCAACAATTGCTTTGTGCGTGACGTGGAGCACTACCTAAGAGAGAAGAACCTGGCTCTCAAGGCGCTGCTGGACAATGCCCCAGGGCATCCTCCGCACCTGCTGCTTGCCCACCCCAATATGGAAGTGGTATTCATGCCTCCAAACACTACGTTGCTCATACAGCTGATGGACCAAGGCATCATCCAGGCTTTCAAGAGCTACTACACCACTGCTGACCTGATGGATAGCAACCCCGACACAGGAAGCCTGGAAGGGCTACAACATTGCCCATGCCTTGACCATTATCATGGAGGTGATGGATTTGCTCCCTGAATGCCTGTTGGAGGAAGCTATGGAAGGAGGCTGTGAGAGACAACACTTCTGTGCCAGCTGCGGAGGAAGAGGTTGGGAGGATAGTGGCTTCTGCCAGGTGACTTGATGGTGAGGGCTTTGAGGACATCCAGCCGGCTGAAGTCACACCCTGGAGGAGCTCACTGAGCAAGACCTGGAGGCCCTGATCAAATCCTCCAGTGATCAGAAAGAAGCTGGTGAAGAAGAGGAAGACTGCAGGGCCACAGCAAAGCTGACCCTTGAAAAGAGCAAAAGGGTCCTCAAACATGCTGCAGAGCTTGCAGATGAGAACATGCCTCAGAGCTGGCCCCTTTATGCAGGGCAGCCTGACATCCAGGTGGCGATTGAATGAACCAATTCAGCCCTACACAGAAGTCCAAAAAGACCTCAGGAAGGAGATGGCACAGCCAACCCTCCTGAGCTTTTTCAAGAGAGCACAGCCTGGCACTTCAGAGCGCCCTGGCACTTTGGGATGCAGCTGTGAACTGCCTGCAACAGAGGATGCATCATAGGAGGAGGAGGGTGCTGGTACCCCGTCATCCCCTTAAAAATCCCCCCTGAGCCGTGCCACACCATGCTACCTCTCCTCCCATGGAGTTCCAGTGCATTGACCTTTTGCACCAACTATCCTAATGACCACTAGGGGTACTGGGAGTAAAGATAGTGAGTAAGGGTCTCCCTAACTGTTCTACCTGTATCTAAGTATGACCCCTGTTATGACTCTACAGGTATTTCCTGTTGAGAGTCAGAATCCCTTCCTTTCCACTTAGAGAGCAGAAGGAAACATCTCCTTCCCTACCTACCTATTCATTATGTAGTCCTATAGATTAGGATCGGGTCTTTAGTTCTACAAGAATCTCCATGTGTCTTCTCTAAATAGCGGCAACAACTAAACTCTGCATTCTACTCTGTAACTGGAGTGGGTAGCTTATTTAGTGCTCTGCCAATTAATTGGGGGTAAAAATTACAACCCCCAACAGTCTGAACTTACAGGTCTAAAGGTGAGTCTGCTTTGAACTGGTTACCTATAGTAAAAAAGGGCTTAAGCCTGTAAGCTTGATGGCCCTGTCCCCTCAAAAACAACAGAAAGAAACTGTCCTATTTAGTAACAAAAAGGAGAAATGTCCCCCATTTCAGACACTCAGAGTGGAGAGTGGAGTGTATGTGTAAGACATTACTGAGCTAAGAAGGAGATCTGCGTTTCGTCACACTGGATTAAACAGTCATTGGGTCTGATCCAGCAAGGATCTCCTTACGTTGAAAATAACTCTCTCAGACTCTTTGTTTTCCAGGCAGCAACAGCCCAGAGAAGGCTGAAGACAATGTGATCACTGCAGCAGTCAGTGAAAAACTGAGGTGCTAAAGCAGGATGTGCACTGAGTGGATACAGGATCTGCACTGAGTGTTCCCTGCTAAGTGATCAAAGAGGCACATTTTAAAAGTGGTGATTCTCTTTATTTGGCAGGGGGAAAGGAACTGGCCCTATCCACCCACAGCACAGCATCCCTCCAGTGGCTGTTGCTGGTGTCTATCTTATGTTTCTTTTTTAGATTGTGAGCCCTTTGGGGAAAGGGAGCCATTCTATTTGTTTGTTTTATATCTATGTAAGCCGCTTTGGGAACTTTGTTGAAAAGCGGTATTCAGCATCTACAAGGGGTGGGGTTACCGACAAAATAGCTCTAGAACAGGGATTCTCAACCTTGGGTCCCCAGATGTTGTTGGACTTCAACTCCCATAATCCCCAGCCCCAGTGGCCTTTGGTTGGGGATTATGGGAGCTGAAGTCCAACAACATCTGGGGACCCAAGGTTGAGAACCTCTGCTCTACAAGCTTCCAATGCAGGTCTCTGCGCAGGCGCAAATACCCATCAGCGTGATGCACACACAGAAGAACAAAACATTTTCGGCACACCCTTTCTTTCACCCCATGCAAAGAATATCAAACACTACACACACACACACACACACACACACACACACACACACACACACACACTCACTCCCCTGGCTCATTTAAAAAAACAAACATGTATATCTACTACCTACATATATACCTTCTGCAGAGGGCTTGTCTTGCTTTAAACTAAGATGGGTCCTCTGATCAGGAGCCAACAGCATTCCAGTAAGTCAGGGATGTGGGCAGGGGAGAATGAAGAACCAACTGTTACTCAGCCAGTGCTTTCCCCTTCCAAGGGTCCAGGGAGACTTATCCCCCTTGCTCAGTTACACCTAGATCCATGAATCAAGCCTGCTACTATACAATGATATACAGTACTTGATATCATTACCAAGTGCCTATTTCTCTAAATATTCACACTGTTGACAGAATACCGATATACATTTGATGGTGGGAAGGGAGTAATCTGCTTTCATTTATTCTAGAGCAAATCCTTGCTTGTTGTCTATTAATTTAATTCCAGACACACCGGCTGGCTTGTCCATGAACCACACAAAGCTTTGGTCTTATCTAGCCTTCAATTCTGCGACTTTAAGAGGTATTACCATAAGCCCTGTGATCTACCATATACTACTTGAGGCAGGATGCTTAATCTTTGGCATAACTAGAAAGGCAGACAAGAACATTTAAAGTTTCAGGGTAGTTTGTATCCAAGATAAGCCTTTGGTGCCCCCCCACCCCTGACACCCCACACCCTCACTTTTTACCTGGGAAGTCTTCATTTATCTCATCCATTTCCAACACAACGTCATAAGGCACACCAGCTTCTGCCAACAGAACATTCAGCTGCCCTGGCATGCGGCCTGCAACCGGGTGGATGCCAAATCTGGAAACCAAGAGAGGAAAGAATGGTCACTTTGCATCCAAAACATGCTGAACTCATAAAAAGGAATTGATAAATGTTGGCAGTGCACCCCAGGTGGAGGCAGGCCAGTTCTAACGCTCGTCAACCTCCTGACTGAACCAGTTGCAATAACAGCGTGTGGAGTGGGGGCAGCCAGCGACCATGGAGGGCAGTTTAATAGGGGAGCACCAGCCTCCCCTTGGAACACATGGCAGGAGTTATTTATTTATTACAACCCTGTGAGGTAGGTTAAGTTGAGAGGGAGGGGAGGGGAGGGAGTGTTACTGCCCCAGGCTGTCCTATTGAGCTTCGCAGCCAAACAGGAATCCAAATCCACATTAAAGACTGAGAAAGTCACCCCTGTCTGTTTACAAAGGTAGTATGTCTAACTATAGAAGCTAGGCTAACAGTAGGAGAAGACCTCACATTTCAGCACCCAGAAGCTGTATGGTGATGTTGTTAGATTAAACAAATTTGTTGTTAGATTAAACTTTTTAGTGGCATTGAATGCTTTTAGTGCTCCAGAACAGTACCATCTAGAACAGTGCCATGAAAATGATAGGAAATTATCAACTAATTCAGTGATTATTGCAGAGTAAGTGGTTGGCAGGGAGGGTTGGTTCTAGGGACTGGTCTGAAGCTGAGCTGGGTCTGGGTCTGGATCTGGTCAGTACCTAGATGATGATCACCTCCATGCACACTGCCTTTCAGCTCTGACATTAAAGAAAGATGGGATTAAAATGGAATAAAATAATTAGTAGTTCTTTTTAAAGTATAGCTGATGTCATTGTAATACTTGACATTTGAATAGTAGTTTGGAGAGTTTCCTTGCACCAGCATATTTGTTGCACTTGCCTGACTTTCTTTCCTTGTTCGTTAAGCATTTTCACCATCTCAGCAATGGGATACTGAGCCTTGGCTGCACAAAGGCCCCAACCTGCAACAATGGGGGGAGAAATAATCAGTGCTTACTTTACTGCTCTCTCCCCCAGGTTTTCATCCACCACAGAAATAAATTCAAACTTCATAGGAACATAAGAAGCTGCCTTATACTGAACTGGACCATTGGTCCATCTAGCTCAGTATTGTCCACCCAGACTGTAAGTGGCTTCTCCAAGGCTGCAGGCAGGAGTCTCTCTCAGCCCTATCTTGGAGATGTTGGGGAGGGAACTTGGAACTTTCTGCATGCAAATGCTCTTATCTTACAGTACTCATACATGTCTCCCATTCAAATGCAAACAAGGGCAGTCCCTGTTTAGTAAAGGGGACAATTCATGCTTGCTACTACAAGACCAGCTCT
Organism: Hemicordylus capensis; assembly: GCF_027244095.1. NCBI lineage: Eukaryota > Metazoa > Chordata > Lepidosauria > Squamata > Cordylidae > Hemicordylus > Hemicordylus capensis. The sequence continues at coordinate 11,964,688 of NC_069666.1, read as the reverse complement.
CCTCCTACATGATGTGCAATTCATGTAGCTGCACTTGGTCACATTGATTATAATTATTTATTATTATTATTTATTACATTTATAAACCACCCCATCCAGAGGCTCTGGGCAGTGTGCAACAACTTTTAAAAAGACATAAAAACACACAATTCAAAACACAATGCTAAAAATAATAACAAATAATTCAAACACAATTAAAACCATTTAATACCAATTAAAATACTTTTAAAAACACACAACACTTTACAAGCCTTAAAGGCCAGGCCAAACAAATAAATTTTTAGGGCTCTCTTAAAGGCCGATAGCGAGCCTAAACTGCAGATATCTGCTGGGAGTGCATTCCATAGACCAGGAGCAGCTACAGAAAAGGCCCGGTTCCGAGTCGCCACCAGACGTACCGGTGGTAACTGGAGACGGACCTCTCCAGATGACCTCAATGAGCAATGGGGATTATACCAAAGAAGGTGCTCTCTAAGGTGATCCCTTTTGATCTCTTCTAGTCCCCTAGACACGGATCCCTTTTAAACTCTTCTAGTCCCTTTCTTCATCTGTTATCTTTCCCCACTGTGTGAGACTTCAGCTCCTGGGACAGAAAGCTGCCTCCCCGCAACCTCTGCTCCTGTTACCCTGTAAAGCAAGGGTGGGATGACTTCCATTTTGTGCAGTATGTGTTGTACTCAGCCACAATAGATTAACTGTGTACTTGGCTGTCATCTTAAATATAATCTTCTCCAGATTTTCCCCTTCCTATTTTAAGAACATAAGAACACCCCTGCGGGATCAGGCCCAAGACCTATCTTGCCCAGTATCCTGTTTTCCACAGTGGCCCACCAGATGCCTCTGGGAAGCCCACAGGCAAGAGATGAAGACATGCTTTAGCTCCTGCTGTTGCTCCCCTGCAACTGGTATTTGGAGGCCCCTTGCCTCAGAAGCTGGAGGTGGCCTATAGCCATCAGACTAGTAGCCATTGCTAGACCTGCCATACATGAATTTGTCTAAGCCCCTTTTAAAATCATCCAAGCTAGTGGCTAGTCATCCAAGCTGTTTAGAGCCTTGTATAGCCCCGGCCCCCGTTAATAAATTGTTACATGTGTGTAAGCTAAATGAAGCAATTGTCTGATATCTAGAGCTTGCTTGTCTCATCTAAGGGCTCCGCAAAGCGATTAATACCATCTACAGCAATCAATATAATGAAATACAATACAGTACAAAAGAACTATTCACTAAGAAATTCATAGCAGAGAAATATCAACAATGCAGTAAGCTGCTAAATTCATAAAGGACCAAACTCGACAACTGCAAATGTGTTTTTAAATCCTGTGCATGGGGCTGCCCACACTTCTTTCCTCTCCTGAACACTCTATTTAGAACTCCCACTTAAGTTCTGGATGAATTCTACAAACGCTCATCATACACACGTCTCAAATCTCATAACTGAACTCTTACCAGGAGTGATGATGATTGAGTTAGCTTCTTTTATCAGTTCAATAGTTTGATCAATTCCAACTTCAGTGTGTGTTCCAACAATTTCCATGGGCTTTCCTCCAGCGGTAGATGTTGTACCATATCCACCCAAAATGACATTTGGCAAAGATCGGTTCATGGCCTAGACAACCACAAAAGATAAAATTATCAAAAAGCCAATGGCTTCAAGTCCACTGAAAGACAACCCACACAGGATGGCCCTTAGATAGTTTCATTGAAACGAAGTCTGTTAAAACTGCAAACATACAGCATCCTGGTTTAGCATCCTGAACTAAGCTCTGGCTCCCGAAGAGATGTAGATGGATACAGCGGTAAGATCTCCTTGTCACTTTGAGAGGTGGGGAATCTGCTTTAAAACAGTGGCACTGTCATGCTTAACTATAATTAAAGCAAACTATGGTTTATAAACCCACTTCAACACATGGTTTCATATCCCAAATGGAGGCCTTCTTAACTACGGTTAGGTATTTCGTTGTAATTAGGACAGTCAAAATGCCCCGGTCCCCATTTATGAATGTATGGAGCTACTTTTTATTGTCTCGAGACTATTAGTCTCTCTAGATTTATCTGCAATGACTGGCTGACAGGGTGAGGAAAACCTCTCTAAGTTAGGCATTGCCTAACTTGTCCTTTAATTTTAATGGGACTATTCTGAGAAATTTTTCTCATCCTGTCAGTCACTGACTGGTAGCGACTCTCCAGGGTTTCAGACAGGGGCTTTCCTAATCCAGTCTGGAGATCCTAGGAATTGAACCTGGCACCTTCTGCACACAAAACAGATGTTCTTCCACTGAGCTGCAGCCCCACCCCAAGGCAATGAAGTTAGCATTGCTATTTCAGCAATTTGGCAGGGGGCAGGAGTAAAGCTGGTTGAACTTACCCGCAGAGGCAACCATGCTGCCTGCAGTTCTGGCAGCTAATGTTTTTTATTTATTTAAAAAGCCCCTAAATCACTTCAGGGATTATGCTACATATCACCATTTGGGGGAACTTCTGGCTGTAAAAAGGTGGCCACCAGCTGCTAGGAGGAGTACTGCAGATGCCATGGGAAAAGGTGGCATTTTAGGGCATCATTCACCCCTTTGACACTCCGCCATTTTGAGCTGAACGTTCTCTAAATAGGATGATGCTGAAATCTTGAAAAAGTGAAATTCAAAGCAAATTTCAGGATTCCTTCCAAGGGTCTAAGAATTTTCAAGGGAAGGTAAATGAATTCTCGCTTCTTGGCCTTTGGGATAAGATCAAGTGTAATGAGTGTCTATCAAACCAACAAAAGTCTTCAGGAGGTTTTGCACATCCTTGTTTGAATGAACCAAATAAAATCTCCAGTACTCTCTCACAAGAAAATTGACTTTGTAGCAGTTTCACCTTTTGAAACATGGCCCACAGAAGAAGTTATAGCCTTGTTTGACTAAAGAACGAACACACAGAGACATAGGAAGCTGTCTCATACCAATCTAGACCCTTGGTCCATCTAGCTCAGTACTGTCCACACTGACCAGCATCGGGTCTCCAGAGTTTCATGAAGGAGTCTTTCTCAGACCTATCAGGAGACCTACCTTTTAAATTTAAAAAATTTTAAAACATTTTTTGATCTGATTGTAACTGATTTTAAAAAGTGTTTTAAAATTGTTTTTGTATTGTATCCCCCCCCGCGCTTTTGGGGGGGGGGTATGTTATGATTTAACGTGTGTTTTTATCTCATGTTTTAATGTTGTATTATAAGCCGCCCAGAGAACAATTAGTTATGGGTGGCTAACAAATAATAAAGTTTATTATGATGATGCCAGGAATTGAACCTAGGACCTTCTGCATGCAAAGCAGATACTCTACCACTAAGCTGTAGCCCCATGCCCTTCTACCAGCCAGTGTACATACACTCAGCTTACCACACACATGATGTAAGATAGGATTGCTCCAGAAGAACCAATCAAGGCTCCAACAATAGTCATCAGGTTGTTGTCGAGAAGAAACCCTTCTGCACACAAAGCCCATCCAGAGTAGCTGTTAAGCACAGTGATCACCACCGGCATGTCTGCTCCACCAATAGCTGCAGTAAGTGTGACTCCCTGCCACGTTGTATATGCCACAGGAAGAAAGAGGGAACAAATGAATGTTACTTTTAAGTAATAAAATAGCAGTTGAGAGTAACATTAATAGGAAAAGGAGAGAAACAAACATAAATCCAAAACATCGAAATGCATGAATCATGGGGAGAGAGAGAGAGGGGGGGGGGACTGGAGTAATATACTCACACTCTGAGTTTCTAGGCAGTGACCATTTCATTCTGTGGATACTATAGGGGTGTTACTTGATTCTGCAGCATAGCTAAGCTCTACATTTAAAGCAGGGCTGTACGACTTTGTGCCTCTTGCAGATGTTGGACAATTCCCATCAATTGTTTATTGACCACTGTGGCTGGGGGTGATGGGAGCTTTAGTCTAAAACCAACTGGAGGGTCAAAATTGTACAGCCCTGATTTAAAGCATACCTAGCATTCACAATCAGAGAAGAAACTGATACAATTTAATACCAAATGCTACTAAGAACTGAGTTGGGATTATAACCCTGCAGAGTGAATTTGCCCATTTTAGAGTATACGTCAATCAACATGGCCATGCTTCTGTTGATTTTAGTGGCACTTTCCTGCTAAATGTTTCTCCATGGTCTGAAAATCAGACCTGGATTCGTAACTCTCTTAGAATCATAGAGCTGACAGAAGATGAAAGACCCTCTAAGACATTTTCCTGCTGAGAAGTACGATCATCTACCCTATAATGTCTGAAGTGGAGCATGTGCTGCAAGCTGTATGCACACCTGAAGCCTGTGCATGCATGCACACATGCACATGTGTACCACTGCTCTGAGTTCCTCTTCAGGAAGGAAGCACATGCCCTTGTATGGCCCCCTGCCACCTTGCTGCCACACTTCAGGGAAGGAAGAAAACAAAAGTCCATAAAAAGAAAAGGAGGGGGAAGAGAACTACAGAAGTGCCAGAGTGCTTCCAGGCTCTCCTTATCAATCATGTTCAGAAACAAGAAGTCACTTCCAAGACAAGAAGTCACTTTGCCAGGACTTGTCCCTCTCAGCTCTGGTTTCACACCACTTGGGGAAAACTGATGATCTACACCCTTAAGTGATTTTACCTTTTTATTATGGGGACTTCAGAGGCTAATAAACTCAGGAAATACTAGATGGATTTTTTCTCTCAAAACAACACATGGTTATTCTTCAGCATATACCTGAATGATTAAAAACATTTAAAGGGAAATTAAATATATATAAGATGTAATTATCTGAGGGGAAGAAAACCCAGCCCCATAACCAACACATATACTAGAATTTAATGGTCCATTTTTAAACCGCTGCACTTCAGGCATTTTACATCAAACCTGCACTGGATTTGGAGAGGTGGTGTCACTTGTCTGTTTTTGTTTGCAAATGTTCAGGCAGATTGGACAGATGTTTTAGATTTATGATCAATAGAATATTTAAGGCTTATATGGCAGAATGTTGAAAAAAATCCTTATCTTAACTATACTGGCACTATCATATCTGTATTGCTTTTAAGAGCAGTAATAAAGATGCAAAGAAGATGTGTAACATTTATCCTCCAATGCTTCTGAGCACCTCCAGGTTTCACTTATGTCAATAGGACCTTAAAGAATTTTGTATCTTGGAAGACTGGGCCCACACCATATCTTCCCCATACTGCTTCATAGCACGCACACACCCTGCTCTAAAGTTTAGAATTACATGGACATTTGCATGACTAAGCCAAAGGCTTATTTTACTATGCTGCCCACAGCTAAAACATTTTGGAACCCTGCACATGTGGTTTGTGGGATTCTGCAGGGGTTCCGCTGGATTTGTTATGGAATTTCTATAGAGCTGCACAAATATTTTGAGGAGAGCTTTGCAGAGTCTTCGGAATGATCCCAGTCTCTCTCCCCCCGCCCCCCATGACTGCATCTTGCTGTTGTTCAGGAGATGCTGGATATTCACAGTACAGTTTGTGCCCGCTGGGTTTGAAATTCAAAATAGGCAACACATATTTTTACTGGTGGAGCAATAAAAGAGATTGTCTTATCTGTGTTGCATTCTTATGCACAACAGATAAATGAAGTTTATTGGCCCACCAACAAAATAGGCTGACTTTCCCACCCAGGACTAAGATACAATTGCCTATCCCAAATTATCTTGGGATTTATGTTTGTGTCCAACAGCACAGACTGTGCTGTTGCTATTTATTTATTTACTAAATTTATACTCGGCCTTTTGGTCTGGCAGACCCATAAGGCAGCAGGCTCTCCATTCCTATGGTTTCCAAAGTTCCATTACTGAACTCCTCCAACCTTTAAAACCTCTTGTTCTAGCAAGGTAATCAGTACCAGAATTTGAAAGAACAGAAAGTAAATTTCGGAGCGGGCTTGATGCTAACCCACTCTCTGACTTGCCAAAAGGCCAGGCCTGTGGACAGCTGTAGCCAAGTTTGGACACGAGTGTGTTCCTCAGTTTCTTCAATAGTCCCTGGGGTCAGTGGCTGAAGCTAGGAGCTTGAGCCTGAAGTGCAACAGGTGGATGATATTGTTCTGTGGATGAGGCAAAGCCAGAAGGCCAGGCTCCCGGAGGCCAAGCTAATCTAGATGTTTCATAGAGGGGCTAATGTTATACACACTGCTCCCAAGGAGAGGTGTGAGGCTCCGTTACCCAGTTCACAGCAGCTCATTTTCCCAGTTGCAAACCAAGGGCAGCCTTCACATGAGGCAGAGCGAGGTGGTCACCCCAGGCACAGGTGCAAGGAGCAGCAGAGGGGGCAGCAAGTGCCAGACCCCCTCCACCACAGACACGACCTGGCCATCCACTGCCAACACCCTTCCTCTCCCTGCTGGGACAGGCTGTTCTTTCCCTTCTCCCACTGCTGGGATGTGCCTCCTCGCCTGCCTCTGACTCAAGCTAGGAACCCCCCTGCTGCCACTGCCAGGCTTGGTGATAATAGTTTGAAAGTTCCCACATGTCACTGCCTCAGCAGCCTGGTCTGAGATGCTAAGCATTTATCCGCAGATGGCAGCGGACATCCTATGCCTTTCGCCTCAGGCAGCAAAAATGTCTCGGGCTACCCTTGTTGCAGACCACAAGGTTTCTGCTGCAAGCCGCAGTCTTTCTGACATCAATCTCTCCCCGTAACCCAACATATTTTGCTAGGTTCTGTCCCAGACCCGGCCTTTCTTTGCCATCAGCTTTGGGCCCGACCTGGATAGCCATTTTTTAAAACTTAAGTTACCAAGCCTATCCATACCATGATTGAAGAAAGTCCTGAAACACCAAGCAGACAGGCCATGCCAGTTGTATAGCTGGGAGCCAGCATGTAAGGAATCATGCCACCGACTGAGGCTGCCAACAATCCAGCATTCAAGTAATGGCGGCCAGGCAGAAGGAGCGGAGCGGAGTTTAATATACCTAGAACAAAAGACTGAGGCTTAACGTTTTTTGCTACTTTGATGTTTGAAATGCTAGGCAAATAAATAAAAAGAAGATCAGTGGGTCCACAAACAAAAAGAAGCTGCTAATTCGGATGCCAACCAAACCAGGGGGGAAATCAATTCTACACTAGACATACCTTGGGGGTGGGACCAATGCTCAGTGGTAAAGCATCTGCTGAGCATGCAGAAGCTCCCAGGTTCAAATCCTGGCAACTCCAGGTAGGGCTGAGAAATTCCTGCCCGAAGCCCTGGAGAAACACTGCCAGTCAGAGCAGACAATTCTGAGCTAGATGATCTGACTCAATAGATGGCAGCTTCCTATATTCCTACAGTATAAAGGTAAAGTGTGCCATCGAGTTGGTGTCGACTCCTGGCGACCACAGAGCCATGTAGTTGTCTTTGGTAGAATACAGGAGGGGTTTTCCATTGCTTCCTCCCATGCATTATGAGATTATGCCTTTTGGCATCTTCCTATATCACTGTTGCCTGATACAGGTGCTTCCCATAGTCTGGGAAACATACCAGTGGGGATTCGGATCAGTGACTTCTGGCTTGCTAGTCAAGTCGTTTCTCCAGTCCTGACAAAATCCCTTTCCCATCCCTGAAAGCTCCTACTGGCCTTGGGAGGGGATGGGTGAAATATCAGCTTCCTTCCCAGGGCAAATGGCTTTTGGAGGAATGATATTCAGCATGACCATGGCACAAGGATTAACCATCTGCCCACACCAGCATCCCACACCTGCACAGAAACAGAAGGGCTAAAACATGCTCAGTGCCGCGTCTAGTTTGACTCTAATATCCAGAATCAATACAGAGCTCATTGTCTGCTCCTTAGAACTGGATAAGCCTAAGACTGGAATCCTGCTGAACTGAATGCAACAAAACAAGTTTGGTCTACTAACTTTTAGTTGCTGAACCAATCTATTTATAGGCTACAATCTGGTACAGTTTCCCCAGTAGATAACACCTCTCTCCCTCCTGCACTATAATCCTACTGCAGATGTGTTACCTTATTGTATTTTATTTATAGAAGAGCAGCTGTTTTCCACATGTGTACAGTTATTGCACAGTTACACTACTTCCCTCTTTGTCCGTAGTACTTCTCCATACTGCTCAGCGCACATCTAACTGGCTGTAATCTCCCAAATCCAGCTATTTTTCATTATGGCGCGGGGATCCACACACAGAGAGGTCCTGGAGCTTTCTAATCCTGTTTTCTGTGTCCACTGTTCACCTATCTGGGAAAGACTGATGGGTATGTATTCACCAGTATATCTTAAATTAGGTAAGTTAGACTGAGGGTCTAGGTAAGTCTAGGGTCTAAGACTTAGGTACGTTAGACTGGCTAGTAAGCTTAATTGTAGGGAATGGCGTGGGGTGTGTGGGGGGGGAGCTGAACCCAAATTGCCCCAGCAAGGACGGCTCCAGGGGGGCAAGGGGATGAAAAGTAGTTCCAACCCCCAGCTGCCCCCACCACCACCACTTCTGTTTCAGAAATCAAACATGTGGGAAATCAAACAAACAGGTCACCCAACTCCAAAATGCAAAGTGAATTCTTTGCCGCCCTTCTGTGCTCCCCTCATTTTTTTTCTTCCGGTGCTGCCTCTGTGCCCCATTCACATAATGTCACTTGTAATATTGTGACATTGCATCCACTATGTCTTTCATTTGCCATGTCCTAAGCAGCTATTTATTCCGCAAAGCTTAGGAGGAGGCCATGAGATTTTCAAAGGAGTTTTTGGTGGTTTTTGTTTTTTTTAAATGCTGGTGGCATCAGTTACTATGGAAATTCAGTGAGGACAAAGTTTCTAACTCTTTAAGAGCCTTTGGCAATCCAGCAGAAGTTTGTACACCCTAACGTTCTACATATAAACCACAGAGAAACATACCTTGCAGTTTTCCATACGCTACCAAAGAACCACTGAAGGTTACACCCCCAATATAGGTACCCAAGTAGGCAACGGTTTTGAGAACATTGGCAGAAGGGTGAACATCAAGGTGTGGATATTCGATCATGTACTCAGCAATGCACGTCAGAACTGCTGCCAAACCAACCAGACTGTGAAATGCAGCAACAAGCTGTGGAAGGTCGGAGATTTCAATTCGTTTCGCAATAGTGAGACCTGGAAAAATGAAATGATTTAGATCCAAGATTAAAAATATTATATTGTATTTCATACCCTCTCAGAAGTATAAACAAAAAACAGCTAGTTAAGTAACCAAGAGCTGTTTACTTTCTTATTTTCCCTTTTTTGTGCAAAGACAAAAGAAACATAATAGGAAATTATAACCTCATTTTAAGTCTCCACCAAAAAATTTATCACAAGGACCTTTCAAGGCAACAATGTCTCAAGAGCACTGAGCAAATGTGGAACTCCTCAAAGCCACAATCTTGTCAGGGGAAGGTGTGTGTTCATGATCTGTGGCCATGGAAATCTAGTTCCCAGATGAATTTTGGTTGCAGATCATATACAATGGAAGGATGCCATCAAAAGAGCCGATGGTTGGTCATCCTATAACAGACAAATGATTTTCAACTGTGTCCCAGGGAATCCTAGGGCACCTTGGAAGCTTATCAGAATTCATCAACAAGCAGAGTAGTGGCAAACAAGCTTTCCTGAAAGACTACTTACCACCCAAGGGTCCAGACAGAGGAAAAGCTAGAGGAGTAACTCTTCACTTAAATGGTTTTGGGAGAGGAAAGACATTTTTAGGGAGGGAGATCTGAGTTATTAGGTTTGGTGGGTGGAATTCAGTAAAATGAGGGTGGGGGGGACTCCTCAAATGCTTGTAGGGTGGGAGTTCTGCACCCCTGTTGTCCACCATATCCCCACAATGTGCAACCCTAGGGGAATGTTGGTGTGCCCCAGGGTACACACCATGCAAGGCAATGTTGACTTGACCAGACCAATGAGCAGAGTGTTTAGAATAAGGGTGGGCAAGCTTGACCCTCCAGCTATTGTTGAACTACAACTCCCATCGTCCCTACAATTGTGGCTGGGGATGATGGGAGTTGTAGTTCAACAACAGCTGGAGGGCCAAGATTGCCCATCCCTGCCCTAGAACAATCCTCAGAGTGTGCAATGCAGTATGCTGGAGTTCCTTAGCAGACCAGCCTGTACGGAAAGGGTTCTCTGGTTTTGTTTCCTTTGGAAGGTCCGGCGGCCACTGGCATAAACAAGAATATCCACTTCCCACCAGTATTGTCTGCTTCTATGGCTTGTATGAAAACCATTTTCTACATTACTGTGATTCAAGTTTTGGAATAGACCTGGAAGGTCCTTTTTTGGAAAAAAACATACCATGGAGTGTTGGGATGAAACTGGAGACCTGGTTCATAATATTTATTCTTGCTTTAATGTTTCTATTGTTTTAATTGTTAACTGCTTTGTGGGAAATGATATATTTTAAAAAGCAGTATATATATATATGCATTCAGTTAAAAAAATCATTTTAAAAAAATATCCTGGGGGACTGAACTGAACATTATAGAGCAGGGTTCCATTATCATGATGTATCAATACTAAACTGGAACTGGAGATTTTTAAAGCACACACACTCATACAACTTTTGTCCTCTTTGCATGACTCCATGGTGAACATGCACAGGAATGGTCTGTTCCTAACAGAGTGTATTGAACCTTAACTACTGGATTTGTGCTCCGCACAGGAGGTGATAACTAACCAGAGTTATTTACAAGGTTATATGCAGCTCTTTGGCAGGGGTCTTAATTTAGGCCTGCAGCAGGATTTCATCTAGTCCAAGGGAAGAAATGGGGGGAGGAGCTGTGCACAGAGGAAGGGCACAAATAATTCACCAGGCTGCATACAGAGAGGACCCACAGAAACTGAACTGGAATGATGTTTGGCATAATTTTTGGTGACTGCATCTTGTACCTTGCTGCCTGTGTGGGTCAACACAAAGAGAAAAACAAAACTCAACAAAAACTAATTCCAAACCATATTTGTGAGGGGTTTTGTGTGTGAGAGAGAGTATGGTAGAGGCTTTCATTATTTTGTCCCCACTAGACATTCACTGAGGGGCTATTCCCATAAGCACTATTTTCATCTTGGGAAAACAATGCAAATTAATTCTTCAGTTGTACTATTGCTGGTGTTATGAGGTGGCAAAAGGACATTGGGGAAGTAATGTAATATAGCTTAATGAACATCACTTTGAACCAGAAAAGCTACTTAGTTTCATAGCAACTAGTTGGCAAATATAGTCCCAGATGAAACATTTCCTATGTCCTGTCTTTAAAAACATACATATCTGCTCCACGTTCCATGCTTTCTTGTTAGTCAAGAGTGCCACCTTTTGGAATTAAATGTGCCTTCTAAGTCCCAAATGACAGTTGGCTGACCCACTGATGGATAGCTGATTATCAGCAGTGTGTGTTAGGCACAGTTCACACAGCACAGAATATTTAATTCAGGGTTGGAACAGCCAAGTATGCCATGAACAAATAAGAATCTGCCAGTGGATCTTCCACTGGAAACAACTATTTTTTGTTCATGTTAATGTTAATCCATCATTTTAAAATACACATTAGTTAGCTGATTAGGGTGGATTCATTCATTGCTAGGTGCACAAGGGAGAAGGAAAGTAATTCACCCATGGCATCAGGAATGTCTGGATATACATGGGCCAATATAATGGTTCCTTTGGACATAAATGGCACCGTCCCTCCCAGCCAAGTGACAATTGAATGGTAAGAAACCATTGGCCCTAACTACACAATACATATGAATATGTACATCAAGAGCTTGACAGACCTGTTAAAACAGAAAGGGGGCAAACGTGCAAACACTATGGAAGAAATGGTGTGATGTGTGTGCACGTTGATTTGGAGCGAGGAAACTGTGGGCAGGGAAAGAGTAAAGCACACATACAGGCATGTTTCTCCACTTCCAATTGTCCCCTTTGTAAGATTTTCCTCCTGTTTTAAAAGGACCATTGGACTACCATTATATACATGCGCATGTACCATGTAGTTTAGGTCATCATTGGCCATACCCATATGGTTCCTTCATCCAAATGATATAGGAGCGGCTTGTAAAGAAACCACATGAAATGGGACTGATATTGGAAAGTCATCACAGGAAGTGGGAAATGATATTGCTGTAGTTAGGTAGAAATTGGCCCTGAATCACTTAACAAAGCATGCATGGCTTTGGACGACAAGACTATTAAGTTTCCCAAGCTTTCTGCCTTCAGATTTTCCACATAGACTGGTCTGCTTATAAGCTCCTGTGCATGGCAGAGGACACTGAGACATGTTTTAGAGGGTACAATAATTCAGTTCAGATGGGCACCAGCTGGGCCTGTTGGATTTCACAATTACCCCATATTAACAAGAATGTGCTCTAGAACAATCAACCAACTTCCCCCTACAATTCATAAAATGCAGGGGAACAACAGTAGGGAAGCTGTCTTTTAAGCAACATCCACTTTTACTGATCTACTGATCAAGGAACCCCAGCTAAGCTTCCAAGGAATTCTTGTAAGTTTCCCTAGATCAGACTGAAAACCACGGCTATAGTATAGTGAGCCGTATTTATCCCATGATGCAATAAACTGAACTTAACCACAAGACTATATAGTCCTTACCCATGGTGCCACCCATTGCCATGGCTGTTGACATTTGGGCCAGTAGTTCTGGTGATGGTTTCAAAGCACCCAAGGTAGCGGCCAAGCCACCAGCAACCCCAATCATCCCAAGAGCATTGCCAAGTCGAGAGGTATTCTGACTGGACAAGCCTGCTAGTGCACCGACACAGCAAAGTCCTGAGCCCAGGTACATCATCTGAGAGGGGGAAGAAAGGCAAAGCATATACATGCATGAAACTCACAGCAAGTAAAAGAAAACTGAAATCATAGTGGCAAAACTATGAGGCCAATCAATCTCCATCCAAATGTCTGGGGTTTGCATCTCACTTGTCATACAGGCCTGGTTGGCATGCAGCAGTCAACCATGGTTTGCTTGTCATAAACAGGATTTGTGCTCTTGCGCTGCCTTCCCAGTTCCCCTCCCTTTGAGGGCACCAATTGCCTCCTCGTCCTTCCTTGAGTGAACAGCAAGCGGCCTTGACAGTGTTCTGCTCTTATGTACGTTGCGCCTCAGCTGTAACTCCCCTTTGCTTGAATCCAGGCTCACACATGAGAATCAGCAGCGGAGGCATATAAGAAGAGAAGTCTGCTAGAGAAAACAGCTGAGGCGCCTTAGGATCAGAAGGTATGCTGGAATGGGCCCGCCTCACTGAACCCCCAGGTTGCCAGTAGCCTCCAACCTAAGCTGCTAAAAGTGGAAATTCATCCTTCACTCAGGCAAGAATAACCCCTGACTCTAGGGCTGTTCTCACAATCATTAACAGGGTAGAAGATGTGCTTTCCCCTCGTTCAGGAGATGTGCACACTCTCATTTTCCAGTTGTCTGTGAGTAAAAAGCAAGGTAGGAAGTGGGGGCTAGTGTGGTGTAGTGGTTAGTGTGTTGGACTATGACACTGGGGAGACCCGAGTTCAAATCCCCACTCAGCTCACTGAGACTCACTGAGTGACTCTGGGCCAGTCACGTATCTTTCAGCCTAATCTACCTCACAGGGTTGTTGTGAGGATGAATATAACCATGTACACCACTCTGGGACTTCAAGTTGAAGTCTGGGCTTCTTGGAGGAAGAGCAGGATATAAATGTAAACCCTCCTACCTTGCTTTTTACTCCAAGAGGATAAGAAAATGGGAGCACACACAGATCCTGAACTACACTAGGATGCTTCTCTTACCCTATTTCCAATTGTGTGAACCAGCCTTAACTGTGCATTTTTTTTAAAAAATGTGATTTACATTTCTTAATCATACAACATCAATCTGCACATACTAACCACAGAATTAATTTGACTAAACTTTCTAGGACAGCACATATGCCTAAATACTTGTGATACTTCTGTAAGTCATTATTCTACAATTTCCTTATCTTAAGCCTGAAATAGTCTCTTGTGTCCAGTCTTCAAACATATACACAAGGAAGGATGAGTGTAAGTAGTGGGGAATGCAGAGAGGAGAGGGCTTAGCTGCTCTCCCCCCCACCCCACATTCCCTCCCAGAGGAGGATAAGAAAGGAACAATTGATTAGTACAAGATTAAAGTTACTTAGCAGAACGGTTCCTGCTAGATTTATTCCTTTTTCTTCTGTGCCGAGTGTGATTTAAAAGGTTTCGGCCATCATTTTTATGTGCAAAAAAATTTACATCCCTTTTTCAGACCACCAGTTCAAACACATTTTAAAGATGCCAGCTTTGTGAGATCATTCTGTCAGATTTTTATATTACTTTGATTCTTTAGTGTTTTGATACACCAAGATGCTTTGAAATCCCTTCATGACAATGCATTTATGTATAACATGTGGTGCTCTCTCATATGTTTGAAAAGCATATGCTATTTCATTTCTGATCGCAAATGTTCAAATATCCTTTAGGAGTGGCGGGAGTCATATTACTAAATTTGTAACACTTGATAAGTGTGAATCCAAAAAAGGTGTTCCTAAACGTTGAACTGCAGGCCTTAATCTAAATAAGTGAATCACCCTATCTTCATTTAACTAAACCCTACTTACATTATTCTGCAACAATATTCAGGTGTGGACATTTTAAATGTCCTCATAAACAGCTCCTCCATGAATAGCACATTCCAAATATGTCCTGCTTTTTTCCTAGAAGGAGAAGCTAAAGTAAACACTTTGAAAGTGGGATTTTTATTTATTTATTTGTAAATGGAGATTAAGATGCTGAATTCTTTAAATTTGCAGCAGTCACTATGCTGAGCTATCACAGAGGAAGGGTGATATAATTATATTAAAAAATTAGATCTGTCATCTGGTCACAATCTTAGTTCATTAACTATTGAGTTTTAATTGATCAATCCATTAGTCATAAAACTCCATATGGATAAATTCAATCACTCTAACACAAGAAGTGTTTTTTAAAGATGATGCAGCAGGCAAAAGCTTCTGGAAGAGAGATTCCTCTTTTGTGTGAGAAAACGGAGAATGCCTCTTTTAAAATAGTCCTTGCTAGTTGTCCGGTCCTGTCCTGCAATCCAGAACCCATGACATTCAATAGCAGGCCAGGCCAGGCCAGGCCAGGCGGCTTTGCAGGACCCTGGAGAGCTCAAAGTGAGCAACTTGCTCCAAAAGGGCTAGCTCTAAAACAGGCCTGCACAACTCAAATGACCTGGCGGGCCGAAACCAACTGTGACTTGGTTCATGGGGGCTGAAGTCAATTCCTAGGGTGCTGATTATTAAAGTAACACTTAATATCAATAAATCAACCAATCAACTGAATTAAAGTGAAATGAATTAAAAATGAATTAAAAATGAATTTAATCAATATTTAACTTTTGATGTTCTGGCAGGCCAAGATTGATTTAATTAATATGAAATAAGTTGAATTAAAATTCATTCTAATAATATAAATATTATACAATCTGTACAAAATAGATAATAAAATGCATTGTTCTTCCTTTCCACCTCTGCCAAATCATCACACAAAACATGGAACACTTTTAAGGGGGGGGGGAATGAGAACCTCTTCTCATAATTTTGGAAAAGAATGGAGAAGGGGAAAGAAAGATGGAAAGGATGCAGCAGGAGGCTTGGCCTGAGAGAGCGAGAGAGTGAGCATGGAGCAGTCTTGGTGGGTAGGTGAGAGAGTAAGCATGGAGCAGTCTTGGTGGGTGAGAGAGGGAGAGAGAGAGAATGGAGCAGTCTTGGTGAGTGAGAGAGGGAGAGAGAGAGAATGGAGCAGTCTTGGTGGGTGAGAGAGGGAGAGAGAGAATGGAGCAGTCTTGGTGGGTGAGAGAGGGAGAGAGAGAATGGAGCAGTCTTGGTGGGTGAGAGAGGGAGAGAGAGAGAATGGAGCAGTCTTGGTGGGAGAGAGAGGGAGAGAGAGAGAATGGAGCAGTCTTGGTGGGAGAGAGAGAGAGAGAGAGAGAATGGAGCAGTGTTGGTGGGTGAGAGAGGGAGAGAGAGAGAATGGAGCAGTCTTGGTGGGGGAGAGAGAGAGAGAGACTTAAGAGACTTAACTGTGCAGGCGCGCCTTGCAGTTGAGAAGCAACACCGGGCCAAATGACAGACCCGAGTGTCGCTCTGGTTTCTGCCGCTGTGCATCACTGCTGCCGTGGGGGAGGGTAAGGAAGAACACCCGCACCCCCGCAGCCATCTACTCGGCCGTGCAGCGGCTGGAATTTTTTTTTGAGGAGGTGTTTTTTAAGCAGCAGGGGGAGGAAGAGGAAATAGCCCCGGGGGCCAGGAAAAAAGGCCTCGCAGGACGCATCTGGCCCCCGGGCCGCATGTTGTGCAGGCCTGCTCTAAAACAAGCTCGCCTCCAGGCTCAGTTTACCCCTCCCAGGCTCTGACTCCCTGCCTGGAGAACAGAAAAATTGAAAGAGGTAGACTTCTAGCCTTGCACTCCTCCATCACTCAATCTTGTCCCTCCTAGCCTGGTGTAAGCATAGCTGTGCAGGCTTGGGGTAGCATGAGGTAGTGGAATAGAAGGAACTGGTTTGTTGGTGGGTTTGGGTCCAGTGAATGTTGGCTCTGGGGTCTCTAGTTTTGAGGTGTCTGGTTCTCAGGATCTCCTTGCTTGCAGGTCCAGAGTCTGACCTGGTGTCGAGGGCTGAGGCTAGGACTGGGTCTGGCATAAGATGTAAATATATTAATTTGGAAGCATATTTGTAAAATATTTGTATATGGTATTGATCACATTCTGCACATTATTTATTTATTGAAAATCAGAATGCACTTCTAATTTTTTGCAAATTAGAATGCACTTCTCAAATATCAGTCTCCACAAATATTCTAGGTTTTATTCTGTTTATGTTTCTCATCCACTTAGAATCATCAAATTTTAAGAGCTGGAAGGGAAACCAGTGCAGTTCAGTGCAGGAAACCAGAGGTTGGACTAGAAGACCTTCCAAATGTTTATAGGATTCTAAATTGTCAGGCAACATTTGCTAGAACTGAACTTAGTATATCTGTGATATTTAAGAAGTGCATTGTACTTTTCAATACATGCTAGATTATAATGCACTTCTCAGATACCAATCTGTACAAATATATTAGGTTCAAGTTATTCAAATACTTGCTGCTCTCTCTCTCTTAAAAATAATTTGTCGACATCTGCTCTAGGTTACCATTCGGCTCCGGCTCAGTAGATCACCTGGATATTAAATAAAAGAACAGATTTTTATTGAATAGCTCTTGATGGAGGGAACTGTATGGCTCTGTCCCCATAACCTAAGTATCAGGTATCAAAGTCTGTTAAGTTTTTGTAATAAAATCAAAGCAAGGGTTTCCACTGAAAATCAATCCCCTAACCAGCTGTTTGGTAAATAAGAAAGAGTTTTATACCTATTGACCGCTGAGTGATCTAACTTCCAGAGAATTTTTCATATTTTCTTCCCAAGATGGCTTTGTTTATATATACTGCATTTTGTACATTAGCCGGTCCAATAAATTATATCACCCTATTTGCTCTGGGTCTTGTTTAAAGTACTTTAAAGGACATGCTGAAAACAGACACCCTATTTATTTATTTATTTCTTATTCCTCCGGGAAATTGTAAATACTGAGACTTAGGGCCTGTACTGTCTTCATTTTTAGAAGCAATAACAGGGTTCCCCTCTCAGCACTAGTCCTATTGTATCATAATAGTCCTAAGTATGATAATAGTACAACTGTAACTGCAGTGTGTGTGGAGGGGGCAGTCTTGTTGTCAAGGAAATATCTGTGCACTCCTTTAAATAAAAGGAATGACAGACAGACATCCCAGTCCTGAGAGGGAGAGGAGCACAATTTTTCATAGAAAAGATGATATTAAAAAGTGAAGAAACATATTTTGAAATGGCAGGACATTGTGGTAGCAGAGGGGATAACTAATTCCTCCCCTTGCCGTGCCACCGCAAGGTAGTGCTGGCAGATTGAGCAAGTGTTTTGCCATAATACTTCCATAGTAACAGACTACAGCTGTTTCTGAAATTACAAACCTGGCAAACCTGGGTTTGCTACTAAATGATATATATCAACTGAGTGTTGACTCAGTAGAGTTGACCATTGCAACATGCTCTACGTGGGACTGCCTTTCTGCACAGTCTGAAAACTGCAGTTGGTGCAGAATACGAACATAGGAAGCTGCCATATACTGAGTCAGACTATTGGTCTGTATAGCTCAGTATTGTCTTCACAGACTGGCAGCAGCTTCTCCAAGGTTGCAGGCAGGAATCTCTCAGCCCTATCTTGGAGATGCCAGGGAGGGAACTTGGAACTTTCTGCTCTTCCCAGAGTGGCTCCATCCCCTGAGGGGAATATCTTACAGTGCTCACACATCAAGTCTCCCATTCATATGCAACCAGGGTGGATCCTGCTTAGTTAAAGGGACAAGTCACGTTTGCTACCACAAGACCAGCTCTCTTCTCCAGAGAGATGCGGCAGCCAGTTTGGTCTCTGAGTCATCTAAAAGAGACCATATTACTCCTATATTTAGAAGAACTACACTGGCTACCAATAAGCTTCCCGGCAAAATACAAGGTGCTGGTTATAACCCATAAAGCCCTAAACAGCTTGCTCTAAACCCTGGGTATTTAAAAGAATGTCTTCTTCATTATGAGCCCCATTGCTCATTGAGATCATCCAGAGAGGTTCATCTGCAGTTGCCACCAGCTCGACTGTTGGTTACACAGGGATGGGCCTTCTTTGTGGCTGCTCCAAGACTCTGAAATGTGCTCCCTGCTGTAATAATCTATTTATTTATTATTTATTTATTATTATTTCTGTAATTATTATTATTTATTATTTATTATTTATTTCTCTGTGTACCACCCTGAGCCATTTTTGGAAGGGCGGTATAGAAATCAAATTAATAATAATAATAATAATAATAATAATAATAATAATAATAATAATAATAATAGCAGCTTCGCCATCTCTGACAACTTTAAAGAAGTCTCTAAAGACATTTTTTTAACCCAAGCTTTTAAACTAGACTTGTGGTTTTAAATCATTTTAAGGTTTTTGTTTCTCTTTTAATTTGTTTATGTTGTTGTAAAATGCCCAGAAGCACGGTACAAACATGACAGATAGATAGACAGACAGACAGACAGATAGAATAGCTGCAGCCAATCACCTCTCCCTGATCAGTGCATATTTTGCATTGCTTGGTGAACACTTTACAAATCTTAGGCATGCACCTCAAAATGTAGTTAAGTGTACACTTGAGGACCACACACACATTAGAAGTATGTACAGTCAAAGTGCAAAGAAGAGGAGTGGGACTGTTCCCACTGGCCCTCCTTTCCACTCAGCAAACCTTGCAAAACAGCCTACGTGTGTATATAGTCTATACATGCATAGACTCATTTACAAGTTGTGCCGACTGCAAGCAAGTGGAGGCAACGCCTCTAGGTTTGATCCTGATTCTTGCTTTACATGCATTTACTGGAGACGTGTGTCATGCATACCCAGGCAGAGGTACACCTAGGTAATTTTGGAGCCTGGACCTAAAGGCCTTTGGAGGCCCCACTTCTCTGCAAATTAAGCATCATCATGCTTTGCCGGGTGTCCACACCACCCGGGACAGACAAAAGAGGATTTAGGGGGCCCCAGGGGCTGTGGAGGTCATGGACTTTGGCCCTGAAGTCCAGGGGTCAGAGCACTTCTGTACAGAGGGCTCTTGTTTGTTATACATTCTTAGTGGAAGATGGCAGATACAGTTTCGCCACTACCAAATTCCTTTTGAAAGAGTTTCCAAGTGACCATAATTGGCAACACAATTCTTGCTTCTGACCAGAAATGAAAGTTCATGCTGTTGGTGATTATTTGCACCTGAAACAGGAGCTAAAATCCAAACAAGATACTTAAAGAACTATATTAACATTTGTTTGACATCATTTATGGATGGGGCAGTTGGGAGCAATGGTTGTTACACTGAATCAACCACATTTTATTGGTTTTTTAAAATATTGGCTGTCATTCTGTGCAGCAGAATGCCAGCACCAGGGACCCACCAGGGCTTCTGCATGAAGTGAAAGGCAGTCTCAATGGTTTTGTTGCACAACAGGGAAGTCACAGAACAACTTAAAATAGCCTCTGGGCAGTTGTGCAGCACTACTTCCATTCTTTTCCATGGTCTAAGTGCAACACCACTGGGGATGCCTTTCATGCTGTGCAGCAGCTCCAGCACTTCCCTAATGCCAGAGTAAGGAATCCTGTGATATTCTTTGCAAAAATTGGAACTGAGTTCTGACCTGCTCAATGCTATGTCCACTGAGAAGAGACGCACCATATCCTCCAACAAATACCCCTCCAGGGAGGAGGTAAAGATAATTATATTCAGGTGGATCTGTTGGTCGCTTAAACATATCCAGCATTCTCTGGGTAATTAAGAAACCACCTGTTGGAAAACAGAAACGTGACCTGTTAAAATGAAAGGGAAAAGATAGAAGTTACATGCAGGGGCCTAATTTGTGCCAGGGTCCAACCTGTATACAAAACGGTGTGGCATTTGAAACCCAGTTCATATGCATAAAGCCAGGTTTTTGTGTGTGGAAAGGAAGAGACTAAGGCAGCAATAGGAAAGGAAAGGCAAGACAGGACAGATGATGGTGAAGGGAGTAGCTGTTACATTTCTAAGAGGGTTCCAAGCTCAATCCCTGGCAGCATTTCCAGCTAAGGCTAGAAACCCTGGAGCTGCTGCCAGTCAGTGTACACCAGGATTGCGGGACCAACTTCTTTTGTTACTAGAACTATGAGGTACACCAACCAAAGCCAAGTGCAAAATAGTGGATAACATCCTGATTAAATTTACTTGAGGAAGTCCCATTGAAATTAAAATGACAAGTTAGGCATACAAAACTATCCTTTTAATTTCAGTGGGACTTCCTTGAATATACGGAGTCAGAATGTCAGTCAATGTGACTGCGAGCACATGCTCAGCTAAGGAATTTGTCTTCATTATAACTGAGCTCACAGTCCGTCCACACAAGAATCCACTCCTGATCCTACCCTGCCACCCGCATCTTTTGTTTCAGCTGCCTGATTTAGGAAAAAAACACCCAGGTCCTCCTCAGTGTCCAATTCATGTAGGGAAAATCCTTTGAAGGTTGAGCCAGATAGTGTGTTATTCATAGAATCTAGAATAGATTCTATATCCTGTGACAGGGGAAGATCTTGGACACTGACGGTGTAGAATGAAAGTCGATGCCAAGATTAGGAGTAAAAGTAGCACTCTGCAACCGTGGTATGTCCTTTAGGCAAAGTAGAGGACAATTGAAGCTGTGTTGTGGAGGTGCTGACAACGTTGGGTATTGTTAGTATCGAGCTCGCCAATCTTGAAGGTGGAGCAACAGGAGAATGAATTGTCATCAATACTGGTGTCGGTGTTGATGCTGGGGGCGAGATCAAAGTTGAAGTGACGTCCAAAACCTCTGGGGAAGAGGAGGCATTAGATGAGATGTACTGAAACATGGAAAAAGAAGGGGTACAATCCCTACTCTCCGGAGAACCTTCCATGGATAAAGTTTCCGATGTCAGTGGTTGAACTGAGGTCAAGGAGGGATGAATTCGATGTTTGTCCCCTGTGACTGCTGACAATGAATGTTGGGTTGATGTCGACCTTGAACAATATGAAATCTTCAATGCTGGGGCTGTCGACTTCAGGACTGATGTCAAAGAGGAGGTCTTCTTGTTTTTAGAAGTAGAGCACAATAAGGCGTCTTCCTCACAATGTTTCCACTTCTATGGTGCTTGTGATGTCCTCCTTTGAAGACATTGCGAGGCTTCTTTAAAACCTCCTTAGAGTGCTCCAAGCCTCCATGGGTATGGGAGGCTCTCTCAACATCAACAATGACTTTGAGTGTTGATGGTCGGGTGAGATCGAAGCTATGGACGGCGGCGGTAACAGGAAATGTTGTATAGGGATAGGGGAGCATTACTTTTTGTATATATAAAGCAGCCTTAAGATGCAATTCTCTACTTTTTCTTGTCTGTTGGAGAGGCAGATCTTACATGTCCAGATGACATGATCTTCTCCCAAACAGAGCAAACACTGGTCGTACTTGTCCGATAGAGGGAGAGTCCCCCTGCAAGATGAACACTTTTTAAAGGTTTTCCAAGCACCCATGAATCCGAAATGATAGGAGAGAGTACTCGAGAGCAGTCTGAGTCCAAGCCTTAGAATCTAAACCAATTTTCTTCTAATTTCCACAGGAACCAAAATATGGAGCAAACCTTAACAAGGCACATGCTGAGGCAGTCAAAAAGGGTCTGAGCTACAGGTGCTCTGCCGCCCAAGATACCAAGCATGCTTCGAAAATGAAGGGCGGAACTTCAGAGAAGCTATGAAATGCTTCCTCGGAGCTACTGCACAGACTTATTACCCATGTTGTGAAGGAGCCTGGATCACTATAAAGATCTATCCATGTTAAAACTCAAGCAAATGAAAAAAGACAACTTTACTTTAAAATACCACCACCAACCCCAAACACAGGGAAAACCAACAGTAACATGTCATTTGACCCAGAGGAAAGTCTGTATCCAGTTGCCTTCCATTAACCTAGTTTATTAGGATGGGGAGAGGGAGGTAAAAACATGTCACTTTCAAAACAGAAATTAAAGTTTTGGAAGTGAATGGAAATGTACAAAAATCTTAGAAGGAATTGACATGCACTGAGTATGTACCTGCGATATTGACAGAAGAGACAAATGCCGCCAGCAAAGCTAATGTCTGTGGTACGCTGGAAGGAAGATAGGATCCTCCCATCAGCACCAAACCACCGACAGCAGTAAGGCCTAAAGTAGAAACAGATTAACAGTTTAATCATAACTAAAGAATATGTAAATCTTTGTATTACAGCAGATGTTTCCTGTTGTGGTTGAATATGGTTGATTATTCAAATTATCAACATCTCTCAACTCATCTTCTGATGAGAGCAAGTAGGCTGGAAAACTACTTCAGGGATAGAAGCTTTTACTCACATTGAAAAGAATTCAAAGTCTGCCAAGCAACAAAAATAACTATTTGTAAATTATCAGTCAGAATTACTCATATAGGGCTGGCTTTACAGAGAAATAAAACCTCAAGTGTTGCAATGTTACTATCACAAGGGCAATTCCAAGGGTAAAAGAATCTGGCATGTTACAACTTTTTCAATGGCTGCAGCCCTAAACAAATTTTAACTGGCAAGATAACATCTCCTACTATAAAATCATATTTTTACAAAATCCTTTTAATATTATAGATTATGACTGAGACATGCAAACTATGTCAGTTATGGAACCAAAAATTATGTCCAGAAATTCTGATTCTGTTACAGTACCAACATATTTTGCTGGTTTCAGACACTATCTATAATATTTAAGGGTTTTGTAAAAATATGGCCTTGAAGTAGGAGATGTTCTCTTGCAAGTGGATAAATAGATCAACTTGAACATTTGCTTAGGGCTAGAGTAATTGAAAATGTGGTAACATGCCTGATTTCATTACCCTTTGAATTGCCCACCAAATATTAACAGATTACAAGTGCCAGGACATGTCATGTACTACCTTCACTAGCTACCCCATTTGAGACTAGTGTTCCCATATGGTCAGGGCCAGTTTATAAGGCCTATATTACAGGCCCAGTTCAAGGGATGGGGTTGTAGCTCAGGGGCAGAACATATGTTTTGCATGCAAAAGGTTCTGGGTTCAATCACTGGCATTTCCAGGTAGGGCAGGTTTCATCTGAAACCCTGGGGAGTCAATGCTATGCTAGATGGACCAATGCCTTGACAATGTGTGCAGGACATTGGTCCATCTAGAACAGGGGTGAAGTCTGGGGGTGCTTCTGGATCCAAACCTCTCTCTGGTGTCCCAGGTTGAGGCAGTGGCCAGAGGTGCTTTCTAACAGCTTCAGCTGATACACCAGATGTGTTTGTTTCTTGAGACAAATAACCTCAGAACAGTGTTACATATGCTGGTACCTCCAGACTGGACTTCTGCAATGTGCTCTATGTGGGGCTGCCTTTGTATGTAGTTTGGAAACTGCAATTGGTACAGAATGTGGCAGCCAGGTTGGTCTCTGGGTCATCTTGGCAAGACCATATTATTCCTGTGTTGAAAGAGCTACACTGGCTGCTGATACGTCTCTAGACAAAATACAAGGTGCTGGTAATTACCTATAAGGCCCTGAACAGCTTAGGCCCTGGGTTTCTAAGAGAATGCCTTCTTTGCTATGAGCCCCATCACCCAATGAGATCTTCTAGAGAGGTGCATTTACAGTTGCCACCGTCTCGTCTGGTGACTACTCAGAGACAGGTCTTCTCTG
Source organism: Hemicordylus capensis (assembly GCF_027244095.1). NCBI lineage: Eukaryota > Metazoa > Chordata > Lepidosauria > Squamata > Cordylidae > Hemicordylus > Hemicordylus capensis. Next base: position 11,940,370 of record NC_069666.1, on the reverse strand, counting down.
TTGCTGCTCCTGGGCTTTGGAATGCACTCCCTGTTGAGATAAGAGCCTCCCCATCTCTGGCAACCTTTTAAAAGGCACTGAAGACATTATTTACTCACCCAGGCGTTTAATTAGATTTATAATTTAAAACCCCAAATTAAAAGTATTAAAATGACTTTAATGTTTATATGATTTGAATTGTAGACCACCCAGTTTGGGGCAGTACAGAAATATGTTAGTTAGATAGATAGATAGATAGATAGATAGATAGATAGATAGATAGATAGATAGATAGATAGACAGACAAGGCAGCATTGTATGTTTATGTGGTTATGCAATTAGGATAATTAAGTGGTATGACTGTTTCCAGACCGTTTGTCAGTTCACTCTGCAGATTGTAGTAGACGTGTCCACAGTCATAGACAAAACTTCCTGGTGCTAGAAAATGAGCGTGGCAAGAAAAAGGCTTTTGCTTAGCCTCCTGTCTCACATGCTGGTTTTTGGATGGAAAGAGAGATTTTTTAAAATATAGTAAAGCACCATGCAACCTGATGCTCCACATGCTGCACAATATAACAGAGTCCCTTAGCAATTCCACAGAGACCTGTGCTATGCACACATTCTGCCTGCTATATTTGTTTGTTAGTTCTCTGTGTAAACCACCCTGAGCCATTTTGGAAGGGTGGTATAGAAACTGAATTAATAAAAACAACAACAACAACAACCACCCAGTAGTGCTCATTTGGTTTTCAGTCAGGAGCTAGAACATGTCAAGTTTCAGATAAGCTGGTAGGCATTTGTGGTCTCCCAAAGAAAAATTAAATATGATCTCAACTGATAGTGATATTTTTCTAGAAATAATAATGACAAACCATCGTTTCCAAAAGCTTCTTGTGAAATCACACCTCTTGTACTTACATGATGGTTGCACTTGTTAACTGGGACAGGTGGTCTGTCTTTGGGAACCTTTGCTATCATATTGGGCAATTTCCCAACAATGGGAGTCTATCCAGAACATAAACATATCACATCTTGGCTGTCTCTTATTGCTAGTTGGATAGGATATACATCTGAATGTGTGAGTACACTCTGACTTTCCCTAGCCATACAAATGAATCTGATCTATCACTACACCAAACATACAACTAAGAAAGAAGTGTAAGGCTTTATCCACATGTACACAGATGCATGTTTTCTACTGCATCACAAGTTTTGTCTCTCCTTATCTTCTCTCCAATACTAATACACATCCCTGGATCCAGAATGCAAGCTGATTGTTATCATGGTTCAGGTGGGCTGACCACTTTTTTTTTTGGTAAGTCCTTGGGATGATTATCCATTATAAATTGGGTTGGTGCTTTTTTCTTTTTAAACAAAAAAAAAAGGTACCTTCCTCTTTTTTGCATCATGAAATTGGCTCAAGCGGGGAGAAGTGGCTTCCTGACTGACACAAGGGCCAGCCAATCAGCACTCTGCACCTGCTCTAAAAAGGAGTGGTTGCTTTATGATTGACACAAGGTTTGGCCAATCAAGACCTGTACACATTCAATTAATGTATTATTTTATTTCCAATATTTAGATCCTGCCCCTCTACTGCAATACTGCTTGGGGTGGCTTCTTTTCAAACAGGAAGGGAAAGGGTCCTGTTTAAGCACTGGGAAGAGGGCTGGTTTCATGTGTGTCACAATTGTGATGAACATACATTTTCAATTGATTCGTTGTTGTTCATCATCTGTTCACAGCCCAGGAGCCTGGACTTACCTGAAATTGCATTTGTTACTGACATCAGAGGCGAGTGAAGAGCAGGTGTGACACCCCAAACAGTATGGTAGCCAACAATTCCAGCAAGGCCAAAGGTGGTCACCATTTGTGTAAAAGCAGCATTCGGAGAAACAACACCCAGTCCTAAAATAGTTGTTAGGCCTAAGAAGAAAAAGAAGACCTCAGGAGAATCGAAAGGGCATTTGTCTGTATTACTCATAAAATAAAACCAGACCAAAGGCCCATCCTTGTTTCCATGGACATTATGAGCTTGGCAACAGTAAGAACAGGAGCAGCCTTCAGAGATAGGAATTTATAGGCATAACTTTCATTCCCTGTTTTTGCCAGAAATTGAGACTTTCTAGGATAGGATTCACTTAGCCAAGTTGTCTGTTCCAGTAAAATTTGGAATCCAGGCATGGAAATGCCAATACAAAAAATCTCTGAAATGTAAAATATTTCATTTTGAGTAAATCACGGAAGGGCGAAGCACCGAGAAGAGCTAAATTAAAAACGGCACTAATTCCTGATTGACTACTTTCATTGCTTAGTGGGAAACGTTTGTACTGTAGCATCTGAATAATGTTAAAATGAGCAGACCACACAGGCACTTCAGCAATACCTGATGAGAGTAACTGGGATGACCTGATTGTGCTCTCTAGTATTAGATTCTCTGCTACAGTGAAAGCCTAACATCCTTGACCATCCAATGGTCTATGTCCATATTCCAAGGTGAGTGGCCTGGTTAGCCTGTGCAGTAGAGAGTCTGTACACACACACACATAAATTTAGTGCCAGTTTACACTGTAATAGAAAGCTGGAATGTGTACCTTCTGCATCTCTAGAGGTAACTCCTAGAGAGAGGGCTGTGTGAAGAGGCTGTCCCCTAATGCCAGAAAGAGAGGACTGGAAGCACAAAGGCATAGGCGTGTGTGTATGGGGAGTTATTCTGAAGGCAAGTCCTATGGCAAGCAGGGCTGGGTTATAACATGCGGAGGCCCTAAGCTATGCCAAGGTTAAAGGCTCCATAGCAGTACAAAACAGGTCGGAAGCCACCCCAGTGTGTCACACACCCACCCTCACCATGTTGCTCATACAGTTGCAGCAGCATTCATCTGAAGAGGCTAATGATGCCTATACTCGTAATCGTGGGCATTGGTCTTATCCAGGCCTGAGTCTAATAAAATTTCTATATGACTTACAGTGATTTCTACAAAGATTTATAAATTCAATGTGATAAGTAATTGTGTAGGCACAGAAGTATAAATTTAGGAAATTTTCTGGTATTCAGAAACCACTCATCATGTGAGGCTCTAAACTCTACCTTACTTACCTTGTGCCTAAATCCAGCACCAATGACAAGAATTACATCGAGTATTCTGATACCCTATCATTTCTGGATTTTCCCTCTAGACTGGCAATCAAAAGGGCCAGGTGGTACCATAGAATCTCTCTTGATTGTCCCATGCCTGTTCCAGGGGGCAGTGGGAGGTAGGAAGGTAAGAGGCTATAATTATTTCCTCTCTTCCCCCCCCCTTCTCATTTTTTAATAGTGAAATTGTGCTGTTTTGCAAGCAGAAAGTGAAAAATAAAAATAATAAGAGGAAAGTAATTAAAGCTATCTTCCCACTCCCCATGAGGACAGAAACGGACAATGGGGCAATTAAGAGGCTCTTCATTGCTCATCCTGAAGCTGTGATCAGGGCAGAGCCTGCAAACAGGACACTTTTAATGAAAGGCACAGGAACCCTGAAAAGCTTCAACAGCACTTTGCTGGTCCATACTGGACAAGCTGATGATGTCATTGCATTTTATTGCAAACAAAACTTGCCACAATCAAGTGTGAAGGAAAAGGAGAAGATAACACAGAAAACACTAGAATGCAAAGGGTGGCACTAACGTCATCTGGATTCTTCATAAGAGGTAAGGGAACAAAGCTGGCAATTCCAACATTTAGGGAACGCTGGAGACTAAAGTTGAAGTATAACTAAACTGTATAATTGCTGTACATCTGGGAGAAACTGCAATGGTCCATGATTTGATATTCCCAGTCCCAGATTTAAATTACTACAGCTCCTTGCACACTATAGCAACAAGTTAACTAGTACCTGTTGATGTGGCTGCTTCGTTTTGAATTAATTTCTGCCAATTTTTGTTCATAGTAAACTGAGGGTTTAATATGTTACTTTGATTTACTGATCTTTTAAATATACACTACTATGAACTTTGGGGGAAGCAATGTATAAATATTAAACTAAATGAAAGAAGTCTAAATACCTGTTGTATAAACTCCAGCTGAAGTCACTGTCTTTCTGAATGGAGAGATTAACGCCCGTTTATCAGCTTCTAACTCCTGGACAGTTTTTTGTTTAGCAGGGGGAGGGGGTGGCAAGGCTTTAGGTAAAGGAGCTGGAAATATATTCTTTCCTTCCTGTTGCAGAGAAAGATTCTCATTAGGACGGATTAAGATAACGTGCTTAACATCAGCATGAGAACCCTTACAGAAATCAGTTGTATACATATATAAGTACGTCCTCTTAGATAAAGTACAAGTAATTTGTTTTGATTAATCTCTAGTAAAGTCATTGTCATGGCTCAGACCTCAGAGGAGGAACGGGAGGACTTGGTTGGGAGAGCAGGCTCAGAAGCACAGCAGGAGGACTTGGCTGTGAGAGCAAACTCTGAGGCTGAGCTGGAATGGCAGCACAGGGGAATCTGGACAGCTGGCAGAGATGAGGGCTGAGGAGACTGATCAGGAGGAAGCTGGAATTTCACCTGTGTGAAGAAGACGTCTCAAGAGAAAGGCTCAGTGGGAGACATGCAGGCGCAAGTTCTCACACGAGAGGAAACAGAAATGCTGAGTCAGGAAAGCCTGATTGGCTGTCGGTTATCTCGAACCCTATATCAAGCAGACGCTGTTCATAAGTCAGTACTGTCAACAACATTGTTTTCCGCAGACAGTGTTCCTCGTACTTTAATTGTTCAACCTTTCTTGTTTCAGCCTGTCCTTTGTTCTGTTCCTTCCTTGCTCCTTTATTTCAGTTATTGTGTGTGTGTGTTGGGGGGTGGTACCTAGTTTAGTTTTAAGGGTCTTTGTTTTGGCTCATACTACTTTATCTTTAAGAGTCTTTTTTTTTGCTTTGGTTCGTGCAGCTAAGCTGCTACTCTTATCTATAGAATTTCCATCGTGACTCGCAGAAGTGGAGTTGGAGGGATTGTAAATCCTGTCGGGTCAGCCATGCCAACAGATTTACGACAGTCATGTTGAATACCATATATATTAGGGAAGGACCATAGCTTGGAGGAGGAGCACCTGTTTTGCATGTAGAAGATCCCAGGTTCAGTCCCTGGCATCTCCTGGTGGTCCCCAATAGAAAACCTGGAGACCCACTACAAGTCAGAGTAGACAATATTGAGCTCGATGGACCAATGGTAGCTTTCTATGCAATATGCCCCATATTCACTAGATTGGATACCCAAGTTTTTAAAAGACTTTAAGGATCAATACCAGCACCTTTAATTGGGACTTGGAGCCTATGCATTTAAATTAAGATTGGCAAAATGTGTTCCCTCTGCCCAGTTCCAGTTAATAACCTTGCCACTGTATTTGTACTGACTGTAGTTTCCAAACCATCTTCAAGGCCTATTCCACATACAAACACTGCAATAGACAAAACTGTTACCAGAGCAGGAATAATTGTGTCCAGGCTATCAAATGATGGCAAGGGAGAAAGCATATGCCAACACCAGGTGAGGGACTTGGCGTATAGCTGTCTATATACCAATGCCAGAAGCCTTTGAGCAAAGATGGGTGAACTGCAGTATTTGGTTACTGCTGAAAACATAGATGAAGTGGGTGTAATGGAAGCCTGGTGGAATGGTGAGAACCAGTGCGGCACTGCTATTACTGGAAATAAACTCTACAGAAGAGACAGGGAGGGGAGGATTGTGGGAGGAGTAGCACTGTATATTAAATAAGAGATAGATTCCAACAAGCTAGAAAACCTAGGTGGACCAGAGTCCTCCACAGAATCATTATGGGTGATTATGAGGACTTAAAGGAAATGTGTTACTAGGGGCATGCTATCGCCCTTCGGATCAAAATGCTGAGAGTGACCTAGAGTTGGGAAAGCAACTAAGACAGACAGACGTCAAAGAGAGACAGGGCAGTAATAATGGGTGACTTCAAATACCCACACATAGACTGGGTAAATTCACATTCAGGTAATGAAAGAGATGCTGAATTTCTAGACATGCTAAATGACTGTCCTTTAGAACAGTTAATTGCGGAACCAACCAAGGAGATGGCAGCCTTCGACTTAATCCTGAATGGTGCCCTGGACCTGGTGTGAGATGTCAGAATTGCAGAACCTTTGGGGAGCAGTGACCATAGTGTCATCCAATTTGGCACATATGCGAGTGGAGAATTGTCAAGGAAGTCCAATACAGATGTGTTGGACTTCAGAAGAGGAAACTTCTAAAAAGTGAGGGGACTGGTACAAAGGAAGTTGAAAAGGAAAGTCAGGAGGGTCAAATCACTCCAGAAAGCATGGAATTTATTTAAGACCACAATACTAGAAGCTCAGTTGGAATGGAGCAGGAGCATGGGTATAATTGAGAAAATTGGTTCAAAGAACCTGGGCCCTGGGTTATCTCCATCACTCTGAGGGGCCACTGGGGCGCGGGGCAAACACGGCCCCACTCTCCCTTAGCTACACCCCTGATATCAAGAAGGAAGAAAGGTACCACCAAAATTAGGAGGATACCAGCATGGCTAACAAGTAGAGTAAGGGAATCTATAAAAGGGAAGAAGACTTCCTTCAGAAAATGGAAGTCCTGCCCAAATGAAAAGAACAGGAACGAACATAAACTCTGGCAAAAAAAGGGGGGGGGAAGAGCAAGGAGACAATAAGGGATGCAAAAAGAGAGTTTGAGGAGCATATAGCTAGAATTGTCAAGGGGGATAACAAAAACTTCTTTAAATATATATCAGAAGTAGAAAACCTGCCTGAAGGCGGTTGACCCCTTAGATGATGAGGGCATGAAAGGGATTATTAAGGAGAATAAGGAGATTGCAGAGAAGCAGAATGAGTTTTTTGCATCTGTCTTCACAGAGGAGTATACTGACCATATACGCTCTCCGGAATTGAGCTTCTCAGGTTTAGAGGCTGAAGAACTGGGCCAATTTGAGGTGACAAAGGAACACATTCTAAATTGTCTTGAATAACTAAAAATTAATATATCACCAGGGCCAGATGGCATCCATCCCAAGAGTTCTGAAGAAACTCAGATATGAAATTGCTGATCCCTAGCAAAAATATGTAACTTATTCCTACAATCAGGCTTTGTACCAGAGGACTGGAAAGTAGCCAATGTAACTCCAATTTCCAAAAAGGGATCCAGGGGGGATCTGGGGAATTGACAGGCTGGTCAGCTAAACCAGTACCAGGTAAATTGATGGAAAGCATACTTAAGGACAAAATTGTTAAACATACAGAAGAAAAGGCCTTGCTGAAGGAGAACCAGCATGGCCTCTGAAGGGCAAGTCTTGCCTCACTAATCTTTTGGAATTCTTTGAAAGTGTCAAAAGGCATGTGGATAAAGGTGATCCCGTTGACTTGGACTTCCAAAAAGCTTTTGACAAAGTTCCCTACCAAAGGCTCTGAGTAAACTTAGCAATCATGGGATAAAGGGACAGGTTCATGTGTAGATCAGTAACTGATTAAAGGACAGGAAACAGAAGGTAGGGATAAATTGACAGTTTTCACAATGGAGAGAAGTAGGAAGTGCGGTCCCCCAGGAATCCATGCTGAGACCAGTGCTCTTTAACTTGTTCATAAATTATCTAGAAGTTAGGGTAAGCAGTGAAGTGGCCAAATTTGCAGATGACATAAACTATTTATGGTACTGGAATCCACAATTTTTGTGAAGAGCTCCAAAAGGTTCTCTCCAAACTGGGGCAGTGGGCAACAAAATGGCAAATGTGGTTCAATGTAAGCAAGTGTAAAGTGATGCATATTGGGGCAAAAAATCCCAATGACATACGCTGATGGGATCTGACCTGTAGGTGACTGACCAGGAGAGAGATCCTGGGGTCATGGTGGACAGCTCATTGAGTACATGGCAGCTGTAAAAAAGGCCAATTCCATGCTAGGGATCATTAGGAAGGGGATTGAAAATAAAAATGCTTACACTATCATGCCCTTTATAAACCTATGGTGCGGCTACATACAGTTTTGGTCACCGAATCTTAAGAAGGATATTGTAGAACTGGAAAAGGTGCAGAAGAGGGCAACCAAGATGAACAGGGGCTTGGAGCACCTTCCTTATGAGGCAAGGCATGTGGGGCACTTTACTTTGGAAAACAAGCGACTAAGGGGAGACATGATCAAGATGTATAAAATTATGCATGGAGTGGAGAGGGTGAACAGAGATAAATTTTTCTCCCTCTCTCACAACACTAGAACCAGGGGTCATCCCATGAAACTGAAGGTCGGGAAATTTAGGACTGACAAGAAGTACTTTTTCACACAGCATGTAATTAATCTATGGAATTCTTTGCCATGAGAGGTGGAGATGGCCACCAATTTGGACAACATTTATTTATTTGATTGATTGATTTGTATACCGCCCTTCCAAAATGGCTCAGGGCGGTTTAAAATTTAAAGAGACAAATTCATGGAGGACAAATCTATCAGTGGCTACTAGTCTGGTGGCTGTGGGCCACCTCTAGCCTCAGAGGCATGATACACGATATCATGCAGAGGCATGATATCATGTGACCTACACTTATTGTTGCAGAGACTTCTTTGGCTGGTGGTGTTGGCTTCCCTGCAATCCTCTCCTTTAATCGGAACGGATTGGTGGCGTCCATGCTGACATCCCATAGGTTACTAGTTGGATAATATTAGGATTTAAAATGTGAGGGACCAGCTATGAACTTGTCCTGCTATTATCCATCTTTCAGCTGTTTCTCGGGGTTTCAATTTGCCCATGTTAAGCCAACCCTTCTTTGTTCTTAGAGATGACTAATGTTTTAGCCCAGTCTCATTGCAAGATGAGGTATAAGTTCAGTCAGGAGCATTCCCTTGCTTTTTCCACCCTTCTGTGATGCAGTCACAAAAACATCCTCCAGTCCCCCAATCAGCCAAATCACTTCAAAAGTTATGCAAAGCTTGTCCACCCATCTTCTATAACCCTCAGGATAATTACATCCCCTCTTGTTTCCAGCACATATTGAGACTAGACGAAAGCAAACTCTCCCACAGGTACTCCAAAGAACTAGGAAAATGAATCATTGCTCAGTGTTTCATTTCTCTTTGCAAATAATTAATTCAATCCGCAAATTTGTCTTGACAGTTTTGAGAGCTGAAGTAATTAAACTCTTGCTTGCCTGGATTTTGTCTTAGTACTTGCAACATTTAAAATCCAGACCCCACACTATGAGAATGTTGTACCCTAGACATGCTTAAGACTGAGAAAAATGTGTATAGGTAAAGGGAGAGGTGATTTTTTAAAATAGGAATGGATGGTTTAGAAGTGCCTTCAGTACAAAAATATCTGACTGACACCAGATTTAAGGTGGTGGCTCTCTTATACTTAGCAGGGGATAGCAACTGTGCCTATTCAGGCCAGCACAGCATCCCTCTCAGTGGTTATTGCTGGTGACTCCCTTGTTTCTTTTGAGATTGTGAACACTTCAGGACAAGGAACCATCTTCTCATTATTCTGTGTTTAAGTAAACGGCTATGTAAATGTTATGTGTGTGTGGAAAAGCAGTACAGAAATAGTATTTAACAATAGCAACCCTTTTCTCTCCTGGGGTTACTTTGAAAAACTGGTTTTGCATGTTTTTGGCACCTGGCACCTGTGATGTCACCTCACCAACACACCTCCTTCCCAATCCCTGGAGCAGTTTTGAAAATATTTTTAAATGCTTGTGATTGCAGGGAGGGGGGCAAGGTGAAAGTTGGCGATATAAAAGAAATACACATATAGGTGTTAATTTTTTAAAAAACTTAATTTAACAGTGGATACTAAAACAGAGACAAGATTGGTGGCTGATCCCGTGTTAAACTTGATGGAATGTATGTCTGTAACACAAGTTGCAATGCTGGGCTCATTGCCAAAGTGTAGAATCCATTCTGACTGCTCTTAACTCTGTACTTCATTTTCTTTCCCCCACTCTTCTTCTTTTTTTTGCACATTTCTGTTAAACCTTTCATTAACTCAATTTAAAGGGAATTAAAAATAAACTCACCTTCATTACCATAGTCCCTCTAATGACATGATCAATAGTCCCATAATCAAAATCATCCTTTGGCTCAAAGTAAAAGTACTCCTTGTCTGGAGAAATTGCTTTTAATAACTTCAAGATGTTGTTGGAATAAAGGCTACTGGCCTGAGTGGCCATTCGGCTTGGCAAGTCCGTGTAACCAATGTGAACCACGCCCTGGGGATGGGGAATGAAACAAATTGGACATCAGAACCTTCACATGGATTGCCTTCAGACCTTTTCATGCATTTTTTGCACAGACTGTCGTTATCTTACAGTCAGCAGTAAAGCAAACCATGTGCATGGCTTCATACTTGCCTGACTGACACTTTGCTTTACAAATTAAGGGGTTGCTTTTTAAAACAAAAAGCATGCTCTGTTGTTCAGGAGGGGAGGGCCTTATTTTTGACAGAGAGCCAGTGACAGAAAAACAGTGGGAGGCCATCCGGGGAACCATTGCTACAGCCATATGGTGCTTATTTTGAGAGTTAAGAAGCAAAATGCATTTTAAAAGTCTGAAAACACCTCTCGTCTGATGCTATCATGGATACACAGTGTGCTTCTCAGATAAATTGCACTCCAATTAATCCACTAACCACTACCCTATGCTGGCTCTCAAAAGACACATGGGGCTTATCCAAGATTCTAACCTCCGATTCTTAAACAAGTTGATCTGGTAAGAACTAATCTGCCTGCTTTCCTTTCCACTATAATCTTAATTGATAATTACCATCCTTACAAGTTAGCCCACTTCAGCAAACATTCACATGTCTACCATCTTGAATTGGGGTGGATGACATCATCACAAACTATGCTGCTGAGGTGTCCCTACAGCTGTAGCAAATTTGTTTCAAATCAGTTAGGCGGCTCACAAGTTAGCCCACTTGTGTGTCAAATGTTTATGCATCCGCCATCTTGAATCAGAGTGGATGACATCATCACAAACTGTGCCGTTAAGGTGTACCTATGTGTCCCTACTACTGTACCCGATTTGGTTCATATTGGTCCAGGGATTGTGAAGTTAGTGGGAGACACACCCACACACACAATACCAGGAGTGATCTCATGTTTACTTTCCAATAGGCTAAAAAGCTTCAATTCTTTGCTCTTGAATGATACTGCTTAAATACTTAGTAGCTTAATCCCCCCCCCCCATTTGTTAAATCACTACCAAAATTCCTCTCATTACGTTGGGCAGGATATAGAGAGAGTGAAGGTCCATATATTGTGGGGTCCTCTGGGACTGCAACGTGTGTCCTGCAGATGAACCCTGTTGGTGGAGACCAAACTACCCAATGTTAGGAGTGAGAGGAAGGAACAGGCCTATTGTCCAACGTTATCTCAAAGTGTAGCACCTTGGCTTTCCCCATAGGAGTGAATGGAAGCCATTCCCTCTATGGCAGTACATAACAGATACACTATTGAAATGGGAGCAAAAGCTGCTTGTAGTGACCCTGCTGTTTGGAGCATGTGGTAGGTACCCCTCTACCATCTCCCACATTCACAGCCAGCTTGCATAGTTCCCTCACTTACAGCCAATCTGCATAGTCCAATCCTTGCACTCTTTTCCTTGGTCATGCTACAGTGTGGTGGAATGTTGGAAACTGAGCTTTTCATAAGTAGATTAGGGTGCATTCCAGCAAAAGCCACCTTGAGTCTAGCTCCTCCACCTTATCCTTTATGAGATGAAAGCCACAGCACTGGCTTTTGTGCGTGACCAGGAATGAGGAAAAAAACATTACATTCAAACATGGCAGCATCAGGAGAAATTTGCAACTCTAAGGTGGGATGGCTCTTTGGCTGTCCAAGAGACAGTGACAACTTATGACAGCAATCCAACAAGCACGGCATCCATGTAGACTCCATACAATTCAAGGGTGTTGTGAAGAAGCAACACTTGTCAGACTGCACCCAACCTCCAAGACTCAACACAGCATTGGGACTTTGAAGATCTTGAGCTGCCCTTCAGCCATTACTTTCACACCTCACCTTGGCAAATGTCAGGGCCTTTAGATCCTGCAAAGGACACCATGTTCTTCCCCTATAATGGGGCCACAGTGACCTCTAGTGGGCTTCAGAAAACATTGTTAAACTTTGGGGAGTCAGAGAAAGGGGAGGAAAAAGTTGGAAAGGCTTTTCCTTGGAGAAAGTTTGGTCACGGCAAACTTTCAGTTAAAATACTTCCTCGGTCCTAGAAGGTTCTATGGGAAGGTTCAGATGATAATCTAAATCGTAGTTGATTGTGAGAAAGTTTAAGGAATCTGTGGGCTTGCACACTTCCCTTCCCTTGTTGTCTTCCTTAGGATGACACTGAATACTTTTGCTTTCACTTTAAAGTGCAGTTTTCCATTACGTCTGAATTCATGGAACTGTATTTTGATTTAACTGTGGTTTGTTAGCAAACCATTCACATGCAAACCATTCACATGGTTTGTTAGCAAACCATTCACATGTAACGCAGAACCACAGGACCAATAGTCTTGCAGTTCCGCCCCCCCCCCGCCCCTGGGCGCTTTCCCATCTGAATTCATATGTACTGGAGAATTGCATCCCTGCAGTCAGCGAGACTGCAGAGAGGAGGGGGATCTGGCTGTGTGGGCTTCCTTCTTCACTGGAGGACAGCCTGCACAGCCAATCATGCCAGAGTTGAGGAGCTTCCTCCCTTAACTCCAGTTCCAGGGCAAGCAGCCTGTTCTGAATTTGGACATACCACAGGCTGCCTGGAACCTTGGGTTGTGGCGACAAAACTCACTACAACCCAAGGGTTCAGACTGGAGTTCCAAATCTGAACCCTCAGTTTTGTCGCTGTGTCTAACTTGAATTGCCCACATTCTGACATAACGTCTGCAAAACCGCTGGCCCATTCAAATGCAGTTCTGCATTTCATGCAAATACAGCCAGAATGCAAAGCAGCAGTTTAATCCTGGTTTGTTTTAACAAATGACAGTGTACACACACCTGCACTAGAGTTCTACAGGTTTCGGCATATTTCTCTGGATCTATCTTCTTTATAGAAGAAGATAGAGGAGAGCTGGTCTTGTATGAGAACTGGTCGTGATGGTCTCCTTTATAGAGGAGAGCTGGTCTTGTGGTAGCAAGCATGACTTGTCCCCACAGCTAAGCAGCGTCTGCCCTGGTTGCATCTGAATGGGAGACTTGATATGTGAGCACTGCAAGATATTCCCCTCAGGGGATGAAGCCGCTCTGGGAAGAGCAGAAAGTTTCAAGTTCCCTCCCTGGCTTCTCCAAGATAGGGCTGAGAGAGATTCCTGCCTGCAACCTTGGAGAAGCCTCTGCCAGTCTGTGAAGATAATAATGAGCTAGATAGACCAATGGTCTGACTCAGTATATGGCAGGTTCCTATGTTCCTATGTATATAATTCTCTAAGACATACCCGTGGCTAATCCCATGCGTGGCAGCTCTTGTGAGAGTTTGGAGAGCTGCCAGATAGCCACGGGTGGGAAAGAAGAAAATGGTGGCACCGGCCGGCCGGGGGGGGAGGGGGACGGTAAAGGAACAAAATACCTTGTGTTCGCAGGTGAGCCACAATTGCTGACATACATTTGGTAAACCCCCTTGGTGCTGCAGACAAGTCGAAGGGCAGGGCCCGGTACTGGAATACTGAATTTCCTACTGCAAATCTCTAGTACTTCCAGTGGTTGTGTTGAACTTTGATATGAGAATATACCTCTTTGAAATCTAACTTAGCAAGCCACTCCTCCCTGGTGAGGAGTGGAAGAATTCCTTGAAGTGTTGTCATATGGAATTTGCAGGTATTGATGAACTGATTGAGGTCTCGGAGATCCATAATTTTTATGGATTTCATGGATTTTTCTTTATTTCATGAGCTGAGCTTCAGTGAGGTGGGGAGGAGACATTTTAAAATCTTGTCTCTGGGCCCACTACAACCTTGCTATGCCCCTGTTCTGAGTTCTTAAGGTACCAGAACAATGTTTGCCAAGTTTTTAATACAAGGTTTTAAAGGGTGTTTCTGATGTAATGCCATTAGCATTCTTACCACTAGCAAGTTATCTGTATAGTTAAGAAGATATGGGTCAGGCCAGTACTTGGAAAGGAGATGATCTGAGAATGCCATGTATGGATACCTTGGAAAAAGAGCAGGATACAAATGCAACAGAAATATAATGTCTTATTCCAGAGAGCCCCGATGGCTAAGACAGGCCATGAACTGACCTTGTGAATGTGAAGTTCTCCAGGATGTGTGGTTTCCACATTGCCACCAGCCTCAGCAGCAAGATCAACTACTACTGAGCCATCCTTCATGGACTCTACCATATCCTTGGTGATCAGGATGGGGGCCCTCTTCCCTGTTGCAAGTTGCAAAAGAACGAGAAACAAATATTAGAATGCTCATCATATTCACACAACACACCATAAATAAAAAAATAAATTCCTGAACAAGTGCCAGCAAATGGTAGGATGTCTGTGGGTCACACTTGAGACGAATGATCTCATTCTGCCATACTTCCTGCCTCTCTGGATATTTGATAAAAGATGATTTCAAAAAGTAAGAACAATGCAAGGATTGCTTGTACAAATAAGATTATAGGTATGCCAGACTCCCAGGGGGTGGGGTGTGCTCCTAGCTCTTCTTGAACTCCAGAATGACTGGATAAACACCAAAAAAAAGGGGGGGGGAATCAGCCTCAGGAACAGCCAGGGGAGAAGGTTAGTTTGTCACCTGAGTCCTCCTCCCGGCTTGCTGCATTCAGCCAGTTCCTTCTCCTGGAGAACTCCTGGCTCCCATACTCAGAAGCAACTCCTCCTCATCAGCTGTCTTGTCTTTAAATACCCCAGTGCAAAGCTGATGGGGCTTAAAGCCTACTTCTAGCCCCTCCCCCTTCCTGACCTTGCTTCCTTCCACACCCGAACTAGCTGTCTCTCTGGAGCTGTTTCCTGCCGCTCTCCCTGCCTTGCCCTGCCAACCCCACTGGGATCTGACCAGCCTGGACCCTTCTCATCCCTACTGCCCCCTGAAGGGAACGAAATCCCCACAGGAGGGATGCCATGCCCTTCTCCAAACTCCACAGGGCCACCCAAGCAACCAGGAAACATGGCATCCTGACAAGGTATAAGGTTACACTTGAATAAATAGGGCTGCCAGGTCACCATACATCTTGTATCCTTAATGGCCTCCCAGGAACCTGAAACTGCCACCCTTCTCCTTCTCTGGCTTGCTCTCCAGAAACTTTCTGATGTGGTGGAGCATTCAAATCATGTCTATCTTCGCTGGTAGCCGGAAGTGATATAGTCCAGGAGGACTTGGATCATGGGATATTTCTGAATTCTAGCACACCGGATAAATATTAGCCTGCATCCCATGTTGGCACCCTGGTTGACGAGATTTGTGGGCTCCTGAGTAAGATCATATTTTTCTAAACCAGTCTGCGGTTGTTACGCAGTTATACAGTACCTGGAATAAGGGCAGTGCTGATAACAATATCCACCTCTTGACACTGTTTGGCAAACAATGCCATTTCTGCTTCGACAAACTCCTTGGACATCTCTTTCGCATAACCTCCGACACCTTCTCCTGCTTCAGCAACACTGATTTCTAAGGGTTCTGCGCCAAGGGATTTAAATTGCTCCAAAGCTGGTGCCCTGCAAGGAACATGGTGAAAATGACAAGAAGTTAATTTGATGTTTTCCGGGCTGCAGGTAGTTGATGATGCTGAGGAAACGTGGGGTGGTGCCTCTTGCCCATCCGCACCCACTGACTGAGGCAACAGCTTCACTTCGCCTCACGGAAGGGCCAGCCCCTCTACACTGTAGGCCACATGTAGATAAGGGGTATGCCTACACCACTAATTGAGCTACTATACCTGGTATCAAATCCCCTGACAATGGCTCCCATAGATTTGGCTGCTCCAGCTGCAGCCAAGCCAGCTACACCACCACCAATGATTAGCATCTAGAAAGGAGAAGAAGGCAAAAACAGACAGGCAGACGCTAGCCGTAATCCAACCACACATGGATGCTCATCACTGCAGTCCCTGGGCTCTTGATTCACAGCAGCTGTTTGTGCAAGTGAGGGACCAAGTGCACAGGGCTGAGGGCTCCTGTAGCTTTCATAACTGTACAGAAGTTTAGCCAGTGCTGCTTGTCATAACAAAACAACAACAACAACATTTATATACCCCTTTTCAACAAAGGTCTCCAAAGTGGTTTACACAGAGAAATAATAAATAAATAAAATTGATCCCTGTTCCCAAAGGGCTCATAATCTAAAAAGAAACATAAGATGGACACCCCCTGGACTGTCTATCTTGAGTAACAGTCACTGGCTCAATACACTGGGCCGTCCAATGCAAGTCTATCATTTGCCCCACCCCCTGGGCTGGATAGCCCCACCTATCTCCTTCTGGCACACACTCTGCCCTTGTCCTGGGGTATCCCCGCCACTCTGCCCTACTGGCTCAGACAGCTTCTGCTACCTCCAAATCCCGCTGACCCCCGTTTCTCTTTGTCCCAGTGCCAAGCATGGACACAGTGAGAGACAGGCATGGCAAAACCACAGGCAACAGCACAGGTGCTTGACAGAGCAAGGAAGGGCAAGCAGAAGCATGTGCCAACCCCAGGACAAGGACAGAGGGCACGCTGCTTGCTCCTTCTTTGTAGATCAGGCAGCTTGAGTTGCCTCCCATTTTGGTAGTCCATGACAGGCCATATTTAGTGGTGGGGTAGTCACTGCTCCTATGCAACTCACCACAGCACCTCTCACAGGGGTTGTCGTCAGTGTTTCCCTGGTATTTCTTTTTATACCAAAAAACACACCTTTGGGACAGAGAACCATTTTCTCATTTTTTTCTGGCTTTGTAAACCAAGTTGTGAGTGTTCTTGTTGAAAAGCAAAATATAAGTATACTTAATTAATAGAGTCAGACATCATGCAGGATCATGGTGTCCCGTCCCCCCCCATCTAACTGTGGTTTATAGTATGTCCAAATCCATGCCAGTAAACAACTGTGATTTACCTCAGGTGGTCAAACCACAATCTGAACCCAAGGCTTTGGAGTTGGTTGGTTTGCCCTAATCATGGTTTCGTGTGATGTCTAAACCCGTAATTGTGGTTTAATCATGCTTTGAAGCAGTAGCTCAGCCCTTGCCAGGCTCTCACACAGAGAGAGGCAAGCCTGGTTCATGAGAGATCAGAAGAAGGGGCAAGAGCCAAACAAACCAAAATGTGGTGACTACCTGCAGCACCAATCCAGGGCTGTCAAATAAATCTTAGTTCAAATAGATCCTGTTTCTACATCATGTCTGATCTCACTGAATAGCAGCGAAAACAAAATTAGCAAAAATAGTAAAACGATAATGTGTCGATTGGCTTTCCCTCTTTGAGCTTCAACTAGGCAGGTATGTGTGACCAACTAATGCACAAGAAGCCATTCTGTTTGTTCTGCTGAAATGCAAAAGGCTAACCCAGAAGTCAGACACAGGGCTGCAGATAGATGTTGGGAATATAAACATAGGTTTGGTTCTGAATATGTGGGACAAGTTATGGACCCACAACAAAGTGCTGCACTATATCCCTGCAGTGCATGTTTACCTGGTGAAAGTTTTAGGCACATTTCCCCCTCAGATGCCAAAAGGGCTGTGACTGACTTGAGGAAGTAGTCTTGAAGCAGATAAATTTCCTGCTTTTTTTGTTCAAGCTCTTACCATTAAATTTGCCCATCTGGTTGTCTGTTAACTACCTTCTGAGTCATCGAACATTCCACTCCACTGAGTTACATTGGGGCAGTTTTGGAGTATTTTGCCCCCCTTTGGACATTTTTTCTTCAGATTTTTTTTTTTAAAATCAACAAATCTGTGGATTACCATGAGATGTCTCCCCCTCACCCGCAAGAGTTCCAGTTATACATCCATAATGATCATAAAATTTTCAGCTCTTTTAGAAATAGATAAAGGATGCTTGAAAGAAAAGTTTCATTAGAGAAACTGAGCAAGTGCTCATAACCGCTTGGAATCTGCAAGTTGCCCTGATTCCACCTTGCGTTTACAACTGCTTTGCAAATTGCTGTGTGCTCATATATTTGCCCTTTAATATGTACATTTGTAAACTAACTAAATGCAATTTCCCTCATCCTCCAGAGAGAAGGGAAAGTTACAAATGAGGTCTCAACATGCTTTTACTTCACAGAAAATCATGGTAGGATACATACCTTTGCTGGAGGAACCTTTCCAGCTGCAGTAATTTGCCCAGTAAAAAACCTTCCAAAATGATTGGCTGCCAGGACTACAGCCTTGTACCTAGAGAGAGAGAGGGGGGAAGGAAGGCAGGAAGGCAAAGAGTACTTATTGGCTCATTGTTACATATTGTAAATAAATGGAGACAAACTTAAACACTTTTTAAAAAGCAATCAAAGGGAGAATTAATAGGCAACCCAGGAAAACAAACAACTGATATAGAGCATCTCCAGCAAATAAATTGTCTAAGTGAAAAAATACATTCGACTGCCATAACAATGTATATCAGTGCTTGCAGCATGCTTCTAAGTGCCTAATAGAATATTGCTGGAGAAAAAGGCATGCATGCCAAGGGAGTGGAACAAGGTGGGGAATGAAATATTTATTACAGCCCGGGTACTTTGGATGGGGATGGCGGGGGGGGGAGGCTCATTGTTAAGGTGTTTCATGTTTCATACCCTCTGTTCTCTTGGGGTCCCTGTAAAAGCTAGTCATATCCTATCCTCACTCAGCACAGCAGCAACTTTAGAAAGCTGACTAGCAAGACTGAAGGGATAATAAACAGTGACAGTCATTCCCATCATGTCTATAGAAAGTGTGCATCTCTCCTCAAATATCACCCCTCAACAACTCTAGCAGCTACACAAATCAAGCAATCACCATGCAAGAGCATTATGACTGCATGGTTGTCAACATGCAAGGTTCCTTCTTTGGCTTTCAAACCACATTTAGTGAAATCCCTCTGGGACCTCTTCAGCAATGATGAAGCGTGTTGAATGGGAACTGGGAAACAAAGACTGTCCCTGAAATATAGGGATAGCTAGAGCATCTGCTTAGAGTAACTCTTTTCTCTAGCCAGTCAGTAGAAACACAAATAAATAGACTCATTGACATGAAATTCTCAGATTCAGAGATCAAGCTGATTTGAAGAATGACACTTCATTCCTTGTGCCTTGATGACTCTTTGTCTTTGCTCCCCTAGACTGTTTCCACTGCAAAACAGTTATTTCTGTGCTATGCATCTCAAGTGTGCACTGCCTGAAAACATTTCCCTAAGGAAGGGGAAATAGCATAATCCATCAGGAGCTGGATCTATATGTTATCTAGTACTTCTACCTAGTATTGTTGAAATCATGACGAATCACTAAATCTTGGTTGCAATTATGCTAAACTCAATGATGTTCTAGGAAAGTGGGGTCGTTGAGTGACCCCTCCCAGATCTTCTCAGGTGAAGATATGGTGTGGCCAACAAAGTAGTTGTTATTATTCTGAAGAAGACGACGACAAAGGAGGTGCAGGAGAAGGGAGTGAATTCCTTTTTAATTTGGGAGACAAGCACCCTCCCATAAAGGCATATCTAAGATTAAGACTGATTAAGGTGTATCTAAGCTTAAAACTGGCTCTGTATGAGGCAGCCTTTAAACTCAGTTCATTGCGTTTCTTTGAAAAGAGAACAAGAAGTTTAAATCCTTTAAAAATTGTGGAAGGAGGGAAACATTTTGGAAGCATGTTACGGAAATCCACATCCATGGATGCTGCCCAACATAACATTTCCAACATAAACATTATTTTGAAAGTCGATGCAATGTTTGCCTTGTTCTACACTTCACGCAGGGTTTACATGATTGCTGATTAGCAAGGGAATCCCCCTGTCATGTAAACTGAAGGAATAATTGTAACCATGCCTGCATTCACACTGCCTACAAGTCTATAGAACTGAAGGTCGACTCATGGGCAGTTATTTGAGCATATGGTGACTGCTTGAAATTGTTGTGCAAGTTTAGTCCCTGTCGGTTGCATGTTGGTGCCACCAAGTCACAATGACAGTTGCTGAAAGATGCTAGGCCTTTGAAAACAAAGGTTCTGACAGGAGGGTCCGATCTCCTTACTCCTGACACCAGCATAACAGCTTGCAGCTGGAAGGAGCTACTGATCTCAGGAAGGAACTCCTGATCTCAGCATAACCACTGCAGTTATCTGTCCAGCAGAGATTCCATGATACAAGTATCCAAAAGGGTCCCACCTAGTCCTATCAAGTTGCTGAATCTGGTCTGGCTCTTCAGCTGTTTGCAGATAGCATACCCCTTCTTGAACTCTCTGCCTATTTCCAGGCCATCAGTCTTGATAGTGGCCTTTTGGACTTTATTTTTGCTTTTAATGAACGGTGGGTCTGTGCCTTCGGCTGATGCCTAACAGAGATATTTCATAGGTGATGCTTTTCCTGGCATGGAGGAAAGTGGTGTGAAAAGTACTGTCCCCTGACAATTTTAATCTCAGAGGCAGCAATATTTGTTAAGGTTTTGGGGGGGGGGAACCTACCAAGGTGGCAGCAATGAGGGTGGTCTTTCTTTTTTAAAAAAATGAATGGTCTACTGCTGCCTTTTAAATGGAAGCAATGGTGGAGCACCTTTCAGGACCCATCATTCCCAAGGGTATAGCTATAAATGAATGGGAGAGGGGATGTCCCTGGACCCCTGAAGGAGAGGGGTCCCACAGCTAAGCAACAGCTCACTCTTCACTCTCCCCCTTCCAACTCTCCAAAAGAAGGTGGGAGCGGGGATGCGGGGATGGGCCGCCTATCTTCACTTTTTGTCCCAGGACCCACTCCAACCTGCTACATCACTGTTCAGTCCACCTGACTCAGAATGTTCCCAAAAGAACAGTCTATCATGACACAGCATCACTTCACATGGAGTCTAGGTGCAGGGTGTGTGTGTGTGTGTCAGTACTAGCAAATGGAGCAGTGAAAACTGGAGGTCCTTTCACTTCAGCCCATAGTAAAACACCCGGATCAGAGCCTGTGTGAGAAAAATATCTTTTAAAATGATAGCCTCACAAACTGATTTAAATTATCCCCTGCTCAACTCTTTCTCCTTTTCCCCAAAGTTAGGTAGTTTTTTTGAGTGAGCCACTAGCATTCCAGTCCTAATTATGTTTACTCAGAAGTAAGTCCCATTGATTTTAACAAGACTTGCTTCCAAGTAAGTACACAGAAGACTGAAGCTTTCATATCATGCTGAGAGTGGATCATGAGCCAAACCTTTTGGGGCCAGTCATGGCCATTCAGAAATAAACACATTTTGAATCAATTCACATTTGGAACCGATTTCAAAGCTGTTGAGGATTTTTTTGTTGTTGTTGTTTTAAAAAATCCAACAAACTGGTTTAAATGCTATACCAATTATGTACACAGATTGCATCTTGAAATGGTTTAGAATTCAAACCACTTCATCTCAATCAGAATCAATTTGGTCAAGACACTAAAACAGGCTTGCCAGCTCTGAATTCAAAGAATGTTCTTGCATCTTTTTAGTGTTGCATGTCTGGGAGATGTTAAATCAGGTGTAATTGCTCCTGGTACAGTGTTACTACTAATCCCTCAAATCAAGGTTTCTAGCTGACCACCCTATTTTTCAAGCTCTTGTTTGCGTCTTAAGCACTAGCATTGTTTGCTTCTTAAGCACTAGCATTGGATAACATCTTTTCTCCACATAGTTTCAACTAGATGAGATGACACTATACACATCTGCTGAAAAGGTGCAAATATGGTCCTAAGATTATAATGTATTCCCATAAAATAAGACATGCCATAAGATAAGTAGTATGAATCTTTTTCCTTCTCATCTTCCAGAAGATTCTACGAGTTTTCTTCACGTATATTTAGGATTGCCAGTTTGTAACTCAGAGATCATGCCTGTCTCATTAAAAGTTCTCATTCCCTTTGCAGTTTAACTAAGTTAACTGACATAGTAACAAATTGAATAAATGCCAGGCACAGCAGGCTTTCACCATAAAGCTGTGCAGGTACAGTGACTTCGCCTATATAGATCATGATTCTATCACCCAAATGAGGCTTTTCATTTAGTACTGGAAGCAAGGGTTATGTGTTTCTAATTCTAGGCATTTCTAATTCTATGTTTTTCTACCACCTCTGCTCTTTCCTGCAGTCTGGTCCCTGCCCTCTTCCCTGCTGAAGCAAGAAGGATTCATATTTTGCCCACAGCAGGCAGGTGAGTATGGTGCAAGGGATGAGAAGCAGAAAATAACAGCTGTAGAAGGATTGTTAAAGATATAGGAAAGATCTCCGGAGTTATAGCCTGGCACCAAACCAGTCCTGTGTGCGTGAGCACACCCCCTAGCATCAGATCACACAGAAACACAGCATGACTGACTGTTTTGCACCCTCCCCTTCAAGCACAGCAGAATCAAATTTGAACAACTGTATTCATTCACACCTTGATTTTTCCAAAAGGGTAATGTTTATCTTGTGCTTTAGTTTTACCTGCATGAAAGAGCATTGTGGGAAATAAGACTAGTATACTAAACTCATGTCAGAACACATCTGTTGTGCAACTGAGTCAGACATTATTGGGCCCATGTATAGAACAACGGTTTTGAAAAGGTTATTTTGCTTTCTTTCTTTTTTAAATCTCCTGCAGAAGCCACCGTTCTATGAGGCAGGAAACCCCCAGCTCTCTGGTTTTGTTGCTTGGAAGTCTCCCATACTGTATCTTTTGTATAAGAGTCACCAATTATTTTGCAGTCAAAGTTTATTGACCAGTAAGAAATGATTTTGCAAGAAGATTGGTACTATCATTAATCAGTGGCTAGCATCCAGACTAAAATATGCCCTGATTAACGGGGTAGCAGATTTTTAAAAATATTGAGCAGCATCCAGACTAAGTAACTTTATAGTACTACTCAGGAGTTACCTGAAAGAACTATATAATTTCAACAGTTCTTCTGCTGAGTAATTTAGCCAGGATGTCATCTAGTAATAACCAGTGCCAACCATTCTGTTAGCAGTTCCCAACCCCCATTTCTTTATGTAGAACAGCTGGATAGCTGGAACCAATCAAGGCTAGATACAATTCGATCTAACTGCCACAACCCCCTGCCCAACAACGATGTAACGGGACTGAAAGCAAGTTCTGATACTTACTTTCAATCCTGTCACATCCTGACCCTTGTGTGGGGTCCTGCACAGCTCGTAATTTGCTCTGAATCTACTCAGCATTTATGTAAATCAGACTGAAGTGTGCAATTCTTTTTCCCCCCCAATGGCAGCAAAATTTCAAATCTTTGTGGTTGCCTACAACTGTTTGACCATAGGTTAGCCATTTGTTCTTTAAATCATGGATGGCTAATTAATGGCTGATAGGCATTCTCCAGCACACCCAAGAAGATTGTGCCCAATTCTTCGGGGAGCCTGGAGGGTCCAGGCAGAATTATAGGTGCCCCACATGGGGGAATCTACTAGGAACATACTAAAAAGAATCACATCAAAACATCAGTGCATTCTAATGGTCATTTGGGAAGAAGCAATCAATGCAGCCCAGGGGCCATTCAGTGCCATTCTTCTTAGTATGCCCCAGGTTTCTTCCTCCTCCCAAAGCAACAGCTTTTTCTTTGAGACTAGGTGGCTAATGTTCCCTTACCTCTAAGGCAGATCCTAGCCTTCCTGGACACTCCATCCTCCTTTGCAGAATGAATAAACAAGTTCTTGAGCAGTTGGGTTAGTAAAGCAAATCAGTAGTACAATGGGTAGTAAAGCTGGGTAATAAAGCACACCCATTCATACATGCTCAACAATGTCCCAGACTTAAGAAATCGATCATTCCACCTCCAAAGTACAGGGATTTTTCCCCTCTTCTTCAAAGGAGTGGTATTTCATTAATAATGGAAATGGTGTCTCAGTCTCTCTAGTCCTTTGCTATTGCAAAATAAGAAGCAACTGAGAATTGTACAGGCAAGGTCATAAGAAGCGAGGCCATGTAAAGCAGAATGCACAGCAAGCCCAACATAAACAAAACATCAGCATAGAGAGAATATTGTGGATTCTGACCCTGCAATGTTAGCCATTGAGCTTAAGGCATCATATCCTTGAGCAATAGTGACTCGAGGAACTTGGTCCATTGCCAGGACGGTGGCTTTGCGTTGAGCAAGCTTGTCTAGGAGGTCTGGATTCTGAGCTGGGTAGATGAAGCTGACAAGTGTTGCCTTCTCCTTGAGCAGGGCTGTCTCATGTACTCCTAATATTTCATTAAAGACTGGAGCTCTGACCTTAGAAAAAAGAAGGGCTACATTTTATTGCCTGGCTTCTTGGGAAACATTTTTTAAAAAAAATTATGAAGTCCATTCACTCAGGTGGTGTAATAATTCTCGAAAACCATGATGCATTGTTACTAAATTTTTCTGGGGGGAAAGGCATTTCAAAAATGAATAAATAAATTCCAGTTCAATACATGGCTCCTGACCACATCAGTCTCTTCCCTACCTACTATGAATTTCACCTGAGGCATCAAAATTAGCCATGTATAGCATATTATATACAAACTCTATTCAGCCAGCCTTCAGTATGTAGCCCTTGCAAATGTTTCCCTGTATTGGGAAATCTGAGCTAAGCTGATGAAATTATTAACTAATTCTTGATCGTCTTGCATCATCAGTATAACCCAGGAGGAACCTTCCTGATGTCATTCACACTGTATAAACATTAATCCTTCTAAGTTTTGTGATTTCCCTCCAATAATCTGAATCTTTCTAATTTACAAAATCCATCAAACAAAATCCATTTACAAAATCCTACAAAATTCATCTGCTTTGGGGGAAGTACTCCTTGAGCCAGGGTCAGCTCTTACCAGTAAGCAGAAGATGCGCCGCATCGGGGCGCAGTCATCAGGAGGGCGTCGAGCTGATGATACCTCCTTAAAAAAAAATTAAATTCCAGCCACGGCACAGCTGACGAGATGGCTGCGGGGGTGCGTGTGTGTCCTACTGACTACACCTCCCCACCAGCAGCAGGAGCGTCTGAACAAGAGCAACGCTATGGCCTGCTGTTTGGCCCGGCGTCGCTTCCCAGTTGCAAGGCGCACCTGTGCAGTGAAGTCTATTAAGTATCTCACAGTTAGGAAGCGACACCGGGCCAAGCAGCAGGCCACAGCATTGCTCTGATATCTTCTGCCGCTGCCAGGGGTGGGGGTGTAGAAGGACACACATGCACCTCCACAGCCACCCCCTCGGCCATGCAGCAGCTTGAATTGGCGGGAGGCGGTGAGAAGAAAATGGCACCAGACACAGTGATGACGGAGGAGGTGGCCAGCGGCCCCACAAGGGAGCCCTGCGGCGGGCGGGCAAAAATGGCAGGGAGGAGGGAGCCCGGTGGGGAGAGAAAGTGCTGTGGGGGGGGGGCTGCCTGTGACAGGAGGAGGACGGGGACCTCTGGAACGACAGGGAACGGACTCTCTTTTTCTCGCCAAGACCGCTCCATTCTCTCTCTCTCTCTCTCTCTCTCTCTCTCTCTCTCTCTCACCGAGACTGCTCCATTATCTTAAATACCCAGGGCTTAAGCTGTGTAGGGCTTTATCGATTATAACCAGCACCTTGTATTTTGCCCAGAAGCGTATTGGTAGCCAAATAGCTCTTTAAGTATAGGAGTAATATAATTATAATTATATTATATACATATTATGTACATAATTAAGTAAAATTTTGAATACACACTAATTGTATTTATTTTGAATTTTCATTTTTTACTATAGCTGGGGGGGGGGGAGGCGCTCAACAGAATGTTGCATCAGGGTGCCAGATCCCCCAGAGCTGGCCCTGCCTTGAGCAAAGATCTCAGTCTACCCTAGCAATTTTGATTAATTTTAATGGGGTTAAATACCAATTATAAGTCAATTTAAAATGACTGCTGGAGTTGTAAACGACAAACTTGCCTTTAAAACAATATCCGATTCAAACACAGTTTTCAAGTCCCCAATTTTTGCTCCAGCTTGTTTGTATAGATCATCAGAGAACTTTGCTTCATCACCAGCTCCATGTTCCACTTGTACATTAAAGCCTTGCTTAACTAAAGCTTGGACGCCAGTAGGGGAAAGAGCTACTCTCTTCTCATTTTTGTATATTTCCTTGGGAACACCAACAATAAGGTCCTTGTAGCGAATTCCTAAATAAAGTAAAAACATACACACAGACAAACACACACAAAGAAAAGTCAATGAAATAAGTGGTACTGTAGTTAGCATGCAGATAGTATGTCTTAACCATTCAAAGGACTACATGTATATATCATCAAGATTCTCAGTAATTCTTACAACAGCTCTTCAGTGTAAGCAGTGTTGTTATATGCATAATGCAGATGGAGAGCAAGAAATACTGGTTTACCTAAAGACACCTATTGAGATCATAGCTGAGATGAGACTTGAATAGGGACTTCCTAGCGGACATCTTTGCCATTATTTCACAATCTCACAATCTTAATTTGACTCAACAATCAGGGGACTTCCTAGTTGCCATGCCACTGGTCTCTCCACGGCTGTTTTACCTCTCCCTCTTGCCTCCTCCTGGTCAGAGGGCCACTTCCAGCCTCAAAGGTAGGATGCCTCTGAGTAGCAGTTGCAGGGGAGTAACAGCAGGAGAGAGGACATGCCCTCAACTCCTGCTGTAGGGTTCCAGTGGCATCTGGGGGGCCACTGTGTGAAACAGGATGCTGGACTAGATGGGCCTTGGGCCTGATCCAGCAGGGCTGTTCTTATGACAATGAGCAAAATGGGGTCACCCCAGAGTGGGGTGTGTACAGTGCCTTTATGTAATTCCAAATTGTATCCTTGCTGCTAACAAGCTCACAGAGCCTCTGTGGCTCCTAAGAACTGTGTCACCGCTCTAGCAATGCCAGTCCATTTATTCCCAATGGGAGCAAGGTCGTTACAATGGTGATGCAATAACTAGGGGCTGTGGAGGCTCTGTGAACTCGGTAGTAGTGTCAACGTGGTTTGGAATCATACAGAGTCAGTGCACATGCTCTACCCTTCCATTAGCAGGGCACTGCACAGTAAGCTGTTCATTTATCGGGGACAGATTCCAGAAAATAGGGACTTTCCCTGGTAAAAAGGGACAATTAGATCCTATGTTGTTATCTCCAAAATACTAGAAAGAAGAAGCCAGAGAGGAAAATCATCCCCCTCTCCACTCCATCCCTATAGCATTCAAAGGCTGTTTATTATCCTAGTTATGGTGAAAAGCAACTGGATTGGGGCCCTTTGTGTAAAGTTTTAGTAATATGGAGAGGCCAACACTACAAGCCCTTACTCATGATGAGTACTCTTTAGTCACACCAAAAAAAACCCCACAAATTGCCCTCCATGGAGGTCACATGCATGAGGTGTGTGGGGGTGTTTTTCGTTTTTTGTTTGTTAGTGACACATAGAACTGCCAAGATGAAACATTCTGCCGTCAAAAGTTTTTATAGTGCTTCATTCCACAGCCAATCCACACGGTCACACGAACACACTGGCAGATGCCAAAAGAATAACAAATTAACATTTGGTTTATAAAAGCCTTGGCTGGAATACTGCTTACAAACGTTTCCATGCTGTTTATTCTGTAAAAGGTGTGGGGCAGGCCACAAATAATGATGTGAGAACCTCAACTTCAAAGACTCTTGAGGTGGGGGGAAAACCAAAAACAAGACAGCAGTGAGAAGAAGAGGAGGAGGTGGAGGAGGTATTTTCCCCCTCCCTTCTTCCTTGGTTTGAGTTAAATGCAATTATTTGTAACAATAGAAAGCAGTTGTTGTGATACAGACCAAAAGACAGGAAGATTCCTTCATGTAGGTCTTCGGGGAATCTGATCACACAAAACCTGTTGCACAGCCAAGAATGCTCCCTAAACTGACGTTCATTGATTAAAGCTGGTTCATACCTAACATTTTCCAGGAGTTTGCCTCTAAGATTTTTGAAATCTTACACTTAAAAATGTAAATGCAACTCTCCTCTCCTCATACTCCTTGAAAAGCTTGGAAGAAGCCTGAAGAGAGAAGAGGAGGCTGCTGGCAATCTTTCCTCACCCCCCTCCCCCCAACCCCAAGGCCACTTTCAAAGCTTGCAGGGGTTTGTTTTGAAATGGGGTTGGCCCCCACCAGGGGCTTGGGGTGGGGCAGCATTTAGCACTTCACCTCAGGCACGGCAATACCAAGTTCAGCCACCCATGATCAGATGACCCCTGCTAACTGTAAACCTTATGGCGAACCTGGGTTTTCAGCCACATAATGAGGTCGCTCACACGACCGGGCAGTTAGGACAGGGGGCAGGCAGTGGGGGGGGGAGGCTGGTCAAACTCACCTTCCCCCCAGAAGATGCCTGCAAAGTTGCTGGGAATACAGGCCGCACTCCCAGACGATCCGTGTTGTGTGCCTGCAGCCCAGAGTTCCAGAGCTGAGACATTGCGTTCTGGCCTCCGGCAATCCCACAATGCACTGCACAACACACACAATGCATTGGGGGATTCTGCAAGAGACACGCCCTCTAGGCACCTGTCTCTTTGTGTGGCCAGGCTGGAAGCAGCCCAGCTCTCACACGAGCAGCGTGCCCGGGTTAAGGGAGAGCTCACCTCAACGGGAGAACAACCTCAATGTGTGGAAAGGCCCTTCAGACACAGTTTTAAAATGTAAATTGTTTTCCCAAATAACTGTATCACAGAATAGTTTTATAAGGAAATGTCAGTTGTCTGCCTAAGGCAGTGGCAGAATGGGAGATAGATCTGACTGATAGTCATAATTCGGCAGGACATTCCCTTGCACACACTCTGTGGAAATGAACCAAAGTTGCACCAGTGAGGTGCTAAATGCTCCCCTGTCCCATGCTCCTGTACAGCTGTTGTTCATTTCCATGCAGCTTGTGGGGGAGAATTTCCTAGTAATTTTTAATTAATAACAGGGGAGGTTCCAGTTGAATTTTCCTTCCCAGGCATCAAAATGTTTTTGGCATGTATAAGGACCACAAAACCGAAGCATTAAAATTCTTCTCTCACACAGTAGTTTCCTGAAGTGACATGCTGTGTATATACTGTGAAGAATGCCGATAGTCATAATTAGCCATACAGTATACAAGAAGAACAAAGATAAGTGACAACTAAGCAAAATAGGGAGCTTCAGAAAGAAATCTACTCCAGTAGCCCATGTGAAGGTGTCTTCACACCCTTCCTCAAGAAACACAGCTCTCAGAAACAAGGTCCACAAGAAACACAGTGCTCAGCATCAGATTCTGCAGGCTGTCTCCCTTGCCAGCCCAGTCTCCTTCATTGGTGTGAATTGCTGGGAGAGTGAAAGCCTTGTGTGCATTGTCTCTGAAATAAGGGGTGTGTAAAGATAACGGGTATCTGTCAGTGTCAGAGCAAAAATAGAGAATGAAGGAAGGAAAGGCGTGAAACTGTGAGATGGGAGTTCAGAGAGATCTGTCGTAGCACCAGTGGCGCTCTTTTGACTAGACTTCTGGGCAGAGGCCCAGTCCCCTGCAGACCTGGGGGGTCCTCCAAATGCTGGCCTTGGGGGCCTCCAAATGCTGAGCGGCCCACTAATTTAAGTGGCAAAATTTAAGTCCATGCAAAATGTGGTATCTCTCTGCAAGTCTGATTCAGAATCTCTTCTAAACATACAAAAATAATTTTAAAAAGAGTTTCCAGCTTTCCCTGGTCATGTTTTGGTATAAAATATAGTGCACTGCATCTTATATCTGGTGGCAGGGGTGGCGGTGGCAAAAGGTCTTTGCGTCCAGGCTCCAAAATTACCTAGGTGCTCCTCTGGGTAGCACTGAGAGAAAGAAAGAATGCTGTGGGGCACAAGGAGAAAAAGGGGGGTAATACAGGGTGCCAAGTGATCTGTGGGGTGAAAAAAGAACAAATAACTGAGAGATGGGGTGCAGAAAAGGGAGAGAAAAGCAATAGGGTAGCTGGAAGTTGGAAATCTGTTGAGATGGGGAAACAGAAAAGGGAGATAACAGAGGTGGAGAGAGTGCAAATACACTTGTGGTACAGACAACATAATTGGGAGTGGAAAGCAAAAAGGCAGTAAGGAAAAGGAGAACTTGGAGAGATTTGCCATGTTGCAGCAAGAAGAGGAAAGCACACCATGTTATGGGACGCTGATTGAAAAGGTGAGCTAGCAGGCAATTGGTTAAAATGAAAATACTGGGTTAAGATTGTAATTAAAATGTTATCCAGCAGTTAATGTAGTGATGTAACCTTCTTTAGTAATTATCTAAAAGTCTCCTTCCTAATTATTTGAGTTATGCATTCCTACTGATATCTCCTCTTCTTTTTCCTTTCTGGAAAAAACAAAAAACATTAAGCCTTTCTTCATAGGAAAGATATAATAGGATCTCATTTGTCATTTCAGTTTTCATTTTCCCTAACTTCTTAGCTCTACTATATCTTTTCTGAGATATCTTTATCCCCCCGCAGTTAGTGAGAACATATTTTATGTTTTATGTTGCTTTAAAATGTTATTTTATGTTATGACCAGTGGTTACAACAATAAATTTACTGACTTACTGACTAACCGAGAACGCATCTCCTAAATGCAGGAGAAAGGTCCATGTTAGTGTGTCTCCCTTTATCTGTATAATTAGGATGTCACGGTGACATTTGCGGCAATCTTCTCTCCATGTCTCAAAATCAGTTAGTTTATAAACAGACTAGTCCAATATTTCTCAACTACAAATCCACCCAGGCATATTTCCACACTCTGCTCTTTAGCAATTAAACCCTGCTCCAAGCTGACTTTTGCTTTGCTTACTTTATCTCATAAGGCAATCATTTTTCTGGAACATACTAAAATACGTCTAAACTACTGTTCTTGCAAGCATAAATGAAACAATGGGCCCAGCCGAATGACCCCGTGTCACCCGGACTGGGCCAATATTTAACATGCCATTGTTTCCTTATGGTTATTCTTACACAAATGGGACACGTACATTGAGACTGAAGAAAGCGACTGAAACCAAAAGAGAAGAGTAAGGCTCAAACTACATGCGCTGCTCAGTGATTCTTTCCCCTGACATTTTGTTTAGAATGGAAGGCAGCCCAACTCCAAGGTGGAGAACAATGCTGTGAGGCTATTTAATCCTTTCCCTTTCTGTCGGTTGTCTGAAAAGGTCTCCTTACCTTTTCCCTCACCGAGAAAAAAATCAGCTTGGGGGGTGAAGTCAGACTTCTGGTTTCACTCAGCCATATGGCATTTTGTTTTTTGTAAGCTGGTTTGTAAAGCAATAATACCTCTGAACACTGAAATAACAGAATGAAATTCAGCACGCATGATGAGGGCAATATTCTACATTTCTTGTTTAGTTACCAACTCAGTCTCTTTTCAAAGTTGAGCAGGAAGACGTACAAGACAATGCATGCAAATATGTCATTTGAAGACCAAGATATCAGAATGGAAATTGGTGTGCACATTCAGGATGACATTCTACGTTCCAAAAACAAATCCCCAGTGTACCCCTATGCTCATTTTAAAGGGGAATGGAAATATGTAAAGCACTACGAAGTGTGATATCTTCCTAGAAGACTGAGGGTCAAAACAGATATGATGCTAACTGCATCATTTCTGCTTCTATTTCCTTCTAAACGAAAATAGCAGTGGTGAAGGGGCCCAGTCAAAATCAGGACCAATTTGTGTGGGGAGGGGCATTTTACTCTTTCCCCTCATGCCATGATCTCCCTAGCTATTACTGTATAAGCCCCAGCATAGAAGGTTCCATTGGCACCAATGGAAATTTCCCTCCTGGAGTTTATAATAAACAGGGGTGGGAGTTATGCCTTTGTTAGGAACATAAGAAGCTGTATTATAATGAATCAGACCACTGGTCCATCTAGTTCAGTATTGTCTACACTGACTGGCTCTCCAAGATTTCAGATGGACGTGTCTTCCAACTCTACCTGGTGATGCTAGGGAATGAATCGGGGACCTTCTACATGCAAAGCAGATGCTCTACCACGGAGCTATAGCCCCATCCCCTGTGCGCCGATTGTGGCTACCTAGGTGGATTTGCCACCGTGTAGCCGCTGGGATTGGGCGCGATCCCAGTGGTTCACACAAGTGGCGAAACCAGGCTTGGCTCCCTTAGCCCAGTTTTGCTTATTTGTGCGAACAGTCTCAACATCTATCACATTATTTTGTTTTGCTTTTCCTAAGAATCAACAGATTTCATTCACACCACAGAGATAATTTGGAAACATCTGCAGGCACACCCTGGGGTCTGACCTTGAGAGGTAATGGCTCCCAGCCTTCTCACACGTGGTGCAAGAGATGTAAAGTGGCTGTTGATGAAAAACAGAATGTTTTTTTTTTTAAAGGCTTTAATCTCTACAGCAAGCTACAGGTGGAGAAGAACTACTGGCAACAGAATAGGAAGGAGCTGCCTGAATTGGCGGGTGGGTATCTGCTATGCTCTGGAGGAAGGAAGAAAATGATAAAATAGAGCAAAGGCAGGGTGAAGCAGGCATGAGCTGCAAGGCGGGGTTGTATCAACTGGCAAAAGTCCTGGACCTCCCTGTATGCTACAAGTGCAGGATGCCGTAAGATTTTAAAGGAAGGAGCATTTCAAAAAGGAGGCAACACACCATTTAAGCTATTGGTGGGTGGTACCTCTGCTAAACATGTTTTGAGTTGTACACAGAAAAGGAAATGCCCAAACGGAGTAGATCCAAAATGATGCTGAAGATACTGGTTTTGCTCAAACCACGGATTGTGCTGGAAGGCCAAAGTATAGCCAGTTTTCCGTTTGTACAGATTAGAGCTCAGTCTCACATCTGCTAACTGGGCACAGAGGCAGACGTTTAAAATGGTGGCTTTCTTATGCTTAGGCTATTGCGGCTCAGTATGATGGGAGTTGTCATCCAATTACATCTGGGGACCCAATGTTGTGAACCGCTACTTTAAGGCACCATACAGAACCCAAGGTAGTATTTCACACACTAATTTACCAAAGGACAATGTTCCTCTGCCACAGCAGAGGAAGTAGAGCTTAGGATGATAACAGAGGTGTTTCACAAGGGAAGGAGAGCTGGTCTGTTGTGATACAGAGCAGGGGCTTAGCAAGGTTGGTTGTGCTGGTCAACGACCGTAATAAAGATTATTAAATATTAGCAAGGTTGGGGTGGGCCCAGAGACAAGATTTTAACCACACACACCACTGAATAGTGGTAACAAAAAACTATAGATAGATAGATAGATAGATAGATAGATAGATAGATAGATAGATAGATAGATAGTTGCATTTCTATACCGCGTTTTGTTAAAAGACAACCCTAAGGCAGTGTGTGTGTGTGTGTGTGTGTGTGTGTGTGTGTATTCCTAAATTAATTTTTAAAAGGTTTTGTAAATTGTGGACAATGCAAGTCATTTCATGGTACTAGAGAAAGACATGCTGTTCTGGTAGCTCCAGGTCTTCACACTCACATCAATTTCGGAGGATGAATACAACTGAAGGAAGCCCTGGCGGGTGCGCGGCTGAGGGAGTCAGTCATGTGACCTGCCTCTGAGGGGGGGCCCAAGCCAGTGGGCCCCCAGACAACTGTTTCCCCTTGCCCTATTATAGTTACGCCCCTGGTACAGAGCAGATTGTCCCCTTTGCTAACTGGGCAAAGAGGCACCTTTTTAATGTGGTGATTCTCTTTATTGATCAGGGGGAGAGTAACTGGCCCTATCCAACTCCAGCACAGTACTCCCAGTGACTGCTGCTGGTGTCTGTCATGTTTCTTTTTAGATTGTGAGCCCTTTGGGGACAGGGAGCCATCTCATTTATTTATTATTTCTCTGTGTAAACTGCTTTGGAAACGTTTGTTGAAAAGCGGTATATAAATATTTGTTGATGTTGTTGTTTGCTAAGCAGAGTCTATCTAGGTTTGCATTTGGATGGCAGACTACACATGAGCACTGCAAGCCATTTCCCGTACAGGATGGGACCATCGCTCAGTGGAAGAACATCAAGTCCCAGGTCCACTCCCTGGCATCTCCAGGTGAAGCTGGGTGACACTCCTGCCTGAAACCTTGGAAAGTTGCTGCCAGTCAGCATAGACGATACAAGATGTGGTTTGACTCGGTATAAGGCAGCTTCCTGTGTTCCTAAGTAAGCATGCTCCATTGCTCCTATTTTCGTCTGTGAGAAGCTGGAGTATGAAATAAAGCAAATCTATATCCTATAGAAGAATTAATCTTTTCTTAGTGCAGAATCTGGGTTGCCTGTCTGCAGATTATTTATTTTATTTTATTTTATTTAAGCCTGGAGTGCACACATCCCTGTTCATAAGAAACAAATGCATCATCCTTTCTACACAACCTACCCTGCTGTGCAGACATGAGTGTCTCATAATGTTCACCTACCTTCTACAAGCAGAACTATAGAAAACACCCTTTTGTATGGGATTTGGTGTATCAGTTGGCAACAGAACACTCAGCACACGGCTTCTCAATAAACCTTATGAATTCTTCCTTTGATGTCAATTTTGGCAGTGTCTCCCTTGTACGTTTCATTGCACGCCATACCATCTGAATAAGATTCAGGGCTGATAACCTGTACAGTGTCCAGAGCTGATGGAGGTACTCTCTACTCACTCTTTTTCTTCTTTACCAGTTCAGTTTGTGATAATAATAGTGATCTGTAGTTGGCCCCTAATTTGTTTTTTAAGATAGATTAAAATGCTGCATTTAAAATCTTGAAGAGCAGGCTTCAAGTGGAATGTCCCCACCACAACCCAAGATGTTGTCTACTATTGCTGTACTAGGAGTGTATCCCTAAAATGTATCGGGGATAGACGGACAACTGGGAAGCCAGACCTAAAGCTGCTCATTAGCAGCAAAATGCCTCCATTCGGGGAAGTCACATTTGGAATGAAAACAGCAGGGGGAGCAGTCTTGTAGCAACTAACAACCCGACAAAACAGCAATTTTCTTACGCCGCATGTACGATGTCCTAGCTCTATATCGCAGCAATTAAATTTGAAACAAGGCATTGGAAATGTGAACGGCACCCTGCTGTCCACATAGGGACTGCAGTGTCAGGATGCAGGAAGTGTGGAAGCACACTTCCGAGATGCATCCTGACCCTGTTGCAGGGTCTAGTCTGGAAAGTGCCCTAATCTGCTAATTCTACTGTGCTATTCCTTGCAATTTCTGTAACAGCGAATCAAAGGACAGTTAAATATTATACGGATTTCTGTCTCTTGTAACAGATGCTTTTCAATAATGCCGTTGTACAAACGTCCAGTGGTCATTTCATGAATACCTGTTTAACCCTGATCCGGATTTTGGAGTAGATTTCCATCCCTAGCTGCGTAAAGGTGCGTAAACAAGCAAACAACTGTACTTCCAGCTATGTTCTTGTTGTCTTACTTGCACTCTGGTACACAATTTATCCCCAAATATAGCCCCTCACCAGTTATTATATTTGTTATTAATAAAAATATGACACACATAGAAAACTACCCCAAAATGAATGAACCCCTTATGTCAAGTTTATTGACCAAGTGTGGTAAATAAATAAGTAAATTTAATATGCAGTGTATTTGATTTGATTTGATAAATATCAAGAAGGGTATGGACTTAACAACATCACTGCATGCGTACACATACTCACACACCAGTTCTCAAACAATGCAGCTACTGTAGTTCATGCATATAGCGGACCATTGAACCTATAGTGATGAGTTATTGCTGACTTCTAAAGGACAAGGATTCTGCTCTTAGCCACATGTAAATCTTCTTCTGCCAGAAACCAAATGTAGTACCTGCCACTGAAGAATGGTCCTTCATCTGGATATTTTAAGAAATATTGCAACCAAGCAAGCAACTAGCAATAATTTAATAGATGGGGAAAACATTACCTAGGAAGCTATTTGAGGAATGTGGTGTTTAAACCCCCCCGATTATGTTGCAAAGAAACCCCACTCACTAAGACTGTACAGGAGAACTGCTAAATCACATGCATTCTTGTACATAGTTTTCATTTAATCTTGGAGTAACTCTTATTGATACCTAGGTAACTGAGATGAACATTCTTTTTCCACATTCTCCAGTAAATAACATTTAAAAGTAAACTGAATTCTTGATATCCTAATAGTGGATTAGTGCATCAAAGCATCCCTGGAAAGAAAACTGGTACCAACAATTTGAGGCTTTGTAACAGGAACACAGGAAGCTGCCATATACTGAGTCAGACCATTGGTCTATCTACCTCAGTATTGTCTTCACAGACTAGCAGCAGCTTCTCCAAGGTTGCAGGCAGGAATCTCTCTCAGCCCTGTCCTGGAGATGCCAAGGAGGGAACTTGGAACTTATATGCTCTTCCCAGAGCGGCTCCATCCCCTGATGGGAATATCTTACAGTCTCAGCTACATAAACATCATATTCTCAGCCAAAAGAGGAAGGAAGAGGTACATCCCTTCCAAAACATCATCAAAGAGGTACCTTTCCTGAACTATTCAAGGAGCAGCTTTCACAGTTTTGATGTCATTAAAGTAAAAGCCCGATTCCTAGATGTCACCGCCCAGATTTGTTGCAGAAACAGAACGGGTAATAAGACTTGCTTCCTGTTACTTTTAACTTTATTTCCACCATCACCTGTGTTGGTGGCAGCAGTAGCGCTGATGCACAGCTGCCTCCTGGTAGGAACTGTCTTGAATACCCATAACTACCCGAAGCACAGGATCAGCCCACGGTGATTATTTTAAAAATGGCAGTGTGAAATAGCAACTATCATTCTTCATGGAGGAGGCAATTTTTAAAAAAGCTGCACTACATCCAGAGGCAAATATGGGTATTCAAGATGGTGGCTGTGAGGAGGTGACTGCAGGGGCGTAGCAAGGTTGGAGTGGGCCCAGAGACAAGATTTTAAAATGCCCCCCCTCACTGAAGTTCAGCTGAGGCTGAATAGCGGTAACAAAAAGCAGAGTAACATTTACACACGTGTGTGTGTGTGTGTGTGTGTGTGTGTGTGTGTGTAAACACCTATGTGCCACAATAGAATAGAACATCATTCTAAATTTTTGCAAAGGTTTTGTAAATTGTGGATGATGCAAGTCATTGCATGGTACTAGAGAAAGACATGCTATTCTGGTAGCTCCAGGTCTTAACACTCACATCAATTTTGGAGGATGAATACAACTGAAGGAAGCCTGGGCGGATGCTCAGCTGGGGGAGTCAGTCATGTGACTTGCCTCTGGGCCCCCCCCAAAGGCAGTGGGCCCCCAGACAACTGTCTCCCCTTGTCCTATTATAGTTACGCCCCTGGGTGACTGTCTTGGCACAGCCTATCGCAGCTCCTGCTCACAGTAGCCACTTGGAGTCAGACACCAAAGAGGTGGGAACAGCACTAGTTCCAGCCCTGCAGGATTGGTGCCAGGCTAGCCTAACCCACAATGCTGGGCTAAATGGACCAGCAGTCTGACTCAGTATAAAGCAGCGCCATATGACTGCAGAACGGAAAAGAAAACCCCCTCTTTTCTCCTGTAGGAGTCTGCCTACATTGCCCACCAGGGATGGTCCCTTCCCCAAGCTAAGTATCGTCAAGACAGGGGCAACCCAAGATCCTGCAGTGTCTCAGGCAAAGCACAAAATGCTGCCTTGCCTTAACAACCCTGATAAGCTTTGAAAGTGGCATGGGCAGCAGGAAGGAGGGAAGGCTGCTGACAGCCTCTTCTCGCCACATGCTTCTTGCAAGGACTGCAAGGAGTGTGAAGAGATGTGCTCCTTGCAAAGTTGGCAAGGGTCAGATTGATCACAAAGAGCTGCTCTGATGCAGGATTGCATCACTCTAATTGAGTGGATGGGTTCAAAGAACCCAGGGCCCCCAGCGCCACCCCTCCCTATTTTCTTCAATATCTCCTTCACTCTGAGGGGCTGCCAGGGAGAGGGGCGGACATGGGCTGCCCTGCCCTAGCTACACTCCTGCTCGGGGGGGGGGGGGGTAGGCATTTTGCCACCATGCTGGTGCCCCAGTAATCTGCCACCTGAGGCAGCTGCCTCACCTTGCCTCATGAGGGCGTTGCTTTTTAAGCAATGCATTTGGCCTCATGGATCTGCATGCTATCCATTTCAGGGAGACATGCTTCTGCATCAATATTTTTTATAAAGGATGCCATTTAAGGGTGGCAAGAAGGGTAAAATAGCGCCTCAGACCCATATGAGAAAAGTGTTTCCAGCCAGCCAAAGTACACACTGTACCTTTTGTCGCCTGTTCACTCCATAAAGTAGGGAACGTTTTAAAAGAGCGTTGTCCAGCTGATGACTGTAATGACCTTGCGTTAATTGTAAGAAGGAAAGGCAATGAACAACTGCTAGCACATCGCACCAAGCTTGCCATCTTTGTAGTTCTGAGAACAAAGAGCTTTTTGATGTTGGTCCAGTGCCCTGTAGGTATAAAGCTTTTATTAAGATCTAGTTGGTCAGTGTATTGCATTCACATTATACTGCAGAACTACGAAGTCATAAATGCTTGAGCGTCACTCTGCAAATATGTTTGATTTCTGAAGCAGAGGGCACAGAGAGTTGACAAATGATGAGCCTTCTCCCAGATATCTCAGCTGGAATCTCCCAGAGCCTTCTTCGGAATGGCTAGTGGAGAAGATAAGCCAAGATTTTCTGACAGCACTTTGTCTGAAAGGGTGATTAATGTGGAACTGAAATCTGGTGAGTTTCTTGGACTCTGCCAAGCCATCTGCAGCCTGAATTGAGCCATATTCCAAAGCACAAACAAATTGGTCAAATGGCTTACAGTTAAACAGTCCTGGATTTTAATTCTAAAGGTCAGCATTGTTATTCAATTTTCTTCAGACTATCAAAATGTGGAAACTTTTACAGCACAAAACCATAGAATGCAAAAAATGATCTACCCATACCAAACAAGAGTGCTGCGGTTTGCTTTGGATTGTTTTTATTATCTTAATTTTTCTTAGCCTTGGACAAGTGTCTGAATTTTCAGTTGACACATGAGTAAAATACAACTCTGATGAGGAGAAATTTTTACTAATAGAAGCTGGCAAATCTAGCTGGCAAAACAAGATCCCAGCTTAAAAAATTATTCCAGTCCAAATGATGGTGTATTGATGTCATAGATGCACATGACCTGCACCATGGGGTACATGCACATTTGGAGTACATTTAACATTTTTACATTTGGAGTAGAACATCTGTGGAGTATATGGCCCCATTCGCAAACACCAAACCAGAGTTAAATGGATCGGGAGTTGGAATTCCTGTATGTCCGAACACATAAAACCATGGCTTCATGCCCAAAGCAACCTGCGGTTTCCCTTTCCAAACTCCATTTTTAACCTTCAGTTTGTAGTGAGGGTCACCACCAACATGAGGTTTAGAGAGGCAGTGTTATGTCTGAATGCAGACACCACCATAACCAGGGTTTCTGCAACCAAAATCATAGAGAGGGCGGCCCAGACCCACACAGGAACACACCTGCTCCATGCCCACCACAGTTCTCGATGGACACCTCTCTATTGAAAAACTTTCCCCACATCAATTGGAAGGGCTTTCAGAAGCTAGAGAAAAGTAGGCCAGGTGCACCATGTCCGCCAGCTAGAGATCGCTTTCTTATATCAGATTAAAAATGGGAACATCTTCACTTCTATATATGGCAGTGCCCAAATTGTGGGAGGAAAGGTAAGGTGCATTTAATAAAATTCAAAATACCCCTCTGCCTCATTTTAGTGAAATAATGCCCCTCTGCAACCTTTGAAAATCAGTAGCTAAGGTGACTGAGGCTCTAATGACCTTCCTTATCCCATAATTCAAGCACAGATACAAGGATATCCTAGAAATGCCCTTTGTCACACATTCATGAAAAGGCCAGTTCTAGACTTCTTCCTATGTCTTAGAAATATAACTTTGCAAGAACAGGTTATGAGTAAAAGAATTGGCTGATGCACAGATTTCACATACACCGCAAGAGGGCAGATTCATTTGCCTATTAAGCCTCTTAAAATATCGTAGTTGCTGTGACTGAAGTTATGCATCAAAAATTAAGCAAGCTTAATAATTAAGGGTGTTGCCTAGTTCATTCTGTTGTTTCTGTTAATCACAGGAGCAACTATGTGTACAACTGAAGTTTCACCCACCCTGTCATCTGGAAATCCTGCTCTGCTCCACTCTGGCTTTTGAGATTTCAGCAAGCATTGCTCACATCTTTTCAAACTTACTTTTGCTGCTATAGGAGCTAGAAACTCATGACATTTAAAAAAATGAAAGCTGGAATTCTCAAGATGCTGAATTATATACCGTGTCAAGCATCTACAGAATAATCACAGAATACATACAGCCTTGCATAAATCGATCTGGGTTCAAGGACTGTTCCCTATAAGAAGAGCATTCTATCACAAACACCACCACTCCCTTGTTACATATTCCAGGAGCTAGCATTAGTAACAGACCCCCAAGATGAATTAAGCCCTGCTCACACGTGGCATGTCTCCTTTAAGGACAGGAAGAATCTTGATTCCGTTTCCCCATAGATGGAGACTTCTTTCATAGCAGGCTTCATTTTTCTCCAAAATGGGGTGGGGGAGATGTATACTTTGAGGGGGCTATTTATTTTAGCCCTCTTTACGTGCCCATGGCCTGACACAAGGCCATGGGCCTCTGAAAATAAGAGATGGGGCAAGGTTTCCTGGCACACTTCAGAAAAAGGTCTATCAGGGTTAGAGAGATAATGATGGTGCACAACACACACACTGAAGGAAAGCTAAAGTGAGGGACTAACCTGGGATTGGTGTCCTTAGAAGCTTGCTCTGTCCCCCATGAAATACAAAAGGGGCAGCCCAGGGGGACTGCCTGTTTTGTGACCTTCACATTAGCAGCTTGCTGGCCGAGGGAGGAGGGCGGTTGTGTGGTCTATAAATAGGCTCCACGTGACCTCAAAGGCACATTCCTCTTGGCACTGACGGCATGGAGTCTTTCGCAGCAACACACACCAGGACCTGCTGGAAGGCTGCCCATAGGGCTGACATTTCCGAGTCTCCTTGCTACGACCGGAGAGTGCAGCCCACCTCACGTTACGTGAAGGACTAGGCCTTTGGAAGGCTCATGTATCGGAGTTACATGAAAAGGTTTGTATCATCCAGCCAAGAAAGGAGCAGAGGCAAGGATGGCCAACTCTGTGATGTTTTGGCACCTGAGGCTGAAACACTGAAATGTGAAAACAACAGCAATATTTACTATAATAAATGGAATAATCAGTCCAGTCCAGAATTTTACAACTTATACAAGCCAAATGACACAAAAAAAACCCCACACACACACGTATGACAAAATCAACAAAGCATATACAGAATTAAACAATTACATGTCATAAATTGACTAGTCAATTTGACCGCTCAGAGAGCTGTCTTCTGGAGCAATATGTAAACTGAATAAATAAATGTATAAATAAGTAACATTACTCTATGCATTAAACTTGAGTATACACAGATATCTGGATGGATAAATAAAGAAATAAATGCATCAACAAAACAAAACAACATTACTCTGTGCATTAAGCTTGAGCATACAAAGATACTTGGAAGGTATTTATTTATGATAATGTAGGTATGCATCATATATGATTGAATTTCCAAGTTTAAAACATATATTAAATAATTATGATACAAATTCTGTCCCCCTGTCACAGGCTACCTTTACCTGCCAAACAGAAGAACTCATTCTGGATAAAGGACTGAGCACTAAGCGATAACAGCCTTCCCATCCAAATCCCTTTTCAGCCTTATTGTATGTTTAATCCATGTTAATTGTTAATCATTACATTTTAATCCTTCCTTCCCCCCAAGGAGCTCAGGGTGGTGTGTGTGGTATTATTTCTCTCTTTATCCTCACAAGACGCCTATGAAATAGAAGTTAGGCTGAGTGAGATGGTGATTGGCCTACGGCCTGTCAGTGAGTGTCATGGTCCAGCAGGAATTTGAACCTGTTCCCAGTGCGCTTTTCAATGCTCTGTCCACTACACGACACTCCCTCTCAGTTAATGACTCTAGTCTTTAAATGACCTCCAGTTCTATGTGCGTGGTTGGGGTGGGTGGGGGGAGGTAGTCCTGGTTGTTCAGTCCTGAGGTGAAAAGGCAACATGATTTCCTGCTCCCTCATCCCCTTCACTCTCACCAATTTGTTTTTAACGACACACCACAAGAAATGGAAGGGAAGAAACCAGTTATCCTTCAGGAATCGGGAGTGGGGTGGGGGAGAACAGGACTGTGGTTCATGGGCAGCGGGGGTTATCCCTTTCCTCCCGCACAATTTCCCCGCCAAGAATTACTCCCTTCAAGCTATTTGCCCTCAGAGTATCTATTTTGCAGAAAATAGGCATTTAAGAGGGAAAGAGTAATTGAGGGCAGTTTTTGGTGAAAACAGTGCAGGGGGTGAGTGTTGGAAGTGAGAATTTCAAAGCATTGCGCTAAGCACCACAGTAACCTCTTTTGGTCGCTTGAGGCATGAGGCGATGTTAATAGGTCTGTCTTGGTCAGTTAAGAGTAAGAACTGTGTGCCAGTTGTTGAAGGTTAGTGCCTGTTTGAGTATGTCGTTCAATGGGCTTTCTCTCAGTCAGTGATGTTTTCGTTTCTTAATAAATATTTATTTGTTTTTTGAACGCAACCTAATGTCTCCGGGGAATCTCTTGGGCTAAACATCTTTACCACCACCAGAGCATACTCTACTGTGTGAGGACTTTAATGTTTACTTTACTTTAATACTTTAACTCCTCACACCCCTCTTCCGTTTGCACGTCTCCCTGTGCACCCAATCTGGGTCAGGCGCCTCACGGCTCCTTTTTGTTAAAGAAGAGGCATTTCTGGTGTTAAACAGGCCTCTTAATACTACCATTAGCATAGCAAGTGGTTTGTCCCATGGTTTATGGAAAAAAACATGTTCTCTGTATGTAGCTCCTTATGGGAACCTGTCACACATGGGAACCAAGAGCAGATTCATTGCTTTCCCTTCCCTACCCAGAAATTCACACTGGATTTTTTTGCACACAGATAGCAAAGGATCCTATACAGAGGACTTGCAGAAGCATATCTGTCCCTGCAACCCGTGGGCACAGTGGCAATGTCATGCCAATAGCCAGACGGCCCCCCAAGATGGCTACTCCACTAATATTTACAGACCACTTTTCAGCAAAAGTTTTCAATGTGGTTTACATGGAAAACCAATCAATCAACTAAGTAATAGGATACTTCCCTGTCCCAAAATGTGA
Source organism: Hemicordylus capensis (assembly GCF_027244095.1). NCBI lineage: Eukaryota > Metazoa > Chordata > Lepidosauria > Squamata > Cordylidae > Hemicordylus > Hemicordylus capensis. Next base: position 11,897,115 of record NC_069666.1, on the reverse strand, counting down.
AAAGGAATATGAGATAGACACCAATAACAACCATTATAGGAACACTGTGTTGGAGCTGGACTTCTAATCTTCACCTTAGGAACATAGGAAGCTGCTATATACTGAGTCAGACCATTGGTCCATCTAGCTCAGTATTATTGTCTTCACAGACTGGCAGCAAATTTTCAAAGGTTGCAGGCAGGAATCTCTCTCAGCCCTATCTTGGAGAAACCAGAGAGAGAACTTGAAACCTTCTGCTCTTCCCAGAGCAGCTCCATCCCCTAAGGGGAATATCTTACAGTGCTCACACATCAAGTCTCCCATTCATATGCAACCAGGGCAGACCCTGCTTAGCTAAGGGAGCAAGTCATGCTTGCTGAGGGGCGTAGCTAGGGGAGAGGGGGCCCGTGTTCATCCCTCTCTTGGGTGGCCCCCCAGAGTGAGGGAGACAATGAAGAAAATAGGGAGGGAAGGAGCTGGAGGGCCCTCAGGAGCTGGGGGCCTGTGTTCTTTGAACCCTTTCGTTCAATTATAGCTACACCCCTGCGCTACCACAAGATCAGCTCTCCAACCTTCATGCAGGGTGAATGTGTGTTCACACCAGAGAAACTGCCAGTGTACTGTGATTTGGATAACAGTATTTTCTAGAATCAAAGTTACCAATGCAGTAATTTTCAAAAAGCAAGATCTACTGAACCTTTACACCAGATGAATACCTACCCTGATCTGTATAGAAGAAAAAGGATAAAGTCAAGTCAAGTTCTTTATTATGGTCTATGAGCAGCAAGAAAAAGGATGAAAGGTACTCTGGGTCACAGAGAACAAGGAAAAGGTGACCTACTGGGTAAAAGACAAACATCAGATTTTTATTATTTCATAACATTCAGCCAAAGGGCATGCTCATAGGCTTTGCCAAGGACAAATGAATAATCCATTTAGTGCAATCACATTCTGCATATAACACTGTACATTCTCTGGCAGAAGTATTATTTTATGTGCTTTATGTGTGGAATTTGACAAGATAATTAACTTGCTAGCATCTAAAATAATAAACTGCTGAAACCAATATTCTCTGTGCATTAAAAGAACAGCTGCAGCACGTTTACAAGACTTTTTCTTCATATTAGTCATAGGAAGAAACAGTGTTTCCCACCACCAATTATTATTTATTGCAATTATTAGTCACCTTTCCACTTAAAAGTGGCCCAAATTTGGTATACACTACAGCATTGCTTTTCTGTAGGCAAATGTAGGCAAAAATATACTTGTTTAAATGATGGCTGTCTTATATTTAGCAGGGGGAGAGCAACTGTGACTGTTCATCCTAAAATGCCCCTCCTTCCAGTGGCTGTTGCTGACTTGTGTTTCTTCTTAGACTGTGAGCCCTTTTTGGACAGGGAAGTTTTTTTCTCATTCCTTTTGCTATGTGAACCATGTTGAAAACTTCTGTAGTTACTGAAAAGATAGATAGATACAGTAGATCGACAGACAGAATAGCATCCTCCTTCAATCTGCCAGTCATAGGAACATAAGAGGCTGCCTTAACATTGAGTCAGACCATTGGTCCATCTAGCTCAGTATTATCTACACAAACTGGCAGCAGCTTCTCCAAGGTTACAGGCAGGGATCTCTCTCAGCCCTATCTTGGAGATCCCAAGGAGGAAACTTGGAACCTTCTGCATGCTAGCAGGCAGATGCTCTTCCCATAGCAGGCCATCTCCTGAAGGGAATATCTTACAGAGCTCACATGTAATCTTCTATTTAAATACAAATCAAGGCAGACCCTGCTTAGCAAAGGGGACAATTCTTGCTTGCTACCACAAGAACAGCTGTCTTCAAAATCTTGATCAGCTAGCAGAGAATGGTTTTGACCTATCAACCTCTGAATTATGGGCCCAACACACTTCCGCTGGACCACTCTGTCCAGACACTGTGAGACAAATTACTTTTGATGCATGTTTTTAAAAACATCCCCAAAGAGGAGAGGATGCATCACAGCTCCCTTTGCCAGTTGCAACTGTCAGATATTCACTGGTCCAGATACAACAGGCCACAAATCCTTGACATCAGGTTTATTCAACTCAAGCTCCTTAGCCTAAGCCCCAAAGTGCCACCAAGCCGATACTGTAGAGAAACAATCTGAGGAAATTCTCTAAATTTCTCCTTGGGAGAACCCTTTCAGGGGCGTAGCTATAATTGAGCAAAAGGGTTCAAAGAACCCAGCCCCCAGCTCCTGAGGGGTCTCCAGATCCACCCCTCCCTCACTCTGGGGGGCTGCCAGGGAGAGGGATGAACACGGGCCCCCTCTCCCCTAGCTATGCCCCTGCTTGAAATATTCTTCAGATTTCCAGACACCATCCTGGGGTGCCCACAGTACAGTACTGGGATGGACCACAGCCAGTACAGTCAGCGTGTCAAATCTGGTTCAGGGCTCCATGCAACTTTACTTCTTGTTCCAACGGAGTCTTTCAAAAGTGAATTTTCTAAAGGTTATTTATCTGGCAAGGTTATTTATGTGTCTTGAAATGTAGAGAACAGAAGCACTAGAGCATGAAGCTTAACCAGATTTTGGAAGTTCAGGAGGATCTTTGATAATAAACTGTAGGGGATAAGCATATGAATGCTTCATTACCTTTAGCTCCCTCATCAGCAGACAAATATCATAGCTCTTGCTTCTTTATTTTTGAATTTAGAATGGGGTTTAGCACCCAACAGTACAGGTTGGCAAACAAAACTATGGAGGGATCTTTGGAAGTTAAAATGGAACAGGGTCTTTTTATAAATCATGTAAAAAAATCCCCATTAAAAGTTTGGATGAAAAACACTGCTAAGGAGGCTAAAACATCTGGATTTAAAAAACAAAGAAACCCAAACCTTGTAGAAATGCCAGTTGTGTTATTTCATGCGATAGCTGGTGGACTTCAAAAACTATTATTACTAACCAAGACAATGAAAGGTTTGTGAAGAGACACTTACACCTCCAGTACGGGTCCAGTAATGAGACCGGTTGGCTAGTTCCACAGAGTGGCCTATCCCACCCTGGGCCTAATCCAGATTGAGACAATGGCATGAGGGCTTTAACTTTTTGAGCCTGCTATGGTCCAAATCTGCATCAGGTCCCCACAGCTGCTACTTTCCACTGGAAAACAATTCCTGTTCCAGAAACCATTAAAGTCTGAGCATAAGGTCTACTTTACACAGATCACCAAGCACGTGATGAAAGTTTCCCAGGATTTTTAAACTGCATAAAATAGAATTTTGCCGTAAATCACAATTTCCTGGCTTTTTAAACTGCAGGTGAGAAATTGCATGGTGGGATAGTCCCCCATCAAGGAATCATAGGAATCATAGGAAGTTGCCTTATAACGAGTCAGACCATTGGTCAACTGTCAGTGTCTGCTCTGACTGGCAGCAGCTCTCCAAGGTTTAAGGGCCTTCTCAGCCCTACTTGAAGATGCCAGGAACCGCCCAGAGACATAGGTTTGGGGCGGTATACAAGTGTGATAAATAAACAAATTAAATAAATAAACCTGGGACCTCACCTTCTGCATGCGAAACAGACGCTCTGTTACATTGCAGAGGATTCTGGGAATATTCTAGGACATTCTCTCTAGTTCGTGTTGGGCATTGGCCAGGCCCATTGCAGTCGCATGTGAACTGAGATCACGCTGTAGCATTCAGCCCTCTCTGTCGCTGTGCATTCCAGGAGGAGATGAGCAAGCTTGTCCACCCTTACTAATCTTCTCTTTGAAGAAGCTTTTAAGATTAATAGAACAGAATCTGAAAGTCATTGAACAAAAATCTAGCCCAAATAAGATGCATACATAAGTGACTTGTATGTATGAATACTGTATGTGTAGAACATTATATGTACAACCTTATATGTACAAACCTTATATGTACAAATTCTTCATAGATTATAAAGAGATTAGTAAAACACGTTCAGAATTTGAAAGGTCAAGAGCTTATAACCTATATTGGGGTGTCTTTTTGGTGTAGGGGAGAGTTCTACACATTAAGGCAGTTCTTGCAGCCATAAACTGAGTGGAACAAACATTCTACCCAGCTTTGGAAACAGCGTGTGCTCCCAGTTTTTGATCATCTATCAGCAAAAACCTAGGAAAGAAGAAGGGGAAGTGATTCGACAGCATTCATCTCGGGCCAATTTTATCGCAGAGACCCAACTTTCAATATCCGGGGAGTGTTTACATTTTGTAGAATAATACAATTACCTAGAAGAAAGGCCCTAGGCAAACCTGTTCCATTGGTTGGGATTATTCTATTTGTTTGTTAGATTTATATCCTGCTCATTCTGATAGGCTCAAAGCAGCTTATAGCATTTTAAAAATTAATAATCCTGTCTCAAAGGGGCTCACAAAGAAAAAGAGGGGGGAAATCTTATTAGGAGGCAAGTCCAATAATATCGAGATCATGTCATGGTGATAGTGACAATTTGTTTCCAAATGAAACTTAAGGTGTTTTAAAACCTTATATGGTTTAAGGCCAGGTGATCTAAGGATCATCTTCTCCCAAATAAATCTGCCAACCCACAAAATCTGATAGGGAGAACCTCCTGCTTGTGCCATCAAGAATTTATTTATAGAATTTATAGAATTTTATTTATAGAATATAATAGAATTTGGAGGCCATGAAGAATAAGGCCTTCTCTGTGGTGGCCCCCTCTTTCTGTTGACTTTCCTTCTCCAGGAGATGGCCCCCTTTCCCCCACTTTTCCAGCAGCTTTTAAAGATACATTTTTTTCAGACAGACATTTCCCACCTACAGATAATTGAAAAATTCTCCTCTAATTTCTCCTCCATCGTTTTATTGGTTTTAGCAGTTTTACTCTAGTAATATTTTACTGCATTTTAATTTGTAAACTGCTTTGAGACTTTGTGCAGAAGGCAGGATAGAGATCCTTTTTTAAAAAAAACATAAATAAAACACAGTAAAGAGGCTCACAGCCCAATACCAATTTAAGCCCACCTTTTAAATGCAGCTAGTTCTAGCTGTTTCAGTGAAAGCAGATTATTTTCAGTTTATGACATAATTGGATTGCAGAGTATCATTTTTAAGCAAGTTGACAGTGGTATGATGATGGAGGACTCAGTGCCATGGGCATGCACACACATTTCTTATGGCCCACTGTCATCTCTAGTCAAATAGATTTTGCAGGGTTTTGAAGTGTAACGAAAACTTGCAAACCTTGTTAACCAGAAGTTATAATGAGTGTACACATGGACAACAATGCTTCTCTCATATCATCTTTAGCTCTCTGAAAAAAACCCTATCATCTGTCTTCAGTCAAAGTCACCACCATCATTGGTAGCTTCACATATCAAGTTATCAACGTTAGAAAGGGAAATGGGCATGGATTGTGGCCACATATTTAAAAGCAAACTCATTTATTCCACGGGTATATTGATTCAGTGCCTTGCAGTCCTTTCGCAGCTGAAGCTGTTCATCATCTCTGATGTTCTCTTATGCAAGTTCTCGATCCAACTATTCCGCCTGATTTTTCCTGAGTCTGATACTGACTGTGAATTATTGGCACGCATAGTTTTTCCAGATGTTATAAGTTCCCCATAGCCCTGTTGATGAGCAAAAGCATAAGCAGATCTTTGTGAACTTCCTCTGTGCATTAAGCAGATATTATGCCTCTGCAGTGGTCCCTGTTTCTTTTTCGCCTTGTGCGAGAGTCATACCTTAAATGGAAAAAGCATACAGTACATTGATAAGAAAAATGATCATCATTCTTGAAATGTTGGTTGGTTTTCAGATCTGAGTTACATCAATATGCCCTTTATGATGTGGCATGGGGGAACCCTGAAACAGCAGCTCAGGTCAGAGTTCACAGCAGTTTGCAAACTAAAGCAAATTACAACTCCACTCACAGAGGGCAGCAGAACCATCAACTGCTCGAGGAGGAGGAGTTGGGGGGAAGGCACCATCAAGGAGAGAAAAGAAAAAGAAAACCAATTTTATAGTTTTAGTGACTTTTATGAGAATCAGTTTTGTGTGAGTCACTCTGGGAACTGGTGTGTGTGTGTGTGTGCAGAAATGCTTTTAACAAACAAACTTGTGATTTCAACTGTTTTTCAGGTGAGAGGAGGTTCCAGCCCAGAGAGAGAGAGAGAGAGAGAGAGAGAGTTCTTGTGCTATTGCTTAAGAGTCTTAGGAGTTGCAGCTGTTGGCATTCACAGCTCCAAAAAAGGGACTCCAAGGGATGGCTCACATGATCAAGATGATCTCCATTCACATTAGAGCCACGATTCATACCGTGCGGTCCCGATTTCCAGTCATGTTAACCTGGAAATGTTCAGTGATGTCAGGTCAGCATCATGCCAAGCCAACATTCACCCAGGATCATGAATCTTAGATGTGAACGCGGCGGTTAGTCTTGGGTGAATGATGAATTGGTGTGGTGCTGAACATCACCAAACATTTCCAGGTTTATGACTGGAAACTGGGAGCCCCCACACCACACACATGTGGAATTTAATTTTTAACAGAGATTGTTTTGATTGTGTGAACCAGCACTAAGAGCCTAAAGTTGACCAAGTGAGATGGGTAACTTACTGAAATATTATCTGCCACCTTAAAACAATGCAAAGGGTGCACATGAAAGGGATGGAAATGATGTTGGTTGGTTGTTTTTTAAAGACACTTGTATTACAAGAGGGTGAGCCATACCTGATCACTCAGTGTTGGATTCAAGTCCACCTTCATAAAACAAAATCATAGGCATGACTGAAACCACAGTAGTCAGGAGAATGATGAGCCAGACATTTACTTGGCCCAAGGAATTCCAAGCATTTCCTATGAGCACAGGAGAATAAAACATTTTGATAGGAACACCAGGCAGATGACAACAGTTGGCAGGTGTGGGACATGCTAAGTTATCTTTCATTCTTTAGGTTAACCTATGTTTCTACTTCAAAAGTACTTGGGTTTTCCTAGCCATACAGAAATGCTGACAAAACAAAAGACAACATTCTTTGGCAATGTCTAAAAATCGGACATAACGCAAAATACCACACAGATTCTAGAGATATATGTTTGCTGTTGGCAGAGAGGAGCATGTACGACAGGAAAAATGACCTGTGTTTGTTCCCCTATCAGATTGCTTTAAAGTATACCTCAGATTGCTTTAAAACATACATAAGATCATTTCATTTCTGTAGGAACACAGCCAGATTCCCCTTCTCTCTTTCTTTAAAAAAAAAAAAAAAAGTGAACACGCACAAAGGAGGGTATAAATACACCGCAAACGTATATTGGTTTTTATCATCAGTGTAACTTTCATGGCTTCTCCCAAGGAATTCTGGGAGTTCTAGTTTGGTGAGTGTGGTAAGAACCAAACAACCAATCATTTGGGATCCCCACTGAGTCCCCTTCATGTCCCCAGAGTTAGGGAATTCCTATGAAATCAGTATAAGTCTACCCTTTAGATACTAGATATGTTCAGAGAGTACTAGCCTCCCTCCCAACTTGATAGAAGCTTGAACTGTCACAGTTAGGGTGCTACATTCATCAGAGAGAATTCCTAGACACAACTAGCAAAAGTGGGGAGTGTAGGATACAAATTTCTGCAGAACTTCATCTTTCACATAATAACAATAAAGGACAGCTGTGTTTTAAGGCTGGTTGCTCCAGGAGGCTTTACATACAGGGCTTCCATCCCAAATCTCCTTCAGAAGAGAGAGTGTGAATTCACACACCAACCAAACCTACCCCCAAGTCCCTTTGAGATCCTTGGACCCACTCCACACACAAATTGGGCTTCGTCTTGTGAATTCTAGTTTATCATGGTGTATTTCCAGATTTTTCAAATGCTGGTTTTAAGCTACTTTTTCTGAAAACACCAGAACAAAATAGGGAGAGGCACTGAGGTAGAATCATTAGCATGATAAGAGGGGTGCTCTCTTTAGAAATGCAGATATTGCTCTTTAGGATACTCTCCCCCCTCCACTTGGCTAGAAGAAAAACATGGATGCCTGCCATGTGAACTTGCATCAAAACAAAACCCAAGAGCAGAGAGGAGGGGCTGCTTCCCTCAATGCCACGAGTGTGATTCAAAGTGGCTTCGCTCAACGCTTACCCCGCAGCATGAAGCCATGTACGGATAACTCCCTGGCATTCCATGCTCCTTGGATTTCTTCCTCCTGCTCCAAACAAGAGGGGCCTGGACAAGTCTGCATCAGGCAACGAGTGCTCTAGAGATAAGTAGGATCCAACAATGCCACTAGAGAAAAGGGGGCTCACTCTGTCCATAGCTAAACCCAGAAGCTCACTTCCACCCTCACTAACTCTAGAGATGACCCAGAAATGGGGAAGGGGTTACTGAGCCATATATAGACGGCCAACCTAGCTGGTCAGCAGCACTGAGGCCAGAGAAAGGATAGGAATATGGGCTTTTAAACACTGACACCATACAGCTATGATGCCTGGCGAGAAGCACCAGAAAAATGGGTAAAATTCATTAAAGCAATCTTCCTGCTCAAATTTCTGGACATGTCATATCCAGGACGACACTTTTCCTCCATCCCAAACAGGATGGTCAGTTCCTGGACTGTCTAGGCCTTGCTCTATTGTGGTTTCCACACACAATGGAAATAGAGCTGTTTGGACAACTGGTTGGACCACTCAGACTATTTATATTTGCTTTGGGATGTTGTTGGATACACACTTCTAGCCATGCAATGATCAAAGTTTAAGTGGAAATGCAGAACACATAAGCAAAGCCAGCTTGGAAATCATTTAGGAAGCCTTTTCCAAGGTTTAGATAGTGACAGGTATTCCTCTTCTGGAGGTTTGCCCACAAGGCCCAGCTGTTTTCATCGACATAAACTTGTTTATCTCAAGTCTCAAATGGCTGGAGAAGCTCCTCACCCTCCAAACAACAACCTCCTTTTTAATAGATCTCTTTGTTTCCTACTGATTACTTCTGGCTACCAAAACTACTTGGTGAAACAATAGAGCCATCCTCTAACCGGAGCATCGTCCATCTGGGGTGTCGCTATTCCTGGCAGTGACTTCTGCAAGGAGGATTTTTGGGGGTAGGGGTAGGAATGACATCCTTCAATACTATGCCATCTTGACCACACTGTAGGCAGTTTTACTGGAGGCTGGTTTGCAAGGGTCCACAGAGAACTTAACTGCATGCTGGGATTCTCATTCCCAGGAGGTTTTTCACACATGGCTCTATGCCTCGGGGTATCTGAAGAGCGAAACTGCATAGCAGCCAATTCGAGGCTTGAAAAAAAAAATTTTTTTTGACATTTTTTATTTTACAAACATCTTCCCCCGTTTCCCCCCACCTTCCCCAACCCCGAGCCCGACCTTCCCTCCCCTAGCCAGCCTTTGCGTGCTGCGCTGTCTGCGGGGAGGTGGGAAAAGAAAGGAGAGAGAGAAGAAGAAGAAGAAGAAGAAGAAGAGGGGGAGCAGGAGGGGAGGGAGAGCAGGAGAGAAGGAGATGCACACCCTTGCACCAAGAGATGTGGGTAAATCAGAAAGGGTGTTTTGGGTTGTTGTTTTTTGTTTGTGTGTGTTTTAATTATTCTAAGAATAGTTCAGAAAGGTTATCCCATATTTCTGACCATTGGCCCAGTTTATTTACTTTTATGAGGGCCTGTTTTTCATGTGCTGCTAACTCAAGCAAGTCATGCACCCATTTCCTCACTCCTAGGAGGAGTGGGAGATTAATTCGAGGGATGAGATGGACTATTTGCATAGCCATCAGCACCTCCATCAACACCTTCAGAGAGCGCAGAAGCCCCGGGAGTTTTTTCAAAAGCTGCTGGAAATAGAGGATTTTTTAACCCCAAACTCAGGCTCTAAGCAAGAATTTGCAGGCTCCCTTCAGAGAAAAACAAAGCCCTGTTTGTCCTGATAGCTCACAGGGAGGTCGGGTTAAATCCAGCGAATATGTGGACTGGCACACTCCAATCAGGATTGGATTCGGGGGTGGGGGGGCCTGTCTGTAAAACCTCCTGCGGACATGCCAACACCCAAGCCTATAGGTCTTCTCAAAGCAATGAAAGCTTTGAGTTGTTTCTTTTTAAATTGTGGTTATGAACTGCCTTGAGACTATACATTATAGGTAGTATATAAATGTGATAAGCAGACAAATAGAATCACTGTGGGTAGAGCATTGGAGCTGAAACAACTGCCACATTTCTAAAATAATCTCCTCTTTGAAGTTCACCGGCTCGCCTTGGAAAGTCATTCTCTTTCAGCCTAATCTATTTTATATGGACTTGTTGTGAACAGAAAGTGTGATAGGCCAGTATACAAAGTTGTGAGCTCCCTGGAGAAAGGGTGGGATATAAATGAGATAAACAAATCTGTATCCATAGAGGCAGGAGGGTTTCACTTTCACACAATTATTCTCTCAAGCATCATCAGTACTTTGTGTTCTCACTAGAGAATGATACACCATTTTTGTTAAGCAATGGAAATGTTACACAGGCAATTCTGTACTTAGCAAAAGGCTCACCTAGAAAAGGGAAATAGCTGGGAAACAGACCAAAAAGTCCATCGCTATGCATTGCGAATAAGATTGCAAAATACACGGCAACACTACCCCATGATTCATGCCTGTCCAATAATTGGTATCCAAGGCAATCTGAAAAGGAAATGAGATCGATTTAGGACTAGCAGTAAGAGTGTTTTAGATTGCTGAGGTGGTAAGCTTGTGTCTAGGCTGCAACACTTGGGCAGATGGGAGTTCTGCAACAAATGGCAGATGGGAGCTCACATCCCTGGATATCCTTCATGTGACAAATCCTCTCATATAAAAAACTAGATGTCCCGGAGAAGGGTTCTTCGGCTGCTTCCCCTGCCCTGCCCCGACATGCTAGTTCTCTACATGCAGGGAATTGTTTTAGACTGCAGCTGGGGGCTCATGCAGCCTAGGGGGGCTGGTCCTATGGTAGCGAACATGAATTGTCCCCTTGGCTAAACAGGGTCCACCTTGGTTTGCATTTGGATGGGTGACTACACATGAGTGCTGTCTGCTGTAAGACATTCCTCTTAGGGGAGGAGGTTGTAGCTTGGTGGAAGAGCATCTGCAAGCTTACATCCAGAAGGTCTCAGGTTCACTCCTTGGCATCTCCAGGTAGAGGCTTGGAGAGACTCCTGCCTGTAACCTTGGGGAGCCACTTCCAGTGTAGACACTAATTTAGATGGACCAATGGTCTGGCCAAGTATAAGGTAGCTCCCTAGGTTCCTGTTCAGTCATGCAAGCTTCCAGCTGCATTCTAAAATGGTGCACTCAAAAACTCGACCACATTATACCAAGACTTTTGGCTATTTCTAATGATATGCTGTGCAAAAGCTTAAGCAGCAGAATGTAATTTTTTAAAAAAATTGCATTGTTCTAGAATGTTTGCAGAACCAAAAGAGATACACTGCACCCTGCAGAAGATCTTGCAAAACAAGGGATGCATGGGGAGGAGGTTGCTTGCAAGATGTCTTTGCTGTTCCTCCCTTCTTTGAAAATACAAAAGGTCATATTAGAGCACAAGTTCCCAAAAGGGGGTACTAGTACTCCCAGGGTACTCTGAGCATACTCAGAACCCTGAGTACTGAGCAGAGGCGCTCTTAACCCTGGACTTCAGTGCACAGCCCCTGGGGACCCCCAAATCTTCCTCAGTCTGTCCCAAGTGGTATAGTCGCCTGGCAGAGCATGATGAAGCTTAATTTACAGGGAAGGGGGGACCTCCAAAGGCCTTTAGGTCCAGCCTCCAAAATTATCTAGGTGCACCTCTGGTACTGAGTACTCCGAGGGTACTCAGAATCCTCCTGTCTCCCCACACTGCAGCCGTGCTATTTATTCCCCAACTTCTGCTTGAAGACGAAATGTTCTCAGTGATGCGTCTGCTGCAGAAGGGGAGGGAAGAGGGTGAAGACCCTCCTCCTCTGCTCCTGATTGGCTGGCTACATGCTGAACCTCAGTGTACCCCTCCCCTCACCCTGACTGACAGGCTTCAGAAAATTAACACTGAATACGCAGTGGGGAAATGTCTTGACAAGCAAGCCAGAGGCTGCCAGTTCAAATCCCCGCTAGTATTTTCTCCAGACTATGAGAAACTCCTGTATTGGGCAGCAGCGATATAGGAAGATGCATCTCAGACTGCGTGGGAGGAGGCAATGGTAAACCCCTCCTGTACTCTACCAAAGTCAACCACAGGGCTCTGTGGGCGCTAGGAGTCGACACCGACTCGATGGCACAACTTTACCTCTACCTTACTCCCACTGAAATGAGTAAGACAAGTATGCCACTGACTGGAGTAGCCTGTCCCATAACGGTAACATTTAAATTTGTTTGTGCACAGACCAGGGCTGTACACCTTCGACCCTCCTGCAGATGTTGGACTACAACTACAACTCCCATCATATCTTTCAGTCACTGTGGCTGGGGATGATGGGGTTGTAGTCCAAAAAGAGCTGGAGGTCCAAAGTTGTGCATCCATGGCATGCATACATACACACACACACACACACACACTCAATCTCTATGGGGTACTTGAGCTGAACGCTTATAACAGAAGGGATACATTTGTTTTAAAAGATTGGAAATCCCTGTATTACAGAATATTAATTACATATTATAATTTCAGTATTGTAAAATACAGGCTTGTAATTAAAATTAATTTTAAACTGTTTAATTGTTTTATTCTGTAAAACTGTTCTAACATTTTCTAATTTGGATTGTGTACAATCCTAGAGATGTATATATCCAGCCATATATAAATATGTGACTGGCTGACTGATAAATAAATAAAAATATTGCATTCACATTTGAAAGAAAAAATAAAACATAGCCATCTCAATGCCAAACTACAATGGACTACACTGAGAAGAAAAAGATGCTTCAAAAATTAGATGAAGACCAAATACAATCAAAGTCTTCAGTCTTTTTTTTTTTTAACCTGAACACTGACTACTATGATCAAAGAGGTTGCAATAGTGACAGCAAAAGACTGGTAGTCAGCAATATGCTTCCCATCTTTTCCAACAGCATCATAAAATGCACCATAGGGAATGAAGAAAAGAACAAACGAAATGTAGATCCCATGTGCGATGCAGATGAAAAATCTGTGCTTGTTGAACAGGAGGTTTAGTTGCCCAGGTTCATACAGCTTTGGAAAATCAACACCCTTCTGCTCATCCACATCCTGCAATATATAATTTCACGGAAGTGTGAACTCTAGTAGTAACAGGATGTATTTCCAAAGCATGTTGCAGCGACTGAGGTTTTTGGTAATTTGATCTAGAAAAGGATGGACATGTGTACTGATAGGCAAGATAACTGCCCAGTCAGGTTTGCCCTCAGATCCTGTTTTGTCAAAAATGGCCAAACTGTTTCTTTACTCTTTAATCACTACATGCAGCAAAAGGCAAAACTATAGCTCTATTCAGACATTATGTTGTATGAGTGTACAGGCATTTGTACACTCAGACATGTGTTTTGACTGTACCTGTGTTCCTCAGGAGCAGGGCAGTGAGAGCCCTACCCCTTCCTGGCTCCTCATTTTAGTCCTACTCCTGAGGAGGCACCTAAGCCATCCTCCCCATCCTCCTTAGTAAGGCCATCAGGAGGGAAGCCTCTGAGCAGCCAGGTGTGCACTCGACTTTCAGAGTTGCCTGGAGCTCCACTGTGGTGCATTGGTGCCTCTGCTTCTGTGGACTTGGGGGTGATGGAGGGGGCTCTAAGGAAGGGACAAAAACCCTGCCAGGCTGTGCTGAGTCTGCAGCAGCCCAGGGTTCTTTGGCTGCAACCCTGAAGGACCTGGGGGTAGTGCTTGGGATCCAGACTGGGATGAGCTCCTCTGATGAGGTGTCTTTGAAGTGAGTGTCCACTTCATGATGGTGCAATGTGATGACATGGCATCATCAAGAGAGAAAAGCAGAGTGGAGACAATATTTCCAATGCTCTCTTTGGAGTCTCTAGGGATGGATCAGCCAACAATTAGGAACACAATTGATTCCAATGCTTGGATGATGAAATGCGACAGCACTGCCAAAAACAGTGAGTGGGGTGGTTTTGTCAAGCCTTTCACCCTCTCTCCCAGAGCCCCCATTTTCATGAAAAACAGTTCTAATAAGAACTTTCAGCTCAGCTCCTGCAGATTTTTGTGTCAGGCTGAGGTTTCAACCATGAAGGTTAGACATCATCAGACGAAATGAATTTAACATTGCCTCCAAATCCAGATTAAATCTGACTGCTTCGAGTTTAGAATCCTAAGCAGGGATAATGTTAGATGGCTCTCATTAAAGGCAGTCTAGAATATGCGAGATGTGTACCTGGTTGAAAAATCCCATCGCTAGCACTGGCAGAGATGTATATACGATGTTGAAAAGAGTGATGAACCACTGGTCATAAACAGTCTACAAAGGGAACACAACTAAGAAGTTAACATTGTTCTCATTATCAGCCATCACAAGCTCTCCATACAACAGTCCCAGTACTGATCACTCTCCCACACGACAGCTGATATTTCAATTAGAAAAAACAAGCATGCAAGGCCAACCTATGCATTTAACAGTCCAAGAGATGGACTGTAAGCCCAGGCTTACAATCTAATATAAAAGAAAAATGCAATTGGAAGGAAATATTGTTGCAGTTCTCTAGGATTTAAGATGAGGGATGATGATCTCCCAGGTCTACTTGGAGATACCAGGGTGGGACCTGTGACTTTCTGCTTGCAAAACATGCTCTCCTACTGAGCTTTGGCTCCTCCCACAGCCAGGCACAATCAATTAATATATGACTTTTTCCCTGCAAGTGGCAAAGAGACAACAGCAGAAAAGAGACCAATATACATATGGCTTGAGTTCTCCCTGAAATATTCAACTCTAACCTGGGCCAAAGAGAAAGCATGGCTAAAAACCCTTAAAATTCTTCACGATCAGTTTAGACTTGTTCTTAACTCTTCTTAGTGAGTTTATCAACTAGGCTCCCTGTTTACCTAGACAGTCTTCTTAGTGCCTAGGTAAAGAGGGAGCCTTGTTGAAAAACCCATACACACAGATTTATGATAGTGAACATTCCATCCTGCGCAAAAGACCTATTAGGAATCTGTCTTGCAAAAGTCATTTTTTTCTTATATCTTTACATTCCTAAAGTGGTAATGAGATTTATAAGAACACTGTCTTAAGAAACAGCATCATACAAACAGTATAAATAGGAGGTGCCCTGCTCGTCTGTTTCTCATTTCGACAATTAGCAAAAATGCACTGGAGATATGAAGAGAGTGGAACAGCAAGTATTCCTTCTGCAAACCGAGCCAGCCACTACATTAGCCAAAGACTCTGGGGAACAGCACTGGGATTGGGTGGGCTGACTGTTTCACAGATAAACTGAATCTGTGAGGCTATCATAAACTTTTGAAAGTAGACTAGCATTCACATGCCACATTTAAAAGGTTCTTGACCGTGAGTTTTTATATGGCTTGACATTAATGCAATTCATATTACAGATATTGTATTCATGGACAGGGTAATTACTTCCACATTTTATTAAGAAAACTTTTCCTCGGAGCCCTCTTTGACAAAGCCATACGGTCATCAGATTGTCTTGTGTATCAGGCAGAAATACTTGTAATTGGCTTGAACCACTACATTCTGAACCGCTTACTTTCATTCTGAAGACACAGACAAATCTATTGGAACAAGCAATTGATACACGCCTGCCAAGTTCTGAATATGTAGGAGAGAGAGAGATGAAGGGAAATCAACAGTACAACCAATATAACAACCACTAGCGGAGGAAACCAGCCAGTGGCCCATGCTCCTCCAGCTGGCAGCCACCACCACCACCCCGCCATGCCCCCTGCGTCTGATGTCAGATGCAGGGGGCATGGCTTTGCTACCAAACGGGGCTGTGTGCAGCCCCATTTGAGAGCAAATACCAGCCAGCGCTGCATTCGCAGCATGACCGGGAGCAGCTCTTCCTGCCTTTGAAGGCAGGAAGAGCATTCCTGGCCGCACTGTGAATGCAGCGCTGACCATTATTTGCTCCCAAATGGGGCCACGTGGCCCTGTTTGGGAGTGAAGCCACGCCCCCTGCGTCTGACATCAGATGTAGGGGGTGGGGTAGCTGAGGGGCCAGGCATGGCCCCTGATTGGCAGTGGCCCAGGTTCTTTGAACCTGTCTGCTCAATGGTGGCTCCGCCCCGATACCTAGGTAACTTTCCAAAGCTTTTTCCAAGGGAACCTGGGAATTCTAGTTTGGTAAGGTTTGCTGCCTCTCTAGCCCAGGGGTACAAACTCAAATGCCTTGGAGGGCAAACTCAACCATGACTTAGTCTGCAGGGGCCAAGTTTAATTTTAGCACATTAATTACTACACTAAAGTTAATTATTAAAAATATCAATGAAAGTGAGAGGGCAGAGGGTTGGAGTCAGAGGGGAAAGCAAAAGAGGGATGATGTCATAGTAGGCTCTAGCCTACAGCCCAGGGGTGGAGGACATCTGGTCTCAATGGCCAATCGCACTGAGCGGAGCAGGACAGACCAAGAGCCCTTCATAGGTCCTGCTGTTACTACAGGATAGTCTTACCTGTGGGAGACAAAAAAGTCCCCGCAGTCCAGACCTGGCCCCGGACCTTGTACAGGCCTGCTCTAACCACAGACACAGAACTATAGTTCTTGGGAAGAGGAAATGACAAACCCATTCAAGTTTGTGCCCATAAATATGCCCTTTCCGAGCTCTGAGATCTGAACCCTGTCTGTACTCATTGACTCAAAATGAAAGCAGAGTTAAGGAAACCAGGAAATATAAGGCAATTCACATGATTGCTAAGAAAGGAGGACAAGTGTCCTACACAGCTCTGGAGCTGTGTACGCTCCCAATTTTCAATGTGTTAGCAAACAACTAGGTAGGAAAAGCGGGGAGTGGTAATCTGTGAGATAGGATCTGATTAGGGCAGCTTTTTCTGCTATCTTATTAAAATGAGACACCACACTTTCACCATGTGAAATATTATTATTATTATTATTACATTTATATCCCGCTCTTCCTCCAAGGAGCCCAGAGCAGTGTACTATATACTTGAGTTTCTCCTCACAACAACCCTGTGAAGTAGGTTAGGCTGAGAGAGAAGTGACTGGCCCAGAGTCACCCAGCAAGTCTCATGGCTGAATGGGGATTTGAACTCGGGTCTCTCCGGTCCTAGTCCAGCACTCTAACCACTACACCATGCTGGCTCTCATTTTAAAATTATTAGAACAGGTCAACATGTTATAAAAACAATGTAGATTAGTTTCAGTCAAGAATCTAGGCTGCACAGTTCAATGCTTTTATTTCACTATTTACTTAAAATAAGCAAACAATGTCCTACATATATCTTGTCTATCTTATTTTTGTAGCATGTGTACATTGGATTATTTATGAACTTATTTACAATGGATGTTTAGTTTTTGTATTGTTTTCATTGTAATTTGTATTTCTGGTTTTTGAAAAATAAATGAGTTTTTTTTTTAAAAATACACCTGTCCTATGAAAAACATAGGAGGCATGCTTTGTTTTCCGGCTTATAGAACTAAATGCTTACCTGAGCTGAAAGAAAGCAAACCAGAAGTGCACCAGAGTAAAAGCAACGTTTTTGTAGAAGAAATAATACAAGAACTTGCACATTCGGAAATATGACCACCTGCCATGAACAACCAAGAGCCTCTGAAGGTATCTGAACAGCGCAAAAGAGTAGCCGCTGTTCAAAACTGCTTGCCTTCCTTCAGGGCCACTGATGGCAAGGCCTATGTGGGCACCTGCAAGTGGGAAATGAGTATTCATGAGAAGCATGCAACTAAACTAAACTAAACTGACTACCAGCACTTCACATATATGTACCAGCAATGACATGGGCCATTGCAATCAGGTACACCCAGACACCAACCCTGAGGAGAACAAGCCCAGGGCAGAAGTGGCATCCGGCCCAGCTCAGATCCCTGCCCCTGATGACAGTCTGGCCAGAACCAGCAGTGTCCAGTCAGGGAGACAGAGTCAGCTGCCTCCACAGAGAAGTCTTGGAGCTTTGGGGACATGGCATTTCCATGTGGGGCCGCCTGCTCCCTCTATCACCCTGCAAGACCCCAGAAGGAGAGGTATCAATGGACCTGAACCAAGCTCCAGCTCTGAAGCCAGAGTGCTTGTAGGACTGTCCAGGGTCTCCCTCCCAATGGGTCACCTCAGGAGGAACGGGCTTTGGAATATGCTATAGATGGGATGCAAACTGACTCACTGCCTTTGGAGTTGCCAGAGGCAAGCCCTTGAAGCCCATGGTCATCTCACTGAGGCAAGGGACAGGCAGACTTTGCAGCACCAAAGTCTTGATTTGGGAAGCAAAACTTTACTTCCGGGTTCGCAGGACACCTGGAAGGGCCCAGAGGCCCTTTCCCAACCCATTTCCCCCCACACAGGGCTTTTAGCTCGCATTGCTAAAAAATTGTTCATGGAAGGTGTGCGTTCACATATCGGCCAGATTTACCCCAAAGTCCCTCTGAGCTATCAGGCAGCACTTCACACACAATTTGGGCTTTTCGTTGCGGATTAGAGTATAGCCTGATTATATCCAGGGTTTTAAAAAATCCACGTTTTGCATTGGAGTTTTTGGGCAACTTCAAACCCACGATAAAGCCTGCTGTGCGAAAACCGGCCAGGGAGCCTTTCTGTGGGCAGTTTCAGAGTGGTGAGGGCATCTGAAAATTGTTCATACACAAAGTGCGTGAGAGAGAGAGAGAGAGAGAGAGGATAAAACCCATGGGGCGCTGAGCTGTCCACCTGGTGGGAGTAGGTATGATCATAGAGCAGGCAATTTTTCGGAGGGATGCTTCAGCAGATTCTTGCACTGAGCAGGAGGGTGCACTAGAAGATCTCCAAGGTTACTACCAGCTCTGACATTTAACGATTCTATGAGGAATGGTGGAAAAGCTTTCAATAGCTTTCAGCCATTTTAATTGGATTTAAAATCTACTTTAAAGGGGGCTATGAATTAATGGCAGTATGTCAATTTGTTTTGTAATCTAGTTTAACTTGCCCCGCACCTTCAGGGTGCAGCAAGTTATACGTTAAATAAATAGATATTTCCCTGTCTTTCAAATCTTTTCAAGGAGCAGCCACTGCTGTTTACATTAATTGTTTTAATTAAAACATGTTTTTGATGTTTTTCTAACAACAATTCAGAGCAGTTCACAATAAAAGAAATAAAAAGTAACGGGTAACGAGAAAACTGGCAGCAACAAACTCCCTTTAAAGCAGGAAAACTCCTCTATTATGGAATCCACTGGTAACAACTTTGGGGTGGTAACAATGGAATTTTTACCCCCCCCCCAATTATGATTACCAGTACCTATCCATCCATTTATCTAGCAAAAGAACAAACAAACAAAAAACGAAAGGAAAGGAAAGGAAAGAGTGCTTCAAAATTGTAAGAACTTCATACCCAGGATTACTCAAACAGATACTTCCCATGATACCACATTATACTTAATACTGAGGAATGTTCCCCAGTTGCATGAATTAATCCTGTTTAATTTGGATTGCCTGTGTACAATTAGATACTCAAGAGGCTATGTCGTTTTGTATTGTTTGGAGGCTTATAGTCCGCTGACATTCCACAAAATTATTTAGTTCCTGCCAGTGTGTGGTTAAAAGTCCAGGACTTAAATGAACCTCATGCTTGACTCTGTAACAGGGTGGAGCATTTAAACGAGCAGTCATTATTCCAAAAGAAATTCTAATGTAGCTTAAGGATATTATAGAGCTGGTAAGGGTGCAGAAGAGGGCAACCAAAATGATCAGAGACCTAGAGCACCTTCCTTACAAGGCAAGGCTACAACAGCTGGGGCTCTTTAGTTTAGAAAAAAGACGACTGAGGGGAGACATGATAGAGTTCTATAAAATCATGCATGGTGTGGAGAAAGTGGATAGAGAGAAATTTTTCTCCCTCTCGTATAACACTAGAATCGTCGTCCGTTCCGCATCAAATTGCCGAGATTTCGTCAAGTCCATCCAAAAGAGTAATCCAATCCATTCCGTAGTCGTAAAGAGTGAAGATCAACTTTAAATGAGTAAATAATAACTTTCCGAGGAGCAAACTGTTTCTGAGGACTGATCCAAATGGTGGCTATCAAGAAACTGAATAAGAGGACGCCCAACTGTCACTAGAGGGTACTGCAGTCATGTGCACAAGGTGGTTGTGGTGGTTGATACAAACATATACATAAGGTGGTTGATACAAACTGTCATACAACCGACGGTTCACACAACTGGCAGCAAGTCCAGTTCTTGGAGAATGCAAGCTCCTGGCTGGTGTCATCCAAACCAGCAGATCTGATCTACTGCCACATTTGAGAGTATAATGGCGGACAGCCCTTCCTAAGTAAAAAATCCGGCTGAACCTTTTCTCCACCTTCAGTCAAGGGGCTGGAACCGGGGCAAGCCACATGCGGTATGGTGCCTTTGCCCCAGTCCTAAGGTGCCTGGGTAATGGGTACTCCCTTCTTGGTAGAGCATTTAGCCACACTGCCAGGTTGGGCAGAGTGTGCATAGGACCATAAGAAGCTGCCATATACTGAGTCAGACTATTGGTTTATCTAGCTTAGTATTGTCTTCACAGACTGGCAGCGGCTTCTGCAAGGTTGCAGGCAGGAATCTCTCTCAGCCCTATCTTGGAGAAGCCAAAGAGGGAACCTGGAACCTAGATGCTCTTCCCAGAGTGGCTCCATCCCATGAGGGGAATATCTGACAGTGCTCACACATCAAGTCTCCCATTCAAATGCAACCAGGGTGGACCCTGCTTAGCTAAGGGGACAAGTCATGCGTGCTACCACAAGACCAACTCTCCTCCTCCTCCTTTGCTGGCATGCAAGTTTGGGGCTTATCCATCTGCCTTCCAGCTGCCCCTTTTCCCTTTCTCAGACACTTATGCTGCTCATTATTGTTGCTTCTGTCATTTTAATAAAGTCTTGGCCAGGGGCAGGTTGTCTGTGCCCATTCACCCATACATGTCTTGTAGGGCCTCTTCATTGTTCTCAGTGCAAAGAACTAGTTGCTCTCAAGTTCAAAGAAATCATAAGTGACGCCGCAGATTCATGACTCAATCTCTTAGTTCTTGTTTACTTTAATACAGGCACAAGAGGCTCCACATTTAATTGGATGTTATCCCCGTATGTTTTCCCTCCATGGAGCCAATCTGTTAAAGTGGAAAGGTTTAAGCATCGCTGTTCCAACCAGATCCAGAGCCCTCCGTGCCTGTTTTAAAAATTATAAAACTAGGAGATATAATAATGAAACTTCTGCATCACATATGGCTTGGCCCTCAGTTTGTCTGATGATAGCCTTCCCAAGCTGATACAATTCTTCTCAATTGTCTGGCTATCTGAAGGCAAACTTAGAGAGCAAGTGGTTTTTGCCCATGTTTACAATGGACCGATTTGGACAAGATGTCTGCTGGCACACGAGAACAAGATGAGATCATGCCGAGAGTGTGTTCACTGTGACATCGCTCGAGGACATCCCAATGTGCTTCTACAACAATATCTGTTTAAACAGATATTTGGAGCATGCGTAGAGGGGCAATTCAGAATAACAGCTTCCTCATGTGATTCAGGGTCACCCCAAGAATGCATTGGGATGTTCTCCAGTGATGTCGCATGTACACCCAAACCAGCCCACTGATAATTTCCTTACTTCAAGCTCTGCCCGAAACTTGTGCACATTGGATGGTTTAAATATATAAAATATTATTTTTGCTTGGGGCTTTATAATCAGTTTTCCTTTTTGTGTGTGTGCTTCTTGTAGGGGGAGAGCTTCTTTTTTCACATAGTTATTAAAAAAAACCCCAACAAAACAACGCCTAGAGACACAGATCTTTTTACAAAGCAAAAAAGGAGGGAGGAACCCTACCAAAACGAAGATCAAAGTGATTGTAGCAAGTTTACTTTGTGCCTTCACAACAAGCTACATTCAAAGTTCAACCAGAGCTTTTTATGGTCTTACAATTTCAGGAGAGCATTTCTGATTCTTGTTCAAGAGCTGGAAGCTTGCCAACATACAAGAACAGCTATAAAAGTAAGATTTTTCTGTTATGACAAGAACCAGGTTTCTTAATCAAAGCCAAGTGTTTTGGTATCCTTGTAAAAGGCTGATATTTAGAAAAACCACTTGAGGTATCTTAATGACATTAATTTGGTGCAGTAATGACTTTCGGGTCAGTCTGTGCTCTCAAATAGCAGACATCAGGAATATATTCAGCATTATGCCCTGGTGCCTGAACCTTGTTGCTTTTTAAAGTAATTGGCAATGATTTGTGATGTTCTCCTCTCACAAGTACTTAAACAGGACCAGTGGTCAATTTTTAATTAAGGCAGCAGCTATTTAAAGAAGAAGAAGAAGAACCTGCCCCAAGTTACTAATTTGATTTTCATTCCAAAGCCATCCAAAAGTTAAGATGTCATATCTAATCGATCCTTGCAGCTCAGTCAGCCTTTGTTTTTAGCTTTCTTGTGAAACAGTTTTGGAGTTTGGAGAGAAATCTGTCATAGTTAGAACACCAAAGGCACATGATTATTAGCAGTGGGGAGGAAAGAAAAATTCAGAAACAATTCACTCACTAGGCTAGGTCCATTTATTACCAATGCATATGCATATTCACCAGTGACTTCAACATTTTCCCTTGATTTCTGAAGTTTTTCATTATAGGCATGACCTCTAGAAAGATTGTTGCGTAGTCCAAACATATGATCTTTCACTTTCCTAAAAAAGGAAATGCAGCTATGAGACATATGTCTCATATAGAGACGTATGTATAAAGAACAAATAGTTACAAGAGAAAAATTTGCACACATTCAGAGTTTTGCTTGATTATTTATTTATTTATTTATTTGGCCACAGAGGTTCCCACTGTGAAAGAGACAACCCTTTGTTCAGATTTTTAAAAGACTTGTCTTTTCAGCATTGAACTGCAACCAAACCTGGAAGTGGAGCACTAATCAGGGACAACATGTGGGGTATACTGCACCAGCTTTTTCATACCCCAGGAAAATGATTGTGTTGTTCAATACAGTCACTGCATGCATTGTAACTTCCCTCAGATATTATAGAACCACAAGTCTGACAATCTAACATTACATTCTTGAAGTGGAATTTAGAACACCCATACTTCCAGGTTGCAGTCTACTCCCAATGAAGAGTTGCTGTTGAGTCCTACTTCATTTTCTTGGGAGCAGCACAAGGAGAAGGTCAACTGAAATATTACGACGTGGAGCAAAAATCAAAACTTCAAAGTTTTGCTTGTGTTGTGATGTCCAAAAGGAAAACTTGCATATCTCACACAAGGAAAAATGCACAGGCTCTTCAAACACCTGAAGGCTGCATCTCCAGAGATATGCAAGTTCCTTTTTCAGATGTGACAACCTGCAGCAGAAAGTGGAAGTGCTGCAGAACCTCTAGAGCCACCCAGAATTTTACAAATTTTCTTCTATCCAGAGGAGAAAGGCCACTCTGACTACAACCAAGTAAGAGCTTAAACATATTTTTATCTAAGTTCTTTGCATACTTCCTTTTGTGTGTGACCAGCCACTGTAAAAATCTCATCCATGGCATCAGTGAGCATATTGCAGGAGTAACCAATGTTCACAGCTGTTTCTAAAAAATAAATAGTGGCTCAGTTTATGAGATTGTTCTTGAAAGCAGACACTTCTGTCTAGCTTTAGATAAAGATAGCTCTGAAAAATGAAGAAAATTTGGAAGGGGGTTCTGCGGGAAAATGGTGCCCCCACACTGGTTGCTGCATAGTTGCAAAGTGAAATTCCCGCAGTCAGTCTCTGTTCTTTCCTTCTCTGATGATTAACAGAATGAGCATAGCGAGAGAAAGAGGAGCAAAAGTCAGAACAGCAAAACACATCCATCCTACCACACTGATTTTTTTCAGTGAAATCT
Source organism: Hemicordylus capensis (assembly GCF_027244095.1). NCBI lineage: Eukaryota > Metazoa > Chordata > Lepidosauria > Squamata > Cordylidae > Hemicordylus > Hemicordylus capensis. The sequence goes on along the minus strand of NC_069666.1, from coordinate 11,873,191 downwards.
AAGACAGTAGAGCCTAATGAACCAGCCTTATCTTGTGTCGTCTCATTGGTCCCCTAGTCCGGTATGGTCTAGTTTGACTAGAAGTGGTTTCTTCAGAGTCTTAGACATAGAGGTCTTTCCCATCACCAGCTACATGGTCCTTTTAACTTGAAATTCCAGCGACTGTACCAGGGTCCTTCTATATGAAAAGCAGGTGTTCTACAACTGAACTACAGTCCCTCTCCAAATGGTACCCATGGGTGCCAAAATAACTGGATGAAAGGTTCTCAAGGCTGGGCCTCACATTATATTGGGCTCAAAGATCTCAAACTTAAATACCCTGGAACACAAATACAATGAATATTTTATGCCGCTTTTCAGCAAAGGTTCCCAAAGCGCTTTACACAGATGTAAATAAAATGGCTCCCTGTCCTCAAAGGGCTCACAATCTAAAAAAGAAACGTAACCTAGACTCCAGCTGTCACTGGAGGGATGCTGTGCTGGGGATGGAGGGTATATCTTATTACAAATTTCTATTGGTTTTATATCAGCTTTACAGTCAACAAATCCTATTGTCTGGTGAAGGTACTCATGCAACTGCAATCCCCTAACTTCCCATTGAACAAATACAAGCAGCGATATAGGAAGGTGCTGAAAGGCATCATCTCATACTGTGCGGGAGGAAGCAATGGTAAACCCCTCCTGTATTCTACCAAGAAAACCACATGGCTCTGTGGTTGCCAGGAGTAGACATCGATTCGACAGCACAATCCTTCCTTTTTAAAAAATTACAGATATCCCAGCAGCAGAATAAATCTCCTCTTACCCTTTCCCCTATCACTCCTCCATTCAAGCAGAGCTTTACCAAGTTAATCAGACTGAGCCCCTTTCTTCACAAATGCCTAATTAATATACAAACTGAAATTTTACCTTGCTTGTCTCCAGTTAGGATCCAAATCTTTATATTGGCTAATGATAAGTTAGCAACGGTTTCTGTCACACCTTCTTGCAATTTGTCTTCAATAGCAGTGGCACCTAGTAGCTTTGTAAGGAAGCAAAACAGAAAATGGACTGTCTCATAAATAGATAGACAGATAGATAGACAGATAGATAAGCAAGCAAAAGTTCTGAGCAACATAAAAAGTCAAGTAAAGTGTGCCATCAAGTCGGTGTCAACTCCTGGCAACCACAGAGCCCTGTGATTTTCTTTGGTAGAATACAGGAGGGGTTTACCATGGCCATCTCCTACGCAGTCTGAGATGATGCCTTTCAGCATCTTCCTATATCACTGCTGCCCAATATAGGGGTTTCCAATAGTCTGGGAAACATACCAGCAGCGATTTGAACCAGCAACCTCTAGCTTGCTAGTTGAGTCACTTCCTCACTGCGCCATTAGGAGGCTACACAAAAAGTAGGCCTATGAAAAGTAGGACTTCACTTCGGGGACCACTTCAGAACTTCTAGAGGGTTCCCAATTTGCTTCAGCCCCCATTGTAAGGAGACCTGTTTCACAAGAAACCGTCCGGTGGCTCAAAACAAAGCCTCAGACCTTCCCCACTACCCCTCAAACTTGACTGCAGTCTCAGAAAACACAACACCCCAGGAGTGATTGCACAGTTCGCAAGGATTCCAAGGGGAAAGGGGGGGGGAGTGTCCTTTTAAAAATCAAGCCACAAAAGGTGGCTGCTTGCTCCCTTGCAGCAAGGAGCAAAGACCCAGTTTAGAGGCTCTTCTGCTCACCCCACCACTCCTGGTAAGTAGTTGAGTTGGTGGTGGCCAATACAGACAATATTGAGTTGAGCTAGATATGGATCAATTGTCTGACTCAGTAGGATGCAACAAGTTGCTTTTTGATGGAAAGGCATTGCGGATCTGCTGCCATTTTGTCTTCTTGCACTGCAGCTATAATACACCTTATTGTATAATAAGTGTGTGTGTGTGTGTGTGTGTGAGAGAGAGAGATTGAGAGAGAGAGAGAGAGAAGAGATTGCTGGCAGATGCAGCTACAGGAGGGGGCAATTTGGATCAGGACAGAGGAGAGCAGTTAGCCCTTTCTCCATGCTGTAAACCCACTTGAAATTGTCTCCCAGAATGTATGATTTTATCTGTGGAACATATACAAGGTATAAATAGAAGCTTTGGGGATGGAGACAGATTTCAACCAGAAAAATGGCAAGGATAAGCCCCCCTTCTCCAGCAATGCATGCCCAATCCACACTGGCGGGCTCTGTAGCTGCATTCACCATTAACAAAAACGGTTAACTGAAGATCCAAATATGGCTGTCTCACTATCCCATTTACTTTTCGTCCTGAGTGTATATACACACATACATACATTAATTGCCCTGCAAACTGACATACATACTTTCAGGTCTCTTTCAATCTCTTCATAAGCTGCTGAAGTTAGCTGTTCGTCCCTGCAGTTGAAGGAAGCATTTGCCTTCTTATACAGTTCAAACCACTCCTGAAATTGCTCCTGGTTCACATTTTTGTATGCCAGAGCTAAAGTTCGAAGGCCTTCTCCAGCAAACTCCTATAATGTGAGCATACAAAAAATGCTGACCTATCTTGCAACGTATTGTCAGGACAACAAGATAATGTATGTGAAGTGCCTTGAAGCTATATCAGTCATTATTACTATTAATATCTGAATCACAAGAATCATTCTCTGACTACTGGAATATGCAATTAAAGCTGAATAAAAATGAGAAAGCAAAGTACACCCAAACCCAAGTATATGATTGTCAAAATCAGAATTACTGGTGTGCTAAATGCTCAAAGGCACATACTAGTTGATTTAGACCCTTCATCCAATGTCAGCATCTTCCACTATAGTATGATAAATTCATGTTGATTCACATAGACAGTTGCTTAGGGCAGTTCACACAATCAGTACTTGAGTAGGAGACATATCCTACCCAGGTTCAAGAGAAGTGAATGCTCCAGTTTTGTGATTGTATATAAGTGTAAAACAAGGAAGATGGCAGGAATGATCATTTGCTAAGCCTCAGCTGGGTAAGACAAGCGTGCCCTACTCAGATTCTATCTCCAACTTCAGAACGAGGTAAGAGGAAAAACTCTCCTAACCAGCTGGGGCTGAGCAGTCAGCCAAGCTTCCTGCTTCCCATCTTGTTTTAGACGCAAACACGGTCACAAAATGGGAGCACGCACAGCTCCCAAACATAGGTAGGACACGTCTACTACCCAAGTACCGATCATGTGAACGGCCCTCTTACTGTATCTTTTGAACACTGTATGCTTCTAACAACATTAATTAAGTTGGAATTATCTTATAGACCACAAATAGCATATCATTTTGTTTTGTTATCCAAAATATAGTTCTCCTAATTTATATATAAGCAGTGCACATTTCTTTTAAAACCCAGCAAATTTGGCTTTTACTGTGAAAATGGTAAACACATGATCTTGTTGAGCCTTGTAGAAAGTATTATTGGTTTATAACACTCCACTAACTGGCATTTTCAGCCATAAAAAGAACATTGCATGCTCCTTATTCTAGTAAACAAAATTATTATAGATTAACAAATAAACAGGAATCAAAAGACATCAACATTTAGTGGATTTGAAAAATTCAGTGGAAAAAAGCCACAGAATTGATTTAGCTGACTATGGAAATAAGAGACGTCTGGAATAACTGTGCTATTTTCACATGTAAACATATTTGCTTAACTTTATTATACGTGTTAGAAAATTCAAGGTCTCTAGATTTTTAACTGCAAAGTTCAAATTCTTGCAATTCTAGCCTTCCTTTCATTTAAAAAAATGATAATAAAGAACTTCTGGGAAAGATTAAAAGAAAGTCAAGAAAGCTCCATTAAGGAGACAAAGCAATAGTTATGTTTGTAACCAATATTACTAAACTGTATACCAAATGTCAAAGGCATATTTTGGTTATATAGTTGTGGAATGGTTTGTGTTAAACATGAATACTTACAAAGAACATGAACTCTATTTTTTTTTAAAGGAATTGAGAACTTAATCTGGTTCTCCTTGAAAGTTCACATTAGGTTAGAACTGAACAAAAGGTGCTGAAGGATACCTAAAATGTGATAATTACCTGTGAAATCATTCCTGTTCCAGAAACCATTGGAATCTGGGAATATTCTATACAAATTTATTACTTTATCATATTTTATACAGCCTGATATATACATCTCTAGGCAGTATGCACAATCCAAATTACAATATAAAAACAAAATTAAAACACTTTCACAGAATAAAAACAATTAAAAACAGTTCACAAAGTGAAACAAAATAATTTCACAGGATAAAAACAATTAAACAGTTTAAACTTAATTTTAATTAAAAGATTGAGAGAACAGGTGTGTCCTAAGGATATTTTGCTGAGCATGTAATCAAACTTCTCCTGGACTTTTAAACTGCATAAAATTGCATCTTGGCATAAAATGCCATTTCCTGGCTTTTTGAACTTCAGGAGAGAAATTGCATGGTGGGCTGTTCCCCCACCAAGGAATCATAGGGACATAGGAAGCTGCCTTACAGTGACTCAGACCATTGGTCCATCTAGCTCAAGATTGTCTACACTGACTGGCAGCAGCTCTCCAAGGTTTCAGGCAGGAACAGAGGTGCACCTAGGTAATTTTGGAGCCTGGACCTAGCGGCCTTTGGAGGCCCCACCCCACCCCAAATTAAGTATCATCATGCTCAGCCGGGTGACCACACCACCTGGGACAGATTAAAGAGTATTTGGGGTGGGGGGAGGGACTGTGGAGACCCTGGACTTCAGCCCGGAAGTCCAGGGGTAAGAGCACCTCTAGACAGGAGTCTCACCCAGCCCTACCTGGAGATGCTAGGGACTGAGTCTGGCTGGGACCTTCTGCAGGCAAAGCAGATGCTCTACCGCTGAGCTATGGCCCCATCCTGCAGACAGAAAACAAGCATGTCAGGGAAAAGCAGGGCCTGCTCCAGATTTCAGGGGCCTACCCCCCAGAGGGCTCTCTCCTACTGGGTGGACTTCCACAAGACTCCCCCACCAGGGGCAGCAGCAGAGAAGGCCAGTCCCTGAGTGGCCACCAAACGACCCGGTGGCAAATGCAGACAGACCTCTCCAGATTATCTCAGTGGGTGGTGGGGTTCATGACGAAGAAGATGTTCTCTTAAATACCCAGGGCCCAAGCTGTTTAGGGCTTTATAGGTTATAACCAACACCTTGTATTTTGCCCAAAAGTGTAGCTCCTTCAATACAGGAGTTATATGGTCTCTCCGAGATGACCCAAAGACCAACCTGGCTGCCGCATTCTGGACCAACTGTAGTTTCCGGACTACATACAAGAGCAGCCCCACATAGAGCACATTACAGTAATCCAGTCTGGAGGTTACCAGCAAATGTACCACCCTTTTGCGGTCGTTCATCTCAAGAAACAGATGCAGCTGGTGTATCAGCCGAAGCTGATAGAAGGCACTTCTGCCCACTGCCTCAACCTGGGAGACCAGGAAGAAGGTCCAGAAGCACCCCTAGACTGAACAGGCAGATCAAAATAGTCTCTTGAGTTCTGACCCTGCACAATGAGTACCTCCGTCTTATCTGGATTCAGTCTCAGTTTGTTATCCCTCATCCAGCCCATCACCAACTCCAGGCAGGCATTTAGGGAGGTCATCTCCTGATGATGCTGACATGGAGTAATAGATTTGGGTGTCATCAGCATACTGATAGCACCCTGCACCAAATCTCCTGATGATCTCTCCCAGCGGTTTTATGTAGATGCTAAACAACATTGGAGACAATATGGACCCCTGAGGCACACCATACAAGAGTTCAGATTTTGAAGAACAGTCTCCAATGGACACCATCTGGAACCTACCCGAGAGGTAGGAGCGGAACCACCTCAAATCAATGCCTCCAACTCCCAACCCCTTCAGACGCTCCAGAAAGACACTATGGTTGATAGTATGGGAAGCCGCTGAGAGGTCCAAATGGACCAACAGAGTCACACTTCCTCTGTCAATTCCCAGTTGGAGATCATCCATCAGACCGACCAAGGCAGTCTCCACCCTATAGCCAGCCCAGAAGCCAGTTTGAAATGGGTCATAATCAGTTTCCTCCAAGACTGTCTGGAGCTGGGAGGCCACCACCCTCTCAACCTTCTTCCTTTTACTTCTGGTTCTCAGAAAGACGGCAAATACTATTTCATATGGAAAAACTCTTGGGGAGTCTACTGAGTTTTCCTAGATTGTACTGAGAACTTATACAGACTGTTTAGCAATTTAATGTTTTTTACCACTGATGTTTACATTTGTTTTAGTGTTCTGGTGTTTGATGGAGAATTATATTACATGCTTTTTTATGTTAGATGCCGTTTGTCCCCTATTCCAGCACTGGTCTGGAAGCAAATGGCAATTAGTGCTATAGAGAGAGGAGGATATGAATCCTCTCTTCCCCAAAGAGAAGCATGTTCGGGAGCTAGAGGGGCTATGCAGGTTTATGCTCAAGCAAGGTTGGGACATCTTCTGTGTCCTCTGGGCTTCATAAGACGGTTGAGGAGAGTCCTCCTGAGCTGCTTCTCAGGATCATCCCTTCACTGTGGCTGGGGATGACAGGAATTGTTGTTCAACAGCAGCTGGAATGCCAAAGGTTGCCTACCCCTGCTCTAAGGGATGGAGGGATGCATTATTCTAGGGGTGGGAGTCCTCCCTGTCTCCTTCATGGAGGTTTCTAGGAAGATGGCTGCTGTGCTCATTGCTGCCCATGGTTCAGGAACCTAATCCTTTCTGTCTTTGGAATCTTCAAGCCCTTCTCTGACACTGAGGGTTGGGGTCCCTGGCCATTTCTTGGACCATGGCCATTTCTCCTGCTGCCTGGAAGACTCTTTTGGAGGTGGGATATAAATTTAAACAAACAAGTTAAAACAAAGAGTCAATTTAGGTCAAATCCAATGGATCATAGAGTGGTTCAAGATTTCATGGTCCTAATCCGGCATGACAAAAGCATTATGCTCTTAGAGAAGGCTGTAAATATTGGGGGTGTGGGGTGTATCTCTGTGTGTGTAGTGATTTAGCACCCTGAACCATGAATAAAAACACATTTTATGGATTAATCCAAGGTTAGATTGATATGGTGCAGCTTTATAGTCTTGGGCTACACTTATTTACTACTGTTAATGCACTCTGTCAATGTCAGAAGGCCAGAACACATGAAAACTGCTCAGATTAACCTGGGTGGAGTACATGTTGAACAAGGCCAGCACGAAAGATGCTTCCCCATTGTCAGGATAAACACAGCAGTAGTCAGTTTACATAGAACCGTCACTGCCGGGCTCAGTACCACAGTTTGCACATTATATTCTATTTTTACTTTTTGATCTTTAAACACAAAACCACCATCAATTTGAAAGGAAGGTTTTTCCAGCATGACATGGCCTATTGTAATCACTTAGGATGATCCTTTGGCTAATCATCCCAACTGTTTCTTAGTTGTCAGGAGATAGATAGATAGATAGATAGATAGATAGATAGATAGATAGATAGATAGATAGATAGATAGATAGATAGATTTTATTTATTTAAAAGGGTAGACACCAGTCCTTTGCTACCACCATTTGGATAGCAAAGGAAAACTTCAGATGTATTGCTATGTATTTTATCTTTTAATCTTCAGTGAGTACTAATGCATACAATTATGTTTGCCAGTCTGAAGTATAAGACTTCCCCACATGTGATTCAGCAACCAACAGTGGGCTAGGAAATGTCTGAAGCATCATCATATATACGTACACATTAAGAGAAAAATACTGTAAGCTGCTCTGAGCCCATGGGACAGAGTAGATACAAAATAAAATACTATTTCTATCTCTTCTTTTATCCAACAGATGTTACACAATAATTAATCTTGACTTCAGTATATTGCTGTTGTATCATGTTATACCGGAATAGTACACTAGTACAGTACTTCATACAAAGTGTAAATTAAACAGATGTCTCCAGCATACTTTCCATTACTCCTAGCTCAATAATGCCTGCTTTATTTCCAAGCCTTCTCCTAAATATTCTAAGACTTTTTTTTTTCCATCTACAAATTTACGAGTTCTCTGGCCCACGTACCATGCAAGGGGATGTGGACAGCTTGAGGACTATCCGGGCCCGTGTGCGTGTGTAAGCCCCCAACAATGGGGCTACACTGCAGGGCAGCCCCACTCTGTCCTAACAGCTCCCGTGCATACAGTTATGTGATGCAGCACCTATTAATTCCAGTGGGTATTGCGCCATACAATTCTGTGTGTGGAGCCCTTAAGATGCAGTGCAGCCCCATACAGGGGCGTAACTATTATAGGGTAAGGGGAGAGAGTTGCCTGGGGGCCCACTGATAATGAATACATTGAAGTGGTTAATAGCTTCTGCCTTTTAGGAACAACCATCAACAGTAAAGGATCCAGCAGTCAAGAAATATGTTGCAGACTAGCACTTGGTAGGGTTGCAATGAAGGCCTTGGAAAGGATATTTAGATGCCATGACGTGTCTATACCTACAAAGAATCATTTGGACAATGGTTTTCCGTGTGACACTCTATGAATGCAAAAGCTTTGAAGAAGCAAGATAGAAAAAGCACAGACACTTTTGAAATTTGGTGCTGGAAAAGACTTTTGAAGATACCATGGACAGCCAGGAAAACAAACAAATGGATCATAGAGCAAATCATTCCAGAATTTTCACTCGAGGCACAAATGACCAGGCTCAAACTATCATACTTTGGGCACATTATGCGAAAACCCAGCTCCCTTGAGAAGTCCATAATGCTGGAGAAAGTTGAAGGAAAGAGAAGAGGGCGACCAGCAGCAAGATGGATGGACTCGATTGTGACAACAATGAATGCACCACTGAGAGACCTTAAAGGCCAAGCTGAAGACAGATAATCCTGGGCGCTTTCTGGATTAGACCCTACAACGGGGTCAGGACATATCTCAGAAGTGTGCTTCCACACTTTCTGCATCCTGACACCACAGCTCCTATGCGGACAGCAGGGTGCCATTCACATTTCCAATGCCTTGCTTCGAATTTAATCACTGCGAAGTAGAGCTAGGGTGCCGTATATCCAGCATACAGAAGTTGCTGTTTTGTCGGGTTGTTAGTTGCTGCGAGACTGCTCCCCCTACTGTTTACGATCTGAATGCGACTTGCCCAAATGGAGGCATTTTGCTGCTGAAGAGCAGTTGGTCTTGAAAGCACCCTGGAGAGAATCTATCTATGTGGTTGCTAAGTCGACACCAACTTGACGGCACTTAATATCTCTCTCTCTCTCTCTCTCTCTCTCTCTCTCTCTCTCTCTCTCACACACACACACACACACACACGTAATATCCTGTCAGGCTTTTGTATGTATTTCTTTTTCTGTATTGGTCAGTGACTGTAATAAAGATACTGAATTGAACCTCCTCCGAGAAGTGTCTTTGAGGCCCCCGTTACCTGCTTTTAAGTGGACACTTTAGACAATTTTGTTTCAACTTCTTTTCTTTTTTTCACTAAGCCTTTGAGGATCTAGTGTTTTACCATTTCTGCATGGTTTTGTTCCGTTTTTTATATGTCATCTACATTGTATTTTATATTGTTCCACAAATTCTTTTATGAGGATTTATTCTGTAAGCCAGTGTCTGCTTTGCAGACAAAGGAGGAAATCAGAATGCAAGTGTTATTTTAAATAAAACTTATGATAGCCAGTTCTGTCATCAAGCATAAAACAGAGAGGGAGAAAGGTACCTATTATAGACATTCTTTTCCTGTCATTGTTGAAATCCAAAATTGCCAAGAGCCAATAAGTCACAAGTTTGCCCATTTCTTCTACAGTGATTGCCTCTGGAGTCTGAGACTTAAAGATAAACCCAACGTTTCGGGCAGCAGTCACAAGAGCACCTTCATCAGGTGATTGTGCTTGGTAGATCAGTTTCCCTAAAACAATGAAAAAACAAAAACACCTTTTAGGTAACACTACTGAAAACACAATTTTTTTTTTAACAAAGTCTAATGAATTGCAGAACTAATGAACGATACCTTATGCAAAACCTATTTCATTATTATTATTTATTATTATTTATTCAATTTCTATACCGTCCTTCCAAAAATGGCTCAGGGCGGTTTACACAGAGAAATAACAAATAAATAAGATGGCTCCCTGTCCCCAAAGGGCTCACAATCTAAAAGAAACATCAAATAGACACCAGCAACAGTCACTGGAGGTACTGTGCTGGGGGTGGATAGGGCCAGTTACTCTCCCCCTGCTAAATACAGAGAATCACCACGGTAAAAGGTGCCTCTTTGCCCAGTTAGCAGGGGTTACATTACATCTGTATGTACTCCAGGCAAAACATGCTTGTTTACAGAAAACAGTAGAATCATGTGGTATAGCTCTTTCTGGATTGTACCACTTCATGCAGGAAAAGAGGCATACCCTGTGGCTATTGGAGACCCAATGTGGTGCAGTGGCTACAGCTTTGAACTTATACATAGGCACCACCGGGTGGCAACTATCCACCCGCACACAGACCCGACAAATAACTTGTTCCTCCACCTACCCACCATTGCTGGATCCTTGTCATTACTTGAAGAAAAGACACTTTTCACATGCCCAGAGTATTTTCTGTTGTTATCTCAATTCCATTGTTATTCATGGATCACAAAAACACACAAAGTTATACAACTGAATCATAAAGTGGAAATTAAAGTAAGGCTCCAATTCTAAGCGCGCTTACTTGAATGTTAACTCCACTGAAACCAGGAGGACTTACCTCAGAGAACATGTTTAGGATGGCAGCATTAAATGTGAACTACAACATTATTTCACTTTCAGAAACCCAACGTGTGGGACAAAACTTCCCCACTCCCTCCAAAAATATATCTCCTCGCCAATATTTTTCTGATATCACCACTAGACTTTGACCAAACAAACACCATTTGAGATCCCCAGTTCCAGTCATCAATCTGGCTTATCTCAACGAGTGGTCAGGAGGATAAAATGAGGGTGAGGAGGATCATGCATGCTGCCCTGAACTCCTTGAAGGAAATATGTAATATGTGGGATATTCTAGACAACCTACACGATGTAGGCATGGCAAGCATGGTGGACTTTGTCATTGGGCCTTTATGGATTAGGAGTTTGTAGCCATTTTGAGCAGGACTGATTAAACGGGTACAGTCCATTGTGGATCCTCCCTCCCGCCCCCACAAAAACCCCACAAGCTCCATGGAAATTAATGGGAACTGCAGAAGCTTATTTGGTTGTTTTTAATGTTATGAGAACAGAAGTACTGCAAAGCACAAATGGATCCCAGGTCTGATGTGTGCAGCGCAGGTAACGAGAAGAACTTCAACGCTCACTTGTGGGTACTTCTCAATGTCGTAAGAATCAGGCATTCGTTGCTCCAAAACACAGAGTGAGATTTTGGAAGCCAAGCACTCAGATTCTACTCAAGTGATTCAGTAAATACGCATCAAAACTTATCCTTTTATGGCTGGAAACAGCCTCTGTGGAAAGGTCAGTAGATTTTGTATGAGATCTAGCCAATAAACAGATAAAAATGAGTAATTTCCTCAGTACCAAAGTTTAGTCATCATAACATAAAATGTCTTCCTGAAGCACATTTGTGTGACAGACTCAGCAGTGGGGATTAATTCAAGCCAGGGCTTAATTCTGGAACCTGCTTCTATTGCCAGGGTTTTAACCCCAGTACATGTCAAAAGTAATTTGGGACAGGCCTATATTTACAGCTCACCTGGGGCTAGTAGTGACTACTCCTAAGCAATGATCCCTATAACAAGGAATCCCAGATGTTGACTACAACTCCCAGCATCCCCAGCTGCAGTGACCTTTGCCTGGGGATGCTGGGAATTGTAGTAAACAACAACACTTGGGATACCCTATTATAGGAAATACTGCTCCCAAGGTGAGCACATGAATTCCAAATAGCATCTGTGGAGGGTGGGGTGCGGGGGAGGAAGAAGCCAACCCCACCCATTCTTGAACCATGAAAGGCAGTACTGAGATCAGTGCACGTGCAGCTGGATCCGCCTTCCTTCTCCAAATCCCAAGGGGGGCTGTTGGAAGAGAAGCACTAGCAGTTTACCTGAGCAGGGCTGGGGAGGAGGCATTGCCCCCGCTTGGGATACACAGAAACTCCCTGATAACTATACAAGTGCTGATTATTAGCATGTTGGAACCCCTCCACCACCCAACATTGTCAAACCAGCTTTTGAGTTGACAGAGGCATCCCAACATTCTTCACCCATTGATACGTTCAGATGATGTAGACATGGGCAGAAGAACAGGTGAGTGGTGGGGTGGGCACTCACCATAAATAGTTCCTTCCTACTTACTTTCTGTGCATCATCAGAACCCAAAAACAGTTCGTAGCCCAAAGTCCCTCAGAGAGCTTCATGGATGAGCAGGATTCAGGTCTCCCTTGTCCAACTGCAACATACTGGGGCTATTCAAACGCACAGGCGAAACTGGGTTAAGGAAGCCCAGCCCTGTTTTGCCAGCACATGTGAGCTGCACGGCTCCCAGAGGTGGGGCGACAATCTCACTTAGGGAGCCTACCGCTTAGCCTGGGTTTGGGGTGTAAGGGCACTCTTAAACCGGGCTTAGTGCTTGTGTGTCAGTGCCGCGCAACTGCGAGTGGCATCTACACACGAGTAGCCTCCCAGCCAGTGCTGGGATGATCCCTATAATCCACTGCCCTCTTGCATGGTGCATTATAGGAGTTCCGGAGGCAGGGAAGACACATCCCAGCCCACGACCCTCCATGCAGTAGTAGCAATCGTCCGAGAGGGAGATCCACCCACCCAGAAAGAAGGAGCCCTTGATCGTCTGCCGGGGAGATAAGCAATCTAAGGCTTCCTGAGGGCTCACAACCTGTTACACTACATGTGCCATTTTAACAAGAGTGATTGCAGTGAGAATTTGTACAAAAATTTGGGGGGAAATAATGTAAGTCTTTAAAAAATTTCATCTGATTCTTCAGGAGCCTTTTAAAAAAAACAAACCACATACACTTAAGTACCTTTGGAACAATAGAGCTCATTTATAATTAAGCCAATAGAGCTCATTTATAATTACTCGGTGCTTTCGAACACAAAGTCCCCAACCATTTTTTGTAGCCAAACATATTCATCAACTTCTATCAGCATCAAATCAGCAGCATGGCTTTTCACCATAAATCGAAGATTTTGTAGCGTCTGAAGTTGAAAAATCTGAATCCATACAAACCAAAGCAAGACAATTACACATTATGAGATCATGTCTCAAAACAGATACGCACAAGTGCTAGCCAAGTTGTGTTACATCTGAGTTAATCACTAGTGCATGGCCCATCGCTTTCTCTTCAGATCTGCCACAGCAGCAGGACAACACTTTGTGATCCAGTTAAAACAAAGCATGCCTTAGTAGCTAGGCTTAAACCACCATAACCAACAACAGTACTCACCCCCCAAATATCAGCCATATCCAGACCACCACATTGTGTAAAATTTCATATTTATGTATTGACTTTGCGATCATAATGAATTTGTAGCATTTCCAAATAGTGCAAGAAGATATTACAATCTTATATCTTGCCGGCAATGGTGACCTATTTATTTTGAATTCATTAGGCTAGTTCACATGACCCTAGACAGGGTTGGAGGAGTGCCCAGCCAAGGTAGGGGAGCTGTGCATGCTCCCAATCTGTGGTCATATGAATAAACAGCATGGTAGTAGGAGGGGGGCGTGACTGAGTGAGAGGCGGGAGCTTGGTAAGGTGAGTGCGCCCTACCCAGATTCTCTCTCCAGAGGTGCACCTAGGTAATTTTGGAGCTCCGACCTAAAAGCCTTCGGAGCCCCCACCCCCGCAAATTAACTATCATCATGTTCTGCCAGGCAACCACACCACACTAAAGAGGACTGGGGGTGGGGCAGAGGCTGTGGAGGCCCTGGACTTTGGCCCTTGCTGCTGCAGTTCTGTATAAGAACAACTCTGCTGGATCAGGCTCAAAGCCCATCTGTAGTCCAGCATCATGTTTCCCACAGTGGCCCACCAGATCCCCTTGGGAAGCCCTCAGGCAAGAGATGAAGGCCTGCCCCCTCTCCTGATGTTGCTCCCCCTGTAATTGGTATACTTGACCCTGAGGCTGGAGGTGAAACTAAAGCCATCAGACTAGCAGACATTGATAGACCTGCCCTCCATGATTTGCTTAATCCCCTTTTAAAGTAAGGTGTGGGTTTGGTTTGGTTTTCACTGCTGAGTTTGTTGTTTATTTAATTTGTTTTATTTGGGTTTTTCATTGTTGCTTTAACTAATGATTGTTTGCCACCTTTGATGTTTTTCTACAGAAAGAACAGCCACGTTTCCATATACCTGTTAACCAAGTGGTGGGCATTTTGCTTGTATAAGACATTCCTCAAGCTACAAACATCAGTACATGCAAAGAAAGCTCCATGACATATTACATTAAGGAAGTTCCCATCTTACAAATGTCAGCCCACACATATAAACAAGTCTTTCCTCGAGGAAACTATATGCATTCCAAGTTAGGAATGTCCGATTTACAAACCAACTGCTGGAACACAACCCATTTGTAAGCTGGGGACTTCCTGTACAGTTGGGGGCTTCCTGTACAGTTGGGGGCTTCCTGTACAGAAACGTAATTGCTTCCAGGAGCTTTCCAAAATGGGCGGCTTTACTGCGACAGGAAGTGCCTAAACTTAAGCCATTTTGAGCACTGCATCAAAGTGCAACTTTTTAAAAGACACATCAAATGCACAGTAACTGTGAATCGTCAGGAGCAAAGCTGAATAAAGGCCATTGGGTGTATGAAGGGCACTTCTGCCCCTGTCCTCACATCCCTGTAAATGGTTCCCTTGTATTAACTCCCTGCCAAGCCTAAGTGTAACAACTGCATTTGGGAAAGCTCCAGTGAGAGAACATTGAGAGAAATGAATGGAACTACAGATCAGATCACACACACACACACGGATTCTAGCTGGGAGTTATTCACACTTGGCTTCAGGCTTTGGGGTAAACGTTGAGCGAAACCACTTCAAAGTACACTCACAGCATTGAGGGAAACATCCCCTCCCCTCTGCTCTCGGTTTTCTTTTGAAACAAGTCACATGGCAGCAGTCAGTGTTTTCGTTCTAGCCAATGGGGGGTGGGAGAAGGAGAGAGAGCTCCCTGCAGAGATAGATCTGCATTTCTGAAGAGAGCATGCCTCTTATCAGGCTCATGATTTCAACCTCAGTGCCTCTCTCATTTGCTCCAGTGTTTTCAGAAAAAGTAGCTTAAAACCAGCATTTTAAAAACCCGGACATACGTCTAGATAAGTGTAGTGATTCTCATCACAAAGCCCGGTTTCTGTGTGGAGTGGGTCCAAAAATCTTGAAGGGACCTTGAGGTAAGTTTGGCTCGGGGTATGAACTGTTGGATATGGAGTTCCAGTGCATCGATCTTTTGCACCAACTATCCTACTAGGGGCATTGGGAGTAGAGATAGTGAGTAAGGGTCTCCCTAACTGTTCTACCTGTCTCTACTCTATGACCCCTGATCTGACTCTTCAGCACTTCCTGTGCTGAGTCACAATCCTTCCTTTCATCCTAGAGAGAAGATGGAAACATCTCTCTCTCTCTCCTTACCTATTCATTATGTAGTCCTTTAGATTAGGATT
This sequence comes from Hemicordylus capensis, assembly GCF_027244095.1. NCBI lineage: Eukaryota > Metazoa > Chordata > Lepidosauria > Squamata > Cordylidae > Hemicordylus > Hemicordylus capensis. The sequence continues at coordinate 11,857,549 of NC_069666.1, read as the reverse complement.
AGGTCTTTCCTATCCAAGTGTACTTCACCAATAAATACTTAGTAGTTAGTTCTACAAGAATCTCCATGTGTTTGCTCTAAATAGCTGCAACAACTAAACCACCTTCTGCTACCTACTCTGTAACTGAAGTGTGCGCTCATTCCTTAGTGCTCTGCTGATTTACCGACTGGGGGTAAAAATTAACAACCCCCAACATGAACACTCTCTTCTGAAGGAGATTCGGGCAGAAGCCCGGTGTGTAAAGCCTCATGGAGGCTAAAGTGAAGAGCAGAACTTGGGCTTCTACACTTCCTCCACAACTCAACTCCTATGTAAACTGAACTCAGAATATCTCTGGTCCTCCCCAAGTAGGGTCAAGGAAATCTGGAGCTCAAACACACACTGGCTCTTCCCAGTTTACCTGGTACCTTCTTTCCTAGCAATTACTTTTGGCTGACCGACCTTTTGCCCATTGCAATGATCTGTAAGATTCAGATTCTGTTATGGATTATACTTTTTGCATTTCTGTTTTAGCCACTAGCCAATATAGAAAAAAAATCAAACTCCGCTAAACTAAATTCAACCACGCTGTGGTAAAGGGAAGGAAGAAGAAAGGGAACAGGGTGCAGGTTCCCCCTCCCTGCTCCAGTAGAATTCTAGTAATGAAATATTGTCTAAACCAGTTGTTGTTGGCCTACAACCCCCATTATCTCCGGTCACAGTGGCCAAGTAGCCAGGGATCATGGGAGTAGATCATTGACTCCCTGATCAGTCAATGAGTCCCTGCATCTTTCATGAGCTTACCTGGGATTTTCTCTTCAGACAAGACTGTATGGCAGAGAGAAAGGAGCCTAAAGAATTCATGTACTTCTGAATCTCCTGATTTAATTGATTCAATCAAGCTGTGGTCATAAAAACAAAATTTGAGGTCTGCTAATGGGTTAAATGAGAAATCCAGTGGCATCGTTTTCTGTGGAAGAGAGCAAGACAGAGGGGAAACCCCAGTTACTACAGAGAAAACATGACTATACGTGACATTTTTGTTGACCTTACCAAAAATAAAAATAAAAATAAAGGTCTGGGTATTAAAAGATCTGTCTGCTCTGTAATTGCCTAGCTGTGGTCTGCCTCAGAGCCAGGCCAGGCCTGACTGGAGGAAAGCTCTGAGAAAAGACTTGTGCAGAGATGCAATCCTCCCACAAAGGGTGGGTTCTGCTGTGTCGAGTTGGTGTCGACTCCTGGCCACCACAGAGTCCTGTGGTTGCCTTTGGTCATGTACAGGGGGGATTTACCATTGCCTCCTCCCGTACAGGATGAGATGATGCCTTTCAGCATTTTCCTATATCACTACTGCCCGATATAGGTGTTTCCCACAGAACCAGCAACCTCTGGCTTGCTAATCAAGTCATTTCCCCACTACGCCATTAGGTGTCTTTGCAGTGGAAATAACTGAATGATTCAGTCGTATCCAAAGCAGGAAAATGTTTCACCCCTGGTAGGGGCCAAGTGGAAGAAGGAACAGTGTTCCCTGTAACAGGGTATCCCAGATGTTGACTACAAGACTGCAAAGCCCAAGGCCATTGCAGCTGAGGATTATGGGAGTTGTAGTCAACAACATCTGGGAATCCCTGTTACAGGAACACTGCCTGTGAGTGGACATTTTGAGGTCCCTGCACACTAGCAATTTTCTCCCAGACCACTATTTGGGAATTATTGAGCAAGAGAATGAAAATTCATTGTCATTTTCTTTTGTCAGAGACAAGAGCTGGAAAAGTTTCTGTTCCCCATCTCTACAAGTCCAAGAAAACTGACTGCCAGTGATGTCCTGGCTGCTGCCTCCTGGCATGTGTGTCATTGCACTTCGCTTGACAAAAAAAAGCTCAAGTGTTTGTTATTGTTTTGCCTTTTAAGATTTAGCCTGAAAAGCCTTTATAAACTGTATCACCACTGACAACCTCTCCCATTAGCTCCAGAAGTATACAAACCTGCTTTCACTTGAGGGTTTTGCCCCTGGGCATGAAAAGAAAAGACTTATTATATTACTTGGAGTTTATTAGGGCCATAACTTTTATAATAATCCTTTGCAGAAAATGTAAATAGCACGAAAAAATGCAATCACTGTACTTCTAAATGCTTCTCTGAAGCTGGAACAAGAAGTTGGGTGGCCAGCAAGCATCTCAGAAACCCTGCCTCTGGGTGTCTTTCCACCCTCCTGAGTGGAAAATGGTGACAGCAGCAGGGAATGAGAAGCAATGGGAAGGAGACAGGGCCAGCTCTATGACTTTTGGCACCCTAGGCAAAGTATGACTCGGGTGCCCCCTACCCCCCATTCATTTCAAACAGGGGTGGGCAAACTGTTGACAGCTGGAGGGCCAAGTTTGCCCACCCTTGGTTTAAATTTATATTCTGTAACATACAGAATACAGTTTTAACTGAACATGGGGTCCAGCACCAAAGTCACACTTGGTGGCTGGTTCTGGCTGGAGCGGAAGAAAGAGATTATACTTTTTAAAATCCATAAGGCCACTGCCACTGCCAACCCATGCCAGAGTCAGGCTCCACAGAGTCCACACCTGCCACGCACCATGCCCCACCACTCACCTGACCGATGCGCGTGCCAGGCTGACCCCTCCAACAGCTGTTGTGAATGCACATCAGACAGGTGAGCAGCGAAGACACACAGCAGGAGCGGACCCTGGGCAGAGCAGGGCAGGGCACCGCATTTGTGCATGTGTTTGTCTGTCTGAACACTTGCTGTGGGTAGGGATGTGCCCGAACTGGTTCGGAGGCCATGCTGGAGGCCTCCGAACCGGTCCAGTTCCGAGCTGGTCCGGTGGTTCGGCATGGAGGGGGGTTGTAGCTTTAAGGGTGGGGGGGTGGTACTCCCCCCCCCCCGCCGCCGCTCTTCCCCCTCCGGTGCTGTGTTTTTTGATAAAGATTCTGGGGCGGCAGCATTCCTCCCTGCCCCCATTGTTAGCCTGCCAGTGCTGAAGTCAGTAACATGCATGCGCCCGTTCCGCCGCGCGTGCGCACCCACCACCGCCACGCGCGCGCTCCACAGACGTCACACGTCAACATGTCACGTCTGCGGAGCACGTGCGTGGCAGCGGCAAGTGCGTGTGGGAGGCGGAACGCATGTTGGTTTACAACTTTACATGGGGGGGAAATTGTGGGCCTTCTAATTACGATTATTACTATGTTGCTAATGTGAGGTGGAATACAGAAGAGAAATTGAAAGTACATTCTAGTAAGTAAGCAAGCGGGGGTATAGCAACCATGGAGCAAGGGGCAATGACTGTCCCCCAGCCGCCTGTTGGGGGTTGTTAATTTTACCCCCGGTAGGTAAACAGCAGAGAGCACCCACTCCAGTTACAGAGTAGGTAGCAGAAGATAGTTTAGTTGTTGCAGCTATTTAGATCAAACACATGGAGATTCTTGTAGAGCTAAATACTAAGTATTTATTTGTTAAGTACACTTGGATAGGAAAGACCTAATCCTAATCTAAAGGACTACATAATGAATAGGTAAGGAGAGAGAGAGAGACGTTTCCATCTACTCTCTAGGAGGAAAGGAAGGATTGTGTGACACAGGAAATGCTGAAGAGTCAGATCAGGGGTCATAGAGTAGGGACAGATAGGGAGACCCTTACTCACTGTCTCTACTCCCAATGCCCCTAGTGGTCATTACAATAGTTGGTGCAAAAGGTCGATGCACTGGAACTCCATTGGCCTCTCCTGCACCCAGCCAGAGACCAAAGCACTCACTGGCTCGGGGGGGGGGGGACGGGGGACACACTTGCCAGCCAGCCAGCGTTTCAATGAAACACTGACTGGAAAAAGATGGGAGAAGGTCCAAACAGACCCTCTCCTAGGCAGTGGCCCCAACCTCTGCGTCCGATGCAAGGGGGCAGGGCCAATGATGAAAACAGGGCCTGTCAGCCCAAGGAGAGCTTCCCTTCCCCAGTCAGCGGTTTGTGGAATCGCTGACTGGGAGCTCCTTTCCTGGCCTCCTTGAGAAGGCAGGTAAAGCAGCTCCCAGTCAGCGATCCCGAGGCTGACGGGCCTCATTCTCAGCATTGGCCCCACCCCCTTGCACCTGACATCAGATGCAGGGGGTGTGGCTTGTGGGTTAACACTTCACACACACAATGGTAAAGCTTAGAGGACTTTGTCCTCTAGCCGTGGCCAAGCTCCCCACGGCCCTGCAGTGTTCTCTCTAGGTTTTTTTCGTCTGTGTGCAGAATGAGTTTTGTTCTGGGCAGCAGTATCAAGGCAGTGTGTGTGCACATGCATCAGAGTGGGGCCTTCCTGTTTAACCTGAGTGGGATCTAAAATTAACTGAGCAGACATCAAAAACCATGTGAGCAGAGGGAACACTGCACCTCTGCAAACATGAGTTTTATATTCATATTATACGCTAATGTACGTCCCACATGAAATAACCTTTTACTGTACTGAGTCAGACTAGTCGCCTATCCACCATAGTCTTGTCTAGTCTGATGGCCAGACAAGATGTAATTTTAAAACTTATCATTGTTTAGTTTGGGAGGGTGCTTGACCCTTTAATTCTGAGCTGTTTCCGCACTGTTATCCCCCCCCCCGCCTCCCAGAATGCTAGAACTTCATAGGCATTACTGCAGCAAATTGCACCTTCAGAGACAAATATCAGCCAGGATGGGTGATTTTCAGTGGGAAGACAAAACGTTCTGCTCCAGTTTGGGTTCCTATAAAGTTATTTTAAGATTTTTTTAAAAACTACCAACTAAACTATGACTCATATAACATCACATCTAATTTGGACCTGACTTCAGTGGCTCTCCAGTGTCCTGGGCAGGAGTCCTTCTCAGCCCTAATACCGGAAATCTCTTTTGCACCGGAGATGCTGAGGCTTGAACCCGAGACCTTCTGGGTGCAAAGCAGGAGTGCTACTGCTATGCTAACATGACCTCAGCATGCAAAAATACCCTATTAATCCTGTAGTAATGGTGGCAAATGTTTTGGCAAACATGCCACAAGCAGAATCCAGCTTTAGGGCCCCAGCATTAGGGATGTGCACGGAACTGGTTCGGAGGCCCTTTATGGGCCTCCGAACTGGTTCGAAAGCCTCAGGGGTCTTCCTTTAAGAGCAGGGGAGGGTGCATTTACCTCCCGCTGCTTTTTCCCTGCCGGCGTCCATGTTTCTTAATGCGTACCTCCCTGCCGCCCCATTGCCCTTGTCTTCCGGATATGAACGGAAGTCGCCAACACGAGGGCCAGCTTTACTTCCTGTCTCCTCCAAGTCCCTTTCCCTCTGTCCCAATTATCACGCTCTTCAGTTAGCATCCCGCCTCTCCTTCTTTCTCTCCACCTTAGTACTCTCAGGTTTGTTTCCAAGAGAGGCAAGAATTCCTTGTACTCATGTTCAGGAGAGAGCATGAACGCCATCCTTTAAAAAACAAACAAACCTTGAAAGATGAACTTTTTAATGCTTTTTAAACCATAATACTGGTTGACTCAAGAAACACCAGTTTACCATATGTTTTCCCATTAATCGAGCACTTATTAAAGGTCATGATGTTCTGAGTGAGAGTCCCAGTTTTGTCTGAAAAAATGTACTCAATTTGTCCCAGTTCTTCACTGAGAGTTGTAGTCCAAACTTTAGCAGGAGTATCGTCTTTGGAATAACACATTTTGTGATCCCAGTTGATGAAGTAGCTGTGCTCAAGCCGAAACACTTCCATGCTTTGAAAGTAACACAGATGGAAAACACTTGTCAGGATGCTTTATAGTATACCATACAAATAAAAGGAGGCCAAGCAAACAGTTGGTTCCTTGAATATAAAATATATATTCAATATTACAGTACTCTAGAACACTTGTATTCAGTCTTTTCAAACCCAGAGCTACCCTGTCCTGTAACATATAATCTACCTTCAGTATTTACAGAGAGGGATGAACACATATCGTATTTACCCGAATATGATTATTATTTATTATTTGAATAGAAGACGACCACGTTAAAAAATAGAGGTTATACCTGTTTTTATCCAAAAGGAACAGCACTCTGAATTTAAGATGACCGCCCAATTTCTAACATCCAAGAACTTGTGGGGGAAATCCTAGTCTTTGATTCAGGTAAATACAGTATGATGGAAGATTTAAAGGTAGGTCTCGGGTTCTGTCCCTATCTCTTGTCACTCTACTCCAGTGATCTTCACTGTTTTTCAAGTGGAGGCCAATTTGGCAAAAAACAAACAAACCTTCAACGTGAGAGTCATTTCCCACTGTGCTTTCCACCCAGTGTGTGTTTTCCCCAGTGCTGGGAGGGCCCTATATGAGAGACGGAGTCCTCTCTTAAAAGCTCTATAGGGAGAGCACTGGGAAGGGCTACACCTCTTAGCACTCCATGCACGCCTTCCAAGACGGTGCATGAGCTCAAGAGTTTTCCTTAAAGCAACCCCACTGGCACTGGGCAAAATGCAGCACTGCACAGCAAGAATGTCATCTCCGCACGGTATCAGGGGGACTATGCCGGGTATTCACCTTTGGCCAAAGCTTCACACAGGCCCAACAAGCAGTTAATCAGGTGGCCACGCTTAGGGCTGATGGGGGCCACCAGTGGTCCCTGGGCCTTACAATGAACACTGGTCTAGTCTCTAGTAATGGCTCTCTTATAATAGGGTTGACCAAGGCCTCCAGCTTGAAGACCCACTAAAAGCACCTCTGTGGAACAGAATAAATATTTATCACACAATTCACTGATGATTCCCCAACCTTCCTTTCCAAATTTAACAGTGATCTCCAGGGCTCAGCACGGCACTTTCCAGACTAGACCCTACAACGGGGTCTGGACGTGTATCGGAAGTGTGCAAGCTTCCACACTTCCTGCGTCGTGACACCGCAGTCCCTTCACGGACAGCAGGGTGCCGTTCACATTTCCAATGCCTTGTTGCGAATTTAATCGCTGTGACATAGAGCAAGGACGTTGTATATCCGGCGTGAAAAAGTTGCTGGTTTTTTCTGTTAGTTGCTGTGAGACTGTTCCCCCTGCTGTTTATGGCCCGAACGCAACTTGCCCAAATGGAGACATTTTGCTGCTAATGAGCAGCTAGTCTGGAAAGTGCCCAGGCCTGCTCAACTTTGGCCCCCCAGCTACAACTCCCATAATCCCCAGTTAGAGTTGCTAATAGCCAGGGATTATGGGAGTTGTAGGACAACATCTTTAGGAGGGCCAAAGTAGAGCAGCCCTGTCCTACAGTGACTAAAAGGCTTGGACCTTGGGTGAAAGTTCTAGAACTTCAAGCTAGACTTGGAAAATGTCTCTCTTTATGTCCTTGTTGCCCAAATTTGATGCATGGGCATATCATTAAGAGGTCATCTTCACTGGATCTCAGAGACCATAACTGTAAACCACCATGAGCATCCCCGATGTGTTACAGAAATGTAATAGAATACATGCATACATACATACACACATACATACACCCATAATGGGGTATGTAGCAGGAGAAAGAATAATGTTTTTCTGTGTTAAATTTCGGAGCAGAAATAGCCTTTGTTTCAGATTAGAACAGTCTAAAAAAAATCTTCATAACTGGGAATGACTCAGTAGGAAATAGCTTCAGAATAGCCTATTCTTACCACAACACCATTGGCAATTTGTGGTGGGGCTTGCTACTGCCAAATGCCATTGCAGGAAGCAACATTATCCACTGCTTGGCATTTGCAGTTTTTGAGCAGACCAAGGGCAAGGGATGCGGGGTTTATATAGAGTGCATTCTGTACACTTGACTACTTTAAGTCAAATTTGATATGTAAAATTCTGCTACCTTTTACATACAGACATCACAGCTAAAGGTTACAGCATGCCACACCTCTCAGCGATGAGAGATGAGGAACTAATCAATTCAGGAACTAATTCTAGAAGTCTAGCTCACCCAGAAAAGCTCCCAAACTCAAGGAAAATGTTTCATATATCAAGATGCTTGGGACGACATGTAAGAAACGTCTCCCCCACCCATTTTATCATGGGCAATGTCCTGAGTCACTCTTTACTATACAAAAACCCAAGACAGAAGAATATAAAACCATTTTAAAGAGTAACTCTCAATACTGTGAACAGATGTACAGCTCATGATAAACAGCTGACTGGTACAGCTGCTCTGAGTAACAGAAGCTTGACTACCCAGTCACCCTCTGCAGGGGAAAAACAGGATTACACTCCTAAGGATGAATATGCATTGAAGGGAAAACTGGCATCTTACCTCACATATAATGAAATGGGCACAACCGAATTGAGTATGATAATATAGGACCAAAACATAAGAAACCCTGAAAATATAGAACTATTCACCACTTCACTCCAGTACAGGTAAATTCTGGATTTGATCCCAACCTGATCCTCCCAAACTCAATTTCCTATTGCCAGAATAATTCCCATGAATACCAAAAGTCCAAAAATCTGAAATGAGAGATGAACAATCAATCAGGTTTTCTTTCAGAATGATTATCCTGGCCTCAAACTTAGTACTAGTTGTTGTACCATGTTGAAAAGTGTATATACTACTCTTCAACCAAATTATCAAAGAGTTTCACTCAGAAAAAGAAATAAATGATAGATAAAATGGTTCCCTGTCGCCAAAGGCCTCACAATCAACTTACCTATTTAAGTGTAAAACCAAAATTGTACCTGTTTGCTCCACATCCTATTGGACAATGCATTATGCTATTGTCTAACCAAATAAGTACATAAGATGGATCAAAACTTCATATGGCACCAAAAATAAGAGTCAGCCCAAATAAACTGAAGGGAGGACCAGACTCCTCCAGGGTATTTTTCACACAGCAGGCTTTACTGCAAGTTTAAAGTAGCCCCCCAAAACCAATGCAAAAAGTGGATTTTTAAAATCCCAGAAATAAATTGGACTACACCCTAATGCACAATGAAAAACCCGAATTGTGTGTGAAGTGTTCCTGATAGCTTGCAGGGGCTTCGGGGTTAATCTGGCTGATATATGAACGCACACCCTCCATTCCAGAGGAGATGCGAGCTAAGAGTCCAGGGCGAAAAACACCCAGGCTTCATTTCCAAGATCACCTTGATGGATGGAGGAAGGGAGAGAGGAAACATAATGGAGCAACTCTTGGCTGAAAGTTACTCAACCACCACCACACAAGGGCTTTGGGGACAGAGGTGGCTTGAGGGATGAGCAGTGGCCTGGACCTTTGGCAGCTGTCCAACAATGCTGACTTCCGTCACCAGCCCACACTGATTATACTTATCTTAGTCTGCAAGTTTTGAATTGAGTCAGGGTACTAAAAAGCTTGATGTGAGAAATTAGAAACATTTTTACTTTTTTAATGCCTTGTTTCAGAGCCTTTAGCGTTGTTGTTTTTTGTCACCACATTATCAAATGTACATTCTGGGCTCATAAGAGCTTGACTCTCCTTCTGGGATATCAGGGCTTCTCGTAAGAGATGGTAGAGAAGAAAAGTGTGCCTCAGATGCTGTATGTTGCCATCCTCAAATTCTATCCTCTAGAGAGTTTCCACAGGAGACTGAAAAAAGACAGCTCACATTGCTCGCTCATTCATTCATTCATTCATTCATTTGATTTCTACACCGCTCTTCCAAAAATGGCTCAGGCAGTTTACACAAAGAAATAATAAATAGATAAGATGACTCCATGTCCCCAAAGGGCTCACAATCTAAAAAGAAACACAAGATAGACACCAGCAAGAGTCACTGGAGGTACTGTGCTGGGGGTGGATAGGGCCAGTTGCTCTCCCCCTGCTAAATAAAGAGAATCACCACGTTAAAAGGTGCCTCTTTGCCAAGTTAGCAGGGGTTAGCAGGGGAACCAAGTTAGCAGGGGACCAGTGTTCTCTGGGAAGAAGGAATAACTCTCACTAAAGTGGTTTGTAGCACAGACACTGCCCACTAGAAGGACTGGCTATATGTAAAGGTGCGTATTCTTCAGAAATCCCCCAAATGCACAGGAGATCAGACCATGCAAAGCGGCTCCTTCTCCCTGTTCTTTGCACAGAGCTCAAAGGCCAAGCAGATTTAAAGCTAGTATTCAGCAGAGAAGCATTCCCACCCTTTCTACACTGCCCTTGACTGGGATTGGCACTACATATGATTCCCTGTACGTGCCAGAATGTTCTTGAAGACATTCCTAAGACAAACTGTCTCCTTAAAGTCCCTCTGGGGTGACGTCACTCCCTACTGCCACCTACTAGAAGCAGTGTTTAGTGGCAGATCCGAGTTCACAGCACAAGTTTCAGAATTTGGCCCAACATCAGTGCAATCCTATATTAAGCAAATATGTGAAAAGCTGTGGGGTGGCAGGGAGACTTTATATTGTTTTAGTAGCTAATGAGAGAGTGCTTACTGCAAGTATTCTCAGAAATGTTTGGTTCAAGCTGTATTTTTCTAAGCACTTTAACTTGACTGAACAAATAGCATTAGTGGCATGGAGGGAGTTGTTTGGAAAGTCTACAAATAACTCTGAAAATGCAAGTGGAAATGTTTCTACTAGAATAGATTTTTGCTTTTCTGTCATTAAGACGTCTGTCATCATTCAATTTTTTTTCCCCTGAATTACAGCAAGATCACTGAACCCCAAGTCCTGGCCCAACTCAGGTCTCCTTAAATGGTCCAGGGATGGACCATAGGAATTGTGCAGGGATGGGTCTTGCTCCCACCAGCCCTCACCTCAGGAGACATGAGAGCCAGATTGATGAGCCATGTGGCAAAAGGCATAGCAAAAAAAAAAAAAAAGGGACCCAAGCCAACCCAAGAGGGAACCCAAGGTCAGAACCCCTGCTAACTTGTCAAAAGAGGCACCTTTTAATGTGGTGATTCTCTGTTTAGCAGAGGGGGAGTAACTAGCCCTATGCACCCCCAGCACAGTACCTCCAGGGACTGTTGCTGGTATCTAGCTTGTGTTTCTTTTTAGACTGTGAGCCCTTTGAGGACAGGTTTCCATCTTATTTGTTATTTCTCTGTGTAAACCACCCTGAGCCATTTTGGGAAGGGCGGTATAGAAATCGAATGGATGAATGAATGAATAGCCCTCCCTGAAGAGCTTTGCCATGTTCCCTCCCTCAATGTTTTTAAAAAACATCTTAAAACAAATCTTTTTAAGGAGGCTTTTTAATATCATTATTATTTTGTTATATCTGGCAGGTTCTTTAGCTACTTTAGCTTTTTATAATTTTCAGTTTTAATTTGAACCTAATAATTGTTTACATCTTATTACTTGTCTCTGTGTCTATCTTGTTGTTGTAAGCCACCATGAGCAGTATTGCACTGGAGGGGCGGGGTATAAATATTTCAAATAAATAAATAAATAGATAGATAGATAAATAAATAAGGTCAAAGCAGGCCAGCCACCAGGGCAACCCAAGATACTGTGGTGCCTGAGGTGAGGTGCCAAATGCTGCCTTGCCCCATGCCCCTGGTGGGGGCCAGACCCCATTTTAAAACTGATCCTTACATGCTTTGAAAGTGTCATAGAGGGGCAGGGAGGAGGGAAGGTTGCCAGCAGCCTCTTCTCGTGCTTCTTGCAAACTTTGTAAGGGGTGTGGGGAGACAAGGGTGGCCTCCTCAGTTCTCCCTGCACACCTAGGAAAACTTTTGAGGATCAGATGAGCTGCTTCAGTGGCAACATCTCAGTGGCAACATCTCGCCACCCTGATGGAGCCCCAGGAATCTGCTGCCTGAGCTGACGGCCTCGCCTTGCCTCATGAAGGGGCCACCCCTGCCAGCCACTTTCTCTTCTTGCCTCTCCGCTCCCAGCTCACGTGGGCAGAAAGAAGTTCTTGCCCAAGAGTGGAATGTCACTTCTCTCTCATACAAACCTTTCTGATTCACGTATTATTTGAAAATGTACGCCAAAAACTGTCAAGATTTATTCAGTGATCAAAAGTAAAATGCTTTGGCTTAGAAATCAGCCACATCATTGGTTGGGGGAAAATGAGAATGATGTCTCCGCCTGCATGACCCTCCCCACTCTACAAATCCTTCCATCCTCATTGCTAAGGCTACATAGGGGCAGGACAATGCTAAAAGGAACTTGACCCCACCCCACAGGAACATTAATGATTTTCCTGCCCTGCTGGCCATGCAAAAAATATGTTTAACAGATGAGATGCTTCTTTGGTGACTAGCTTCTGGAGTTTTCCAAATTTGGGCCTTGGAAATCAGTAATCAGTTTTACTGTCAAGGGGCTGATACATACTCCTCCATAGTGGCATGCGAGTCCCGTGCCATTCTGGGACGTTATTGTTAACCAATGGGTTACTATCTACTTGGTAGACGATAGCCAATTTTGTACGTACCAAGGAGGGGAAAACTTTATAGTTCAAAGAAGCTTTATTGAATTCTGCAGAGTTAACAAAGTGGCCGTCCAGGGGATAGCTACCAAAGACAAGATGGACCTAAGATGGTGTCTATCCAAAGCTTTTATACAACAATTGATACATCTGAATACATCATCATTCACAAGCCAGCCAGGTAGTCGGGCCATACAACTCCATATTAGGCCAACAGGCTTACAATACTACCATTGTTAAAGGAGTGCTTATGCAGCTTTCGAGGAGGCAGTTCAGATACCAGCATCATCACCTCTCCTGACCAGTAGGCCAGAACAAAGCAAGGCATAGAGAATACATACTATGTTGCAAGTTACAAGGTCTGCAAGGCACAGAGTAAGAGAACCAAAGCATACTAAGCAGATTCTTTCCCACTGACACACATTCAGGAATACAAGATGGAGGGGACTCTTGCTCTCTTCAGCTACCATCCAAATGGTGTAGCAAGAGCTCAGTTCTCCATTAACTATATACCCTAGGATCAATACATATAGATCAATATGAAATGCTTAGATTCACGGGTAACATTATGAATGAAGAAAACATGTGGACAGCAGAGCCAATGACATGGCTTCTTGCCACATTTTCTGCACTGGATGGTAGAGGTTCCCCAGGGTTTCAGGGAGTGATTTTCCCCAGCCCTACCTGGACATCAGGGGTGTATATAGGGTAGGGCAGGCAGGGCACGTGCCCCGGGCACCACTTGAAGGGGGCACCAGTGCCATGCTGCAAAAAAAATTTTTTTTAACCTGTAGCCCATTCAGGGGGCTTCCTAAAGGCCATGGGGATGGGATCTCCAAAGGTTCCCCCCCCGCCAACCTTTTTTAATTTACTGGTGCAGCCCATCCCAGGCTGATTTTTGGGCCTGCAAACATCGGCGTGGCAACCATTTTGGAGGCCACCACACATGCTCAAATGGCCTCTGTGAGGCCTGGCAAGGCCTAGGGCCTTGCAGAGACCATTTGAGCATATGCGGTGTCCATTTTGTTTTTGGTAGCCATTTAAATATATATATATTATAATGGCCACCAGACATGCTCAAATGGTCCCTGCAAGGCCCTAGGCCTTTCCAGGACTTGCAGAGGCCATTTGAGTATGCATGGCTGCCTCTAAAATGGCTGCTGCACTTATCTTTGCAGGCCCAAACAGCCCTGAAAATCAGCGCGGGACGGGCTGCGGCAGTAAATTAAGAGGCCGGTGGGGGGAGGAAGAACCTTTGCAGACACACACACAAACCCCCACAGCCTTTAGGAAGCTCCCTGAAGGGGCTACAGGTAAAAAGAATTTTTTACAAAAAATTAATATAAGTCAGTGAGAGCCGCTGCCCATCAGAGTAGACAATGCCAAGCTAGATGGAGTGTCTGACTCAATATAAAGCAGCTTCCCATGTATCTAAGTTGCTTCTGTAAATCTTCAGGAAAGCCAACAAGCATCAAAATCCCAGTGTATGACTATCAGAAGTTTTATTCAGCACTTTATGGCTTCTGAGTTTTTTGTTTTTTAAAAAAATATTTTTCAAATATCTCTCTTGCCAAAAGGAATAGAAGGGCACTTCCAGACGTTGTTTAGTCTGGAATTGTGTTACTGTGTTTATTGGATACATGTGTGTGCTACACAATGTAGTTCTCCTTCCTTTGTCAGCCTGTACTGTTGATGGAACTGCCTTGGGAATGATTGGTCAACACCCTCAGTTTAAGCAAATGTGGGGAATTTAGCTTAAAAGGGGAGAGAGTTCCAAGCAGTTTTAATTTGTGCAAGTGGCTGAACTCAAGGAAACTGGCTTGAGAGAGAGGTTTTAATTAACAAAAGGAGTTTATTGTAAGAACAAATAAAAGCAGTTCTTGCTACAGTAAGAATGCAAACCCTACAAGTATCTTTACTCAAAGTCTGAAGAGCTTGTGATAGGCAGATCCACTGCAGCTCTAGCCTACACATTCATTAAAATGATGCCCTGAGGTGAACAATTGGACTGTACCACTCCATGGCCGGTAAACCCCTCCTGTATTCTACCAAAAGAAAACAGGGCTCTGTGGGCGGCAGGAGTAGAAATCAACTTAACTGCACAATTTACTTTTACCTTTTACTTCGTGTGCATGTGGGAATCAGGTTTTTGAGTGTTTTTGAGCGTCTGCCTTTCAAGTTTTATTTATTTATTTATCCAGTCATTCATTCGATTTCTATACCACCCTTCCAGAAATGTCTCAGGGCAGTTTACACCAGGGTGGATTTGATTTAAATCAAACTGATTTAAATCACTAGCAGGGTGGATAAAAATCAAAAAAATAAATAAATAAAATCAGATTTTTTTGATTTAAATCGGATTTTTTTTTATTTTTATCCACCCTACTAGTGATTTAAATCGTGATTTAAATCGTGATTTAAATCAGTTTGATTTAAATCAAATCCACCCTGGTTTACACGGAGAAATAACAAACAAATAAGATGGCTCCCTGTCCCAAAAGGGCTCACAATCTAAAAAGAAACACAAGATAGACACCAGCAAGAGTCACTTGAGGTACTGTGCTGGAGATGGATAGGGCCAGTTACTCTCCCCCTGCTATACAAAGAGAATCACCACATTAAAAGGTGCCTCTTTGCCAAGTTAGCAGGGGTTTGAGACTAAAATGTGGGAGACTATATATGCCACTCGGAGTTCCATAGAAGAGTGGAATACAAATGTAAAAAAATAAATGTCAAAGTAATTATTTCTTTATTTCTCAGTTGTTGAGTGCAGGGGGTTCTCAGACATGGGTCTCCAGGTGTTGGACTACAACATCCATCACCCACAGTGGGTTTTTGGCTGTGGATGATGGGAGCTGTAGTCTAGCAACATCAGAGGGCACACATTTGAAAACCTCTACTGTAATGAATTATGCTCCCTGTAGGGATCAATCATGGATGGCTTAGTCAATAGGGAGGCAACAATTTTGGGGACTGTTGTAAGAATTCAGCAGTAAACTGGGTTTTCCAGGAACATTGTGCTGATTTTGTGTGGGAGGTGGGCTTGTTTTTGTATTTCCCTTCTAAGTTACTTTTCCCCACCCTACTGGAACAAAGCAGTTTTTATTCTAAGTTTGCATCAGATGTTTGGACAGGGGCGCAATTTCAGTGCTTGCCCTGGGCACTATAATCCATAGATACGCCTCTGCTGGAGATGCCAGGGATCAAACGTGGGACCTTCTGTGTACAAAGGAGATACTCTACCTCTGATCTATAGCCTCTCTTCATTTTGGAACGGAAACAAATCTGACAGCATTAAACATGTGAATTCTGTTGATGGTATCTAGAACATCGGGGTAAAGAAAAACAAGTCCACATTGCAGCCAACTGGAAACAGTGTGCGTTTTGATTAGAAACAGGGAAGGCATCCCATAGCTGCAAATAAATAAATAAAAGACACCAAAGGGACGAAGAAGAAGCCACAGGTATTCAAAAGTGGTGCATTGGTTTTGACCATGCCTTTTAAATGTGCAGTCCATCTGTCCTCAATCTGCATTGCCCTCAGGGTTGAAATCTTGGCTGAGCATTTGTTGCAGAAGCCGAACTGCAGAGGACAATGTTCAGATTACTAGATTTCATGTAGATTAACACAAAGTAGTCCTATCTTGCTGGATTTTATGAAAACGTGCTTCATTAAGTTGCACTAAGACACAGTTGTAGAGAATGTAGACCCCTTGTGTTCCCATTAACTTTATTAGTGTTTATCTCCCATTTTAAGAATTCTCAACCATGGACCAACAGAAGTGAAGACTTTGATATACTATTTTAAAAGTGTCTTAGTGAAATCAGGCAAAGTTGTAGACGTTTCTAAAGCCAAAGCTGTAATGCTGAATTATCTAATTTCCTCTGGCAATAAAGAAATTTCCACCCACTGGCACAATTGTTTGTCTGGGGAAATCAGAAAATGCTTCTTAGCAATAGGTGTGATTGGGAATGGTGCCTCATTTTTAAAGGTGCTCAAAGTTTCACATCCACCTCTGCCTACCCACCCCAGTTCTTCCCACTTACCCAACACACTCCACACACAGGGCAGCAGTGATATAGGAAGATGCTGAAAGGCATCCTCTCATACTGTGCAGGAGGTGGCAATGGTAAACCCCTCCTGTATTCAACCAAAGAAAACCACGGGGCTCTGTGGGTGCCAGAAGTCGAAATCGACTTTATGGCACACTTTACCTTTAAACAGAAGTGGGGAAAAGGTTCCGCTTTCTTTTCTATGTAGTTGTATGGTACTAGGAGTTTCAAATTATGGTCTTTCAGAAGGACTAATTACTCTTTGCACCACTGGCACTAAAAGGAAAGAGATGCTGTATCTGCTGCACTACAGTGCCACCACTGCAGAAGGCCAACCGGTGTACTACAGTTATCAACACAGCATGGATCAGATGTTTCTGGTAGTTCTAACTGCTCCTATAATGCTGCCACCAATGGCTGTGCTGCTTAGTCTAAGCAAGAGGAAGACCACAGCATAGTGGAAGAGCTCTTTCTTTACAAGCAGAAAGTGCCAGGTTCAATCCTGGCCTCTCCAGGAAAATGGTACCCCTGTCTGTAACCCGACAGAGCCACTGCCAGTCAGTGTGGACAATGCTGAGTGAGGGGAGCCCATGGTCTGACTCTGTACAAGACAGATTCATGTGTTCAACTTGTCTCGCTCTTGGACTGTCCATTGATGCTTGCCTCCAGTCCTGCCAATAAGTTAACTAACATGAGCCTTACCCAAATCTAGGACCATGCCCAATTTTAACTCTAAGTTATCTGCATATCTTACACTGCTTAGGCTACTGGTGATCATATGAATTTTCATTATGTTTTTCCTTCCATTTATATGGGGCAAAAAAATATTTGTGTGTTTCTTGCTCTCAGCCTTTACTCAAGAAACAAAAAGTTCTATGTTTAGGGTGGGATTTTTTTCCTTTTGAATAACATGTGAGAAGGAGAGATGCAAATATATGTGTGGAATGATTACATGTATCACAAGATTTTCAGTGTAAATCTGAAACTAGTATAAGTATCTATTTACTTATTTCTCTTAGACGTGCCATTCCATCAGAAATCACATGCGTGGTGGAACTCACACAAGAGTTCCGGACACGTGGGCAGCAAGCAGCTTGGGCGGGCAGTGGAGTTGTGCATGTGGCAGGAGGCAGTTGGCCGGCTGGCAGACTTGGCCTTGCATGAGGAGGCAGGCAGTTTGGGCGGGCGGTGGAGCCACATGCCCGGCAGGAGGCGGTTGGCTGGCCGGAGAGAGGAGGGGGTGGGCGACTGAGAGAGTTGCCACCATCGATGGAGGCTTGACTGACTGAGGGAGGAAGCAGATTGGGCGGGCGGCAGGAGGCAGTGGCCTGAGTAAGGGCGCTGGTGGCAGCGAGGAGGATGGGAGGCTTCGGTGGCTGTGAGAGCTGGGGGCGGTGAAAGAGGAGGAGGATTGGAACCTTGGACAATGGAAGGAGCTGGCAGAGCATGGCCGAGTGAGGGGGCTGGTGGGGGTGAGCGGGAGAAGGTGGCACCTTCTCTACAGCGACCAATGGTGAGTGTGAATAAGTGAGGGGAGGAACACTGAGAACAGGCGCCAGGCAGCAGAGAGGGCACCTCAGAGAGGGTGGTGGGCAGCCCTCCTCTCCGCCCATCCTGCTGCCAGCCACTCAGGAGGCAGCTCCGTCTTTTTCCTGTAGAGGCCCTGCACTGGGGCCAAGCAGGACCACTATCTGCAGCACAGAGAGGAAGAGGGGGTGGGGCCCCAAGCGAGAAAGTATGAGGGGCAAAAGCACTGACTAAGATGAAGCCAAACAGGAACAACAGGAATAACAGCATATAACAGCAATAGGGCAGTAGCACCTAAATCATTGGGCCAAGCCTGGAGCACAGCGACCTGTGTGTACTAACTTTGTCCGCTGCCAGAAAAGTCACAAAAGACCCATGGTTAACGGGGTGACTGCTATCTGCTGTGTAGTTATGAGTGGTGAAAAAAAATCACAGCCACAGCTGAGCGTATGGGGGAAAACACAAACGGCCAAGCAGCAAGTAGGGCGGTGGGAGGAAAGGCCAAGCAAAATCTCCCGGCAGGAGAGCAAAGGCTAAGTGCACTACCACACAGATGCTCTGTGAAGGGTCAGCTAGTTTATACTATTTGTACTATTTATTTATTTATAGTATAAATATGGCCCTTTGCCCCACTGTTTAATAACTGCTCATGTCGTATATTTCTGATTTTTTAGTTGCATGATGTGCTGTCAGGATGACCACAAGATACTGGAAGTTTTCTGCAAAGACTCCTGTTACTAAATGCTGTGCCACCATAAGGCTTCGCAGTCATGCGAAGTATGTAAACTTGTCAGAAGTAGCAAAAACCAGACCACCACAACAGTCAAAATCTGAAGATGGAACAACAACAAAATTGCAGCATTAAATATGAAAAACATACATACTGTAATTTTTTTCATCAGCTACAATTGGAAATGCAGCTGAATGAGCTGATTGATTGATTTATATTTTTAGATACCCTCTGGAAAACATTTCAATGGCTATAAAATGCTAAGTAACTGATTTTAAATTCCTACAAAACTAAATCGAAACACATACTACAACTTTAGATTTAGAGACGTTTCAGAATGTTAGCCATTCTTATCTGGTGTGGTGGAGGTGGAATTCACGTCTTTTATTGGGTCCGCAGTTTCTTAGAAGCCAAGGATGGAGACATCTCAAACGAATGAGGTTTCTTGGAGGACACAGATAAGCCATATGATGTATTTTTACTTCAACATGTTACCATAGAAAGCTTTTCTATATTCTGTTAAACCAGGAGGACTGCCTCCCAGGATTAGCATGCACATCCAAAGAGTTAAACAAAGGATGCCCTCTAGTGTATCCCACCCCATCTGAGGAATGATTGGCAGGGACAGAAGACAGGATCTTTTTAATTGTGGCACCTGCCCTCTGTAACTCCCTGCTCCAGAAAATACACGTGACTCCCTCCTTGATACTCTTTTGCTGCTCGGTTAAAACTTCTTTATTTCAACAAAACCTTAACCAAAATCTTGACTATTTTTTTCTGGCCCTCTCTTGAGCTTTGTAGAAAGAGTGACTCAGCAAGCAAGCAAACATGTGGATGTAGTTTGCATGCAGCCCACTGACATTTTAATGATTTTCTGAATTGCAAAAAATGATATTTCATAGTGATATCTCATGACACTATAATGGTTTTTAAGTACACTGAGAAAGTAACAGAAAGTTTTGCTAATGGAACTCTTTCATTAGTCTCTAAATAATGCCCGAAAAAGTCATTTTCAAGTCATCAGAGAGGAAGATCATGTTTTCCTGAAAAAGCTCCCAGATTGTCAAACTATTGTGACTAAAATCACATAATAGTAGAACTTCAAAATCTGTATTTGCTTCCAAGGCCATTATAACATTCAAAATAATTTTATGGCTATTTGCACAACTCTGCTGCAAGGCTATGTCCAGCTAGCAGCCTCCCCTAGGCTTGATTTCACATTCAAGAGCAAGACAGATTAGGAAGAGACCACATGAAAGTGTGTCAGGGCTGGCTAGCAGCTCTTGATCCAAGAACCTCATGAGCTGAGGCTGGAACTCACTGGAAAATGAGTTGCTCCATTAAGGACGACAACTTATGTTAACACCCAGAACTGGTCTATAAACAAAAAATAGCATGAGAATACATAAAGGTGAACACAGTATTCAGAACTCGGCTGCCATGCTGAACAATGCTCAATAAATAAAACATGTTTTTGTTCTGTAACTTGCATACTGGAGCCTGTCACAGTTGATTAGTCCAAAATTGACCGCACTGCCAGGTAGATCTACTCAATTCCACAGTATGTTAAATATCTGCTGATAGATACAATTCCAAAAGATGACCTTCGCCATGGCTAAATTCCTGTCAGTTGCTGTAAGAATGAGGAAGCAACTTGTGGATTGATTATGATGCAAGGACTGTTTCATGGCTGTGGGATGGGCGTTATTTGGGGTCATTTGATGCTCCTCGCCTCCTATTTTAATGTTTGCAAGCACACGACCGAAAATCAGGAGCACACCTGGCTCTCCTATCCTATCCTATCCAGGATGGGCACTTGTCCTACCTTGCCAGCAATCTTGTGAACAAGACTTGTGATTTTTGAAATCAAAGATAGGCTGGTGGAAAGAGATGCACAGAATACTTTCAAATGCCAGAATGAACTGCTTTAAAACCTTTGATACATACTCCTCATTACATTTTCTGCTGCGAGTAGAACACTGGCTCTGTAAATATTCCAGTCCTCATTTTAAACAAACATCAACTGGCTTCATATACTATTTACTTACAACAATAATTTATGTACTTTTATATTTTATATAAAATTTTTATACACACACACACTCTACATTGTGTGGGGAAAATGTCATGTGTTTCAGCCAAACCAAAATATCGCTTGGCCCAACCATTTAAAGTTTCCTGGCTATTCCTCTGTCCTAAACAATCTAAATCCTTTTCAGTCTAGAAGAATTCAGTTTCTGAACAGCAGACACTCGCTGTATTAAGTACAGCTTCAACAGAAAGTTACCAAATGTATTAATAGGTTCCAGAAAGATGATTGAAGTAGATACGCAACACGCAAAAAATGACACCAATTTGCAAATCTGCCTCTATGGAACATTCCAGAACCTAAATATGAGTGTAAACATTTTGAACCTGGAGAATTCAGTAATGGGGGGGGGGGCGGGCAGGGGTTTCATAGTATACCCAGATCATCATCCTCCCCTTTGGGCTTGCTTCCACTAAGAGAGCTCGTCTTGTGGTAGCAAGCATGAATTGTCCCCTTTGCTAAGCAGGGTCCACCCTGGTTTGCATTTGGATGAGTGATGACATGTGAGAGCTGTCTGCTATCAGATATTCGGCTGTAGCTCAGTGATAGAGCATCTGCTTGCATGAAGAAGGTCCCAGGCTCAATCTCTGGCATCTCCAGATAGGGCTCGTAAAGACTCCTGCCTGTAACCTTGGAGAAGCCACTGCCAGTCAGTGCAGATGCCTGGCCTACTTCCAACCCTACAATCCCTGTCTCTGCACCCGCAAGTGCTCCTGTAGGATTTCCCTTGTTGTCCATCCAGAGGTTGTCATGGCAATTCACCTGAGCACACTTCAGCACACAGACACATCTTCTGGTCCTGAAAGCTCTGCTTCAGGCACCGATTGAATGGGAAGCTCAGGCACTTTTGCCAGCATTCAGAGAGGGAGTAGGACCACACCAGGGTTGTGATAGGGGGCACAGTGAGGGACTGAGATCCCCCAACTATGGGCGTGGTTTACCATAAATTTTAAATTTTGAAGCATTAATGTAGTTATTGCTTCAGTGCTTCCCATCAAATTCTAGAAGCCTGCTAATGTCAGCCTCAAGTTCTGAGGTGACCAGTAAATCCTGCGGCACCTTTAGATTGGTTTCCCTGTAAAATTAATAATATAATCTTTACATTAAACTCTGCTTATATTCTTCGCCACTCTTATTTTGCCCACAATGTCACTTACTAGCTGCAGACACACAAAAGCTTTTTTCAGAGAGATTAAAGAGATAGGCACACTCATTTTTTTCTGCCCCACTATCGCCATTAGTCACAGTTTTTGCTTCAAAAACCTACAAAACCCAGTTTAGGCAAAGATGACACTATCACATCGCCATCAGTTATCTTAAAAACTACAGCTGGCTTTATCATATTGTGGTCAATTATCTTACAAACCACGGTTAGCTCTAATGCATTGCAGTCGGTCCTCTCAAAAACCATGGTTGATTGTGGCTAAATGTTACATCAGGCTTCCTCTCTGGAAACTTGTAAAGAGATCTGTAAAGACCATACTGTTCCACAAGGCTTTTCTTTGGGAGGGGTGGCTGAACTGGTCGCCTGGTTGTTTTAATTATCTCTCTGCAGTTTTAAGATTGTTTTATGTTTCTTGGTTATGGTGTTATATTTATTTTTCAATTTATGCCTTCATTGGATAGTTTTTAGGGTTTTTTGTTATTGTAAGTCATGTTGGGCCTAAGTGGCTTCAAAAACATGTGATGTTAAATCCCTTAAATAAATAATCAACAGAGGAGCAGAGAATTCGGCCATCTTAATTCGGCCTCAGGCTGACCAGAGAGAAATCCTCACTCTGCCTCAGGAAAACCAACCCCTATAACCAAGGCCACATGGAATCAGAAAACATCACTGGCCCAATCCAAAGGGCCAGCCAGGGTCACATACCTCACCACACTAGCCAAGCTCCCCAACGTTCCCTCCAGTGTGAGGTAAAATCTAGCCCAGGCCCCCAAACAGGAGATATCCTAAGTAGGAAAAGAGGGTGGTGGTTTTTTTTGTCCCCCCCCCCCCATTTCATTAAAAAGCTGGCATTGTAAAGGTCGAACATCTGCATCACAATCATTTCTTTTGAGGCTTTGAAGAAAGAAAACAAATATGATTTAGTCAGACACCGTCCAGCCATCCCACACACAGGTTACTAAGTATAACAGGAATGGCAGAACCTCTGCCAGCTGAAAGACATTTACACCATCACAAACACAAACACTCCACTGAGGAAAAGCTTTTTTACTTCAAAGGGAAATTAAATATAATTTTACAGTAGCAACCACCAAACTGGGTAATGTGGGATTTCAAAAAGGTTTTTTTCCCCCCCGGGAGACACTTGAAAAGACTCTTAATAATCAAATACCAGTTTCAGTGCTTTCGGCAAGATAGTAAATCTTTATTTTAGCAAGGGGCTCCATGATTTTCACCATCTTGAAACATATGTCACTTTATTCAGATGAAATATCAGTCACCGTTCTGTCCTCCTGATTTTCCAAAGGACAGTCTTACTTGGAAGTAGCTTCTGCAAAGAAGCCAAAAATGTCAAATAAAAGTGCAAAGAACTTTGGAAAGATTTTTCAAAGCTAAGGAGCCCTAGGGGATAGCTACTTAAAAGGAGCTCTTACTTTGTGTTCATGTCTCCAGTTTCATAGGATGCTGCTAAATCTACTTCAAAGGCCCTTCAGGTCCTTTCGACACCAAAGGTGGTGACCCAAGACAGGGCCTTTCTCATGGTGGCATCCATGTTCAGAACGTTCTCATAGGGAGGCTGACCTGGCACCAATCTTAGGAACAGAGGAAGCTGCTTTATACTGGTCCATCTAGCTCAGTACGGTCTACTCTGACTGGAAGGAGCTCTCCAAGGTTTCAAGCAGTAGACTCTTCCAGCCCTACCTGCAGATGCCAGGGAGTGAACCTGCGACCTTCTGCATGCACGCACATGCTCGACCACTGAGCTACAGCTGTAAGATATTCCTCCCCTAAGGGGAATATCTTACAGCAGACAGCACTTGTATGTAACCAGGGAGAACTCTGCTTAGCAAAGGAGACAATTCATGCTTTCAGCTGCAAGGCCAGCTTTCCTCCCTAAACCAGCTCTCCTCTAAAGTGTTGTTGGCACCAAGTGAAGACCTTTTCATTGCCCCAGGTCGGATCCCTAGAGAGGATAGATTATGCCCATGTGGTATGGGGGAAGTCGAATCCATCCAACTGCATGTTTTGTTGCGCTGTCCATTATATAGAGATTTAAGATGCTCTATTAACTCCTCTTCTGACACCCTTCCGAGGCTGCTCAGGAGATTTTTATGTTTCTTATCTTCTTGCGGATAGAACTTTAGATGTCACCTTTAGGGTGGCCAAATTTTCTTCTATTGCAGTATTGTTATGGCAGCAAGTTTTTCTTGATTAATTTTATAATTTTTATTGATTATCTGTGGATATTAATTTACATATTTACATATTTCCTTCTTCCAATTGTATTTTCCTATGTTATGAGAGGTTTTGTTTATGTCATGTTATGCTGACCTTGGGTCGTAAATAAAGATAGATAGATATATTGCCCCAGGTCTTTTAGACCTTCTAGTTTTACATTTGATCTCATCAAAAATTTAAAAAATGTTTCGTTGTGCTATTCCCATACAGTGGCAACACAAGAGCCTGGCAGTGTTGCTGCCTCACCCTGCACCACCTCTATGGACCCGTAACACCAGCCTTGTGTTGAGTTTTTCATCACCCACTGTAACCTGTCACAGCCCTTTATCTGACTAAAATGAACTGAAAACCTACCATCAAGCTTGGCAGTTTAAGTGTAACAGAGGCCATAAGGCTCACTGCTAGAGAGTAGTAACAAATCAGCCTAGGAAGGAAGGAACAGGAAGTGCAACATTAAGAAGACTGCAATCGATACATGTAATGGGTATTTTAAGTAATAAAACCTGTACTAAAAACCTGAAATTATAAGCCACTTTAAGGACCTTATAAAGACAAGAAGCACATTTGAGAAAGCCCTCTTTCCCCTGCGTGTCCCCTGTACTCAGCATGTTCCCCAGCAAAAAAAATAAGGATGGGAGGACACGACGGAGACATCAGGGTAGGCCTCCAACAATTCATCACTGCAGTGCTTTGTGCACAAACACACCCACCTACTTATTTCTAGCTTAATTACTTCAAATAATTAAGCCATGCTAACGTGGCAAAGAGGCACCTTTTAACATGGTGATTCTCTTTTATTTAGCAGGGGGAACAATTAAAACTTAACTGCACTAAATGCAACTAACAGAGATTAAACTATTAAAAGTAACCAATATCCTCCTCACAGAGAGTATTTATTTGTTTGTAAATCTTAACAGCTAAAAAATATAAACTTTGCAATTGTCTCTGCTCCATGAAGGGGAAAACAAATAAAAAACAGCCTATCGAATTTGGTTTCTTCCTGTGATGATGAAACACGTATAGCATGCTTCTTTCTCCCTAGCTGTAATATAGCACGTGTGCATTACTAAATGATTGCAATATGTATTAGTCTATAAAAAGATACTGAAAAGCTAAGTGATCTGACTTATTTTTAGCCTAATTTTAAAAAAAAAGATCTACTTGTTTTATCGACTGGGAGGGGAAAACACACTTAAATATTTATGCAACCGTGAAAAATGCCCTATGCTATCATCCGGCTAGGTCATTTGGCTTACACTTTTGAAGACCTTCTCTTTAATATCAATCCAAGTACATGTTGTCCTGGAAAGATTTCAGCTGTAGCACATTTTCATCTAGAGCCAGAATATCACTAGTCTCCCATGCCTATTCTCTCTGCATTTTATCTTGCTTGGAGGAGAACACTGTATTAGTTGCAGCAGATTCAGCCTAGTTCCTAACTGCCATATGTGCAATCTGAAGGAAATAATTTAAGAATGTAAGCCTCCAGTATTGTTTGACTGCATAGTTCATACAGCAAAGTTTGAGGCAAATATGATTATCCTTGGGACTTTTGAACCACAGCTACTAAAGCTGTAATCAGGCCTGCCAATGGGGTGGTGGAGTACAGATGCACTAGGGTGACCATTTTTCATTGATCAATCAATTATATATTTTGTCTATTTCTAAAAGAGCTGGAAATGCTATGATTCTTATAACTCAGCCTGATTACAGGCTTCAGAAAATTAGCACTGAGTACTCCCACTGAAAGTAATGGGACAAATAATGCATTCCATGCATTCCTATAGCCATTTGGAAGGAACCAATGCATTTCAGTGGGCACCCCCAATCATTCGTTTTAGGATATCCTGAAACACTTGGACACCATAGGACTTGCATGCCAAGCGACAGTCTCAGGTTCAATCCCTGGCAGCATCTCCAGGAAGGTCTGGGAAAGGCTCCTGCCTGAAACCAAGGAGAGCTACAGCCAGACCTCATTCAGGCTTTTCAGAATTGGTTGGTTTTTAAAAAGTTTTTAAAGTGTTTTGTATTGTATTAATTTGTCTTGTTTTATGTGTTTTTACTGGAAGTATTTTTTTTTAAGTGTTGTGGGCTGCCCAGAGAACAATTTGTTATGGAGCAGCTGACAAATAAAGTTTATTAATTATTTTTTTATTATTTATTACTTCCATTGGAAGCATTTTAAGTTGTTCCACAGCAGCCCCATCATGTAACACCAATGATCTTCACTATTTTTCAAGTGGGGGCCACTTTGGCAAAAAAGACCCTTCAACATGAGAATCATTTCCCATGGTGCTGAACTGTCCACAGTACTGTGCGTTTCTCAGTACTGTCAGAAACATGGCAATTAAATCTTCCAACTAAGGTTGGATTGTGGAATTATTAGAACTTAAGACACTACAGTATTCTTCTGTGTTTCTACAGTATAATGATTCTTCTTATTGTATTTCGTGCTGGTTTTTGACTGTAATAATAAACTAAACTAAAAGCCTCCACTTTGACACTGCTTGAGAATGCCAATTAAGCTTTCTAGCATGGGCTATCATCAGCTTGCTCAACGATACTTGATATCATACAAGGACAGGGAGGGGGTCATCTCGTCCGTTTTCAGAATTTTAAAAAGTCTTTGTTTGTTACAGCTGCAGTATGTTAATACTCTATTTACAAATTTTTAATCCTATCTTAAACAAATGAAGTCTCAGAAAATGACTGGTTCTTTTACTGCTAAACATTCTATTTAAAACAATCTAAAATAGAAGTTGAGAGTTCAGTTTAAAGTAAGATAATCCTCTCCAAATTCAGAACTGGGAACAAGAAGCCCTGTTTTCATGTCCTCTTCGCAAAACATATAGGAGCAGAAACATGTGCATTAAACAAAAACTCTATTGCCTCATTTATAAGCAGGAATGCTGCAGAGTGCACTCTTTCAAAGCATCTTGCACAGGCATATACATTTGTGGATGTACAGAAGCAACTGGAATATAGAAGTACTACAGTGAATAGAAAATAATACTCATAGTTTGCTATATAAGGGCACAGGGTGAAGAGACTTCATATTCTTAGGTAGTTCAAACTATATAATAATGCCGTCTGTTGCTGATGAAAAAGCAGAGCATAATGCCAATTGTCAAGCCTACTGGGAAAGAGGTTTGTAGATCTGTCTTCAGCTCCAAAAGAAGAAAGGAAAAGTATAAGAATGGAGAATGTCCATGTTGATCTTCCCAGCATGGCCCCTAGTTATTCAAATTTCACTTGTATAAGCTTTAAGATATGATTGCAATTATGACAACACAAACGTTGATGACTGGCTGCTTTTCATTAATGCTCCATGTGCAACAAATGTGTCACTAATAAAAACAACATGACATTTGCTGGGGCCTGGGGCACTGATGCCAAGACGTTCTTGAGCAGAGTTCTGAAAGGGAATCTTTGGCGGCAGTTGTGTTAGCCCTTTAACAACACATTTGTTGTTCATATCTTATAAGGCAACACACTAATAGAGGTATATAGTATTGATCACAATCTTAAAGCTCAATAATGTATCACTCTGAATTAGGGGAGGAGAGCTGGTCTTCTGGTAGCAGGTATGAACTGTCCCTTTTCCTAAGCAGAATCCACCTCAGTTTGCATTTAGATGGAAGACTTCATGTGAGTGCTGTGAGATATTCCCCTTAGGGGATGGGGGCCATACCTCAAGAGAAGAGCTTGCATGCAGAAGATCCCAGTTTCAATCCATGACATCTCCAGGTAGGGCTGGGAGAGACTCCTGCCTAAAACTCTGGAGAGTCACTGGTAGGAAGTGAAGACAACACTGAGCTAGATGGACCAATGGTCTGACTCGGTATAAAACTGTTTCCTATGTTCCATTGTGCTGAACGTGAGACCTTACCTCCACAGAAAGATGCCAGTTTGGGACAATCTCAGAGGAATGAAAGCTTTGTTAACATCATTTCATCTGCTTCACACACACACACACACACACACACACAAACACCCCTAACTTCATTTGATGTTCTAGTCTCTGAACGAAGACTGAGCACCTGTGACTCAGCATAGTGTAGTGGTTAGTGTTGGACTAGGACCAGGAAGACCTGAGTTCGAATCCCCATTCAACCATGAAACTCATTGAGTGACTCTGGGGCAGTCATACATCTCTCAGCCTAACCTACCTCACAGGGTTGTTGTGAGGATAAAAATAACCATGTACACTGCTCTGAGCTCCTCGGAGGAAAAGCGAGATATAAGTGTAAAAATAAAACAAACAAACTCACATAATGGCCCAATACAGATGTAATAACAAACTATGATTTATCATTGTGTGAATGAGAAGGCTTGACTCATAGTTATGTGTTTTGAAGCTCTTTACTACAGAGGAAGAAAATTTAAGAGAAGGACGACAGGAGATTTTAGAAGAGGGAAAAGAAAATCCTCTCTCTACAGTATTTTGAAAGCACTGTTGACAGCCCAGATGGATTCGTCCCAATATAAAATTACCGCACAGACTATGTTGGGTACATAGGCAGGCTACAAACATAAGTACAAGCTAAAAAGACAAACAAAGGATATACTCCTATAAATTATCTGAGAAACTGGTGTTTGTATGACTTTAAAAGAAAACTGACATGGAAGTCAACAAAGCCTAGAATATCAAGAGCTGTGAAGAAAAGATCTTTCTGACACTGAAGGGGTCAGTCCGTGGCACAGGGACCTCATGCAGCAGAAGCAGTGGTGAGCTGTGGCTTTCTCATATAGGAGCAGAAAGGCCCATGAGCCCAAGTCAGAGAGAATCCTAGAGCTGAAGGGAGCCTTAGGAAGACTGGAAGCTGCCTTACACCAAAGCAGACCATTGGTCCGTCTAGCTCAGTATTGTCTACACTGACTGCAGCTACTCTCGAAGGTTCCAGGCAGGAGTTTTCCCCAGATCCACCTCGAGATGCCCAGAGGCTTTACAGACAGGGCTTCTACCCCAAATCTCCTTCGGGAGACAGTGTGTGCATTCACACACCAGCCAAACTTACCCAACAAGGATCATATCAGAAAGTTTACTAAGAATGATTTGTATGTATTTGGGAATTTGTATTCCTCCTTTCTGCTAAAAAAAAATTGTGCCCAAGGCTGCTCACATAACCAAATAAAGTCATGAACATAATAAAACAGTTACAAGTTCACAGTCTATAAAACACAAGGGGTAAGATTCAAAGCAAGTTCACAGTCTACTAAAGGAAAACGGGTTTTTCAGTAAGATGAAAAGCCAGTAGTGAAGGGGCAAAATAAGCCTCATTAGAAGGAGAGTTCTAAAGACCTGGATGCAAATATCAATTAGCAACGGGAGAGTGCCATAATATTGCTCTCTGAAACTCTGCTCTGGTGTTATAGAAATCAGAGATGCATACAGTGTCACTGAGAGCATGCACTGAAGCCCCACCCTATGCCAATATGCTCATAAGCTCTCCACCCCAACACTGTCCGCATTCACAGTGTCTGCCTACAGACACAAATGCTGTAACTCCAGTCATGGGGGGAGGAGCTTCTGAGCCTGTCAGTATGGGGGCAGAGTTTCAAAGCACACTTTCGAAGATGCTGTACGCGAATACAGAGCCCCTGTTTTTTATAATGTCCAAACAAAGCTCGAGCAATCTAGGATTGAAAGTGTCAATTTCAATAAAGGAGAGCGGGGACAGAAGCAAAATATCAACTGCAGTACTAGTGTAGATGCAAAAATCTTTCTTCTTTTTTTTCCTTTTGTAACAAGCTGAATATTTTCCTCCTGTTGTCTGGAAATGTCCTGGCACAGCACAAGACCAGAATATGGTTCTTTAGGGAGTTTGTTTCAGTTTGTTTTATGTTTATGATGGGTTCCTCAAAGCCCAAGGGAGGATTCACTGAAGAATGCAAGTTCCTAAATCCCACAGTGAATTGTGCAACTTCTAAGAACTCCCAGCAAAGTCTCCCAGACAAATGCACTTTGGTGCTGAACCATTCCCACCCCAGTCCAAAAAAGCAAAGCCACAAACCACAGGTTTGTGCTGGCATGTTCAAGTGAAAAAAACTTTTGAAAAGAGACAAAACCACTTAATAAAAATCAACATGGTACAAAAATGAGTGGAGTTTGAGACCGGATTTGTATTTTATAGCACAAGCAACTGCTTCCCTGTGGGCTGCTCCCATACCACGGAAGCAAAGTCTGCATGCAGGGATTGCAGAGTGGAGAAGGGATGGCTTTGATAGGAACAGAGGAAGCTGCCTTCTACCTAGTCAGACCATAGGTCCATCTAGCTCCGTATTGTATTCAAAGACTGGCAGCAGCTTCTCCAAGGTTGCAGGCAAGAATCTCTCTCGGCCCTATCTGGAGATGCTGCCAGGAAGGGAACTTGGAACCTTCTGCTCTTCTCAGAGCGGCCCATCCCCTAAGGGGAATATTTACAGTGCTCACACATGTATACCATTCAAATGCAACAAAGGTGGACCCTGCTTAGCAAAGGGACAAGTCATGCTTGCTACCACAAGACCAGCTCTCTCTCTGGTCTTGGCATATTGTCAGGCTTTGTGTGTGAAAAGACATGCACAAGGGGAGGAGACAAGGCCTGGAGAGGCACCATAGTTCAGTGGCAGAATACCTGCCACTGCCATAGTTCAGTGGCAGGATACCTGCTCGGCATGCAGAAGGTCCAATCCCTGGCACCACCAGGTAGGGCTGAGAGAGACTGCTACCTGAAACTGTGGAGAGCCACTGCTGGTCAGTGTAGACAAGGGCTGCATAGCTTTGGCCCTCCCGCAGATGTTGGACACAACTCCTGGCGACCCCAGGGCCCTGTGGTTGTCTTTGGTAGAATACAGGAGGGGTTTACCATTGCCTTCTCCCATGCAGTATGAGATGATGCCTTTCAGCATCTTCCTATATCACTGCTGCCTGATATAGGTGTTTCTCATAGTCTGGGAAACATACCAGCAGGGATTCGAAACGGCAACCTCTTGCTCCCTAGGCAAGTTACTTCCCCACTGCACCACAATGTTTATAAACTGTTCTCCAGCCAAAGTTCTCAAAACGGTTTCCATAGGAAAATAAATAATACATCAATAAGATGGACCCCTGTCCCCAAAGATTGTCCCACAATCTAAAAAAACCAAAACCATAAGGTTGACACCAGCGACAGCCACTGAAGGGATGCTATGCTGACTACAACTCCCATCATCCCTCTTGGCCACTGTTGCTGGAGATTATGGGAGTAAGGTTCACCTCCATTATTATTGGTTTTATAAATCCAAGAGGTAGCTTTTGCAGCCTCCGAGGGCCACATGACACTGTGAAATTTTATCAGTGTCGTCAGATGAATGGAAATAAAAATTGGCAGGCAGATAACTCCATGGAGAAAGTACAACCATTTGTTCGTTGCCACCTTAACCCTGACCCCAACCTTTTCCTCTGTGCAGAAGTGACTACACTTTTACCTGTAACTGTTGGGGGTAGGGACAAAGAAGGGGTGATGACACAGAGAAAGCTGTAAGCGTAACAATGTTATCACTTATTTTCCATCTCAGGGGAGGGGGGGATAGATGCTGCCAAAAATCACTAAGAGCATTTGTACCTGGAGAGCATTCCGATGGCCAAAACGTGTGGGCCACCTAGCTCATGGAGGAAGGAAGCGTGAGAGAAAAAGAAGCCGCATCTTCTGGACAGAGGCAACCTCAGCCAGTCTCAGACCAGCCCTGATTGCACCACCTGAGATGCAACAGCAGCATCAATAGCAGCTGATCCTGTGTCATAACAAGACACCACCCGCCTGCCTTCTCCTTTCAGTTTCTGTTTTAGCGCTAAAGTTGAAAACTATTGACATTCTACTCCTTTTTTAAAACAAAAAAAATCATAATATTGCAAACTAATATGGCAAACACCATTGCCCCGTTGACATACAATAAGGGAATTGTATGCCAAGTTACATATATGAAGTTACATATTTGGCAGCTGACAATATTTTAACCTCATATGTTCTGCAAAAAGGCTGTGCACCAGTGAATAAGAGCAAAACTTACATAGTCATCTGTGGCATCTTTGGCAGCTGTAATGGTTAAATCCAGCAGCAAAGGAACGATGGTAGTAAACCAAGATAACAAGGATATGTCCGGGATCAGCTGAAAGAGAGAGAAATTAGATTTGGTGAAAAAATGGTATTACAAAATCTTGTAGTTTCATATTTAATTATTTTATTTTACTGATTTCAAATATTTATGAGTCACTTGACTACTTAAAAGTTTCCAAAGTGATGGAAAATCTTAAACAGCTGAACAATTAAAATTAGAATAATAATTAAAAAAAAAAAAACTTAACCTGAACAATTACAATTATATTACCTGAATATAATTTTTTAATATCTTGTTTAAAACAACTTTTGAAAAGATACCTGTTTCATCAGGCTTTTAGTTTATAATGTTTTAAAGCTGTTAAAGTTTTATTTATGGTAATTTTAATCTGTTCTATATTATTCTTATATTAAGTAAGATTGGTCAGTTCGGACATCACAATCGAACTTGGTTTCTTCTAACCTAAATCAGAAGTAAATACTCATGTGGGCATTGGAGGTGGGGGGGAGTGCATACTCCCACAACTCAGGTACATTGTGTGGAGCCAAGCTTTAAGGACTGGGCCATAGATCAGTGGCAGAGCATCTGCTTTGCATGCAGAAGGTCCCATGTTCAATCCCTGGCATTGGGAAACTCTTGCCTGAATCTCTGAATCTGCCTGTCAATCTGTTTTATTTCTGCCCTATTTTTAGATCTGCAGTGTTCTGATATGGTTGTCTTTAGGTTTATTTTGCTGTTTCATGTTTGCTCTATTTTAAGAACTGTGGTTGTTTGATACGATCATTTGACTAATCAATAAAATTCTATTCTATTCATTGCCAGTCAGAGAATACTGAGCTAGATAGACCAATGGTCTGACTCAGTATAAGTCAGTTTTCTATGTTTAACCAAGGTTCCCAGTGACATCTGAACTGGGTAAGTGGCAAGTGCACAAACTTAGATTCAGATGTTTAAACAAACCATGGTTTTGCATTATGTCCGAAGCCAGCTAAGATTGGAATTGTATTTTTACAAGCATGGAATGCAGAATTTATAGACCGAAAGAGACCATGTAGACTGCAGCAGGAGAACACAAAAAAGCTCAACTAGAGAAAAGGTTTGTGAAAACCTGGGCAATCTTTGTGATGTATTTGAATGGCAAATGGGGATCATGTCAAAACATATTCATTGCTTTCTCTTTTATAGCAATTGTAACTTAATCTGTTTTCAGAACAAAAGAGAAATTAAATATAACCTGTAAAATCAGAAGGAAAACAAAGTAGGCATTTGCAACCCGCTTGAACTGCTCAAACAAATTAACAGGCAAAAATGTCAGCACGTTGTACTTGGACGTTCGGATGCAATTGTTCTGAAAAATAAGACCAAAAGGTTTAGGATATGCAATTGTGAAAGAATAAAAATATCTACATTAGCAGAAAATCCAGAAAATTAACCTGCTCAGCACTGTGAAGCAGTCTGTTTTTCTGGGTGGGTTCAGAGTGACAACCACCGGCAGCTCTGTAAGTTGGTAAAAAGTCAGGAACGTAAGTGAGAGCAAGTGTTCCAGGGGGTGTGATATGCTAACCTACCCAAGTTAAGTTACCAAGATTTTCTGCCCAACATTTTATCAACTTCCACCCTCAAGATCTGGAAGTCAGGCAAAAAAATCTCAGTAAAACGTCAGGCAGCCCTATGTAAAGTGCTATAGTCTGAGGGCTATAGGCCACCTTCAGCCTCAGAGACACAACACCTCTAAATACCAGTTGCAGGGGAGAGGGCATGCCCTCAGCTCTTTCCTGCTGGCTTCCCAGAGGCATCTGGTGGACCACTGTGTGAAAGAGGATGGTGGACTAGATTCAGCAGAGCTGCTTTTGTGTTCTTTTGTTCTAACAGGGAAAGGACATGAAAGCAAAGGAGAATGAAAGGCAGAGATTGGAGGTCAATGTCTTTGAAGAGGCACATTTAAGCAATCACAAGGAAGAAGACCATGTGGATGTTCTTCTTGCTAACTAGGTGAAGAGCCTTCAATGGTCTTTAAATTTAAGTGTTTTAATTGTTTTAAATTGTTAACTTTTAATGGCTTGAATTATTTTGTTAGATTATACATTTGTAAGCCTCCCAGGGCTATTTAGATCATTTGTTACGTGTTTATACTGCCGCCCAAACAAAGAAGCAAATAAAACTCCTGCTTAGCCTCACAGGGTTGTTGTGAGGATAAATATGGGGGGGGGGACCATATAAGTCACCCTGAGCTCCTTAGAGGAACTGTGGGATATAAATGCAATAAATGAACATAATGAACATAATGAAAATCCTTAGTGGATGGAATGAAAATCAGGCAGCAAACAGGTAAAGTTGTGCTGTCGAGTCAGTGTCAACTCCTGGCAACCACAGAGCCATGTAGTTTTCTTTGGTAGAATACAGGAGGGGTTTACCATTGCCATCTCCTGCACAATATGAGATGGTGTGAATTATTCCTGTGGTCCGATGCACATCAGAATCTTTTTTATTTAATCCCCTAAAAATGTGAGAGTTGTTCCCCTCCTGAGTTGGACCTTAAACTATGAAATCCATGAAGAATAGTCTTTAGCCCTACAAGGCTGAAAAATAATCTGTATCCCCATTAGAACAGAACAGTTGATTCTGGCTCTTATTATCACCTTAACTACTTCTGTTTCATCACATTTTATGTGCTCCTTCTTGCTTGCAGCAGTCAGCAGACTGACTGCATACTGAAACCCCCAGTATTAGTTATGCAGTCAAGTAAATAGTGGATAGCTCTTTTAAAAGATTTAAATTTGTACTTGATCCTTAAAAAAAAACCAACAACTTAAAATGTGCTTCAGTATGTGCATAACAGTGCAATTGCTACCAGAACACAGACCAAAATAAAGCTGACCTAGCAGTTGCCCCTTCACTAGTAAGGGAAGACAGGAAGCCAGAGATTTCCAGTGACGTACATGCATGCACACACTTCATTTCAGGACTAGCACTTAATTACACCGGCCCGGCCCCAAATTCCCTTGCAAAACAGACTTCGTTATTTACTTAGATGCTGTTGCTAAATGTGCTTATTAGCCCACTCTTCAAAATACTTGTGGGAGCAACTTGCCCTTTGCCCAGCAGCCCAGGTGATATACATAATTTACTATGCTTTTTGTCACCACTATTCAGCCTCATTTAAGATTTCTTTACTTCATGAGCTGAGCTTCGGGGGGGGGGCGCATTTTAAAATCTTGTCTCTGGGCCCACTCCAACCTTGCTACACACCTATCCCATTTCTCTGTCAGCTCAAAATGACTCTAGTCTCAACAATAATCCAAAATCACAAAGCTAAAACGCATGCAATAATGATGGTTTTCCCTTATCCATTACTGCTGACCATGTACTAATTATCATTTACTTAGCTTTCAGCAGCAGCAGCCACTGTTTATTCTATAATCAGGAGTCCATGTGTTTTAGTTGGACTCCTGGGTATATTTATTTATTTATTAGATTTCTATACCGCCCTTTCAAAAAAAAAAAAGGCTCAGGGCAGTTTACATTAAAATAAAACAATTAAAACCAATTAACAGTTAAAAGCAGATACTATAACACACCATAAAACACTTAACAGTTAAAACATTCAAAACAGTTTAAAAACCCTGGAAAACCAGGTTACAGCAAGTTAAAAAACATATACAATAAATTAAAAACCCTGGAAGGCCAGGCCAAACAGATAGGTTTTGAAGGCTCTCCTAAAGGCCCATAATGAATTCAAATTATGGATTTCTGTAGGGAGTGCATTCCACAGCCCCGGAGCAGCTACAGAGAA
Source organism: Hemicordylus capensis (assembly GCF_027244095.1). Taxonomy (NCBI): domain Eukaryota; kingdom Metazoa; phylum Chordata; class Lepidosauria; order Squamata; family Cordylidae; genus Hemicordylus; species Hemicordylus capensis. Next base: position 11,821,579 of record NC_069666.1, on the reverse strand, counting down.
GGCCTGCCTCTGAGTCGCCACCAGATGTACCAGTGGTAACTGGAGACGGAGCTCCTCAGAAGCAGACCTCCTCAGATCACCTTAATATGCGGTGGGGATCATGCAGAAGAAGGCGCTCTGTAAGGTAATCTGAATGATGGTTATCCAACAATCATTTCTAGAAGAAACCAGCAAAGCTTTGCTTTCACGCTTCCTCCTCCACAGAGGCAAGGTTAGGATGTGTGTTTGTACCTGCCACTTGTGAAGTGGTTATAAGGAGGAAGAACAGAAGGTATATTATTAGAGCAATTGCTCCCCTCCAACCACATGCAATCCAGCTACTCCTATCTTATCCTCCCCTCTTTCCCAATAACAGCAACAGCTCTTTCCCAATAGCAGTTCACGTGATCAACTCTGGGGTAGGAGAAGGCTCCTACCCTAATTCGGGAGCTTTGCACACTCCTGATTTTCTATTGTGTGTTAATTAAAACAAGGTTGGAGGCAGGTAGCTTCATTGTGAGCTAAACCCCAACTGGGTAGGACAAGCATACTCTACCCAGATTCCATCCCCAGCTTTGGAATGAGGTAGGAAGAAAAACCATCCTACCCAGCTGCTGTTTAGCTCATGATCAGCTCTCCACCTATGACCTTGTTTTTAAACGACACGTGACTGAAATTGGGAGTGTTCAGAGCTCCCAAATCCTTCTTCTACATCAACATCCATTCTGTGAACTAACATGCAATGTTGCTTACCATATGACATTATACACTTTCTCCGCCCCCATTCCCACATAATTGGCTGCCACTGGCAGAGGGTGGAGAAACATCTGGTCTCAGTTCACATCACAAGGTGAAAATATTCATCACAGGACGAGAGGGAAGAATGTGTCACTCCCGGGGATGCCGTTTTTGGTCCACCCTCAAGTAGGGTTCTGGAACAGGAAATGAGCAAAACCCTGGGACTACATTCTGTTCAACGAATTCTCAAAAGAAATACATTGCAACCCATAAAACGTGACCTAATCTTCCTCTTTCAGTAAAACCATATTTCTCAACATGAAAATTAATGGCAGGTTTAAAAAAAACTCTGGAGGACAAGTTGGTGGTTTCCCCACCTCAAGTGTTGTGAACACCAGCTCTGCTAAATCTCCACTCAGGTTTGATAGATTGTTTCCTAAGTGTATATCTTACTAAAACAAACCCTTTGTTTTCTTCCTGTTCATCTAACAGTCTCTTAACATCGCATAGCAGAGTACTGAACTATTTTTCCGTATTGTTCCATTTTGTTTTGATACTGTTTGAGATACACAAAACTAAGCAAGAATGAAGACCTATTCACACATTATATTCTACATTCGTCCAATGAGTGTGCAGCGTACCAGGTACAGAACCAGTTAAAAGCTACATAGAGTTATTCACATGTTATGTTCAACACAGGTACAGCAGTATACTTCATAAGAGCTTAAGAAGAGCTCTGCTGGATCAGGCCAAGGCCTATCTCATCCTGAATCCTGTTTTCCACAATGACCCACCAGTTGTCTCTGGGAAGCCCACAAACAGACAATGAGTGGATGTCCCCTTTCCTGCCTCTGAATCTGAAGACAGTCTATAGCCATCAAGACTAGTAGCCACTGATAGTCTTATTCTCCATTAATTTGTCTAAGCCGCACTTAAAGCCATCCAAGCTGGTGACCAAGCACATCCTTTGGCAGAGAATTCCATAGATTAATTATGTACCATGTGAAAAAGTACTTCCTTTTGTTGGTCCTAAATCTCCTGGCAATCAATTTCATGGGATGACCCCACTGGTTGTGAGAGAGGTAGAGCATTTTCTCTCTCTCTCCACGCCATACACAATTTGTCTCCCCTTAGTCACCTTTTTTCTAAACTAAAAAGCTCCAGATGTTGTAGCCTTGCCTCATAAGGAAGGCGCTTTAGGCCCCTGACCATTTTGGTCTTCTGCACCTTTTCTATATCCTTTTTGAGATATGGTGACCAGAACTATACACAGCGCTCCAAATGTGGCCACACTATAGATTTCTATAAAATCATTGTGATATTAACAGTTTTTCAGTTTCTAATTATCTCTAGCATGGAACTTGCCTTTTTTGCTTCCTATCTGTACATTGCCTTTGAGGGGCCTATATCCAGGTTCACTTTTAAAACAACAGGTACAGTCATTCACACAAAAACATGTACATGTGTACAGACATCTGTACACTCATACAATATAATGTCTGAATAGGGCTTTAAAATATGTGAATGCACCCATTAAATATGTTTCATCCTTTCAGTGATAAGCTGTATATTGCATATGAAAATCAAACCATTGATAAATCCTATTAATGCTCCGGAAGACAGTACTAAGCAAAAGCTGATAAATCTTGACCAACTCAGCATTACACACACACCCCTCTGAATCCAAGAGAAATCTTTATCATTTAATTATTATACGTTTATCTCATCCTTCCTTCAAGGGCATATATCCCTCCATCCCTTTTCCCCTCAAAACAACCTTGTGTGGCAGGTTAGGCTGAGGCATGGGGATTGCCCCCAAAGCTACCCAGTTAACTTCATGGCTGAGTAAGGATTTGAACTCATTTCTCTCCCCACCCCCCTAGTTTAATCACTGCACCACACTGGTTCTCAACATCAGTATCAGAACATGAAGGAGGAATTGAGCTTGTATGCTGCCATTAAGCTGTTTCCTTGCCTTTACCACAACCCACAACTTGAAAGGAGTTGGATATGACTTTGAAAACTACTCATTACAGATTTGGGTTTTAAGCAGAAATGCCACCAGAGCTCATAATTATGTGGCTTAGAATACAAACCTCTCTAGCCTTGTAATGCTGGTCTGCAATAAGCACAGGACACATCTCCCAAGTTATTCTCCAGCTTGGAATCTAAACTGAGTCTGTCCCTCCCAGTGCCAATGGAAGGATCCTAGGTACTAGGATCCTGGGAATACATTTCTCCAAGGCAGCCGCTTGAATCCTCAGTATAGAAGTATTCTGGTAACTACATAGCCCAGAGCTCCTCGTACTTGAGAAATTGCTAAGCATGCCCATAAAAGTGGGCCAGAAAGAAGGAGGAGGCGGCATTCAGTCCCCACTATGTGACAGGATCCAAATTTCAGAATAGACAAAGAGGGAGACCGGAAGAGCAGTTTTAGATTTTATTTTTTGTAATAGCTCAGTTTGTGAAACCAAGTTCCAAATTGCATGAAGGGAAGTTCACCCATCACTAGTTTTAGGTGAAAACCATGTGTGTAATACAGTCCTCTTTTCCACAGATAAAATCTATGCCTCTTTAATTATTTGTAGCTAAGCACCCTTCCAAACAGTATACAAGGAAATTATCATGTATTCAACAGAAAAGCTAATTCAGCATACAAGATTTCAACTGAATGTCACAGAAACGTTTGAGCAAATGCTTTCTTGAGGTTTATTCTGAAACCTCGACTGGCACTTCTGAGAGCTCTCCATACAACCTAAGCAAAAAACAAGTTTTCCCATGCAAGATTCGTTTGTTGGAACATACTGTACTCACTGCATATTGAAAGTTTTCATTATATTCCCAATTATTGGCTTTCACCCTCCTCTCTTTCTCTGAAAGATTAAAACAGAACAAAGCATAAGAAAGCAAACCAGGATGCAGAAGCAATATTCTCCCATCAGTACAGGTCACATAATTGCCAGCATAAGAAGAAACTGAAGTCCTAGAGATCCGAAAGGTCAAGGATGAAGATTTCCGACTTGTCAAATATGCCTTATTTTAACACAATACTATAGAACAGGGTTTCTTAACCTTGGGCGCCCAGATGTTGATGGACTGCAATGCCCATCATCCCCAGCCACAATGGACATGGCTGGGGATGAGGGGAGTTGTAGTCCATCAACATCTGGGGGCCCAAAGCTAAGAAACCCTGCTATAGAAGATGATTGATAGTAAACAGGCAGCATCCAGACTAAGAGGTCATTCACACAATCAACAACGGTGTTCTCCCCAGGTTTGGAAGCTGTATGTTGCAGGTTTAGGAGCTGTATGTGCTCCCCATTTTTGGTTGTGTAGAAGCGAAAACCTGGGCAGAAGTGATTGTGTGGAAGCAAAGTAGAAGGAAAACCAGGTTTTCCTCTTATCTTGCTTCCACACTACCAAAAACTGGGAGCAAACACAGCTTCCAAGCCCGGTTAGAACACAGTTTTTGATTGTATGGATGACATCAGAGAGAGTTGAGCAAAGTATCTCCAAGTGGCCAGATTAGAAACAGTGATTTACCAGGGACAGATGTCATAAGCCACCTTGCAGGGGGATACAAAAATGAGTAGTAGTAGTAGTAGTAGTAATAATAATAATAATAACAATAATAATAATAATAATAATAATACACAAAGCATTGCTTCACAGCCAAACTCTTTGTGCTTATTACATCTCGATGCAGGTTTATTTATAAAACTTGTTAATCAATTTTCCATCCAAAATGCTCTAAGTGGTATACAAAGAGCCAAAAAGGGAAAAAAGGTTCCTGGGATAAAAGAAAAGGCAGAGGCATATTAATACCTGCACAAGGAAGGGGCGACTTCTAACAAGAACAGTATTCCCAGTTCACTCACCTTTATAAAATGCAGTTAATTCTTCAGCAGGCACGGCCAGCGCACAACTTCTCCTAAGTGCTTGGGCTCTTTTGTGGGTGATCACTGCCACAACGACTGAAAGCATTTTTTTTTTAAATAGCCCAGTAGTTTGAGGGACAGGGCTACTCACATAATGCAAACTTGCAAGGAACGATTTGTTTTCGTTTTCATACCTGCTACAGCAGCAGCTGCGAGAAAGCAACTGACAGACACAAGGTTTTGAATCTGCTTCTAAAAAAAAGTTAAAGATGAAACTTCCCTCCCCACACTTTGTAACTTCAGAATGACATCGTTTGGCCTGGATCCACAGAACCTGGCAACCAGTGCCATATGTCCAAGCTGGCTTTAATTCTGCACTCTTCAAAGGAGAAATTTTCCTATGGCCCCCAAGCTGCCTTGCCCCATGCCCCTGGTGGGGGCCAACCTCCTTGCAAAACCCAGCTTTGCAAGATTTGAAAGAGCACCGGTGGGGTGGGGGCCTGTTGCCAGCAGCATCTCTTCTCTCCTTGTGCTTCTTACAAATTTTGTAAGGAGTATGAAGAAAGGCACTCTTTGCAAGGGTCAGGTCCAGGCATCTGCAAATCCACTTGCCAGCAGAGAGTACCCCCAGCCTTCTGGCAAGCAAGATGCTCCGGAGCACCCAGACCTCCTCACCAGAGCTCTCATTTCCACTGACATCTTGGAGAAGGCAAAACACAGCAGGAATCCTTTCTGAGCAGGAGGAGAGGGCATGGCAACCACTGTTTCTTACCATCTCCATATCCCAGAAGACCTGCTTCCCTCTTAAGACCTCTGCCTGTATGCCAGTAAAAGATCCGAGGGAGGAGAGGGGACAGAATGAGAGGTTGCTGTTCTAAGGGGCGAGGGGATTCGGAAGTCCCACAGGGCACAACCAACCCCTTAGATACAATTTTTTGGCTCCCAGTCAGTTCATGGGGGAATGGGCATCAAGAGAGCAATTTTCTAAGCCAGAGGTTCCTAACCTGTGGCCCTCCAGATGTTGCTGGACTACAACTCCCATGATTCCCAGACACAGTTTATTTACAGGTTAGGAACCCCTGTTCTAAGCAAAGTGAGAGTTAAGATCTCAAGGATAAACTCAAAATAGAACAATGCAGCTTCATGGTATCTGTTACTATTTAGTTTTGTGGCCTTTTAATGTGAAGAAATTTCATTTTTAAAGACATATTTAAAATGTGGAAGCATGAATTTTTATTATTCACTAGTGAATAATAAAACATTCATGCTTCCACATGCTGCTTTAGCTGTATCAGGCTTTAGCTCTAAAGAAGCCATTCTTATTTAGCTGTATCTGGCTAAATACATTGTATTTGTAAGTTTTTGGTGTTGCTGTGGTCTATGGCTAAGGCAAGCCATCAGCTGAACTGAATTTAGGGCAACAGCTGACAACCGACTCCAATGCAGAAATACTGAAAAAATGAAGAAGGCTGAAGCCCAGGTTTCAGTTTTGTCTCCTTGTATATATCAGGAATTCTGTGATAGAAACTGTACAGAGGAACTTGAAGAAATGAAACCTGGAGCTGTGAAGGAGACAGAGAAAGACCGACTCCTGCTCCTTGTTGCTTTCAGGGAACTATGAGAACAAATAATCAATACAGAGCAGCCAGAATACATGTAGCCTTGTATATTAAATGTTGTTTAATTTGGTTATTTCCTTCAAATCCTGAAATGGTTTGGGACCCCTTCACCTGTACGTGCACTCCTGTACACTTAGAACATCTTCTGAAGCCCCATTCCAGGTGCATTTAGCATCCACTAAGCAGGGCCTTTTCAGTGGTAGCCCCGATCCACTGGAATGCTCAAAGCTATGTCAAGCCCTGGCTGTTTTGCTACACTTTAGGGGGAAATTAAAAAGCTGCCTCTTTGCTCTTCTCTCCTTGTGCTTTCCTGTAAGCTTTGCAAGGAGTGTGAGGAGAAGCGCTCCTTACAAAGTTTGCAAGGGTCAGATTGGTCTCAGAAAGCTGCCAAAATGGTGTCATTTTGCCACCTTGCTGGTGCCTCCGTCACCTGCTGCCTGAGATGTCTGCCTCACCCTGCCCCATGAAAGGGCTGCCTCTAACTGCAGGTCATGCAAAAATCATTTGTAGCTCAGACTGGAGACAGACAATAGTTTCGTAAGAGACCCGATATGTGCTTCCTCTGCCCCACTGTCGCACCTCTGGTTAAACAGGTTTAGAAATAGTACTAAAACCTGTTCACCACAGGTGAATGTAGGATGAGTGTACACACCACAAGCAAGCATGAATTGTTCCCTTTGCTAAGCAGGGTCTACTCTGGTTTGCATTTGAATGGGAGACATGTGAGCACTGTAATATATTCCCCTCAGGGGATGGGGCTGCTCTGGCAAGAGCAGAAGGTTCCAGGTTCGCTCCCTGGCATCTCCAAGACTCCTGCCAGTAACCTTGGAGAAGCTGCTGCCAGTCTGTGTAGACCAGGTGTTGCACAACTCAAATGCCCTGATGGGCCAGAACCATTCACAATTTGGCGTGCAGGGGCCGAGGTAAATGTTGAGTGCATTATTACATTAGAATTAAAATATTTTTAGTTACTTGTGGATCTATTCTCCCTGCCAAGGGACCCATAGTTTTAACTAAGGATAGTGTCTAGAAAATAGGTCCTGTCCCTGCTCAACCAGTGGGGCCCTTGGAATGCATGCTAGCCCCAAATGCCAAGTCCTCTCCTCTCTCTAAATCACTGTTGCTTTCTGGCTGCAATCCCATGCTACATGGAAGTAAGCCTCACTGGGTACACCATGGAACCTATTTCTGAGAAAGCATGCACAGAATGGCACTATAAGGCAGTTTCCAGCTCCTGTGTTGCTGGGGGCAGTAAAGTAGACTCTGCGGGCTGGATTTGGTCCCCGGGTCTTATGTTGTGCAGGCCTGGTGTAGACAATACTGAGTTAGATGGACCAATGGTCTGACTTGGTAGAAGGCAGTTTCCGATGTTCCTTTCTTCCATTGTGTCAGCACTCAAGGCAGTTCTCAGTGGCCTCGCATCTAGGCGCTGACCAGATCTGAGACCAGCTTACAGATGCTCTACAGCCAAGGGGATATCTTACAGTCTCCCCTTCACATGCAAATCAGGGCAGGCCCTGCTTAACAAAGAGGACAATTCATGTACAGATTTTCTAGGTTCACCTTTTTGCAAAAAGTGTCCACCCTATTCATACTTTGATATCCCTAACCGATATACCTGCCTGTACATTTATTCTTTAAATGTAGCAACAACTTCCTAGGAGGGAACACCTTTTGCTACATTTTCTGTATATTTTTAAACTGTTTGTTTTCTATTTTCCAGTTACAAAGTCAACAAACATAAATCCACTGCAATTATGAACGCAAAGAGAAGCAATCAAACCAAACTGGAGGACACAGGCCTGGATAAACACAACAGCCCCTCCCAAGTAATTACAGGTGAGGAAGAGCAGTGCTTAGTCTAAGCTAAAGCCAATGGGGTGTGTGTGTGTGTGTGTGTGTGGAAACAGAGCAATTAACTTAAGTTGACTGTGTGGCCACAGGTGTAACGCAGAGGCCCTATTTTAGGGTTCAAGAGAGGAGCAAGAGAGAGAGTTCAGAAAATGAGGGGGAGTGGAGAGAAAAAGAGAACAATCCAAGGGTGTCCCCCACAATGTGTTCAACCTTCCTTTAAAACCGTGCACTAGAATATGGGAAACACCTACTATATTGGTCAGCAGTGATACAGGAAGGTATCATCTCACACTGCGCGGGAGATGGCAATGGTAAACCCCTCCTGTATTCTACCAAAGACAACCACCAGGCTCTGTGGCCAACAGGAGTTGACACCGACGCGAGGGCACAACTTTACCAGTTCTGAGGATGTGCTGTTCTTCATTGAGGTTTATATTTAAATAAGGGAAGGATTACAGATTTATTTCTGGCAATGATAAAAAGACTTCCCTGAGATTATAATCTAATAGTCATTTAAAGTAGACAACCAGTACTTTTAGTCTGTCAGCAAGCAAAATGACTAGTAAAAGAAAATGTAACAGGGCCCAGGATGTCTACATGCAATGACTATTAGCTCATGGTTTGCGAGAAATCTTTCGTATTATTCCCAGTAATACCAGCACACACACACACCCATCCTTCCCTGAATATGGAATCATCTCAGGAATAATCTGAGTCTTGCTTCCCTGCTGTGCTTAACACACACACACACACACACCTTTTGATCTGGGTGAACCATCCAATCACGCAGTTCTCTTACCAGGAAAGGACTGTACCACCAGCCCTTTTTTTTACATGTTTTAATATGCTACCAGCCTCTTTAGTTAAAGAGTGGAGGGAAAGCAACCTTTTGGACCAAACAGGAATGATTAAAACATATGTGCCCCTTCTGCCCTCAAGATCTCAGATAGAAAGGCTCTAGTACAAATTGTAATGGTTTATGAAACTTTTGGATGAAAATGAAAATCACACACTTGTTTTGCTTTGCAGACAATTTGTACCAAGATTACAAAAACAACCCATAGCTCATTAGAAGTCTCTCCTTGTGCTGACCACTTTCCTCAGGAATCATGAAACCAATGAAGAAGCAAACTTTCATTCAAGCCTCACACCGTGATCATGAATACTTATATACCACCTTTCAACCAAAAAAAGTTCACAAATCAGTTTACATAGAAAAAGAAATAAGAGGGTTCCCTGCCCCCAAAGGGCTTACTGTCTAAAAAGAAACATACGGTCGACACCAGCAACAATCACTAGTATAGAGGGATGCTGTGCTGGGAATGAATAAAGACAGGTGTTTTCCTCCTACTAAATATAAGAGAATCTCCACTTTAAAGGATGCCTCTTCACTCAATTAGCAGGATTTATTTTAAGTATATTAAGACTGCAATCCAATGCACGCTCGCTTGAGAGTAAGTCCTATTGAAGTCAACAGAAGTTACTTTTGAGGATACATTCACAGGATCAGAGTGTAAAGTGGCAAAACTCATGCCAAATGCAAATATAATGGAAATCTGAATTTATTTCCTAAACACTTTCTAACATGCCCCATTACTAAGATTTAATAATGGTAATATTCTGATGAGAAGCCACCTAATGGCGCAGCAGGAAATGACTTGCCTAGCAAGCATGAAGTTGCCGGTTCAAATCCCCGTGGGTACCTATATCAGGCAGCAGCGATACAGGAAGATGCTGAAAGGCATCATCTCATACTGCGTGGGAGGAGACAATGGTAAACTCCTCCTGTATTCTACCAAAGACAACCACAGGGCTCTGTGGTCGCCAGGAGTCGACTTCGGCTAGACGGCACACTTTACTTTTAATATTCTTATGTGACTTATTGAACATACAAAGAATAAAATGTTGCCCGTGCCAACTGAATGAGGCAATAATTTCAGTATTTCCATCTTTCAGCAATTTATGGTGGTTCCATTTTTTGTACCGTTGGGGTCATACCAAACAGCAATACCACCAGATGTATATGAACCACCTAGTGTAAACCACAAAAATATGGGCCGTTTGAGGACACTTTGTTTTCTTTTAAGTCCGAAACAAGCAAGCACACATATCCCTATCTGGCAGCAAAATGAGGATCATTCATATGCACACACAGACACTTTCACATGTAATCATGCCCCTGCTAACTGGGCCAGGAGGCATCTTTTAAACTAGTGGCTCTATCATATTTACTAGGGGAGAGCAACTGTCCTTATTCGACACAGCACAGTATACCTCCGAGTCCAGTGGCTGTTTGCTGGAGCCTTTCTTCTGTGTCTTTTTAGACTGTGTGCCCCTTTGGGGCAGGGAAGCATCAAGATATACATCTCTAACAATAACACCCTGCTAACAGAGCAAAAAGAAACCAAGTGGTGACTCTCACTCATATTTAACAGGAGGAGGAAGAAGCATGCATCCCTCTTCAGCCCAAAATCATGTCTCTCCCTGTGGCTATTGCAGGTGTGTTTATTTTCAGACTGTGAGACCTTTGAGGACAGGGAACTACCATCAGGCTGTCTTGAGGCGCAATTTGGGAATCATCCCTGCTAACTGGGCAAAGATGCACCTTTTAAAGTGCATCTCTTAGCAGGGGGAGAGCAACTGTCCTTGTTCATCCATCCCCAGCACAGCATCCCTCCAGTACCTGTTGCTAGTGTCTAACGTGTTTCTTTTTAGATCATGAGCACCTTGGGAGAGAGGAGTATTACCATACTCTTTTTTCCTCTGTGTAAACCACTCTGATAACCTTTTTGTTGAAAAGCAAGATGATAACAACAACAGTAATAATATATCCTGGACCCGGGTCACAGCATTCAGTTTATCTTGGCAAAAATATATACAAATAATTTCCCAGAAGGTATAGGTCAGCAGTTATCAGAGCCAGAAGGCCTGAAACCACAGGCTTTGCAGGGGAAGGCTTAGAGCCAGTGTTGATTGGTGAGCACAAATGATACTCCCTGGAGGAGAGTTAAAGGCACACATCAATACTGTGCAGAAAGGAGTTGAAGAAATGTTGATCATTTACTAAAAACCCTGGTTCACTCAATGAAATTGGCTGGCAGCCAGTTCAGGACCAAGAAAAGGAAGTACTCCTTAAGATAATGCATAATTAAATGATAATTAACCCCACTACCTGGGCTAAGAGGCAACATTAGAAGCAGTGGATCACTTACATTTAACAGGGGGGTACCAACTGTCCCTATTCATCACAGACAGTACAGTGTCCCACCCAGTAGCTGATGCTGATGTTTTCCATTTTTGTTTCTTTTTAGATTTGTGAGCCCTTTGGGAACACGGAACCATCAAGAAATAAATTCCAAAGAATAGCCCCCTGCTAAATGGGCAAAGTGGTGGCTCCCTGATATTTAACAGTGGGAGAGCAACTGACTCTATTCATCCCAGCCTAGCATCCTTCCTAGTGCCTATTGCTGGCTCCCTTGTGTTTGCTTTTAGATTGTGAGCCCCTTTAGGACAGGAAAACATCCTTTTCTGGGTAAACCACTTTGAGAATGTTGTTGTTCCAAAGCGGAAAAATAATAACAACAACAATAAAACAACTGATCGGATTTGCTACCACAAGAGGTGATGACAGCCACTAGCTCAGGTGGCTTTCTAAAAGTATTAGGCAAATTTATGGAGGACATATCTAATAACTCCATGAACAGAAACAGTATGCCTCTTAATACCAGAGACAAGCTTTGGGGGAAGCCATCTCCTTCGTCCAATGGTACTGAATTCCCAGAGGCATCTGGCTGGCTGCTGCAGGCCACAGAATGCTGGACTAGGCAGACCACCATTCTTCCTGAAGAAGCTGCAACTCAAAAGGAGAGCGCTTGCTTTTCATGCAGAAGATGCCAGGTTCCCAGCAAGGTAAAAGGAGAGAGAGAGGAAGGGAGGGAAAGATTAAATATGTCAAAACTACGCATTATTGGTGCCCTTTTGTTTACAACACAGTAAATTATCTCATAGCCACCAAATGGCGCAGCGAGGAAATGGCTCGACAACCAAGCCAGAGGTTGCTGGTTCGAATCCCCACTGGTATGTTTCCCAGGCTATGGGAAACACCTCTGTCGGGCAGCAGTGATATAGGAAGATGCTGAAAGGCATCATCTCATACAGCATGGGAGGATGCACTGGTAAACCCCTCCTGTATTCTACCAAAGACAACCACAGGGCTCTGTTGTCACCAGCAGTTGACACCGACTCGACGGCACACTTTACCTTAAATTATCTCATACATCTTCCAGTGTCCCACAAAAGCAATCAGTTGGTTGAAAGCGTGATGATTAACCAGCCAAACATTGTTTTATGCAGTTTATAACCTTGGAGAGCAGCAGCAAACTCTTGATCATGATGGCTCACATTCACTGGTCTGGACGGGTGCTCCTAGATCTCCCCACATTTTTGTTGAACTATAACTCCCATCGGCACTGTGGCTGGGGATGATGGGAGTTGTAGTCATTTTATCTTTGTGGCTGGGGATGATGGGAGTTGTAATATAACAACATCTGGGGACCCAGGGTTGACATAAGGCTTTAAAAGGCAAGCACCAGCACTTTGGATTGTGCTTAGTTCAAAGACTAGGAGTCAGTAAAGCTCTAAGCATCATTGGAATTTGTTCCTAATGGCTGGTCCCAGTTAGTAGTGAAATGGCTGTGTTTTCAACAAACTGCAGTTTTTGGATAGTCTTTAAAGGCTGACCCACATACAATGCATTATAGTAGTCAGTCTTGGAACATGGATGGCTGTGACAAAGCTATCTCTATCCAGGAGAAACCATAGCTGACACGCCAGCCACCCTTCAGTTCACTGCAGCCATCTCCTAAGCCCTTATCTGAAATGAGGCAGGAAGGAGGTGAGGCAGGAAATGAGAGAGTGGCCTTCTCAGTGGTAGCCCCATCATCTGTGAAACACTCTCTCCAGGGAAACTCACCTAGTGCCAAACTTGGTATCTTTGCAGCACTAGACAAAGACCGTTTGGTTTCCCTCAAGCTTTTTAAACGGCTCTTTGACTACTGTTTTTATTATTGTTTTGTGTTCTCTCCCGCAATTTTATTGTTATTCTGCCTTTTTTATGCAAATCATCTGGGAAACACTGGTAAAAGGCAGTAGAAACCCATTACTTAAAATAATAAAAATGAAATAAAAATATGAACCATGGATTTTAGTGGATGCAATAGGGAAGGGGTGAGTGTTCTAGAATACAAGCCTGTTGACAGTCCTGCCAAAAAAAAAAAAAAGAAGAAGAAGTGTTATGGGCTATATTCCAGATCTCTTGATTCCGCTTGTGTTAAAGATCATTACTCAACCTTTGGAGAACTTCAGGACCACAGCCAATGCAATTAAAATTGATTACTTCCAGACAGAGGAGAATGATAAGATCAAATCCAATCACAAACCTCTCTCCCAGGCACATATTAATATATCTGCTCAATAGCAAACCTACTCATCTTTTTGGCTAAGCTCCGTCAACTGCAAAGATATCACGTCTTGCTCTCCAGTCAGATGACATATGCCTTTAGATCTGTCTGTAGGAGACAAATTAGCTGATTATCCTTGTGTATTTAAATTATGGTCTATTGGCCATAATAAAATGCATGCGTATATTCATATGCCAAAAAAACAACCTAATACATTCACTCTAAATACAGTCATCTTAATTCCAGAAAACCAAACAAAAAACCCAACATGTTCTTAGGGTTGAGATGGGGCTAGAAATTAGTTAATGAACTACAACAGGAAACAGGAAAATGCAAGTGACCGCAGGGGAAGTACAGGCAATCCTCAACTTGCTATAAGATATTCCCCTTAGGGGATGGGGCCATAGTTCAGTGGAAGAGCATCTGCCTATTTCCATGCAGAAGATCCCAGATTCAATCCCTGGCAGCATCTCCAGGTAGGGCTGGGGGGAAACTCCTGCCTGCAACCTTGGAGAAGCTGCTGCCAGTCTGTGAAGACAATACTGAGCTAGATGGCCCAATGGTCTGACTCTGTATAAGGCAGCTTCCTATGTTCCTATGTCTTAAACTGTTCTGAGTTAAGACAAACAACACTTAAGATGTTGGTACGCTGCCGCCCTGGTTTCAACTTTACACTTGCTGAGGGAAGAGAGGCTGTACTAGACTGGCAGTCCTGGTGGCGGCTGGCAGTCCAGACAGCCTATCCTGGTTGGCAGTCCAAACTGGCAACTTCTGAGTCGGTGGACTCAGCCTTTTGGACTCACCCATCCAAAATGCTCCCCATGCTCCCCCATTACTGCTGCTCCCACTCTTCCTCCTCCAGGCTCTGCTCTTGGGCTGCAACAGTGCGAGAGAAGCCAGTGCGAGAGAAGAAGCCAGTGTGAGAGAAGCCAGCCGCTCGCCGAACCAACTGGCCGACGCGGCTTGTTTGCCCCAGCCCCCTTTAAGGAGCACGGACGCCAGGGAGCCTTGTGATTGGCTCCCCCGGTGCTCCCCCGGAGCATGTGCCAATTCAGTCAGTCTCTCGACATCCTTCCGTATGGCTTGGCAACATCGGAGGGGCGTCGTTAGTAACAGAGACCTGACCTTAGGCTGGCTAGGTCGTCCAGATTGTATTTTAAAAGGGTAGAGTTTACCACCAAGCATCCTTCCAGTTACCTTTTGCCTAACTTTCAAAGGCCAATGTGCTTTTCCCTACCAATCAAATCAAATAAATACAAACAGCTTTTATCAATGCAGCCTAATACAGCCGTGTGGGGGTGGGAATCCAAAGCAGAGATATTAAACAGACCAGAAAAAACCAAAGATCTACCATGCCAAGAAATGTTCAAGGTTAACAGTAGACAGCACTGCGCCAGTGGCTGCCCAAGCCATTCGTGCACATCTCTACTTTTCACAGTGATATTTATTCAGCATGACAGGGACAAAAACCATTTGGATGTTTACATGCAATCAAACCACATCTCAGATCTGGGAGGAGATGACTCCTTTTGATCTAAGAAATGAGGCTTTGGCAAAGGTTATGCCAAGAACCCTGCAGTGTATTCCGTATCAAAAAATTGGAGTTTTTTTTGTTTTTGTTTTTTAAAGAACAGCAGAAATGGCTGGTGTGCTGGAAAGGGATGATTTGTTAGCAGAGGGGAACCAAATCTGCTAAAGTGTATATTTTGGCTGAGAAATGATAAGGGTGGAGATGCAATAAGTGTCTGCAAATAATCAGAGGGACAAGGAATAGAGCTAAGAGGAGAGGACTGAGATGAAAAAAATATAACTAGGGGAGTTAAAAAGCAACCTTTTTTCTTTTCTTTTCTTTTCTTTTTAAAGAATGCTGACTTTAGAACTCTTTGCACAGTTGAATAATGGTTATGGAAGTTAGTGCAAATTAAAAGTAAACTGGAAAAAGTTCTGTTTCTCACACTTTTGGAGAGAAAGTTGAGCAAGATAGTTAATCAGTCTTTCCACCTCACTTTCATGTCTGCAGTGCTGGGATGACAAGAGGAACAAATTAGAAGTACTGTCAGTTGCAGCCCTCCACTGAGCTCCTCTGGGGTATGCTCCCTCCCATGGGGCAGGCACACATACACTCACCACCCCACTACGCACACAGTGATTGGGAAAGCTAAGTGGGCAGCAGACTGA
This sequence comes from Hemicordylus capensis, assembly GCF_027244095.1. Classification (NCBI taxonomy): domain Eukaryota; kingdom Metazoa; phylum Chordata; class Lepidosauria; order Squamata; family Cordylidae; genus Hemicordylus; species Hemicordylus capensis. The sequence goes on along the minus strand of NC_069666.1, from coordinate 11,805,874 downwards.
CACTCCACCTTCTGTACTGCTGTCCTAGCTATATTGGGGATAGGGGCTTGCATACCCTCCAACATTTTGCAGATGAAAACAGAGATACCTTCAGAACAACCAATTCTGATCCCAAGGATTACTGCCCCAATCCTTCACCCACTACCTTTTAATAAGCAAAAATAAATCTTTTGCTTATTGCACAAAACCCTCATGCGCTATTTCACATCCACTATTTGACATCCTGGAAAGCCTGGATTCCACTTCACAGTGCCTTCGAATTGTGTGCATCCCTGTACATGCAGGTGTAGCAGAGACCTGATGTATTCACCCTTCCACTGGGGAATTTAGTCCTAGACACTCTGGGAAGGAAGCTGAATCCTAAAGAATGCCAATTCGAGCAACTCACATCAAACACAATTGAACAAAGCATGCCCAAGAGGCTAAAATAGAGACCGTGATTTAACAGGTATAGAGTCCAGAAAACAGGGACAGTTGGAGCCAATGGGCTTGGAGAATCTAAGATGGTGCTGCCGCTGGAGGACAAACATTTGCTGCTAATCCTCATCACCCAGTAAGTTTGCCAGGACTCAACAATAAGCTTCTTGGGCAGCAGAGGATTCTTCTCCAATGAACTAGGTTTCAGGGATCCGCTGGTGGGTGCAAGTTCTTGGGCTTGTGCTGAACCTGGCCAGCAACCAATGCTGCTTGTTACTTTTAAAGTCCTAAATACAATTGCTTAGGATCAAGGTACCTCCAGATTGCCTTGCTCTACATGAGCTCATCTGCTTCCCAGGTTCTTCTGAAGAGCCCCTCCTGTGTCTTCTCTTGCCTTCCAAGGTTCATTTGGCCTGAGAGAGCATTCCCTGCAATGGCACCCACCATGTGCAACTCCCTGCCACAAGAGGCTATTCAGGACTGTCCTTAGAGAGCTCTGGCAGGGTGCAGGGCCTGGGGCAAGTCAGCAAGGGAGGGGCCTCTTCCAGTTAATGGGGCCTCTCCCAGTTAATTCCCATTTTAATGGGGGTTAAAAGAGCAGTGCCTGGGGCGGTCGCCCTGCTTGCCCTGCCCTAAGGACAGCCCTTAAGTTACGTCCCTGCCACTATTTCAGCAGGCAATCTTTAACCTCTTTTAAGTGGTAATTTTGGCTCTCTCTGTGCTTTTGTCATTCCTGTTGTTATGTTGATGGTTTTAAAACTCATTGTAAGCTACTTTGTGCCCTGTGTGAGGGGGGGAAAGCAGGATACTAGTCTTTTTAAAATAAATAAATAAATACATACATACATACCCACCCAGGAGAATAATTCTCATTTTATAGCACTCCTCTGAAGAGGGTCACTTTACAAAAGCACTTCCCAACAATGTTCCAAGGTGTGCGCGTGCACACAAGTTTATTGATGTCCGGCTCATTCGATGTTAGCTCTGCTCAAGTTGAATCAGGAAGGCCTCACTCATGCGCAGACACTGCTTTGATACTGCTGCCCAAAACAAAACTCATTCTGCACACAGATGAAAAAAAAAAAAAATAGAGGGAACGCTGCTTCCCAATCTTTGGATAGGTGAAGCAGACTTTGCTTATTATTGTGGAGGCAGTCCTTTACTCTCATGCTGAAAGACGAGTAAGGACATTCTGCCTCAGAGGAGCTCCTTCTAAAAAGAAACACAAGGGATTCGACAGACACGCGGTGAGATATTATGCTGGGCTGAACAGGGATAATTGTTCCCCTCTGTTAAACATAAGAGAGAGACCACTTTAGTCTGGATCAACCCTCCTCAGAAGTTATTCTCCACAGGGAAAGGGAAATCAGGGCATGAACCACACCTACAACACCAATGTGCCCACCTGCCAAGCCCTCAGGTACCCTGTGTTCAGTGTTAATCTGCAAAGGGCAGTGCTAAACACAAGCAAGTTCTCCGTGCAAGGATTCCGAATCCTACAGTCTGCCGCCTAGCCTCCCAAGATACCATTGTTGGTTGGTTGGTTTAATTACACATAGTTGGCTTCTACTCCTAAAGCTCCAATTCCAAAAATCAGAGTATTAATTTCCTGCCTAAAGCTGACATTTTCTACAGGCCAAGGCACCACACATGCCTGTCCACACGCACATGCACATACACACACACAGACTCCACCTAGCACAATGCAACACCTACACAAACAAACAATATGATAATCCCATGCTGAATTTTTCACATTGTCTTGATTATTGTGATGCTAACCATGCATGCTCAGCCCTGGAGTTTAAGTAAATAGGACCACCCCCTCTGCTTTTACAGTAGTGCTTATGGAAACCATGTGTCTGGCACTCAGCAAAATGAACTGCAAAAAGCGGCAATCATGAGGGCTGCCACCCTCTTTTTTCTGGCTAGGCTGCTGTACCTATCTCAGCTGCAGGACAGCCCAGCGCTTCCTGAAGTTTTTGACACACACACCCCGCCACTGGGGAAACCACTGGTGTGTGTGTGGGGGTGCGCGATATGAACAGAGAAAGTCTAGGAAAGGATTAAGCAGCCCAGCTTTCAACTCCACCCCCAAGAGATGCACCTAGGTAATTTTGGATCCTGGTCTTTGGAGGGGCCCCCTCCCCTCTGCAAAGTAAGCATCATCCCCCTACACACACACACACACACACACACAAAATTTTTAACATGTGGGTTCTTGAAAGCACAAACAGCAACTGAACTAACAATAATGTAAGAATATAAAACAGGTATATTTATGCAATTATGCATTAACAGAAACATTTCAACATGCAACTTAACATATTCCCATCCCACATATTTCTTTCCCCACTCCTCCCTCTGTCTCTAAAGCACCCAGCACAAGTCACAATCACACGCAGCCACCCAGCACAGTGCAGGCCAGCAGCAACCACACCACCGAGAACAGACTAAAGAGGATTTAGGGGCCCCCGGGGGCGTGGAGGCCCTGGACTTCGGTCCCAAAGTCCAAGGGAAAGAGTGTCACTGCCCCTGCCCCTGCTTCCTTCCAAAGCTGCATTTCTAAAAGAAAAATAAACACTGGTATCAAGGCTTTCTTACATGCATTTAAACAGAAGGTGTTAATAGCTCTCAGTCCCCCTTTAAAAAAAATAGTATATGTTTAAATTCTTCTAAGTCAAATTGTAATGCAATGTGCTTTGTGTGGGGCTGCCCCTAAAGATGGTTTGGAAGCCTCAGCTGGTGCAGAATGCTACTGCAAGGATGCTCATGCGTGCAGGATGCTTCACTAGTACCATATCACATCCATTCTGCAGCAATTCCATTGGCTACTAATTTGCTTCCAGAGCATATTAAAAGTGCTGGCTTTGACCTTTAAAGCTCTGCATGGTTTGCAGCTGGGGTAGCTGTCAGACCACATTTGCCACTCCAGGGCCCTCCATTTGGTATCACTGGCCCTGCTCACAGATCTGGTTAGCGGGAACTTTTTGGTCATGGCCCCTCAGCTTTGGAATGCCTTCCCAGAAAAGCTGTGCCACATCCCCTCACTCATGAACTTTTAAGAAATAATTTAAAAACCAGCTTTTTAGAGAGGCTTTGGGGTTTTTTTTAAATAATTATTTTTAATAAAGAATACGCCCATTTTGAGAAGGAGTCCCGTAACCTGGAATTTAAGCTTTGGCCGTGAGTTGGGAGCACAAAGCCATAGACATAAAGGAGGTCTCCAGTGGCAGACAGGCCCTTTCCAGGGCCTCACTGTCATGGCCCCAAACTTGAGCAAGTGTCAAGACTCAGGTCCCGAGGAAGAAGAACAAAACAAATACACATCAACATCAGTTGCCAAGGTGCAAGACCCAGAAAATTAGTGGAAATCTCAATATAATATGGGTACATCATAATTTAAGTTGTACTGCACTTTCCTACAATTAATAAAAGGGGATCCCCTTTCAGACTGGAAACTGCCTTGTACCGAGTCAGAACATTGGTCCATCTAGATCAGTAATGTCTACACTGACTGGGAGCAGCTCTCCAAGGTTTCAGGCAGGAGTTCTTTCCCACACCTACCCAGAGATATCAGGGAGAGAACCTGGGACCTTCTGCATGTAAGGCAGATCCTATACCACTGAGGTAGGGCTCTATCCCCCAAGGAAAATGTCTTATAGTAGACAGCACTCCCATGAAGTCACACATCCAAATGCGAACCAGGGCAGACTCAGCTTAGTAAAGGGGACAATTCATGCTCACTACCACAAGTTTAGGAGCTTTCTTCAGTGATCAATATTTTATTGATTTTTTTTTTGTATGTGCATGGTTTTGCAATAAAATCTATCATTTTTATTTACATTTATATCCCACTCTTGCTCTGAGGAGCCCAGAGTTATTTATTTGTTGTTCAGTTTTATGTTGATCCTCCTCACAACAATCCTGTGAGATGGGTTAAGCGGAGAGAGAAGTGATTGGCCCAGAGTCACCCAGTGAGTTTCATGGCTGAATGAGAATTTGAACCTGGGTCTCCCCTCTCCTAGTCCAACACTCTAACCACTACACCACGCTGGCTGAAATAAAGTAAATTAATATGTTAAATGACAAAAGACTCCATATGAAGAAGCAGATATGACCTTAGCATCATATAATTTGATTTCACTTACCTCTGAAAGGTAGCAAGAGAAATGCTGAGTTAGATTGTATTTCTTCAAGGAAGAGAAAAACCCAATTCACTTTGAAATCCCATCTCTCCAAGAGGACAAATATTCATCAGTGGTGTTCAGCTGCCACCTGGTGGATATTAGGAAAACTTAATATTTTTGTTTAATTTATGACAAGATGGATGGGTTGCAGCTGCTAGTTTCCACCACTTAAGAATTAAACAAATGCATGGAGAATTTTCTCTGGATTTACATTTTTATCTAGCTTTCTTTCAATCATGCAGCTCAAGGCAGCATACATGGGATTCCCAGGTGATCTTTCCCTATCCAGACCAAAGCCTACTTTGCTTTGGCAACTTTTTGTTCACTAAGACCTAGCTGCCTTTGTATTAGCAAGCAACAATAATCCAGATTTCATTTAATCAACATTCATGGTGTTTAGAAGTCTTTGTCAAACAAAAAAATAACACCTTATCCCAATATTATTATTATGCACCAAAATATTAAAGCATGCATTAGAAGTCAAAATTCCTCTCTCTAGGAAAATAGGTAATGAGAATTCTTGCCACATAAATACTTCCAAACATGTGCCTCAAACCCTCATGAGATTATTTCCATCAAAGAAAAGGGGTCTCTTGTATAGTTGGCAAGGTAAGAATCTTCTTGGTTAAGTTTTGAACAAGGACATCTTCACACAAGTTTGATTGTTTGGGAAAGCATCTCAGAGGCCCCATTGCTTTCTGAGATGGGGAGCAATGAAGGAAGGGGGAGAGGTTAGCTGTGGCACTGCACTCTCACCTGGGAAATTCACTTAGGGTTTATTCTTATGTCATTCCAGCACCAGGTAAAGGCTTTTATTTTTCAGGCTTTTTAAACTGCTGTGGTCTTATCTGCTGTGTTTTTATTGCCTGTTCTCTCTTGCTGTGTCTTATCATTCTCCTTGATTGCAAGAGCTGCTTTCATTATTTTGTATTAATTGATTTTTAAACTCTGTGAACTACCCTGAGAACACTAATGAGGATATGTATTCAATCAACAAGTACATAATTAAATTCGAGTTGTTTCTTTTTGCAGGAGTAGAAACTGGAGCTAATGTCCCCTTCACAAAAAGGATTCGAATTATTCATCAGTGTTTATGATGTGCTACAACTTTTAGTCACAATCTAGATCACTTTTGCCACTTGCAAACAACTTAATAGGAAATGTACTGTGTCAACATGAAGCATATGGAAAGTGGAATTGCCATAGTCTCATGCTCTCCAATTGCCCATGCCCTAACCACTTGCTGCTGTTTCTGGAAGCACCATGTGAATAGAATAAACTTTTAATTCTCTCTCTTTCCATCCCCTAACTAATCCAATCCTGTTTACCCTGCATGTGTGCAAGAGAAGATTATATTTTGATCAATGCCAAGATAAGCATTAGCACTGATAAGCAGCACAGCAGCTTTGATAAGCCAGTCCATTCTGCCATTATGAATAATAATGTTATGAATTGCTACTGTTTCTATAACACTTTCTTTTCACAAATAGCTTTATAGTCAACTCATTCACTTGCCTTATTAATTCTTATTAGCCATCCCTATTAACAGCCTATCCACTCTGTCATTATTATCACAATCACAATCACTATTATTTCTCTGTTGTACTTTCAGTTTACAAATTGCTTTACAGTTTAGTTTTAACTCATCCACTCTCCCTATTAACTGCCCCTTTTGTCATTATTAATTAGTACTGTTAATATTTGCTGTTGCTACAGTATTTTCCATTTATACATCGTTTTACAGTCAACTCTGTCGCTGTTATCACAGCACCACTTCAACCATGCAGTTTAAGGTATTTAATTTCACACACACACACACAAACTAGCTTTCTATTTGCAATTGTGCTCCACCCATCTCAGGACGATGTCCAATCAGAAACCGCTTCCTCTTTCCTCCTACCAACCTCCCTTCTCCGGTGAGCCAACTATTATCGCCTCTACTCAACTCTCGCTCCCGATTGGGCAGCAGAAGTAAAATGACTCAATCAAAGTCTATGCAATCAACCCTTTGGGCTGATTGGCGGGACTGCTAGCCAATGGGTGCATTGCTCTGCAGACTAGCCCTTCTTGCAGAGAAGCACGTTGGGTTTTTCCCCTGGCTGCTTGCAAGGAAGGAGACAATTTAGCTTCATGTTCCTGCTGCTTGGATGATATTTGGATAAGTTTGAGTGGGTCTTGGGGGGGGAAACACCATGACGGGAAGGGACTTGGGAGATGTAGCGGGGAGAAAGGTTGATAAATGTGGTTAGAAACCAATTTGAGAACTGTTGATCACAGTGGCTGAGTTGTATGTGCTTTGGAATATCTGCTATTCTGTGCCCGGTTTCCTTTCAGTCGGTCTTCTTGATCTTTCTGCCTTTGAGATTTCTTTGGGGGGCGTATTTCCTTTGGAAAACAGGGCACTCTGCTTTCTCCTCATGGACTTGCTGGCTGAGTTGAGCAGAAGTTAAATTTCTAATGAGAAAGGTACCTGAATGCTGTGCCCTCTGACCTGTAGTCTCAAGTCGTGGGGACTTACAGTTATTCATAGTAAGAAAAAAGTGTGCTACACCTGCCTAGGAAGTGCTTCTCACAATATATTCAAAGACTAGTCTCTGGCATCTTGTCCTGGTTTCAGAGCAGAGTGCTTAGACAAAGGAAATTCTGGAGCTGAGGGCCCTGGCATGCATCATGTTGTCCTTAAGGATGTGTACACATACACAGCATGTAGAAAAATACTAGTGCATTTTTATGCAGGTGAAGACCATGCCATTGTCTCTTCTGCTAGGTATGCATTTGTTGGAAACTTGCTTCCAGTTATGCTTTCCCAACCGATATTCACCTGCCAGAATAGACAACCCTTAAGTGTTCTTTGCAAACTGATGACACCAATGCACATTTGTAAAGTAGTAGAGAAAATATTATGTAAAAAGTAGCCTTGGATATCTTGGAGGGGTTTGCATGTAGCATCCGCAGCAGTGGATAGGAGGAACTGTTGTTCCTCAGGAATGAAGAGAAGTTAGAGAGATGGCGGTGTAGCTGCTTAATCTGTGTGAGTGTCTGTATAGGAATTGGTGAGCCCCATAGTGAGCAGGTGCTCTTCCCAGAGCGGCCCCATCGCCTAAGGGGAATATATTACAAGGCTCACACATGTAGTTTCCCATTCATATGTAAACCAGGGTGGACCCTGCTTAGCAAAGGGGACCATTCATGCTTGCCACCACAGGCCTTTGAACTTTGCTGTGAATCCTCCCTCACATACTGATGTATCTTTGCCCCCTGAACTGAAATGTCACCGCTGCTGTTAAATAAATGACACTCCTTTCTTTTGTTTTCAACTGTAAAGGAAAACGCTCATCCATAGGACTCGTACACCCTGTGCCTCCATGACCAGTTCTGAAGATGGCTCTGTTACAGCTCCTCCTCCAGGATCCAAAAGATGAAGGCACACAGAGGTGCAGACTGGGCCCTGCCACTTTCTCCTCACTGGGTGCCACGCTGGGCTCCCCAATTAAGATTGTTCTGCCTGCTGGCAGCTGCTTGTGCACTGCCTGGCCCAGGCATGACTTGGCTGATGGATACTTGCAGCTTGATCTCAAATGTAGAACCCGAGAGGTAAGGGCCAACCAACTATGCAATCTTACTGTAAGAGTTGATGACTTGAAGCTCCTGGCATGCCACAAGCTAAGAAAAGTGACAGTCAAAGTGGTCCTTAAAAACCGCACCCTGAAAAAATCCATGCCAGAAGCCGTTTTGCAGGAAGTGGTCAAAGAGCTACTAAAAAGTGCTTGTGTTTCCCTTCATCATGTTGTTTCGTTCACCTCCGTTCTGTGTAACCCAGTGGCGTGTGTTGAAATATTGTCCATGGACCCAGCCACAGAAGAAGCTGGCTTGGTCACCTTCAAAACCACTATAACCATTCAAGAGGTAGTCACACTGGACTGGTATAACCATTTGATAGATGATAGTGCAAGTATTCTGGTGGCTGGAATGGAAGACATCAGCAACTCCTTGAAAGAGATTGTTGACCTATCTTTACGCTTTCCAAAAACCTTCCAGAAGCTAGGCCTTTCTGTCCCCAGAGGAGTGCTTTTGGTGGGGCCTCCAGGCGTGGGCAAGACTCTTCTGGTAAAAGCCATCGCCAGGGAAGTAGGTGCGTGCTTGCTTTGCATCAATGGCCCTGTTATATACGGTTCGAGACCTGGCGAAAGTGAGGAGAACTTGCGACGAGTGTTTGAAGAAGCAAGAGAGATGGCCAGTGAAGGACCAACAGTTCTCTTCATTGATGAGATCGATTCATTGTGCCCTAAGCGAGGAGGTTCAAGTAACACTCCTGAAAATCGGCTGGTGGCTCAGTTGTTAACTCTTCTAGATGACATTGATAGAGAAAACAAAATGGTGATCATAGCGGCGACCAACAGACCTGATGCCCTAGACTCTGCACTGAGGCGGCCAGGAAGAATTGACCGTGAGGTAATTATAACTCCCCCCCACCTCAATTTCTTGCTTTTGACTGTTTGGTGTTCCACTTTGAGCAGTAAGATGTGGAACCTATTTAGCAGGAACCTTGAGACATCTGCTACTGGTTTCAGTCAGAGCTATGACTTCTCTCAAAGGATGATGGCAAATGTAGTTCTTGTGAGAATACCTATTACTTAAGCTTTGCTTAAGAGACACATTGTTTTTAAGTCCAAATCTTCTGGCATTTATTCTTGGCACTCAAAACAGGATCTATGGCTGAGACCTTGTTCAAATTAAGCCCTGACTCGCCTGGGGTTAAACAAGTGATTGTGAGTTGTTCATATACACTGACATACCTCAGTTTTTCCATTTTCTTGTGCTTGTTTTAGGTTATCATTGGGACGCCAACCCTGAAGCAGAGGAGATCAATTCTGCAGCTGATTACTGCTAACATGCCCACGTCGGGTGACATTAATTTGCTTGAGCTTGCAGAAATAACAACTGGCTATGTTGGGGCTGACCTTACTGCACTCTGCAGGGAGGCTGCTCTGCAGGCTGTGTTTCGCGTCCGTTCGGTAAGAATCCATTCCAAACGCCATGCTTCAGTCCCTTCCTGTGCCTTGTTGTTTTCTCACCAAGATGGTTCTGCTCTGAGTCAGATGCTCGGGGGCTGTTGCTTGGCACTTCACTTTAAGCAGCAAGGTGTGAAACAGCCATGTCTGCTGCTCTGGGTGCCTTGGAGGAAGGGCGGGATATAACTGTAAAAATAAATATAAATAACCTTGCTTTCAAAGCTCTTCATGGCCTTCCCCCCACCTTTCTCCTCTTGTACCCTGAAATGTCTCTGCCAATAGTTCCCTCAGTCAGGGCTTGACAAATCCCAGGCGCTGTGGTGCCTAGACGTTTAACTGTGGCACCTAGACTCAGATAGAGGTAGAGTTATTTAATAAAACTTGTATTTGTCCCAGGCAGCTCTGTTTCTGTTCCAAGTGTCTTACTTGTAAAGGGGATAAAGAGAAGTCCATTTATCCTCCCCCTCCACTATGTTCTCAGCCAAGTTTATCTTATTGAGTAAACCACCTAGAGATTTGAATTTTGACAGTGTATCAATATGCTAAATACATAAATATAGTCTAGTAACTTGCCAGGATTCCATTGGCTGGCTCCTAGATACAAAGGCCTGCCCTCAGTCATTCAGAGATATCCTGAGCCCTTTGCTGCCCCAATGCCTTGAACCACTTCCCAGAACACCTCTGTGACACCACCCCTTTTTCTTCCTTTATATTTCTCTTCAAAAGCCGCTTTTCCCATGAATCTTTTGGCCCAATGTCCTAGTTCCTATTCCCTACTGTAAATAAGCCTAGGTATGTGTAGCTGCAATTTATGTATTTTTATGTTGTTGAACCAGACTTCATTTAAAAAAAAAAAAAAGACTCCAGAAGATTGCATTTGCTTTCCCAGTTTGTCCCTGCTTCTACTTCCCTCCCCTTTCTCTGTTGTCGCCTTTGGATCGATTTTAAATTGTGAACCCTTGTAAGAGCATATATGTGGCACTATATAAATAACTGCTTTATTTCCTGTGCATTTTTTCAGCATTCAATTAACACAATTACCATGTCAGATTTCTACAAAGCTGCAAAAAAGATCCAACCCTCCTCTTTTCGAAGTGGAGTTGGGCTGACGGACTTCAAGCCTGTCTCCTGGGATCACATTGGTGGCCTTGAAGATGTAAAATTGAAATTAAAACAGGTAGAGTACAGATCAGATTCTTAAGGGGTAACTACTCAGGTTGCTCTCAAATTGTGTAACATTTAATTGATTCAGTTATTTGCCACATTTGTATTCCTCCCTTTATTCAAAAGAGCTCAGAGCTAAGTTCTTATTAGACCTGTGAGGCATTGCTCCAGTGAATTCTATGCACAAGCAACAGCTGGAAACCAGACCACCCCAACCCCAACTTCATGTCTGTTCACTTCAGACTTGCTTTTGTTAAGAAAATATCTAAAAGCCTATTCAAATGTCCTAATTGCATCATAGGCTTGGGGATTATGACAGGGTATTAGCAAAAAAAATATAAGGAGAACAATTTTCATTGATAGAACATGAGGATGTATTCACCTGCCTGAACATAGGATGTTCAACAGCCCTAGTTACCACCCTATACCACCTGAAAAAGATTTATAAGAAATCCTCTCCCAGATTTACAAAGCAGTTTGCACATTTAAGGTTTCAGTGACTCTCTAAAGACGGCGCAAGCCGAAATGTGGCTTGCTTAGCAAGAAGCAGTTCTCTGGAAAGTGGCCTGTGGAGAACCAGGGAGGAACATAGGAAGATGCCTTATACCAAGTCAGACCATTAGTCCATCTAGTTCAGTATTGTCTACAGCCAGGGCTGCTCAACTTCGGCCCTCCTGCAGATGTTGGCCTACAATTCTCATAATCCCTGCTGACTTTGCAAAGAGGCACCTTTTAACTGTCTGTCTTGTGTTTCTTTTTAGATAGTGAGCCCTTTGGGGACAGGGATCCATCTTATTTATTATTTCTCTGTGTAAACTGCCCTGAGCCATTTTTGGAAGGGCGGTATAGAAATCGAGTAAATAAAAATAAATAAATATTTTTCACTGTGGCTGGGGATTATGGGAATTGTAGTCCAAAAACATTGGGGGCAGGGCCTAAGTTGAGCAGGCCTGGTCTACACAGACAGCAGTTCTCCAGGCAGGAGTCTCTCTCAGCCCTACCTGGAGCTGCCAAGGAGTGAACCTAGGACCTTCTGCATACAAACAGATGCACTACCAATGATGTACGGCCCCATCCCCTAAAGGGAATATTATACACTCACACAGACACCCATCCAAATGCAAACCAAGGCAAACCCTGTTTGGCAAAGGGGACACCTCATGCTCTCTACAGCAAGACCAGCTCTCACTGGGAGTGACTAATACCTGTAAATCAAAAGTGTGTTGGCATATATGATCCAATAACCCTAAGAATGAATGGAAGTTTCTGCTTTTTTTTCTGTGTGTCTTCACAGAGCATTGAGTGGCCTATAAAATACCCAGAGGCTTTTGTTAGGATGGGCCTGGCCCGTCCAAAAGGTATCCTTTTGTATGGACCATCTGGCTGTGCCAAAACTACACTTGTGAAAGCAGCAGCCACAAGCTGCCACTGCTCCTTTCTGTCTGTGAGTGGAGCTGACCTCTTCTCACCTTACGTTGGTGATTCAGAGAAGATTTTGTCTCAGGTTTGGTTTTTGTTCCTTTTATCTGTCATCTTTGGAAAAACTATAATCTAGGTCTGTCTATACCGTCATGCCTAAATTTCATTTTTAAAAGCTATAATCTTGCTCTGTCTATAAATCGTAACTTCAGTCAAGCCTTGCTAGGTTAACTTCATCTTGTGACCTGGTGCTGAATTGTTTTGTTGAAACATTTTCCAGATCTCCCCCCCCCCCCCCCCACACACACACACTTTACCTTTTAGTGTGCGAGAGTTTATAATCCCTGGCAGAGACAGAAGTTTTGGGTGGCCTATACGTTTGATAAATAAATAAAACAAGCATGAGATTCATTGAGCTTTGAAAATTGACTTCATTGAAAATGCAGAACAAAATGAGCAAACACAAAGTGTAGAGTTGCAGTGTTTAATCAATTGAATGCTTCAGCTAACAAATTTTTTAAAAACCCTCATGATTGACCAAAACTGTGCCCCAATCAACTCAGTAGCAGCTTTTTAAAAACACTGAGCAGCATGCAGACTGAGTTACTCAATAGGTACTACTTAAGAGTTTTAGGACTACTTAATTTCAGTATGGCTACTCGGGAGCACTTTAGTCTGGAAGCATCCCATTTTAAATACAATTCCTCCAGCAAACTTCAGGTAGGGAGCACCACTGCATGAGACATTCCTCTTCTCTCTCACTCAGGAGGAGATACCTCTTTTAAGATTCTACCTACTGTGAAACAGAGGTATCCTCTAAAAACAAAAAAGTGTACTTTTCCTCAAAATAATCATTTTAATATGCAAACATATGCACTTATAACTAAAAAAAACTGGCTTGTACTGCTAACCAGCTAAGATCTCTAGCAGCAACCCCACATAACCCACATGGAGACCTGATTCCCCCACTTTTTACCTGGCCCAAGGTATTTCGCCAAGCAAGAGCCAATACTCCGGCAATAGTGTTCCTGGATGAAATCGATTCTATCCTGGGATCCCGATCAATCAGTAAAACCAGCCATGGTGTCCAGGAGAGAGTTCTTTCTGTCCTTCTCAATGAATTGGATGGCGTTGGGCTCAAGTTAACTGAGAGAAGAGGAAATAAAGCAGCGCTGGAAAGCGAAGGTCAAGAACAAACTGAAAATGATAAAGAGGTATCTGTTCATATAAGTGAGATGCAAGTATGTCTTCTTAATCATTTGCTTTTGTGGATGGGCAGCTAATCCTATCCTCGGCTAAATCATTTGTGACATGAGCAGAATCTTATGCCAGACCAGCTGCCACAGCATTTTTAGCATAGCAAGAAGTGGCCATGCCACTTGTAACCCTTCTAAGAAAATATGCAGACATATTAGGGCTGTTCTCATGTTCCTAATTGGGGTAGGAGTCGCATCCTACCCAAGTTTGGGAACTGTGTGCACTCCTGTTTTCCGGTCATCTGTGAGTGAAAAGCAAAGTAGGAGCGGGAGGAAGTGATCAGCTGCTAAGCAGCAGCTGGGTCAGAGGGCTTTTCATCCTACCTCATTGAAGAGCTGGATACAGCTGCTGAGTAGGCCAAATGCCCTCTGACTCAGCTGCTGTCTGCAGAGCAGACACAGCTCCCAAACTTATGTAGGATGTGACTTCTGTCCTAACTAGCATCATGTGAACAGGCCTGCTGTTTAGCCATGGTTTGTTTTCCCTCTGAATACCTATCATTTGGTCTGGGATTAGCTGAAAACCAGGATGTGAAACCGTGGCTTCAAGTGGATTTACAACACTGCAAATTGTGGGAGTCAGTGTGCACCTGGCCCTGTGTGTCCTGGCAAGCTCAGAGAAAGTGCTGGCACCAGAGAGGCAGGGGGATTTATTGTCTTTTCTCCACTGGTAGAGCACCTGCAGGCTATCTTCCTAGAGAGTATAGCCACATACTGGGCCATTTTTCCACCTCTCCAGCCTGTTTGCAAGGTGACAAGCAGGTGTTACTGGTGTCTCCCTATGCATGCCTTCTAAGGATATAGGACAAGGCTTATCTTGACAAGCTAAATTATGGTATCACTGTACATATGGGATCTTAACCAGGTTAATAAGGAAAACCATGGTTTTCATTTAGCTAACCATGGCTAAATAGTATGTCTTTGTAGGGCAGAGGTGGACTGATTTGCTCGCATGGTTCTTAGGATGCAGCTTAGACCCTCCCACAGAAACATCTAGCATGGAACTATGTGCTACTTCAGCATCAGCGCTCCAATCCTGATGGCTCTGCTATCCCAGCACAGGGGCCAAATTCAACTTTTAGCACTGAAGAACAGGGCAAAGTATGATCTTAGATTTACTAATGTGAAAGAACAGTAAATTTGTTTACGTCTCTTGCCTGTGATGCAAAGTAGGTTTTTTTCTTTTCTTTTGAAAAGTGTTTGCGTTTCTGTATATTTGTTGCAATTCGCATTAAATAAGCTCATCACCAACAACATGAAATCAGTTAAAATACAAAACACTGCAAGAAGAGGTCTATGAAAGCTCATCCTCACAAAAACAGGCTTGCTTGCTCTATTCATCCATTCAAAATACTTATACCCCACCCCTCCAGTGCAATAGTGCTTGAGACAGCTCATAATAGTACAACAATATAAATTATAGCATTAATAGAAACTAACAAAGCAAGAACCCATTAAACTGCTCTACAGTCTGCTATGATACAAACAGCAGCATTTATATAGGTTACTGGAGAGATCCTTTCAAGCCTGGATTTTCATACTGATATATCTTGCCTGTTTACCTTCCTGGCATACTATATGTTTTGGTCGCACTGGGCACAATGGAATAAGCTGTTTTGTAACTTGCTCTTTGCTTCGTTTACTGACGCATCAAGCTTGTTGGGATGCTTGCTGCATGTTGGTATACTAAAGCCACCTACAGCTTTGCAGGAAGATAGGCAGGAAATAAATTGAATGAATACATTATTTAGCCATTTAATTTGTGTCATCTTACTAGCTGGAACTTCAGGAGGTTTTTAACAAAGATGTTGTTGTCGTTGCTGCAACAAATAGACCAGACATGTTGGATGATGCGTTGTTGCGTCCTGGGCGGTTAGACAAGATGATATATGTTCCACCTCCTGATCAGAAGGTATGGCCTAAATCCATGCATTTACCTTTAAACTAATGAAATGTTTAGTTCTAAGCATACAGTGGCTGGGGTTGGAGTTTGGAATGGACACTGGGGTTGGAGTTTGGCAAAATCAAGTGTGCCCAACCAGTGTTCCCTCTAACAGGGATTCCCAGATGTTGACTACAACTCCCATAATCCCCAAGCAAAAGCCAGTGTCCTTTGTTCAGGCTTTTAATTAAATATTGTTTTAATTTTGTTTTTAATAGTTGACATTTTAAATTTCAATTGTAGAAATGTTTTTATCTCTTTATCAGTTGTTTTTATTGTTTTGTTTTAAACCGCCCAAAGACTTGCATTTTGGGCGGTATACAAATGTGTTAAATAAATAAACAAACAACATCTGGGAATCCCTTTTAGAGAGAACACTGTTTCCAACTCTTTTAAACAAATATACCCCTTCTGTTGCAAACCTTCAGCTCAGAGATTCTGAGTGAGAGAGATGCTATACTTATATTGAAAAACCTTTTGAAGGTGCTCCACTTGAAGTGAACCTGTCCCATTAATTTCAGTAAGACTGCTTATGAACTCCAGCATACTGGTACCCCTGTTAGGAACCTCTGTGCTAAATCATGCTTAAACCATGACTTAGCATTACTCTCACAATCTTCAGGCTCATGCACTCCCTGCCCTGCTTTCCACATTTTGCGTTAGTAGGGAGGAAATTTCAGTTTCCATCCCTGGGTTAGAATCCACTGGGATTTGTCATTATGTCCAGACTCAAGAAATCCTGGCTTCTTCTAACCACAGTCTATGAAGAAGCAAAGATATCAAGCCAGTTGTGTCCTATAAAGAGATACACAAATAACACTGGCTCTTTCTTTTGCATTCTGCCCCAGGAAAAGCTTTCTGTTCTGAAGATCTGCACAGAGAAAATTCCAATAGATTCTGATGTGTCCTTAGAGGCTATAGCAGCTGAAGCTAATCTCTTCTCTGGAGCTGATCTTGAAAATCTCTGTAAGGAGGTAAGGCCCTCTCTCTTTCTGTTGGCTTATTCAGGGATTTAAAGCACGCATGAGAGAACTTTCTGAAATGCTTAACTTTTTTCTAGTAAGCGGAGTGGTCAAGTTTTAGAAACTCCAATATAAAGATAGCTAAACAAACAATATTGAAGTGAAATCGCAATTTAAAAGGAAATTTGTGACACTAAAGGAAGAAATGGAATCTGGAATTGCAAATAATCACATGGTAGTTTTCCTACGGGTTCAGTCTAAACTGAAGTAAATATTTCATGCCTGCTAGAAATTAAGAATGAATTATTCCGAGCAAACTTTCTAGATCAGGAGGCAGATACACTTGCTGACATCCAGACTGTTACTCAGTAGTGTTCAAAAGTTGCTCAAAGACTATTTCAATAAGACTACTCAAGGGTAATTGAATGGCAGCCGGTGAAGCTCTTCACACAAGCACCAAAAACCAGGCTAAGGAAGCCCATCCCAGATTTTGGTGCGCATATGCACCACCAGGATCGAACCTATTCCTGGCAGCACCTAGGCAGCCACCCTCCAAAATGAGCTCCAATAATGTGGTGCATTATTGGAGCTCTGGTGGGCAGGGAAACGCACCCCAGCCTATCAAGCTACCAGTAGTCATCTGGACGGGTGATCTACCTGCCGAAGAGGACACTGTCGATCGTCTGTGGGGCGGGGTAAGTTCTTTAGGGCTTCCTCCTCACTAACCCTCTTGCCCTTTTTCACTGCTTGTGAGAAAGGGACCCGTGTCTTTACAATCCTTCCAGCAGACGAGGTATGCTGGTCTATAATGATTTTAATTATAACTTCTTGATTCTACCTTCCACCAAGGAACTTGGGATGGTAGGCCTGGTTCTCCTGCCCACCCACACTTTATCCTTGGTCCAGTCTGCCCTGTGGGGTAGGTTGGACTGGGGGATAGTGACTGGCCCAGAGTTACCAGTGAGCTTCATGGAGACTTGAACGTGGGCCTCTGCAGTCCTAGAAAGCAACTCTGATCACTATGCTACGGACACACAGACTGGTTCTCATGGCCAACAACTAGGTAGGAGGAGCTCCAAGCCCCATGCACACTCCCAAGACACGGTTGTGTGTCAGGAAAAATCAAGGGAGGAGGAGGGGGAAGTGACCGTCTGCCTCTATCTGGGCAGGGAAACAGTAGCCAACCTGCATCATCAGTTCAGTTTTATTTCGATCTCTGACCAGCAATACAAAGTAGTCAGATAAAACTTTAAGCATTAACAACAATTCATCCTAAAGTATAACGATTAAGTATTACAGTCTGCCTGATTCTATTAGCCACCACACAAAATTTGGCTACACAATATGTAATGTTAGAATCATGATCAGCAAGAAGAAAGCAAACAAAAAATTCATCTGAACGGCCTGGAAAATCAATAAAGGAGCGATATGAGAAGTATGAGAATCATGATAAGAAGTACAGTATAAGACATGAGCTATAGACTCAATGCTCCACCTCCACACAGGCATACCAGTTCCTCATAAGGAATCCGCTTAATTTGGTTCCCAAGGTAAAAACTGATTTGTAACAAAATTTAGATCATTTGACGTGTGATGTCTAGGAGCCTTTGTTTGAGGACTCCTTAGACTTATACATAGGAAGCTGCCATATGCTGAGTCAGACCATTGGTCTATCTAGCTCAGTATTGTCTTCACAGACTGGCAGCGGCTTCTCCAAGGTTGCAGGCAGGAGTCTCTCCCAGCCCTATCTTGGAGTTGCTGCCGGGGAGGGAACTTGGAACTTAGATGCTCTTCCCAGAGCGGCCCCATCCCCAAAGGGGAATCTCTTTCAGTGCTCACATTTCTAGTCTCCCATTCATATGCAACCAGGGCAGACCCTGCTTAGCTAAGGGACAAGTCATGCTTGTTACCACAAGACCAGCTCTCCTCTCCACTTGCATGTACCCAGCTCTGTATTGAGAGTGGAGGAAAAGCATGTCCCACACCAACCGTCCCAGATCAAGGCTAGCAGACTATCACTTCCCCCTTTTCCTACCTCAATTTTTGCTGACACATGACTGTTTCTCAGGAGCACGCACAGGGCTTGGAACCTGGCTGGATGTTCCTCCTACCCAGCTGTCAGTCATGAGAACCAGCCACACACAATCTCTCCTAAGATTTACACAACTTCTAACATAAACCTTGGACATTTCATGTTTATGTGAACGATGTTTTCAGACAGATAGTGAACAAAGGGTGTTTTTTAATTTCAGTATGATTTTTCAGAGCTGTGCCATTAGCCAGGATTAAATACTGTTGCTGCTGTTCTAATCTGCTGTCTATCTTTTAGTTTAATATTGGGTGTTTAAGGTATGCGGTTTTATATATGCAGTATATATTTTACCTAAGTCATGTTGTGTTTGCCATTGTAACCTGCCTTGAATACTTTTGTATTCAAAATATATAGGAAATTAAAATATGCTACATCAACAGTCCACTATGACCAAGAGTTTCATTCGTGTTTCTTTTTCCACCCCTTCACATCTTCCAGGCTGCTTTGTTGGCATTACAAGAGAATAGAATTGAAGCAACAACCGTGAAACACAAACATTTTCTAAAATCACTAGAGACCGTAAAACCATCATTAACCCACAAAGAGTTGAACTTCTATGAAAAGTTGTTTAGAAACTAGAAATTATCCTTGTAATACACATTCATGTAACAAACTCTAGTGATTAATTCTAGAGGTCTGTAAAGTAAGGGGAGAACAACAAAGACGACACAAGATGTATCAAGGAGTTCTGTCCAGACTACAGTGGAATTTGGATCTGTGCTTCAGGAAGTGGTTTCTTGGTGACATCATGGGTGCCAGCCAATCAGCACTATATACAACTGATTTTTGCTACAGTCTAAACGGAACCAATTTCCTTTGGTCCTGGAGTGAAGAAGACATCTGCTCAAAACTGTGTGAATGCATTTCTATAGTGGCTCCACTCTTGTTCTTAGACATACACTCAATATTTCAAGATGCAATAACAATTGTGCCTTAGAATGGTTAATCATGGAGCAGACTAGAGGGGAGGTGATCCTGGACATAATTCTGAGTGGTAGCTAGGAGCTGATGCAAGATATAAGTGCAGTTAACACACTTAGGAACAATGGCCACAGTGATATCAAATTCAGGAGATATATAAATGGACAGTTGCCCAGAAAGTCCCATCAGTCACATTGAATTTTCAAAGAGAAAACTTAAGATGAAGGGGTTTGTTAAAAGGAATTTGAAAAGCAGAGCCAAAAGACTTGTGATGCTTAGAGGCTATTAAAAGTGCTATAATTGAAGCTTAGATAAAATGTGTGCTACAAATTAGGAAGGATTCTACTGAAGCCAAGAGGATGCCAGCGTGGCTAGCAAAGAAGCTACAAAAGGCAAGTCTTCTTAAAAGTGGAAGTCTTAGCCAAATGTGGAAAACATTCTGACAACACAAATGTGAGTTGACCAAGGCAAGCAAACACAAATGGGAAGAGCATATTGCTAAAAACATTAAACAAATACACACTTATTTAAATATAGTAGAAGCAGGAAGGCAGTCGTCAGAGAAGACAGGTGTGAAAGGATTGCTGAAGGCAGACAGGGATATCACACAGAAGCTACATTAATTCTTTGGTTGTGGATGACCAAATGTTGGACACATCCTCCATGCCTGAACTGCTTTATTTAGGGAAGGCATCTGAAGAACAAAACCAAATGAAGAGAGATCAAGTTTTATGACCTGTCAGATTACAAATTATCAGGACATAAACCAGAGGGAGTTCATAATGGGTTCAAATGTGAAAATGTTGATCTTCTAATAAAGATGCAGCCTTCTCTGAAGTTGACTTCCCCCGTAGAGGATTGGATGGTAGCTTATGTGGCATCAATTTTTAAAATGGGACTTCAGAACAGATGGTCTTGTTGGCCTAACTTCTGAGCCAGTTAATTGCTGGATAGTAGGATTAAAGCTAAAATTGTTGGGTTTTTTAAGATAGAAAACAAGCCCCATTAAAGGAGGTTCAGCATGACATCTGAAAAGGGAAGTCTGGCCCCACCAGCCTTTTGGAACTTTCAGAGCTAAGATGTGGTAATCTGGTGTTTGTTTTTGTTTAAATGACAAAGTCCTTCATAAAAGTAAACCTCCTCAGTAAACCTGCATGCCGTTCCTCTTATGGATCAGCAACTGGTTAAATTACAGGAAGAGATGAAGAGAAAATGGATAGTTTTTGCATTGTAAAATGGAAGGGTCCCCCAGTGGACTCTGTCTAGATCAGTGTTGTTTAAATTATCCATAAATGCTTTGGAGTCAGGATCAAGAAGTGAGGTAGCTAAATTGGCAGATGACAGATTATTCAGGATGCTGAAAACAACCTGGTTGCTAAAATAACCTGGTTTCCCCTGCAAACTTGGCAAAGAGGCACCTTTTAACGTGGTGATTCTCTTTATTTAGCAGGGGGAAAGTAACTGGCCCTGTTCACCCCCAGCACAGTACCTCCACTGACTGCTGCTGGTGTCTATCTTGTTTTCTTTTAGATTGTGAACCCTTTGGGTACAGGGAGCCATCTTATTTATTAATTATCTGTGTAAACCACTCTGAGCCATTTTTGGAAGGGTGGTATAGAAACTGAATAATAATCAAACAGACAAACATCTGCCACACAATACACCAGATATAACTGTAGTCGAGAAGAAAGAAAAACAAGTTAAAATAATTGACATAGCAATACCAGGGGATAGCAGAATAGAAGAAAAAGAAATAGAAAAAATAACAAAATACAATGATCTACAAATTGAAATTGAAAGGCTGTGGCAGAAAAAGACCCAAATAATCCCGGTGGTAATTGGCGCCCTGGGTGCAGTTCCAAAAGACCTTGAAGAGCACCTCAACACCAGAGGGACCACAGAAATCACCATCAGCCAATTACAAAAAGCAACTTTACTGGGAACAGCCTATATTTTGCGACAATATCTATAATAACCAACAGTATTGATGATAAAATTCAGCCATCCCAGGTCCTTGGGAAGGACTCTATGTTTGGATAAAACAAACCAGCCAATAACACCTGTCTGACTGTGTAAACAATAATAAAAGCTCTAAACTATGTGAATGGGCAACAAAATGGCAAATGAGATTCAATATAAGCAATTTTTAAAATCCTAGCTTTCTTTATGTTTTTGTCCTACTTTTCAGCCAAAAAATTGATGTGCAGCTCACAGGAATTAAACAATGTGAACCAAATTTCTGCTGTGGAGAGGTGCCTCCCTTCCCTCCCATTTTGGTCCAAACTACATGTCATGTTAAATGAATGATTTGTTTAATTCCTTTATTGTAAATCAGAGCTATAGGAGGGAGTGACTGGAACTACACTGGGAGATGCAACTCTTTCCTCTCATGATGCAGTCCCCAAAAAATCCCCTCAGCGCCAAAGCCCTTTGCCTCAGGACAGGGGGGTGGGGGGAAGGGTTTTTTTAAAAACACACAGCCCCAATGCTGATTGGAAGTTAACAAAATAAAAAGTTAACATTACAATTTAAATTTATTTTAATATTTTAAAACCATGTCAAAACTATTAAAACAATATTTTGTTAAATATTTTATACAAAAACAATATTTAATACTGTTTTTATAGTTTTGATTTTAACAATTGATTTTAATTGGTTTTATTTTGATGTAAACCTGAGCCGCCTTTTTGGGGGTGGGAGGAAGGGTGGTATATAAATCAAATAAATAAAAATAATTAAAAGCCTGGGTGAACAGAGGCATCGTTAAAAACTTTTAAAAAGTTGTCAGAGATGGGGAGGCTCTTATTAATACAAGCAAGTTTTGGATGGCCATGCAGAAACAGGTAACCGGTGGACATGTGATGGATATATATATAATTTCTAGGAAAGGCGGTTGTCTGTAGTCTCCAGCTATGTGGTAAACCCTGTACAATATTTTATTTTATTTTACATTTTATATCCCGCTCTTCCTCCAAGGAGCCCAGAGCGGTGTACTACATACTTCAGTTTCTCCTCACAACAACCCTGTGAAGTAGGTTAGGCTGAGAGAGAAATGACTGGCCCAGAGTCACCCAGCTAGTCTCATGGCTGAATGGGGATTTGAACTCAGGTCTCCCCGGTCCTAGTCCAGCCCTCTAGCCACTACACCACGCTGGCTCACCATAAGATATAAGACACAGTGACCCGCCAGATGCCTTCAAGAAGCCCGCAGACAGGGGGTGAGGGCTTGCCCCCTCTCCTGCCATTGCTCCCCTGCAACTGGTATTTAGCGGCACCTTCTCCAAGTCTGGAGGTGGCCTATTGATCAATTGATTAAGTGCTGTCAAGTCGGTGCCGACTCTTAGCGACCACATAGATAGATTCTCTCCAGAATGGTCTATCTTCAACTTGGCCTTGAAGGTCTCCCAGTGATGCATTCATTGCTGTCGTCATCGAGTCCCTCCACCTTGCTGCTGGTCCTCCTCATCTTCTGTGCCCCTAAGACCATTACTGCTCCAAAGCAACTGGATAGGTTGCTTGTGCATTTAGGCCAGGCTTCGTTTGCACCCTGCTGAACGCTCCCTCCACTTTCTATGGGGGTTTTCTTCTGTAGTTCTCCACCCTGACTCCAGAGGCCTACTGTGCAGCAAACCAGCAGCCTGCTGAGCTGACATCTTTCTTGTCACGCCAACCAGCCTGCTGACACCTTTCTTCTCGCACTCCGGCTGCCAGCCAAAGGGCGAAAGAGGGAAACTCTCCTCCGTGTGTTACCCTTCTGCTGCTCTTGGAAAGGGTAATAATAAGGCGCTTAGTGGGAGCGAAAAGCAGGAGCAGTGGAGGCGAGAAACTGAGAGGAAATGGGGGGGTGAAAGACAGGTTTAGTCTAGGTTAGCAGGGGGAAGGGTGCATGGAAAAATGGGCCACAAGGAGAGGAAAAAAAATGGATGCTAGGGAATGATTGACCTGGGATGGAGGTAGAAATAGACATGACTGAGGAAGTTGCTATTGAGGGCAGTAAGGCTGGGCCGTGGGCCTAGGCCTCACTGACCACCTTTGGTGGACCTAGAGGTCCGGCTCGGTACAGCGGCCTACCAAGCATCCGCTTTCAAAAGCCAGCCGGTGGTATTCCTCATCCATTTGTTCCAGGCTTTCCTGGGGCTGGTGGGTAGATGGGGCTGGCAGCCTTGTGGCTAGGGGTTGGGCTAGATTAGAGGCCGGCAGGCCCCCCAACGCCCTGGGCCACATCCAGTCAGAGTCAGCACTAGAAAAAAATATGTCCTGGGGCAGGGAAAGGGCAAAGTGCATTTCAGGGAGTCCCACATGGTTTCTGAAAGAGAAATAATAGTGGTTTCCTAAGCCTCACTCCTGTCCAAAACATCTTTTCTAATGGCGCAGCGGGGAAGTGACTGCCTAGAGAGCAGGAGGCTGTTGGTTTAAATCCCCATTGGTGTGTTTCCTAGAATATGGGAAACTCCCATATCCGAAAGCAGCGATATACAAAGGTGCTGAAAGGCATCATCTCAGACTGCATGGAAGAATGCAATGGTAAACCACTGCTGTGTTCTACCAAGAAAACCATATGCTCTGTGGTCGCCAGGAGTTGACACTGACTCAACGGCACATTGGGCACAACCTTTCCTAACCTGTTCATAGCTCCTTTTGGACAGGGGTGGAACTGTAATCCCAAAACTGGCACCCTCAGCCCACATATCCACAAACTACCAGAACATAGGTTTGTTTCAGATGCTATTTTCATATATAGAAAGAGCATCTGTGTAGGAAAACTAATTTTCATTGTCACAACTATCATAGCTGGGCTTCATACATACTGTCCACAGGGAAAATGTTCCTAATACACTGCATGTATTATTAGTGTGCATTGACCTATCTATCTCCAGGTTTCTATCCTTTCCATTTTCAAATCCCAAAGTGGCCTCCAAAACAAGATACAGTACTACAAAATCACAATTAGGATATAGAAGATACCATCAAAACAAGCAAACAGCAGCAGAAAAGCAGTTAAGGCTACTCACAGGTATTGTGCATTTGCAAACATGAAAGCTCTTTCTGTGCAGAAAATCAACAGAAGTAGCCTCAGACAACAACAATAATATCTCCTGGTGGGGTTTGTTATGAACAAAATAGACAGCAGCCAAGTCTTGGGGTCCAGCCCTGAACAAAAACCACCTAGATGACCTTCCCTTGTTGAATTCCAGATGCATGACCACTACTCTAGCTGTTCTTGTTCTTTGGAGATTGAAAGGCACTCTGCACATGGCCAAGGATACCTGTTATGATTACAGGCTCTTTCTAAGGCTTAAACCGAGGCTCAAATCAACCCCTGGATTGACAGATAGCTCCCTCAGATTAATCTCTGGTAGAAGGCAGGAAATAAAAAGTAACAGAGTTCAAGTGTGCTAACTGGGCAAAGAGGACTCTTTTAAAGTGGCGACTCTGTACTTAGGAGGTGGGGAGCATAGTGTCCCTTCCTAGTGGCTGTTGCTAATATCTCTTGTGTTTCTTTTTTTATTGTAAGCCCTTTGGGGACAGAGAACTAATTTCTTATACCTTTTATTACATAAGCTGCTTTGAGAACGTTTTTTGTTTAAAAAATGGTACAGACATGTTCTTAATAATGATGCACCTTTAAGCGCGTACCAGCTGCCCCAAGCTTACCTAGAGCCACAGTGCTTTGAAAACAAAAACAAGAAGTGTGGAATGGTTAACCTTTTTTTTTTAAGTCATCCGTGGGCAGGAAGGAAGGCATGGGTGGTTTAGACAGATAAGATGCGTGCTGTCTTCCATTGAGTCAGACCACTGGGTCATCTAGCATGCCTACACTGACTGGCAGCAGCTTCTCCAAGCTTTCGGGCAGGATCGGAGTCTCTCTCCCCCAGCCTTAGCTGCAGATGCCAGGGATTATTAAACCCTGGGACCTTCTGCATGCAGAGCGGATGCTCTACCACTGAGCTATGGTCCATCCCCATTATACGCGTGATAGATCAACAACAACATAAACAAACAAACAAACAAGGACTAATAGGGTCTACTTCCAAGGCTCTCTTCCCTAACCAGGTCTCAGTCCCCGACTCCTCCTGGTTGAATCGACCACCCCAACCAGAGTAGGACCCGTCCTCTCCTTTATCCTCCCCACTTTGCAGGAGGCAGTCTGCAGCACGCTGCTGCATCGCGCGAGCCCAGCAGGGGGCGCCCCACTCCTGCACGCCGCGGGAGATACCGGCGGGTCCCTGGTGCGGTTTCTGCGCAGGGTGTCTCGTCCGGACTACGTGACTTGGGACACATCCAGCCCTTGGGCGTTAGCGGCGCTTAGATATAAAGGGGAAGTTGCCTCCCAGTGGGCTCCAGTTCGGATCCTGACAGCCAGGTGGTTGTTGCGGGGTGGGGCGGTATCATGGGGATTCTGGATCCTGGGGAGGGGGGGGGTATGGCAGATGTCAAGGGGCGGGTGTCTCTCTGCCCCGAATGGTACCCAGGATGCTTCCACCCATGCAACTGAGAGTAACTCTGGAACTTGGCTTTTCTCCCAGGTCTGCACCTGCTGTTGCCATAGAGAACATGGGAGTCTTTCGGCTGATGATGAAGAAGAAAGAAGTAAGTTTTACATACAGGGCAGAAGCTGAAGGGATCGGGTCAGGGTTCCTATCCCTTCACCTGCAGGCACTGAACAGGAGCATCCTCAAGACTGTGTCAGATGGTCCACTCACCCAAACAAGGAGAATAAAGATGTTGGGAAACAAGACCTTTGGGAAGGACTGTCCCCACCTCACCCACCCTCATCATTCAGACCTTTATTTAGAGGAGCTTATCGAATGCATTGTTTATGCACCTCCTGGGCTTTGCCAGAAAGCAACCCTTTGCTAAGGAAAGCCTTGTGTCTTCCAGCTTATTCCTCTGGTTGCATTTGTGAGCTTGGCCGGCTTTGGGGCTACCTTTGCTTTATATAATGCCACAAAGAAAAGTGACGTGATGTAAGTATGCTCCCAGACTTTTTGTATTATATCAGTTCCAGGCTCATTTCATTCGTTTACAAATAGTGAATTTTAGAAAAGGAGTTGGGGAGAGGGAGTTACTTTTGTTGTGGGGTCTGGTGTATAGATCTAGAATTAAAGTGGTTACCTGGAGTAAAGGCAGCATGGTTGGAAATTACAGGATTTGCAGTATGACCAACGTGTTTCCCAAAGGAGACTCAAATTTGAATGCATTTTAAATTATCTTTGAATGCAAATCAAAAAGATTGCGTTTCAAAAGGACACCTTAGAATTTAGATGCATTTTCTGTTTTACATTTCATTTTAGTTTGCAGGTTTTAGTGAAAATTAGTAGAGACAAAAACTCATCAAAATTAAGCATTTGAAAGTCCTACCAATTTCAAGGGAAGAGCTAAACGTGCTTAAATCTGTGCTACTAAAATTGATGGGATTTTTAAATGCTTAATATTGTACCCAAGGTTTACCGAGCATAGCTATGCATATTATAGGGGGGAAATTCAGTCACTAATATCCAAGTGCTGCTTTCATTTTCCCCTTTGCATATCCACTTTAAATAATTTTATTAATATATTGACATTGACTCAACAACATGTGTTTGACTGTTAAAGCGTACCATTACAAAATTTTTCTGTAGCATCTCAAAGAGCAGTAGATGGTAATGCAACTTTCCTCACTTTATTATGTTTTGGCTAATAACCCAAATCTACTTTCTTGGAAGTAAGATCCACTACAATTCATGAGACTTACTTAAATATATTTAGGATTGGGCTCTAATAATTTTTTTTAATAATGCTGCTTAGCCAGAATCCTATATCTGTGTTGCCCATAACAATCCAACATTTCATTTTTAGTTTTAACAAGACTGGCAACCCAGAACCATGGGAAAATGTGAATCCTACCGAGCCTCAGAAGGTAATGAATTTACTTAACCAACAAAGGCATGTCTATAAAGTTAAGAATACATGGGTTGGACAGTTTTACTTTTCCAGAAGTGCTATAAAACGAAAACGTCATATAGTTTTCAGATACTATATGAGTCAGTCAGTGTAGTATTGCCCTAAGAGTGCCTGATTAGACCCTGGATTCAAAGCTTCACTCAGACATGAAGCTTACTGGGTGACTTTGAGCAATCACTATTTCTCAGCCTAAGCTACCTCGCAGGATTGTTGTGACTTAGAGAAAGTGGGTGGGAAGAGTGCACACCACCCTTAGTGCTTCGGAGGAAGGATGAGATACAAGTGAAACAAATAATGAGCATTAAGATAAATATCTTATATCTCAGACACATTTAGCCATTTTGTGCACCTGCATTCCTGAATTAATTCTGCAGTTTATTTCAAGTGGAAGTTTGGTCACAGAAAGAGTAACCAAGCCTAATCCATGTGTCATTAACTAGCATAGCCTGACGTAGCATTCAAAAGAGGGGGGAAACTGGATTCTTGAGGAAAGGGGTCTGGATAAACCTGTGCAGTAATCAAGAGTAGTACGTTAAAGTCAACTGGAAGCATTTTTTTTGTTTGGGTTTTATTAAGGTTTGCTTTCATCAGAAGTTTATACTGTTTTCGATGGAAAAAAATATTAAAATCTAAGAGCCATCTCTCTATTTAAAAAGGACCAAAGTTATATTCAGTTGACTGGGCAGGCATATACTTAGGGCACAATTCATCCAGAGATGAACACTTTGAAGCATGTGCTTAGCTCTTTCCCACTGAAAGCAGTGGCTGACCTCCAGGCTGAGTTACACAGTAGTACTACTCAGGAGTTACTCTAAAGGACTACTTGATTCAGTAGGACTACCCAGGAGTAATTTCACCTGGATGTCAGCCAGTGGGACTTAGACATGCTTAGATAATGACCATCGTATGTTTATAGCACTATCCATGGGCATGCTGCTTCTCAAAGAATAAGGTCCCTGCCCCAAGAACTTACAGTCTAAAATCTGAGACAAAGGAGACAACAAAGGATGCAGAGGAAAATGGGGACAGGGATAGACAGGGGAAGAACAGGCAATAGTTTCATATACACATTACTAGGCTTCGTTATAGGAACTAATTTATAGTTATGGGAAGTAACCATGATTTATTTAGTAAAAATAATATATAATTTTCAATATAATGAAAATCATAAGCGCACAAAACAACTGATATTTGTGGGAGGGCTGCTACTGGACAGCAGATTGGTTTGGGTGGGTCTGTTTTTTTAATATTTTGCTTTGTCTTTTGTCTCAAAATGTCTGGTAGCTTGTGTCAATCAACCAGAAATGGAAGCCCATTGAAGAGCTGGAGAATATCCGAAAAGTTATGAAGTGATCTGTTGTCAACTCCTCCAAACAACACTCTATGAATCTAGTGGAATCATTTCTGCACAAACTAGATTATCGAAACCAGTGTGCGGAAATGCTTCTGCTACATTTTTAGGGTCTCCCTCCAAGTTTTTGTACTCTGGGTGAGGACGTTGCTGTTTGCTTCCAATGTTGCCCCACACCCATCTGCACAGTCCAGACCTAAAGAGATGGCTTCACTCTCAGCCACCATGTTTGCTTTGAAGCACCACTTTTAGCACTTCATAGACCAGCAGGATGTAAAAGCCTTAATCCATCTGTGACCTTTCAAAAGAGTTGAATTATTTTTGTCCAAAACAGGACTGTAATGTATGTTGTTATATTTTTCAATAAACTTATGGTGTAAATTGAAAGTTGGTACACTGAACAGAATTTTCTTTCTGTTCAATATGCAGCTGCCAATCCCTGAATGGCTGCAATCCTCATGTTTTATATCCTTGAGTTCAATCAACTGAACTATTCTAGAATAAATAGCTTAAGAAACTCAATACTAATCTTTAAAGATTTAACTTCTTCTTCTGAAGAAAACAATTTGTTTCTGCCTGGCTTTGTTTATATATTTCATTTTCAGTTTTGCAATGTCCATATACCAATCTTATTCTCTCATAAGAACATAAAAGCCAAGCTGAATCAGACTAAAGGACTATCTTTCCAACAGTGGCCCAAGCAGATATCCCAGGAAAGTCCACAAGCAGGAGATTAAGGCATATGCCCCACCTGCTGTTGCTTCCAGCACCTGATATTCAAAGTGGGTATTGATAGACTTGCCCTCCATGAATTTATCTCATCCCCATCTAAACTTGTGACCATCACCACATTTTGTACCAGCAAATTCTGTAGAGCATGTGCTGTGTCCTTAAGAACATAGGAAGCTGCCATATACTGAGACCACTGGTCCAGCTAGCTCAGTATTGTCTACACTGACTGGCAGCGGCTTCTCCAAGGTTACAGACAGGCGTCTTTGTCAGCCCTGACAAAGTGGTTTTATTTTCAGTTGCTTTCCTAATGATCCCTAGCATAAGAATTGATACTTGAACTAGAGATGATGTTGTGGTTCACAATTCACATCCCAGGTGATTTGCTATCCCAGCTCTCATACAAAGCCTGCACAACACATCAGACCCAAGATCCAGAAGGCCACAAACCATACGCTGAGCATCCCTAAGTCAAAGGTCTGCTAGAAGAGAGTGGTCTTAACAAGCTTCCTAAAGAACATAGGAAGCTGCCTTATACCAAGTATAAATTGTGGCTAGGGATGCTGGGAATTGTAGTTCAGCAACATCTGGAGGGCTGCAGGTTGGGGAAGTCTGGTCTACACTGATCGGCAGTAGCTCCACAAGGTTTCAGGCAGGAGTCTTTCCCAGCCCTAGCTGGTGATGCCAGGGACTGAACCTGGGACCTTCTGCATGGAAGCAGATGCTCTATCAGCCCCAGTGGGAAATATCTACAAGTGCTGACTACTGTAAGTCTCCCATCTAAATGCAAACCAAGGCAAGCCCTCCTGAGCAAAGGGAGCAATTCATGCTTGCTACTACAAGACCAGCTCTCCACCCCCTAAAGGCAACATCCTGTTCCAAGCTGAATCAGGGCATCTGTCAATGCAGGGATCCGTGTTCCCTCTAACAGGGATTCTCAGATGTTCACTACAGCTCCCAGCATCCCCAGCTGCAGGGGTCTTTGGCCAGGGATTCTGGGAGCTGTTTTCAACAACATATGGGAATCCCTGCTAGAGGGAACACTGCCAGGGATCCAAGAGTGCACCAGACTTTGGACAGCTCCGAGGACAAGACTCAAAACTCTGGCCAGCGCTGAGCTGCGAAACAAAAAATGGGCACTACAACACAGAAGGAATGTTGCTCCAGCAGACTCATTTTTATAGCTGCTACCCAGGCAGAGTGAATTGGTCCCACCCCTTCCCTAGGAAACTCTGTTTCTTAAAGAAGTCTTGTTCAGTTTCTTAAGCACCGGCCTTGGCAATGCTGGTGGGCCTCTGCTAAGAGTGGTAGGTCCTCAGGGGACTTCTCCAAGTAGGGACACCAAGGCAGGGCTGTGTCAGTGGGGCCATGTCCTTGGGATATTATGGAGGTGCTGGCTCAGGTTCCCCATGTTCAACGGGTGTAGGGGTTCCCAGTGGCAGGGGATCACCTGGGGTCTGGGTCATAGGTTCTTCCTACCCTAACTCATCCCCCAAATGGGGCACCCTGGATCTGGGGTCATGACTAGGGAGTTAATACTTTCCCTGTGTTTGACATCACACCTGGTACCTGTGTTTTTATACAATTAAACACATAAGTACTTTGTCAGAATGACTTCCCCTAAAAGATACTTCCTCTGACCTCAAAATAAGTTGGTGTCATGCTGTGTGTTACTTATCCGAACAAGTGGGCATTAAATAAAATTACAAATCTGAAGCAGAAGATACTGTAGCTTCAGTGGACCAGCATTCTTCCTAAAACATGACTTATCTAGTAAAGAGAGCTGGAGCTACAGTTTTTATCATGCGCAGCTGTAGCAGTAAGAAGACTTTAAAAAATATATAAACAAGAATGACTCGGAAGAATTCAGGCACACTGCTGGTGTAGATAACTGCAATCTTTCCTAATTTCTGAGAAGTATGTCTACCAGACCATTCTCACATTTATGAACAGTCTCTGAGCTTGATTTTGTTGGATAATTATCAAGAGGTCATGTGGTGGTAACTTAGGGTAAGCTCACACATGCATATAGATTACTCAGTATTCAAGACCTTGCAGTCCGATATATGAAACTGACTCCATCAAAGAGCATGTATTGTGGGAGGTGGCATGCAGAGATTAGGGTTCTGTCTGTGCCGTTTCGATCTTTAGTGGGTCATTCAGATGCACAAGAGGTCATGTGGTGCAGGTTTGAACTGGTCATGTGATGCATCAGCAAATGATGAATATGCATATGTGAATTACCCCTTGTCACCAGCATGCTGACAGCTATTTTCTGACACTTGCTATAATATAGCCAGTTTACATGGACAAGCAAGTCAGTCTAGTTGTCACTGAAAAGGGACGCTTCCTACTCCTTTAGGAGAAACACACCTTCCTTTTACGTAAAGATCACATATGCGTATTGTGGCAGCATACTAGATGTAAGCCAAACTGGGAATCCTTTGTGGGAGGCATTAAGTACTATTTTATTAAAATAAACAGAAAGATGATGAAGTTGCAACCCAACTTTAGACATGCTTTGGTGAGAAATTGTTTATGAAATTGCACTGACTTAATGGACATTGCACCCCATCAGTCGTAGAATGTATTTGGTAATGCAGTACATTTTATATTTTAACCATAATGCTTTTTAACATCAACATGAAACCGCTGGGAGAGATCATCAGGGGATTTGGAGCTGGGTGTTACCAGTATGCTGATGACACCAAGATCTATTTCTCCATGTCAACTTCTTCAGGAGTTGGCATATCCTCCCTAAATGTCTGCCTGGAGACAGTAATGGGCTGGATGAGGGAGAATAAACTGAAGCTGAATCCAGATAAGACGGAGGTACTTATTGTGCGGGGTCAGAACTCTAGAGACTATTTTGATCTACCTGTTCTAGACAGGGTCACACTTCCCCAAAAGGAACAGGTTTGCAGTCTGGGAGTACTTCTGGATCAACGTCTCTCCTTGGTTTCTCAGGTTGAGGTGGTGGCCAGGGGTGCTATCAGCTTCGGCTGATACGCCAGCTGTGCCCGTTTCTTGAGATCAGTGTCCTCAAAACAGTGGTACATTTGTTAGTAACCTCCAAACTTGACTTCTGTAATGCATTCTACGTGGGGCTGCCTTTGTACGTAGTCAGACCACTTACGGAGTCAGACCATTGGTCTATCTAGCTCAGTATTGTCTTCACAGACTGGCAGTGGCTTCTCCGAGGTTGCAGGCAGGAATCTCTCTCAGCCCTTTCTTGGAGATGCTGCCAGGGAGGGAACTTGGAACCTTCTGCTCTTGCCAGAGTGGCTCCATCCCCTGAGGGGAATATCTTACAGCTCTCACACTTCTAATCTCCCATTCATATACGATCAGGGATGGACCCTGCTTAGCTAAGGCGACAGGTCATGCTTGCAACCACAAAACCACTTCTCCTCTCCCTAGTCCTATTCAAAACACACTAACCACTGCATCCAGCTGGCTCTCCATGAACCAGAACCTCCCTTCCATGTGCCAGTCTCATTTTCTGAAAAAGAAAAAAAAAACTTGAAAGCCAGTAGAGCAATGTGGCCATGTGACCCGACAATGCACCATTATCCAGCGTTGATTTTTTACGTCAAAAATCAATTCTTTCTCTATGCTGTTTTTTTTTAAAAAGAGCTGACGTAGTAATTTCTGAAAGGATTTGGAATTGTTAAATTTAGCATTTTTACCAGTAATACTGCCAGGGCCCAGCTGGATCAGTGAGGGACAGCACAGCCCAACCAGCCAAGAGCCCAGGCAGTCAAACAGGAATCCAGAGGCAGATGATATGACATTAAGTGGCCTGGCAGTCATATATATTCCAGAACAGGTTAATAAGGGGGCAGGTTAAGGCTCTGCTCAATAACCTCCTATTTACAGGCTGCCCATACTGGGAAGCCAAACCAAGCCTAGGTGTGTTCTTATATAGGGCCAGCTGGGACACTATTGGTTCCCCAAATCAGCTGATTCTTCTTGGGCTCATTGGTTGCATTTCCCCTCCCTGCCATGGGTGGCGCTGTGGAGCAGCAAGGCTCAGTTCAGCCCAGTCCTGCCTCCTAAGCCAAGAGTGGGCACTAAATAGCTTGGGAGTGACTGGTAGCTCCTAGGCTTATCTGAAGCATCTCCCCAGGCATTTGGGCTTGCTCTGCCTCTTCAAGTGATCAGGATTGCTTTTACTTTCGCATTCATTTCCCTCCAGTTTCTTCACCAACAAAGCAGCCTCTCTTTGCCCCCCTCTGGCCCTGCAGCAAAATCTTCCTGGAATTCAGGGGGGGTTGATGTTAAAATCCCTTATTCTGACAATCATCCTTTATTATATCAATGGCTACTAGTCTAGTGGTTATGGGCCATCTCCGGACTCAGAGGCACCTCCAGCCTCAGAGGCACAATGCCTCTCAATACCAGTTGCAGGGGAGCAACAGTAAGAGAGAGGGAGTGCCCGCTCTTCCCCCAAGGAGCCCAGAGTGGTGTACTACATACTTGAGTTTCTCCTCACAACAACCCTGTGGTTAGGCTGAGACAGAAGTGACTGGCCCAGAGTCACCCAGCAAGTGTCATGGCTGAATAGGGATTTGAACTCGGGTCTTCCCGGTCCTAGTCCAGCACTCTAACCACTACACCACACTGGCCCTTTGAATGCAGCCTCACACAAGGGACCCAGGGAGAACTCTACACGTTTGAATGGTGCCATCCGAAGCGAGGCGATGAGGCAGGGGCTTCAGTGTGGTCTCTGTATGTTTTTCGAAGAGGCAGCAATAAACCAGCAAGATTTCCTCCCGAGTGCGGTGAAAGCAGCTGAGCAGCTCACTTGTCACCCAGTTAGTCTAATGACTCATGAGAGTTTTGTTTGCCTACATGCTGCAGAGAAAGGTAGAAGCCATTTCCTGGACATGGTTTTGCTTAAGTGTATATTTTATATCTTTTGAGAGCTTGTGTGGTGCACTTCCCAACATATTCATTGTATGCATTCATGCTTTTTAAAGTGACAAATGTACAGAAAGGTGGGGCGATTTTTTTTTTTAAGGACCCTGTTGAACACCTGGAAAGGGGTTGTTTTCATATAAAAAGCAAAAAGGCAAAATTGTCTATCTTTATTAACCATTAAAAATTACTGGAACTCGTCATTTTTAAGGATACATAACGGCAAGAGTTCTGGACAGGAAAATAGCCACCATTGGGAATCTGCTACCTAAATACACATTGCTTGACACTTAGATTTGCCCTGAAAGTATTCAGAAGAGGGCAGGGGCAGGAACAGTTGAGGCTGATGTGGTAATCATTTCCACAAGTGCTTTGAAATCTGTTATTTCATTCACAAAATGATTGGGGTGTGCCCAAAACCGGTTTGCCCCCTTTGGTTTGAGTCCGAACCAGACTCGAACTGGACCAGGCATGTTCGGTTTTGCCACCCCTGGCTCAGCTCAAATTCGAGCTGGTTCAGAGTTCTCGTTCATCTCGGAGCCAGTTCAGGGTTCTAAAGCGCAAACAAAAATATATTAACTTACCGCGGGGTTCAGCAGCCTCTGGGGGGTACTGCCTTAGCCATGGGAGGGAGTCTCCGGTGGTTCCCCCTCCCCCATTGGCCTCCCCACCCAGTCTTCTATGGGCCAATTTGGCCCATTTTGGGGCCGTTTCAGCCCTCTCTGTGGTCGTGGTGTCCATTTTGGAGGCCTCTGTGCATACACCATGTCTATTTGCTTGGTCAGGTCCCTGGCCATGCAAATGGACAGGGCACATGTGTGGCAGCTTCCAAAATGGCCACTGTGACCACAGCCAAAACAGCCTGAGAATGGGCCAAACTGGCCCATAGAAGACTGAGAGGAGGTCAGAGGGGTAACCACCAGAGGACCTTCCACGATTGCGGCAGCACTCCCGGAGGCTGCTGAACTTGATGGTAAGTTTAGCATTTTAATATTTTTTACACTTTAGAACCCTGCACTGGCCCCAAGCCGGCCTGGAGGGTTTGGCTCGACCTCAAACCGGCCCAGTTCAATGGCGAACTGGCTCGACCTTGAGCCGGTTAACACATCCCTACAAAACGAGCATGGCAAATTGTTGTAAACCGCCCACAGACATAAGTTTTGGGCGTTATAAAAATATGTTTAATAATAGATAGATAGATAGATAGATAGATAGATAGATAGATAGATAATCATTCAGATACCTAGTTTACAGATGCTAATCTCAGGCAAAGGCCATTTGCATACAGGATACTAAAGCATGTGCTATCACCTCTCACACTATTTATACCAGGTGTAGATGGCTGTAATGCCAGAGAGAATGTGGATGAGAAATCCCGAGAACATGCTACAAATGCAGATTTTAGATTTGCATTACAGCATAGACTTATTAAAACCAGAGAATGGAATGGGGCGGGGGGAGAAGGAACAAACATTGAGATGCTCATGCTATATCCTTTTGCAGGCCCAGGCTCGTCTCCATTGAGGTAGGGAACTGGGAGGGAGCAACAAATACCTCAGACATCTTCAGAGGAAAAGAGGCCAGAACCTCTAACAGCTCTGAGCAGGAAAGCAAGAGAGCTGGGTATAACAACATAAGATGGAGGTTGCTCCAGCAGATGCTTGGAGCAGCGTTCCTGATCACAGGAATTCCCAGATGTTGTTGACTACAACTCCCATCATCTCCAGCTGCAATGGCCTTTGGCTGGGGATGATGGAAGATGTAGTCAACATCTCCCAAGGGAAAGTTCTGTTTTGTAAAGAATCTTGCCTGATTTGTCTGCCCTGCCTCCAGTGGAACTGGGAGACCTCTAATTGGACTGGCAGGTCACTGGGGGACTCCAGGGGACTCTGGAGTCAGAGGATGAAGCTTCGGCTCTGCTCTCGGGCTGTTTTGGCCAGTTCCCTGGCTCTTCTGGTGTGACAGGCCCTAGCAGCACAGGATCACTCAGGGTCTGGTTCACAGTCTCATGCCCTGAATTGTCTGTCTCATCCCCTGGGAGGGTCCCAGATCCAGAGCCATGACATCCAGTGGATGAAGGGCCCACTTTAAGTTGTACCTCTTAGAAATCTGTCTTCATCCTAATTTTGCTAGAGAGCAGCACATAGGATCAGATTCTAAGTCTCTGTAAAATGACCTTTGCTCTAGTGACACAGCTGATCATACTATGCGACATCACTTTAGATCTCAAGGAAACAAGGGCTGCCCTTTGGAGGTACTGAGTTTCCTGTTGGAGGAGGGCCTGGGTTTTTGTACCCTGGAGACTTCTTTCTGCAGGAGGTAGATGCTTGGATTGGCAGGACTCCCACAATCAGCCTCTAGTTATTTATGTATTTATTTATTTTTGGTCTCAACACTGTCTCAGTTTCTTAGGGAATAGATATGATGGTGCAATTAGCAGGATAAAACTGGGTTGCTTGCAGCCCATGATATCCAGTGCTCAGACTTCTACAGATAAATCTTCTATGCTTCAGGGCCTCAATGGGTACATTTTTAGAAGCCGTTGGCTTGTTCTCCCTTGCAAATTTCAAAGGGCTTTTGATGCTGTGTGGGTCTCCTCACGAAGGCACTAATGCAAACCATTAATTGCTGTATTTGTACTTTCCCATCACAAAGCTTTCAAAAGAAAGTAATCGTGTCTGCCCAACTCCATTAACTATTGGATCGGCTACCGATACAGTCATGTATAATAGATTCCTTTTTCTTTGCTATAGAGAAGACACACTGGTAATTAATATTGAAGCAATAATGCCCAAATGGACAAGGGGAAGTTATTTTAAGAAGAGGAAAATGCTTCTGAAAGCATTTCACAAAGCATATTGTGAAAAAGGGCAAAGCTTTGTCATCTTTGTCCATCCTGTTCAATTCCTCTTTAAATTGTTATCTAACCTTGCTGGCTTTAATTCCCACCAAAAGGTCTTGCCGGTTAGCATCTTGGGCAGGCTAGCCCAGAGGTGAGGCTCTCCGACTTTTGTTGGACTACAACTTTCATCATCCACAGCCACAATAAATTGTGGCTGGGGATTATGGGAGTCGTAGTCCAACAGCTGGCGAGCCTCAGGTTTGGCAGCCCTGGGCTACAAGGGTAATCTGAGGAACAGAGGAATCAAGGCTGATGGGAATAGACAAGGGCACAGCCAATGGAAAGCCAAGGTCAGGACCATGGACAGAACATAAATAAAGGCAAACAAGAGTCAAGTAACATAGGAAGCTGCTGCCATATACTGAGTCAGACCATTGGTCCATCTAGCTCAGTACTGTCTACACAGTCTGGCAGCGGCTTCTCCAAGGTTGTAGGCAGGGGTCTTTCTCTCAGCCTTATCTTGGAGATGCCAGGGAGGGTACTTGGAACCTTCTGCCTGCAAGCATGAAGGTGCTCTTCCCAGAGCGGCCCCATCCCATAAGGGGAATCTCTTATAGTGCTCACATGTCATCTCCCATTCAAATGCAACCAGGGTGAACCCTGCTTAGCAAAGGGGCCAATTCACGCTTGGAAGCACAAGACCAATCTCCTCCATGAGCCAGCTGAGATGGTCAATACTATTTGGAGGGATGAGTGCTCATTATGATTTTTGACAAGGTCTGCACTCCTAAAGATGGAAGATAGGTGATAGCATTGCAAGACATTCGGCTTCCAGAGTGTTATCGTGCTTGTTGTGCCCTGAACGCTGGGCTCAGTATTGTCTACACAAGCTAGCAAAACCCTTCAATAACAGCTGCTACTCCTTCTTGTGTGGTGCCTCTCCAGATAACTTTCCCAGAACACACTCTGGTTTCTGCTCTAACTTACATTAGCACCATAGTGGAAATTTCCACATGGAGAGTAGTTTTATGAAAGCATCCTACACCCATGAAATTGCTTCATTATCCTGTATTCAGAAAATCTATCTCTCCCGCCCTCAGCCATGACAAATATCTCTGAGAATTTCAAAGGTTATTACAGAGGACACAAGAAAAGCTGTTGATGTATCCACCCAATCCAATGATTCCATAAAACATCAGTAAAATTAAGTACACACCAGCTAAATGAAATCTTGTTCAATAATTAACTACAAAATACAGATCATACATAGTTAGGGGCAACACACTCAGCATTTTCCCAAGCAAAGAGTTCAATAAAAGAACGGAGATAGAAACATTTTAACTTTGCTGATATTAGCAACAGTTCAAGGAAGCAAATATACAGTTCCCCAGGCAATCTAGACCAGGGGTTCCTGGATGCTGGACTACAACTCCCATCATCCCCAGCCACTATGGCCTTGTTAAATTATGGATGATGGGAGCTATAGTCCAACCACATCTGAGGACCCAAATTTTGGACCCCAGCTCCAGACATGCTCAACTTCAACAAGGTTGCTGCACGTATCTTCAAAATTACTGTCTAGGAGTGTTTAGATTCTTCATTTGGCACACAGCTTCATCCTCCAGCAAAGGTCTCCATCACACACTGTCTTCCTTGCTCTCTCTCTGTTTCATTATTTTTGACTTGATTTTTATTGAGACTGCAGGTCAAAGTGAATATTTTAACAGCCTTGATCATCTCATTTTAATATATTTATTTTCAGTTTTTATATACTAATTTATGAGATACTTATGGGAGCCCAGTTCTGATTTGTCTCACATCACAAGCCAGCTTCATATTGTGCTAAACCACTCAAATAGGATTTGTTTTGCAAGTATTGATCATTGACCTTTTTATAATTATTTTTGTGATTATTAGAAAATGAAACATCAACACATTTAAGACAGCTACTCTTTTATATTGTTTAGGGATTCTTATATTTTTATATCATGTTTTATTGTATGTGCTCTTTTTAATCTGTCACATTTTATTGATAAGCTGCCTTGTACTTATTTTTAACTGGGGAAAGTGAGGTTAAACAAAATCAATCCAAAAAAATGAATACATCTCCTATTTTCCTTTGTATAAAAGCATTCCTGATTGTTCTTGGATTCATCAATTTGGTACATACAAACTCAAAAGTGAATTGTCATTTCTTTTAAAGTTATTGATAACTTTCTCTTCAATTTGTTTTTAAATGAAATAGTGATTTTATGTTGGTTATTGGCGGGGGGGCGGTTTCCGTCCTGAACCTAAAACAAAGTGTCCAAACTGATATTTGTATACTGCTTTTCAACCATAAATGATTCTCAAAGCATACTTCTTTCTTTAGGAGCCTTATCACCATAGGTTGTTTACACCCTGATCTAAAGCTAACAATATCTACCATATCAATGGCATCACTACTCCTCTCCAGGGGTGTGTGTGTGTGTGTGTGTGTGTGTGTGTGTGTTTGTGTGTTTGTGTGTGTGAGAGAGAGAGAGAGAGAGCGCAGGGGTGTAACTATAACAGGGCAAGGGGAGACAGTTGTCTGGAGGCCCACTGTCTTGGGGGGGCCCCAGAGGCAAGTCACATGACTGACTCCCCCAGCCACGCACCCGCCCGGGCTTCCTTCGGTTGTATTCATCCTCCAAAATTGATGTGAGTGTTAAGACCTGGAGCTACCAGAACAGCATGTCTTTCTCTAGTACCATTCAATGACTTGCATCGTCCACAATTTACAAAACCTTAAAAAAAAAAAAAAAATTAGGATGATCTTCTATTGTGGCACATAGGAGATAGCTAGCTAGATATAAATTTTACTATGCTTTTTGTGACCACTATTCATTTCTTTACTTCTCTTCAGTGAGGGGGGGCCCATTTTAAAATCTTGTCTCTGGGCCCACTCCAACCTTGCTATGCCCCTGACTCTCCTACTTACCTGCAGGAAGTAAAAAGTACCTCCAGCACCACAGCTAGCAACGTTCTTACACATTTGGAATAAGATGGAGCATAATAGGCTGAATTGGGAAATTCGCTGTTCAAATTTCCCCTCTGCCAAGAGCTCATATGCTGCTCTTAGGCAAGCAACTCCCTCCTGGGCCTTGACCCCCATCTGTATTCATGGAAGTGAATCATGGCACATAGGTTTGATAGATAGATAGATAGATAGATAGATAGATAGATAGATAGATAGATAGATAGATAGATAGATAGATAGATAGATATTTACTATGCTTTTTGTTACCACTATTCAGCCTCATTTAAAATTTCTTTACTTCATGTGCTGAGCTTCAGTAAGGGGGGGCATTTTAAAATCTTGTCTCTGGGCCCAGTCCAACCTTGCTACGCCTCTGTGTGTGTTTGTGTGTGAGAGGGGAGGAGAGAACAAACAAACTAGTGACACACCAGCCAGCAACTCTCTGGCATTTAATATTTACTTCCTGCTGGAGTGGCTGTGCTTGTGCATGGTCCAGGGTGTTGCTAGCCAACATCCCAAGCCTACTGATTTCTTAACAGTTTACACCCAACATGTACAACAAGAGGAGGTACGGTGGCTAGACTGTGCCACTCACAAAGTTACCACTGTTCTTGTTGCTCTATGGCTCGCCAGGGAACACAGATTGCAGTTATGGAAATGATTCATCGATTCTGGCAGCTGTTTGGCTTCTGGATAGCTCCCAGGAAAGCTTTCACATTAGATGAAGACAGCCCCAGACCCTGTCTCCCCCCCGCCCACCGCTACCTTGCCGCTCCTCAGATGGTCTGCTTCATCTTTCAACAGGAGACGTCTAATGTACCCACAAAGTCTTGTCATATAGACCACGGACATAAGAGCCAGCAACATAATCCGCAAAAAGCATTCAGATGGCAAAGAGATTGATGAGGCATGTGGCATACTGAGCAGAGGTTTGCAAGAGCGTGAGGTGACTCTGTGCCTTCTAGTGATTGCTTTGATGCAGATCGGTGCACTGATGATTAAGAAAGTAAGTGATAAGTGTATTGTGATGACCACTGGTCTTCACAGAAAAGTAGAAGCTGGCCCTGTCCTGAAACATATGCATAGGTTCCTACTGTCCCTGTTTTCTGAAA
Source organism: Hemicordylus capensis (assembly GCF_027244095.1). Taxonomy (NCBI): domain Eukaryota; kingdom Metazoa; phylum Chordata; class Lepidosauria; order Squamata; family Cordylidae; genus Hemicordylus; species Hemicordylus capensis. The sequence goes on along the minus strand of NC_069666.1, from coordinate 11,764,603 downwards.
TCTGCCCCTGGTAAATCACTGTCCTTATTTTTGCCTCTTGCAGACACCTTGTTCATCCCCCCGCCCCACCCCTGCAAGTTCATTCTTCAGGATTCGGCTGCCTGCCGAGCGTGCCTGGAAATTAAGTCTCCAAGTGGGTGGCTGGACGCATCCCAATACACCTGCACGACAATGCGTGCAGAACACTAAAGCAGTTTGCAGTGCACACCTGGACGTCAGGTGGAATCCAGTCTTCACCAAAGCTATAAGGAAATGGTTCCATGTTCCCAATGGGGCAGGGCTCATACTTTAAGAGACATCTGTGCTCCTTCAACAGAGCTTTCCCAAGGCCATCGCAAACATGGCTGCAGAGGTGGAATATGCTCTCAGCACTACTTAGCATAAATAAATGATTTTCACTTCCTGATGGTACAAGAACATTTATAACAGAGATAAGCATTGTCTCCTCTCCCTATTGCCTACTGTGAACTTAAACTTTACCCAGAGCCAGATTAGACAGTGGCAGTTCTGTGTGTCTGAACATAAGACTCATATAGTAAGAGGGGGTGATGGGAGGGTCCAGTTTTAACAGAAAAGGTTCGTGCCGCGTTCCCAGACAGCGGGCTTTACTGCAGGTTTAGTCTGTGAGGCTTTACTGTGGGCTCTAAATCGCTCCCAAAACCTGACAGAAAAAGTAGATTATTTTTTAAATTGGACTATACTTTAATGTGCAATGAAAAACCCAACTCATGTGTGAAGTGCTTCCGGATAACTCGAAGAGGCTTCGGGGTAAATTTGGCCGATATGTGAAAGCGCCCCCTCCATTCCGGAGGAGATGCGAACTAGAAGCCAGGTGTGAAAAAATACATGCAAATGAGAAGCAATGAACTCCCACCTTAAGTCTTGCAGGCCCCTCTACCGGTGCAGGCCTTTTCACACAGCTGAAGAGAAACCTGTTTTTCCGGGGGTGGGGGTTTCTGCTTTTTGGACTCTGGCTGTCTCCCTAACAGAGACTATCTTGTGATACTTAATATATTAAAAAGAAGACTATGCCAGGGTTTGGGTGAGGTGAAGTTGAGTGAAGACTGAAGCATGAACCACCAAGGGGGGGGGAATAAAATTAGAAAGTCCGTTTTTAAAAGTTTATAAATTTCTTGCATTTTCCTGAAAAGCTCAGAAATCAGCAGGGGGTGGGAAATGAATGGGTTTGGTGGAAATGGAAGAGGTGGACAAAACCCAATGCAGTCATTAATAAAGGTGAGTTTATAAACATGTGCAAACAGAAATATAAGTTAATCAAATTACAGCCTAGGCTAATGCTGAATTATAATATGTCACAAGCAGAAAGGAAGAGAGACCAGGATGGATCCGGTAACAACCATATGATTTGTTTATTATTTTGATTGCTGTAATGTCACCAATGTCAAGTATCAGCCCAACCCTGTGACATGACAGCAGAATAAGGGTTTAGGATGAAACTTAAGGGCAGGTACTCTAGCAAAATGGCATGAACTACAACTACAACAACAAATATTTATATACCACTTTTCAACAAAAGTTTTCAAAAGCAGTTTACCTAGAGAAATAATAAATAAAGATAAAGATGGATCCCTGACCCCAAAGAACTCACATTCGAAAAAGAAACAAAGGTAGAAACCAGCAACCATCACTGGGGGGATGCTGTGCTGGGGGTGGATAGGGCCAGTTGCTCTCCCCCTGCTAAATAAAGAGAACCATCACTTTAAAAAGGTGCCTCTTTGCCCATTTAGCAGGGAATGAACTGTTGCGTTGTGCCACGGAATCACTCTCAGAGAGGACTATAGGCTTTTGCTGGTGGAGTATATGGAAGCACATTTATCTCATTTGCATTAATTTAACCCAAACCAGCTTTTTTTTTTTGGACAGGAGAGTAACCTCCAGGGCATGATCAATTCTGGAGAAGCAACAAGGGGGAGATATACTTTAAGCCTTATTTCCCCCCACACCTGCCATCTCCAGGTCAATTCCCCCCTCCCAGCAACTTTTCTGTGTGGTTCCAACTGCAAGCACATTGATTTGATTAAGTGCCGTCAGTCAAGTTGGTGTCCACTCTTAGCAGCCACATACAAGGGTGGAAGAGAGGCCGTTTCTGTTCAAAAATGATTGGTGGAGCAATTAGGCACATGTGGGCACAATGCCTGCTTTGATCCCAATTCAACAAGTTTTAAAGGACAGAAACATTACACCTGGTAATTTATTGCTTTTCAGCAATCACAGTTCAAGAAGCTACATGGTGTCACGCAGTGGTATCTAGTGGCATCCAGATTTTGGCAAGATCTAGCTTCTGGGATTTCCTGGGAGAAAAAGCTTGCAACATTTTACTGACGTCTGTTGTGATAATGTGTAATATGGGAGAACCCCCATACACAGAGAGCAATTTATCAAGTCTAAATCCATCAAAGTAGCTTATGCATATTTGCCCCACCCAGTTAATAAAAATAAAAGACATCACTCACCCTACCGTGACATGGCCAGTCCCTGTAGACATATTAGGGAAACTGAATTGCACAAAGGAGGTGTGTTTTTCCTGTAATAGGCTAGGGTTTCCAGAGTGCTAGGGCGAAATACAGAGTTGCTTAACTTCTTGAACTTGAAGCAAGGATGTTTTGCAGGAAGGAAGCAACAGTTGTAGATGATTTCATGACTTGTAGTCTGGCATTCACATTACATGATATTTAAAAATAATTAGGGAACTAAAAGCACATTCTGGCCTATGGCACTGGCCAGAGAGGACTAAAAAGCCACTAAGAAGGAAGAGCTGGGAAAACTGGAACTTCCTTCCTAAAACAGGAAGAACGCCATGGTAAGAAGATGACTTAGTCCAGTGATCTTCTCTGTTGGTTTTTTTAAGCAGGAACCACCTTGGCAAAAACCAAACCCAACATTCAATGTGGAAGCCATTTCCCACTGTGTTGACCTCTGTGAGGGCTCAGCTTTCCTCAGTGTCAGAGGGAGCCTTTAAAAGAAACAGAGCCCTGCCAAACCCTAATGCCATTTTAGAAGGTATGCTCAGCCTTCTGGGAAGTGTAGTCCTTCTCTGCTCTATGGGGAAAGTATTAGGAAGGACTGCATTTCCCAGTGCTCCATGTGAACCTTCCAAGATGGCGCTGGGGCTCAAAAGGCAGATGCGACCCCCCTGTAATAGCGAATGGTAAAATCACAATAGGTCGTTTATCACAAGCTTTCAGATTGTTGAACAAACTTTATCCAAACAGTAATCCAGATTATGTACAGAATTGCAAGGACCTAACCAGTGTTATTGACTACAACTCCCAGAATGCCCAGCTGTAATGGCTTGTGTGGGGATTCTGGGAGTTGTAGTCAACAACATCTGGGAATCCCTGTTAGAAGGAACACTATACTTCTCAGTCACTGCAATGTGGGTAATAGAATAATTAAAAATGTACGCCTACCTGCTGGATCAGAATATATTGATGAAGCAAATTGCAGGTACATGACCAAGTGCACCTGCAGAACAGGTGTTAGGTGTTGGGCCAGAGAGAGACAGGGGAAATGGTTTTAAGTGGGTCCTGAATTCAAGATTCATCATAAGATATAAAAACATCCAAAATAGGGTGAAGTGCTGAGAGCAAGTGTGTGTGAGAGATGCCCAAGGAAGCAACACAATCCAGTAAATGCAGGAGAAGAGTGACTGAGCCTAGTCCTAGGCAGCAGCAAATTTAACAGCCAAGAACCTTCACACTTTTAGAAGCTTTGTGTGTTATTTTCTCAAGCTGATTATGACTTTCTCATTTTGTTTCCATCTGGTTACGACCACATTTTCATCTTGAGGAAATGAATACCATTTATTTTATTACATCCAGTTCTGTCCTCTTTTCCTCACCTCCCTTGATTTAGAATTTACAATTGTTTAAATCAAAGTTTATTAAGTTTCCCAATTAAAAAACAAATATAGCCAACATAACTCAAATCAACGGCTCTGCAAACTGGAGGGCAAAATGAAACGTTAGAATCCTCCATCTTCACTGTCTTATAAAATTATTCCAGAGGAAAGGGTGTACATGACTCCAAATGGAAATTTTTGTATTATTATTTACATTTTAATAGAATCCAGAAAAGGCCTAGCTTAGATTTTATGCCTCCACCCTCATAACAAATTCCGGATGTTAAAATCGCTCAACATTAATGGATCCTAAGACTTTGAATAGAAAATGAAAGGACTAGGGGTTTTTTTCCAGGGTAAAAAGAAAAAGCTGAAAACCCAATATATATTTTTATGCTAAGGATTAGTCTGACATCTACTGGTAGACACAGGAAAAGCTTTCTCTGAGTCCAGTTTTTTCTTCACTCACAGGAGGTAATTTGCACCACTGGACACCGTTAGTATTGCTGGGAATCGTTTGAGATTGTTCCTAGATATAGAAGGGAACCAGTGCTCCTTTTGATTTGTAGAGTTCCCATGCACCACGCTGTAGTTTGATTTGCATCACAAAAATCCAGACTTGGTCATGGTGGAAAATTCACTCACTCCCTTTTGCACTGGAGTCTCTGCAGGGGCAGTCCTTTTATGAGGCAAGTGAATCAGTTGCCTCAGGTGGGAGATTGCTGGGGTGGCAAGTTGACCCCTGCTGCTGCCTCCATCAGAGCAGCTCTTCAGACTGATCCAACCCTTCCAAGGAACAGCTCTCCTCACACTCTTCACAAAGCTTGCAGGAAGTGCAAGGAAAGGAGACTGTTGGGAATTCTCTCTGGTAAGAGAAACCCTTTTTCATTATAGCAGCGTGCATAGAGGCACAACACAGTGGAATTTAGTTCGGCCTGCGTGTATGCTGAGAGTAAAGTAACTTGGAGCCAGTTCATAGTTTCAAATCAATATAAGGAGTATTTATTATAGAACTCCATTCTAGATAGTAAAGTGAAGGGATAGGATCTCTAATTTATCTATCTAGCTGGATGCAGATGGATTCTGCATCTCTGCACACATGGTGCAGGGGAGAGGAGCTTGCATGTTGCAAGGCAGGAGGAAGGGAAGAGGAAGTGGCAGGCAGGAAGTCCCTGAGATTAGCAATCTACATATCAAAGGGATAATGTCAGAGCAGTAGAGAAGGGATGACCAATGTCTTGAGCCTCTAGGCCTCTGCCTCACTAGTCTGTCCTCCTATGTCACTGAGACAAGAGACAGCGCATAGTCCTTCCCTTCCAACAGAGGCAGTGGCTGATAGCCACCTCCCCTCCTCCTGCACCATTTTCAAAGCTTGCAAGGATCAGTTCTGGAAGGGGGCTGGCCCTCACCAGGGTCTTGGCGCAGGGCAGCCATTGGCACCTTACCTCCAGCCCCATAGTACCTTAGATCACCCCTGATTCTATGAATCATTTTTGCCCACAGGAACTACGGATGCTCCTGCAGAATTGCACCAGCTCCTTGGCTGTGAAGTGGAGAACAAGGAGTTCCTGCTAACATTCCATCATCACCACCCTCCCCAGGTCGCCCCTCTAATTTGCTCAGCCCTATTTAAGGCAGAGGCCAATGGCAAGGTCACCTTTTGTGGAGGAAAGCCACCCAAAACTGAAGGCAAACTAGAGACAAGCAAAGGCAAGAACAGCCTAGGTTTTTCCCCTTTCCCCTGGTCCAGCAGCATGTTGAACATTTAAGCTGCTGCTCACATCAACAAGGATTAAGAACTGGCAGGTCACTTGCTTCCTGCAGCGTGAGGAACTTTCCAGAGTTTCGTTTGAACCCACTCACTGAGAAACAAGTTCAGTCCTGCTTTGCTGCACACAGCAGTTCCATTAAGCTAGCCAACTGAGTTCTTAGGTACTTGTCACCATTTTGGGTGACCAATTAACTGTTGTCCAGAAGGGCAGGTGACTGTTTGCAAAGAGTTCTGACAGACAGGCATGGGAACATTTGTTGAGAAGCAGTATATAATATTCATTGTATTCGTATTCCTGGACTGGGCCAATAGACAAGATTTTAAAATGGGCCCTGCCCCCCCCCCCCAGGCAGTGGGCTCCCAGACAAGAGTAGTTATAATAAGCCTGGGTATATATAACCCCTTTACTTAATTTACAAACAGGAAAGGGAAGGAGACAGCAAAATAAAAGATGACTCCTGTTGATATTATTATGATTTAACAAAAATGGAACTATTGCCTCCTACATTACCCTCTACTCACCTCCCAACCATATCTGTTTTAATATAGTTTATTGTGCCTCACGCAACACTCAACATATATTTATTTATTTATTTGATTTCTATACCGCCCTTCCAAAGATGGCTCAGGGCAGTTTACACAGAGAAATAACAAATAAATAAGATGGCTCCCTGTCCCCAAAGGGCTCACATTCTAAAAAGAAACACAAGATAGACACCAGCAACAGCCACTGGAGGTACTGTGCTGGGGGTGGATAAGGCCACTCACTCTCCCCCTGCTAAATAAAGAGAATTATCACATTAAAAAGGTGCCTCTTTGCCAACATAGCAGCATCAGCAAGGGAAGGAATCCAAAAACCAGATCATTTGTCAAACCAAATAAATGAAAGCACCAATCACCCACCACTGGAGAGCATGGAAGTTTTTTTGTGGTTTTTTTAAACCAGTTATCTAAATGCTAGGAGTGCTGGTGACTTCCAGAACTATTTGAGTAGGGTATTCCATACTACCACCACTGAAAAGGCTCTCTCCTCATTGTCACTCACCTAATCTTTGAGTACAGTATTTGTTGATTAGGCAAAATAAGGCAAGTAAGACCATTAGATACAGTCACCTGTCTACAATCCCAAGTGAGGTCTTATGAGGATTTGCATAAGAAAAGCTCAAAAATTCAAATGCAAGGACACAATAATATGAATGATACACCAAAAGATTTGGCAGTTTAATAACCAATTTGATAAATCCACATTAAAGCAACACATCCATTTAATTAAACAAATATAGAGTAAATAATTACAATAAAAAACTCCAAGTACAGTACAGATCTACCAAACCCAATTTCTAGTCATATGTACTGTAAACCCCAGCTGAATGAAATATCCATTATGGAATATCCATTGTGTGCAAAAATACCTGGCTTCCAGAAAGTTCATATAGAAGGGATACACAAAATTTCTCACAAACTGTGATATGGCTTTGTGTTATGTAGCAAAACAACAGGTTTCCAAAGATACCAGCTCTTCATCTCTGAGTTGGAAATGCAAGCAAACTGTATTGTAAGATTTCCACTTTGGTTTTGGAAGAATACACAAGTTTGAGCAAAGTGCACCAACTAATACTGAAATTTCATCTCGGGATGGGATGAGTAGAAGGAGAGATGTTTTGGCTAACCCCAAGCACAAGAAACCAAACAAGTGAGCATTAAAATAGTTTAAGGTACCAATTCCCAACACACTTCAAAATTCCATCAGAGGATGTCTTTAAAAAGCAATACTATCACAATTGCTACATGCGATAGCTGAATGGCTAAAGTTACATTCCAAATTTAACTTTGTCCCAACTACTTTAAAAGAAAACAATTGTCGTTTTGAATTTTAAAGCCTACAGATAAATATTGATATTTGAACAATCATAGAAGTTACATGAAGTTACTGTCCATTTAAGACTACATTCTAAATAATTATCCAATTACTCTGTCCAAGTATGCTGGCAAATGGTCCTTCTGTTTTACTACTTCATTCCCCTACTTCTAATTTTGTTGTTAGAGATCAAATGGAACTACCCTTTTGACTGATCGAATTGCAGCTAATTAAATACTCTAAGGAAATTAAAACATCTGGGCTAGCTGGGTTTTAAAATTGGTAGCCTCCGAAGGAAAGCTACCAGTATTCGCCAAAAACTATACTGCATTTTTTACACCAAGATGTTGTTTGCATTGAGAGGAGTTTTCTCAAATTAGAATAAGCAATCAAGCCAAATCTTGGTATTTTTATTTTATAAGACATTGATCTACATTCAGTTTGGCCCTGGATTACCTCTGATCCGAGTGGAACATTATCCAAGGATGGCCTCTCCTCCTTGTTTTCCCTTCATGCTCACATTAAGGAGAAGCCAACAAACATTTGGTGTCTGTCATGTGGTTTAAGGCCTGCATTCAGCAGAGGTCAGAAAGGAAGGTTGACTTTAAGATAGTTAGAAGAGCCACACAAACAAGTTGGTGTGCTTCCCCATTTGAATGAAAGGCAATATGGTTCACCAAACCACTAACATTTCACTGGCACACTTTTAGCATATATCATGCAAAAGCCATATTGATCAGAAGGGACTGCTAAGACAAAATGGAAACCAAGTTCTCACAGTTCTAAGCTTTGGGGACTGCAACCTATCTGAAGTCTTGGTCCTCTTATTTCTTGACTGCCTGTGTTACATCTACTGATTTGATCTTTGTGATTAATATGGTTTCCAGAAGGTCCCTTATATTTTAGCGAGGCAAATCAATCACAAGGAAGTCCCTACAGCATATTTTAAGTAAAATCCATGCTAACCAAATGGCCTCCTAAAGGATAAAACATTCAAGATGATTAAGAAGGGTCATCTCAAAGTCAACCACATATACTCAAAGAAATTATATATGATTTTCTACAGTATGAGTCCTATGCCAAAAAAAAACCCATTCAAAAGACAACAGATCCTTTTAAATGCCATGGGTTCAGCCTCAAAATCTTCAGTTAAGCAACTGGTAGTTTGTCCCAGTAAATACTTTTTAATCAGTTGGATAATAGCTTAAAGGTTAATTTTAAAGGACTGGTTACAGTTAATTTTACTTCCTAAAAATTCAATTTGCATGAAGAGACAACTTATTAAATGGGCTCCGTTATCCCTGCAGCATCTTTTTAAGCAAAGGTACTAAATCTGGCTGTTAGGGATTTCAAAAAATACAATGTAACCAGTTCAAGGATCAACTTTATAGATCACTCACATGATCAACCTTGTCAACCCTTTTAAAAAAAACAACAACTCTAGAAGAGAATTCCTGGTGCCCCTTTTGGGGTGTCGGTAAGTACTGTTATACAGTTAAAATGGCAACATGGAAGTTTATTCTACGAGGTATCCACCCAGTCATAATGCAACCTGTAAACAATATGCTGGAAAAATCTTGGTATGAAAACCCTAGCAAAATACAGTAAGGGGTGGGAGGGGAAGAGAGAGATAACTAGTCTTCATGGAAGGGTAGTCCTGATCCAATGCTATTGCCAGTTCCAGCCCTTGCTGATGCACTGATTGCCAATGCAGATCCAGGGGTACCGTTCCATTTGTAAATCTTGCATTTATTGCTTTGTGGTCTTGGGCTGCAAGATAGAGAGAATAAGGCAGCAAATCCCTAAAACGTGTGGCAAGTTAGGCACTGGAAATCTGACAGTTTGCACAAGGTTTGTCCTCGTCTCGCCTGTAGCTCTGAAGCTGGATAGAGCACTGGTGCATCCCAAACGTGGTCAGCAACAGCCGTCGAGCCTTGGACTGGACTTCCTCCCACTTTGATGAACCACCGGGAACTGGAAGCCAAGAGAACCACAGAGTCAAGTCGTTTATATTACGAACAAGGACCAGATACATGTACAGTTACGAAAGGATACCCTATTAAATTTAGGGCCCAATCATGACTATTCGATATATGGACCGAACCAGCTGTTAGTTGCTGTCAAATCTCGACAGCCAACATGCAAAAATTTTCCACGTCATAAGCAATGCCAAGTTTCTTATCTGACCGGAGGAGTGCAACACAGAACTCATCTACTGGATCAGGGAAATCCAGTAACAAAGGGATTACGGGTTTGTTATGACCATCGCTATAAAAACAGCAATGTAACAGAACATGTTGAACTGATTCAATCACACCATCACCGCAAGGGAGATTCAGTGAACCCACTGACTTTTAGTAAACCTCCCCCGTAGCACAGCTGACAAGAGGTATCTTGCCCTAAAAAACCCTTAACCACAGTGTTTGCATGTTGCAATTTTAATACCCACTTTAAAAATTTTGGATACAAGCCGCTTTGACTCCGTTGTGAAAAGCAGGATATTGTTTTACAACCCCAGCAAGAGGAGGGGAGCCTAGCTTCAACTGGATGCCAGGGATTATGGAAGTTGTAGTCCAACAGCTGCAGGGCCAAAGTTGTGCAGCCCTGCCACCAGCACTGTAGCAAGAGTGCATGCCTGAGGCAAATTTGTGCAGCCTTGTTGTACAGAAATGAAAGGGAGACAGAGACCTTGCCCTCTGACTTACAAACAGAATGAAAGAACTCTCCTCCTCGCTGAGGGAAAAAAAGACAACAGGGGAAAGCTATTTGACCAACGCAGAAAGAACTGAGGTGTAAACAGCTGGGACCAGGCTGATATTTTACTGGTGCAGGGATAGAAGTGATGCAACTACCCAGAAGCCTTCAGTAATCTTCAGTAGCATGGCAGTTTGCTGTACAAGAGGCTTGTTACCTAGCTGCAAGTGCACGACTGCAATTATTTTTCCAGCCGTTAGGCACCAAAGATGCAGGTTTTCTACTGAAAACACGTCTTCAATTTTCATCAACTCTTCTTTAACACGATCCACATTCAAATGCTTTGGAACTCCTGCAACAGAAGATGAAATCAAATCTTTTCTAAAAAACAAGATAGTTGCAACCAATATATTGACCATGAACCAATTATGAGGGACAGGACTATGGCAACTGCTCAATAGTATAGAGCAGGGATTCTCAGTGTTGGGTCCCCAGATGTTTTTGGACTTCAACTCCCATAATCCCCAACCCAAGGCCACTGGGGCTGGGGGTTATAGGAGCTGAAGTCCAATAACATCTGGGGACCAAACACTGAGAATCCCTGGTACAGAGAAATGCTTTAAGGCAAATTTAGGTGGATGCCACCCTCCTAAAGCCCTCACTGCAACAGCTGACTTGTCTTACACAGGAACATAGCAAATTGCCATATAATGAGTCAGTCCACTGGTCCATCTAGCTCAGTATTGTCAACACAAACTGGCAGCAGCTTCTCCAAAGTTGCAGGCAGGAGTTTCTCTCAGCCCAATCTTGGAGATGCTGCCAGGGAGGGAACTTGCAACCTTCTGCATGCAAGAATGCAGATGTTCTTCCCAAAGTGGCTCCATCCCCCAAGGAGAACATTTTATAGTGCTCACATGTGTAATCTTCTATTCATATGCAAACCAGGGTGGACCCTGCTTAGCAAGGGGGACAATTCATGCTTACCACCACAAGACCAGCTCTCTTTCCCTGTTCTTCACCCTTCTGGAAGGGAGAGGGAGATGAAAGATCCTAGCCTTCTATAGACATTATTATGAGCACCCTAGGCGCTCACCGTTACAGCAAGCAAGAGTGGGGAGAAAGTCTCGCTGTCCCACTGTAAAAATCACCTCTCACACCAACCTGGATCCAACCAGGTTGCAGCTCACAGATCTGCCACGATCACGCTTATGGTGCTGCCCCCTTCAGACGAACAGTGCCATAACCATGATTCTTGGTGCAAGGGGATGATGAACAGCAGAGTGGCGGGACGTCCTCCCCACCTCTGCCCACTGTGGCTGTGAGCACCTGGGGAGCTCATAACATCTGGAGAGGGCTCCTGTGATGGTGAGTTGGTCCCCTCAGGGCATGGTGGGTGCTACATCTCATCTCACCCCACCAACAGGAGCAGTACTGCTTCCTGGCTACTGACAAATGTTTCATTCACTTGAAATGTCAAAATTTAATTTGAAGCAGCAGTCAACCAGTTTTCAAACCTTTTGTCCTTGGGTCACCTTTTCCATGCCGACTTGCATCTGCCAAGGAAACCCTTGCCAACAACACTTAGCAGAAGATCTGGAGGTTTGTTCTTTGGGAGGAGGGCTGGTCTTGTGGTAGTGAGCACGAATTGCCCACTTAGCTAAGCAGGGCCCACCTTGGTTTGTATTTGGATGGCCAGCTACATGAAAGCCGTGCAAGATATTCCCCTTAAGGGACAGCACCATAGCTCAGAGGAAGGGCAGAAGATCCTAGGTTCACTCTCTGGCATGCTCCAGATAGGGCTGAGAGAGACTCCTGCCTGAAACCTTGGAGAGCTACTGACGGACCAGGGCTGCCAAACTTTTCCCCCCCAACAGTGTACACCTTCTGCAACAAGCCTTCAGCTCAGGTACCCCCACCCCCACACAAATTTAAGTGTTACAGTTAGGGACACAAGCTACTCCTGTCTTTGGCTTACATCCAGACTCAGTTACTCATGAATACTCTCATTGACACAGGACAATTTCAGTGGGAGTACTCGGTGCTCGTTTTCTGAAACTTGCTAGTCAGGCTGAGAATAGGGGTACATTGGACGTCAGCATGTAGCCAGCCAATCAGGCACTGAGGAGGAGAGTCCCCACGCTCCTCCCTCTCCTTCTGCAGCAGACACATTGCCGAGGATGTGTCAGCTTCAAGCCAACAATCCTCCAATGGGGAAGCTTGTGGAACAGGATGCTGGACTAGGCAGGTCTTGGGCCTGATCCAGCAGGGCTGTTCTTAACAAATCATGCAGCTCTGGGAACCCTTCAAGAACCCCCTGTTGGGAACCCCTGGTGTGGACAAGACTGCACCTGATGGAGCAATGGTCTGACTCAGTATAGGGCAGCTTCCTATGTTCCTAACACACTCGGGTCACGTGGGGCAATGGCCCGGTCTGTTTCAGGAGAAGAACTACCATGGAGAGAAGCTCAGCAGTAAAAGAAGCTGCTAAGAAAGCCAATCATTCCCCCCCAAACAGTTTGAGAACTGCAGAGTCTCTTTTTAAGCAAGTCAGAATAGGCATTTGAAAACATTCAAAAAGCAATTTAAAGAGTTGCATTGGCACGATGCAAAGCAGCTGCTTCTCCCCAAAAGGCTTCCATCTAGCATGCCCACAGCTGTTGATCAGTGTTAAAGATCTTCAGGCCACTGGAGAGATACAGTAGAGTCAGTGTGGTGTAGTGGGTAGAGTGCTGGACTAGGACCAGGGAGACCTGAGTTCAAATCCCCATTCAGCCATGAAACTCACTGGGTGACTCTGGGCCAGTCATGTCTCTCAGCCTAACCTACCTCACAGAGATGTTGCGGGGAGAAACATAACCATGTACACTGCTTGAGCCTCCTTGGAGGAAGAGGGGGATATAAATTAAATACACACACACACTGATGTAGTTACCCACCATCCGTTCAGTCTCACAATATCAGAATCCATACAGCAGTTACCTTCAAGCACAATTATTCCTGTATCTCGTACGATCTGAAACGTTGTGAAAGCCACAAGTAACGAGAACACATATGTGCAGATTGGATCGGCAATCTTGTACTCTGGCTGAAACACAAAGGTTATGCTCTGGTCAGACTATATCTCGATCACGGCCTCCAGAACTGGCTAATGCTATAGGATCCGGTCACAAGAATTGGTTCGATGCCCTTTTGGCTGCTTCAGCACAAGCCCAATTTTCTGAGCCCAGGTGTGTGCTTGGCAGTTAACCTCATCGCATGTTATATATTAAGAGAACAAGAAATGTGATGCAGAAATCTTCACTTCCATCCAGGAAATCTTCACTTCCATCCAGGGATGTTGAAAGCGTCCAACCACAACCCCACACCAATTCTTCAGTGACCTGGTCCTCCACACTACCCAACTCTGGTGGAATCAGTGTCAGGCAATTTCCAACTAGGGTATTACATCCAGAACATCCAGCACATAAAGCAAACATTTACAGTAATCTCTCATACAGAGCAGTGGCTCCGGAGTTTCTTGTCCCAATGTTTGGGACAGGGTGGTAAAGTACAGCAAGGTAAAGTGCGCCGCTGAGTCAGTGTCGACTCCTGGTGACCACAGAGCACTGTGGCTGTCTTTGGTAGAATACAGGAGGGGTTTACCATTGCCTCCTCCCGTGCAGTATGAGGTTATGCCTTCCAGCATCTTCCTGTATCACTGCTGCCCAATAGAGGTGTTTCCCATAGTCTGGGGAACATACCAGCGGGGATTCGAACCAGCAACTTGATAATCAAGTTAGTTCCCCGCTGCACCATTAGGTGGCTAAGGTGGGAAGTAGTATTTCCTTATTCATTTGGCTATAATCTGCCATGTCCACAATCCTATATTATATAGGATTCCTCTCGAAGAGACCATATTACTCCTATATTACAGGAGTTGCAGGGGCTGCCAATAAGTTTCTGGGCAAAATACAAAGTGCTGGTTATAACCTATAAAGCCCTAAACAGCTTAGGCCCACGGTACTTAAGAGAGCGTCTTCTTCTGCACGATCCCCATCGTCCACTGCATGCATAAGGGGAGGCTCGTCTGTGGCTACCTTCACGTCGTCTGGTGGCCACCCAGGGACGGGCCTTCTCTGTTGTCACCTCGAGACTTTGGAACGCGCTTCCCGTGGGAATAAGAGTCTCCCCATCTCTAGCGGCTTTTAAAAAGTGTCTAAAGACTCGTCTTTTTACCCAGGCCTTTTAGCTTTTTAACTTGGTAACTTTTTAAATTTTGTACTGTTTATTGATTTGTTTTAAAACTGTTTTTAGTATTTAATTGATTTTAAATGTTTTGTTTTTGTTTGTTGTGAACCGCCCTGAGACCTTGGGTTGGGGCGGTATAAAAATGCGCTAAATAAATAAATAAATAAAAATCCAATCTAGTCCCTTGATTGGGTGGGAGCACCAATGCAGGGTCCCCAACCCCTAGTACTCCAGCTGTTGCTAAGCGACACCATCTCCAGCCACAATTCATTGTGGTTGGGGGATGATGGGAGTTGTAGTTCAGCAATATCTGGAGCACCACAGGTTGGGAACCCCTGCTCCAAAGCATATACAGATCCTTGTGTCTGTATAGCATCTCCCCATTCATTTGGACTGGATAGGAGCTCTGTATGCACAGAACTGGGTCTTCCAGTGATGTGGACAAGGCGGCACTCAACTGCTTGAGGACCTCCAGGTCAGACGCATCGCACAGATGCCCTACTAAGGATACATGATGCCGTTTGTGTTCTAAGCAACCCCAGCCCAGCAGCCCCTCAAAAAGAGTCTCACCTTGAAACGAATGATATACGCAGCTACGAGGACACCGATACTCTGCACCAAGTCTCCGAGGGCGTGCACAAACGCAGCTCGCACAGCCAGGCTGCCGTGGGCGTGGCCGTGCCCCGAAGTTGTACTGGAAGGATTGGCCGGAACAGACGCAGGGGCATGTGAATGGGAGTGAAGGTGGCCAGTCTGGTTCAGCAGAAAGCCCATTCTGAAACAGAAGGTGGAAGTATTAAAATAAAATAAAAATCTGAGCAGAGGGGAAGAAAAGCCTACTGGTTACCATCTTCTGAGCCCCCCCCAACACAACATTTTAACCCTCTTTGGTAAGTATGAAGACTGAAGAACAAACCACAGATGTTAGTAGCGATGTTCGGGAAGGAGAGTTGGTCTTGTGGTAGTGAGCGTGGGTCGTCCTATTGCTAAGCAGGGTCTATCTTGGTTTGCATTTGGATGGGAGACTACATGCGAGCCCTGCACGATATTCTGTGTAGGGGATGGGGCAGCTCTGGGAAGAACATCTGCTTGCATGGTCCCAGGCTCAAGCTCTGGTGTCCCCAGGTGGGGCTAAGAGAGGCAGAGGCAGAGGCTAAAACCTTGGACAGCCACTGCTAGTCCATATAGACAATACTGAGATGGACCAATAGTCTGCAAAAGGCAGCTTCCTACTTACCACTTAAAGGTACAGTGGGGAAGTAACTTGCCTAGGGAGCAAGAGGTTGCCGGTTCAAATCCCCGCTGGTATGTTTCCCAGACTATGGGATGGAAACACCTATAGTGGGCAGCAGCGATATAGGAAGAGGCTGAAAGGCATCATCTCTTACTGCGTGGGAGGAGGCAATGGTCAACTCCTCCTGTATTCTACCAAAGACAACCACAGGGCTCTGTGGGCACCAGGAGTCCACACCGACTTGACGGCACTTTTCCACTTACAACAGGGATTGACAAGTCTCAGGCACCAGCTTGCCATGGCACCTAAAAATTTACGTGTGGCACCCGAGCCAGGTAGACTGATGTGAGGAGGAGGGAGAAGGAGAGAGCAACCTGCCCCTACCTTGCTTTCTCCCCCCTCCTCCTCCTGGCCACATCCATCCATCAGCTGGCTGAGTCAACTTGTCCACCTCATCAGCATCCTCACAGGTGTCCCATCTGCCTGTGGACACAACTAGGAAGCAGCAGCAGCAGGGAGGTCTTTATCATCTTCCTTTAGTGCTCTGGAGTGCCCACATGTCCTGCCTTGCTAGCACACCTGCTGCCACTACTTCCCATTCTAAGAACACCGGAGAGAGCATCCAAATCCCGGCTTCTGGTGTCGAAATGAATTCACAAGGATTATTCATTGGCTTAGGTACTGCTCTGAAAGTTTGGGGATTAATGAAGACAAGGCATTTTATGCTTTCAAGGAGGAAACGGCTTTAGAAAGGAGATCTGGTGTCAAACGCTTGATCAGAGAAGCTCGTAGACCCATCCATCGAATAGAACTGAGGATTTGAAGTAAGACCATATATGGTTAAGATTCCTTTCTGCCAACATTTCATTCATAGCATAGATTTTTAAGACAGAAAGGGCAGATCGGAAAAGAGATAGCTGGAGTGGTGCAGAAATCTCACTCCTCCACCCAAAGAAAATTTGTCAAGATTGGAGTTGTGCGTGTGTGCATGGGTTTTTTTGTTTTTGTTTTTACTGGTGTGCTGTGGGCCCCACCTCCCTTTCCTCCATGGAGCACAGGGTGTGGTACATGGATCTGCATTTAATCCTTGATTGTCACATTACAACCCAGAACTGACGTGTTGCCAACATGACCTTGGTTTAACACCACCACAGCTGAATCTAGGTCAGTGAAAACCAGTTATTCAATGGGAATCCTGAGTTTAGTGAAGTCACCGCGCATATTGTTTCAAGGTTACCCTAGGTACACAGGCGTGGTTACTTAGGGATCACGCAAGTTGTTACACATGTTAGGACTCACAAAACAACTTGCTGGGCAAGCCAAAAAGCATTGTGTGACCAATGTGAGATAAGCCTGTCTCTCAGACATGGCTTTGATTTTGTCCTCCAAATGAATCACTGCATTCAGATGTAATAGGCAGCCCATGGCTGCCACTGCACACACGAGTGACAGAAGGCCTTGGGGTCACATGTTCTTTTAGCCCCTTCCCCATTGCAGGAGGGGACGAGATTAGAAGCTGCTTCTTCTATATAGTGGAGAACTATAAGCTCCAATGTTCGAGAACAGGAGCAAAGCAGAAGCTGCTAATCACCTCCCTTTCAGCCCAGAGGAAGGGGAGGAGAGAGAGCACACAAGCCAGAGGCTTACTGCTGTTCACACACATCTATTGCATGGATAAACCACCCCATATAAAGTCTCTGGGTGGTTTACAGATTCAGACATTAAAACCTTAAGTCATAAACAAGTTAAAAAGGACCATCAATAACAAAAAAAACCCTTTAACACATAAACTAGAAGTCTGATAAAATAGGTGTGTTTTAGGAATATAGGAAGCTGCCATACACTGAGCGATGCCATTGGTCCATCTAGCTCAGCATTGTTTACACCGACTGGCAGCAGCTTCTCCAAGGTTACAGGCAGGAGTCTCTCTCAGCCCTACCTGGAGATGCCATGGAGGGAACTTGGAACCTTCTGCATGAAAATACTCTTCCTAAAGCAGCCCCATCCCCTAAGGGGAATATCTTATAGTGCTCACAGGTAATCTCCCATCTAAACACAAACCGGGGTAGACTCTGCTTAGCAAAGGGGGCAATTCATGCTTGCTACCACAAGACCAGCTCTCCTCCCATGAGTTGCTTAAAAACAGCCAGAGATTGGGTGGTTCTGATTTCATTTGGGAGCACGTTCCCAAGCCCTGGCACAACCCTAGAGAAGGTTCAGTCTTGGCACCAACAAACAAGACTTCCCCCAATGATCTTAGTAGGTGGCAGCGGGGTTCATGAAGAGGGCACTCACAACACAAACTCATTTGCTGCCACATCCAAATGCATCTGGGGCCCCCTCCCCACCAAATATCGAGGAAACCCAAAGTTGGAACTGCAGCTGATCACATATCTTGGTTTGTTGGAAGCAGACTAGTTGTGCCAGAGGTATGCTCTCTGTCTGGGCCTCCCAGCAAAGCTCTGGATGCTATCCCAGTGTGCCTTGCACCTCCTTACAGCCATTGGTCCAGAGGGCAAAGCAGGTGGACTCTTTTAGAACGAACCAGAGGTTCATGAACAGCCCGAGTTCAGACATAATGTGTGCAGCATTTGGTTTGGCAAGCCAAAATTCAAATATTGGTTACACATCTCAGTCTGGGGCTCTGAAGGAAGCTCAGGTTTCTGCCTTGCATGGGTTCAGACAGTCACAGACAACTGTGTTACCAGCTTTGCAAGCAGGATCTGTGTGATGTGTGAACCCACCCATTGTCAGAGACATGTGCAGATAGTAAGTGTGATGCCACATAAAATCCAGAGGGGCAATACAGTAGCCGCTTGACTACAAGAACCACAAAACCACCAAATTTCCCCCCAAAAAAGGCGACCGAAGAGCTTACATGAGGTTCACTGCCACACCTATGGCTGCTGTAATTAGCATGATATCTCCATTGATTTCATAGTCCATGTGGATGGTTCTTTGAACAGCTTCATACAAGAGGAAAACCATAAGGATATAAATCAGCAAGACACTGAACATGGCAGACAAGACCTCTGGGGAAGAAAAGGGAAAGAAAGAAAAACAAGAGATGAAGAAGCACTTTTAGGATGAGGTCCACACACATACTTGCAGCCTACAGCAAGCAAGAGTCCCCAAATGATGGTCTACTGCTGAACTGGAGTACCAGATGCAGCAACATCTGGGGTACCATCAGTAGGGAACCCTTGGCTGACAGCATCTGTTTATGTAGATTTAATTTATTTATCATATTTCTATACCACCCGACATGCGTATCCTTAGGCAGTGTACATAAGTTAAAAACACAACAAACTATAAAATCAGGATAAAATGATCAACACAATTATGATAGAAAACAAATTGAAATTTTAGTTATAAATGATTGTATATCCCTCCTTTTCATTCAAGTGTTCAAGGGGGGCCCACCAGCTAACACAAAAGCACTTAAGGGCTCTGAAACTTGTGTCCCCAGGTGCTGAACTGCAATGCCCATCACCGCCAGCCACAACAGCCTTGGCTGATAGGAGTTGTAGTTCAACAGCACCTGGGAACCCAAGTTTGAGAACTCCAATATGGTCTATAGAACAATTTCAAACAAGGGCTACAGTAAAAATTGAATCAAGATCAGTCAAAAGCCGAGCTAGATTTAGGCTTGTGTGAAACTACCACATTATTATTCATTCATTCATTCAGTTTCTATACCGCCGTTCCAAAAATGGTTCAGGGCGGTTTACACAGAGAAATAACAAATAAATAAGATGGCTCCTTATCTAAAAAGAAACACAAGATAGACACCAGCAACAGTCACTGGAGATACTATGCTGGGAGTAGATAGGGCCAGTTACTCTCCCCCTGCTAAATAAAGAGAATCACCACGCTAAAAAGGTGCCTCTTTTAACATGCCCCTTTTCAATGGGAAAAGTCCAGTATTCTTATCTACATATGGGGAGGAACAGGGGGAAAACAGATAGCCAGGCTGCTGTTTAGGCCCTATTCTTTTAAAATCCAGCTAGGTTCTTACTCCAGCACAGAAAGAGAGAGAGAGCTAACCCCCCCCTCTCTCTCTCACACACACACACACCCCTCTACCCACCTTAAGGCTCACAATACAGCACACTGGGAAGTCTTTCTTGAGGTGTGTTATATCAGTGATGGTTAGATATGCATTCCCACACTGGAACGGGACAATGAGAGAACACACAGCTACCACAGAATGTGTGGGTGTTAGATTGCATCAGTAATAACACTGCAAACAACATCCAACTGGTGCCTATGACACATATAGCCACATCGCACAAAGAAATCAGTGTTCCAATCAGTGCCTTGTCAAGGGAAAATATTGCATTTCCCCAGGATGCACAAAATGGGACTTTCACCATGCTGGGAAAATGCAATTCCTCAGCAACAGAAATGTGATCTCAAGGAAAAGCAAGAAGACTGGGTATAAACAACCTGCATGTTCTGTTTCACAATAAGAGTAGAAACAAATGCAGTCAAAAAAACCGGATCATACAGAAAAGGGTCTTTGGCATCCCAACTGCATCATCTCAATTGACTGATCCCTTTCACACCCACACACAGCCTTGGGTGACCCTTTGTGGCTGCCATATGCACATAAATAATGGAATCCTGCAGGCGCAACCAACTGCTGAAATCCTTTCTGCACCGCTGATGCCCCGCAAGCCACACTATGCCAAATTTGCTTAATTAAAATCATGTGTACAGCTCCAACTCAACTTCTTTTTTGGCAGAATGTGAAATACCTTGGCACAGCACACACACACACACTTATAACATTTATTAGCTGCTCTTCAACCAAAGCTCCCAGAGCAGCTTATAAAAGAAAATGCAAACAAAAATGTACTTTAAAAAAAAAAGCATAGCTGGCACACAGCCTTGCTCATAACCTGTTCCTGTACCAAAGTTTACTTTCTACCCCCAACACACACACTTTCAGCCAGTCAGTGGACATGAGAAAACATCTTTTCTTTGTTCTGCTCTCTGCTATGGCTGATGCATACTGTTGGCCTTGTCAGTCTCCCTCCCAACCTCTTCTGACCGAGTCCGTCTCATACGCGTGCCGCCTACCTGGCTTTCATGCCCAAGCACTCAACGTTTGTGCATCTACATCCTACTGATGACCACTTCTCTCCCCTTCCATTCCTCCTCTTAGCCAGGCCTGACAAGTTCCACGTGGATCACGTGGCCAGAGAGTGGACACTTGCCAAAGTTACTGGACTTCGTGACAGACATTGTGACGGGAAGGAGATAAATGAGCTCCTCTGTATCCCCTCTGCAGGTAACATACTTGGAACAGAAACACAGCTGCCTAGGGCAAACGAAGATTTTATTCAGTAACACTACCTCTGAATATCATAGTCCAGGGATCCTCAACATTGGGTCCCCAGATGTTATTGGACTTCAACTCCCATAATCCCCAGCAGCCTTTGGTTGGGGATTATGGGAGTTGAAGTCCAACAACATTTGGGGACGTTGAGAATCCCTGTCCTAGTCTAAGCACCATGGTTAAACTTCTAGGTGCCTTGGCTCCCTGGCGCCTGGGATTTGCCAAGCCCCATCTTTGGCCAATACATGCAGTATTTGTGAGGATACAAATACTGGAAGGTTCACTGCACAAGGGCAATCCAGTATAGCATTCCTGATCCTCCATCCACTGAAGGCATGGCTCACCTTTGCTTTTGGCTTGTGGCTCCCTAGGATGTCTACCAGTGGTTTCCAGACTTTCTACTTCAAGGAACCCTTCCTGCATTCGTTTGGCTGCCAGGAAACCCTATCCGTTGGAGAGATCCTGTGTTGCGTGTTCAGAGCTACCTGCTCTGTTCAAGTGGGGCCAAGCTTGTTAGGCCGTACTGTTGCCCCACAGAAACAGAGCAAGTGCCACAGACTGTATCTCAACTCCCCTACAGCTCCATGTCACTGGGGAAGACTGGCAAGAGGCAATGGCAGGCATGCTGTTTTTCAGGGAAACGGATCTGTCCTCTCCAAGGACTCCTGGATAAGACTCCCAGGAGCCAGTGGCGGCCTCCGACAACCCTAAGTGTGTCTCCTGGGCCTATGTGAAGCTTTGGCCAAAGCTGAATACTCTGCACAGCCCCACTGGCAGCATGCAGAAATTCCCATTCCCACTGTACAATGCTGTGCCTTGCCCATCAGTGCTGATTGGACTCCTTTAAGGGAAACTGAGCCCTCTTGAGCCCCGGTACCATCTTGGAAGGTGTGCATAGCATGCTGGGAAGTGTAGTTCTTCCCAGGGCTTTCCTCTTGGGGCTCTTAAGAGAGGGGTCCATCTCTCAGAAGGCCATCCCAATACTGAGACAAGCAAAGAGCCTGTGCAGAGGTACAGTAGGGAATGTCTCTCATAATGCAGGACTGTTGGTTTTTTTGCCAGAAGGACTAGTGTTCCCTCTAAGGTGTACACATGCTCACAATTTTTTTGATGTCCACTCAGTTAATTTTAGATCCCGCTCAGGCTGAATCAGGAAGGCCCCACTCTGAGTGCACATATACTACCTTGATACTGCAGCCCAGAACAAAACTCATTCCGCACACAGATGAAATAAATATATATTAGAGAACACACTGAAAGGGATCACCATCTCCACTTGAAAAATCATAAATATCACAATTCTAAGGAATCCTGGGATTCCCCAGAACACACATTTGAAAGTTCCTGTTATATAAAGATGGGCTTTTTTACATCAGCCGTGACTGCACAACAAAGATTTATCTTATTGGCTACAATATAACCTCTGTGCAAAGCAATCATAGGCTTTTCTTCGTTATTATAGGCTAATTTGGTTGGAATGTTAGAGGAGGAAGGGTCCTGTCTAAATATGGGGGCTTTAACTCAAACTTTCAGCTCTGTCCCCGTCTTAAGAGTTCTTCAGTGCCAATATGGTTTGCAGGCTATTTCCAAAGTCTCCTTTCACTCCATCCTGGAGGAGGGTTACATTTCATTATTTTGTCTGCCAAGCACTCTGCTCCCAGATAGAGACATTCTCCTCCTCATCAGCCCTACAGTATTACCCCATCAATGCATTATTAAAGCCATACTGTACTATACTGTATAACAGCAAATCTTCCTGGGGATCAAACAATAAAGAACTTGGCAGCAACCAAACCTTTCTTTCAAGAGTTTTTAATTTTGTGGAATGAGTATCCTTATGACTGAAACACAACCCCACGGGGGCCAAAAGCCGATTTCAAAGGCATTTCTCTACACCCCAGTGCTTAGGGTTATTATGCAGCTCCCCTGGGCCCCTTTACAATTTGGGGCATATCAGTGCTGGAGTGGGGGCGGGGGGTGGAATCCAAGCATAGCTTTAAACAGAAGCCATGTGAAGAGTGAACTGAGTAAAAGTGACCAGAGACCAGCCTAAGGAAGGCTGGAAGGATTAGAACAGGGTCATTGTATTGAATTGAAGCATGCATTTTTTGTTTAATAACTTTCTTTTCTAGGAACTGCTATGCTGGCAAGCGGTTTGTGGCTCATAGGAAGCTGCCATATACTGAGTCAGACCACTGGTCCAGCTAGCTCAGTATTGTCTACACTGACTGGCAGCAGCTTCTCCAAGGTTACAGGCAGGAGGCTCTCTCAGCCCTGACTTGGAGATGCTGCCAGGGAGGGAACCTGGGACTTGCAGATGCTCTTCCCAGAGTAACCCCACCCCTAAGGGGAATTTCTTACAGTGCTCACAAGTTGTCTCCCATTCAAATGCAACCAGGCGAACCCTGCTTAGCAGAGGGGTCAATTCAATCCTAACCTACTTCACAGGGTTGTTGTGAGGAGAAACTCAAGTATGTAGTACACCGCTCTGGGCTCCTTGGAGGAAGAGCAGGATATAAATGTAAAAAATAATAAAATAATAATAATAATTCATGTTTGCTACCACAAGACCAGCTCTCCTCCCCAAATTGGGGTCCTTCTCTGAGGTAACAGTTTGTAAAGACACGCCCATGCTCTAGGGCAGGGATTCTCATTCTTATTGGACTTCAACTGCCATAATCCCCAACCAAAGGCCACTGGGGCTGGGGATTATGGGAGTTGAAGTCCAACAACATCTGGGGACCCAACATTGAGAATCCCTGCTCTAGGGTGCAACTTTGAAGGCTCAGCTCCTGTGAATTCAAGGAGGCTGAACTGTGTCCTCAGCTGTGCGCTGGACCGAGACCACAGCTTTGTCAGAGGTGGAAGGGCCCAGCCCTGCAAACAGCCGGCAGTGGCCATATGCCCCAGTGGCTGAGGCCAGTGATGGGAGGAAGAGGGGGCCACATCGGCACTGGCTCCCACCTAGGGCCAAAACAGGCTCAAGCAGAGAACAGCAATAAGCTGGTGCTGCACAAGCCACACAACAGGGGTGTTCACACAGCCACTGAATGGGTAGGACAAGCATCCTACCCACCTCTGGGAGCTGTGTACACACTCCCAATCTTTAGTCACGTGCGAGTAAAAAGCAAGGTAGGAGGCAGGGAGCATGACTGTTGCTAGTGCATCCTACCCAGTACATCCTACCCAGATTCTGTCCCAAGCCTCTGAATGAGGTAGAAGGGGAAACCGTCCTACCTAGTTGAGGCTTAGCAGATCACACTCCCTGCCGCCTACCTTGGTTTTACTCGCACACAACTGACAAGTGGCAGTGTCAACCATCCCTGCAGGTGGGTAGGATGCTTGTCTTACCCACGTAAGTCACGTGAACAAGTAGGATCAGAGAATCTAATGGTTCAGTTGTGGGACCTTTTTTTTCCCAATGACAGGTGAACTAGACCCAGCGGATAATGGACAACATTGCTCTGTCGGGCCTCAGAAAGGGTGTGTCTCAGGTTATGGGATGCCATGAAGCTGGCTG
Source organism: Hemicordylus capensis (assembly GCF_027244095.1). NCBI lineage: Eukaryota > Metazoa > Chordata > Lepidosauria > Squamata > Cordylidae > Hemicordylus > Hemicordylus capensis. Next base: position 11,740,093 of record NC_069666.1, on the reverse strand, counting down.
CCAGACTAGAGTGTGGAGATGGGGGTGTGGTCCAACACAGGCACAGTGGAGTTTCAGGAAGACACAGATCAGGGCCCAGAGGCCAGTGTGAGGTCAAGTCATGTCAGAGTCAGGAACTGTGGGAGCAATCAGGAAGAGAGCACTAGGCAGGTCCTCACAATTACCAGCGAGTTTCTTGGTCTGAAGAAGTAGTTGGCAAGTTGCTAATAAAAACTTTGACGTGAGCTAGTCCGTCTGCCCGTGTCCATATCAAGACTCTGCTCTGCAGCTGGACTGCTGTCCAGGGCTGTGGCTGCAGACCTAATTATCAGAGGGGCTTGACAAAAAGCTCTTACGGAAGGCTTTCTACGGGCTGGTGCTCCCAGACCGGCCCTTTGGACCAGCTAACTGGTGCTGCAGCTGAGATGGTGCCACTGAAGTCTAGAGCTCAGACTCCCAGGATTGCAGTCCGAACAGAGTGCAGATGGCGTAGGAGGTCACCTGCCAGCACCTGACGGTGGGTAGCTCTGGCAGGAGACACACCCTACTCTCCCAAGGCCGTGGATCGTCAACATACAAGCCATGACCCTCCTCCCACCTTCAAGTAAAAACAGACTCTCGAAAAGTTCACTTGGGCCTTCGCATTCGTCCCTTGCGTTTCAGATGGCCCATTTGTGGGAGAGAGGAGGGGGAGAGAACATGGATTCACTGAACGTTATGGAGAAGAGAATGTTCTGTACTGCACTACATATAAACCCTGCATTTTATCTGCTTTGTACATCTATGAAGCAGGCTGTAAAACTCAGGTCACAAGAAGCCTTGTAGCCCCCCACCATACACATCACTGCATATGGATCACTGTGCATCTCAGAGGTCTTGAGCAGAGACCAAAATAGTGACGTATGAGCACAGGTATGTACACACATACACTGCAGGTAAAGGTGGACCCCAAATCCTTCACACACACACTCTCCTTGCTGTAACTGCCCACTGCCTAGGTCCATACATCAACATTTTAAAATAGCTCCCACAATCTGACAGTCCCTGCCATAACAGGTTGTGCTGCTTGTAGATTTACTACTGATACTTACCCACCCTTTCTAGGTTGACCTAAGCGGCAAGTTCGACTGTTAATTAGCATACCCAGCCCTCTTATAAGAGACAACGGAAAGGTCACCTACCTAAGCGATGAAATCCAAAGGTGAACCTTTTTGTGGGCGATTTCCCAGACAGCCACAAAGCAAGGAGGGTCAAAATAATGCCACTGAGGTCCGTTAACATATGAAGCGCATCCGTCATGATTGCGAGGCTATTGGCAACGTATCCACCTTAACACACAAGTTTAAGAGGAGAGAAAAGGTTAGGCAAACATTAAGGCAGGAGTTTCCCAAACCTAAGTCCCCAGATCAGATGATGTTGCTGGGCTACAACTCCCAGCAGCCTCTGGGGAGGGGACCCCAGTTTAGGAGCTTCTCATCATCATCATGATGTTTATTTGCGGTCATAGACCAAAATTTAAGGCATACATAATAATACACATATAATATAATAATAATATATTCAAAGATCCAGTATTATCTCATCCTGATCAGCAGTTTCCAGTTTACATAACCTGGTTTACCATCTGTTGTCTAACAGGAGCTTCTGAATTAAGGGCTTTTTCACATGGAGGAAAACTGCAGTTCCCTGCAAAGTGTACAAGTAGGATTCACGTGTAGGGGTGTGCACAAACCTGTTCAGCGTTCTACTCTTAGAATGCCGAACAGGTTCGGAACCCCTGGTTCGAACTGGTTCGAATGTGGGGTGGCTTTAAGAATGGGGGAGGGTGTACTTACACACACCCCTCCGCTGCGCTTCCCCCTCCAGTGCTCTGTGCATAAATAGTCCGATGGGGCAGCAGCATACCTCCTTGCCACCCCGTTGTTTCAGTGACCGGAAGTGCCGTGCACACATGCGCATGTCACAGGCAGGCACACGCACGTCGCATGCACGCACGACATGCTCCCGCGACACACACATGGCACTTCTGGTCACTGAAACATGGTGGCAAGGAGGTATGCTGCCACCCTACCCGACTATTTATGCAGAGCGCCGGCTGGAGGGAGAAGTGCGGTGGTGGGTGGGTAAGTGCACCCTCCCCCATCCTTAAAGCCACCCCTTCCCCACCAGCAGCTCAAAGGGAGCCAGTTCCGTGCACATCTCTATTCACGGGTTTGCGGCCTTTGCCCATTACGTTTAAGTTGCACACCAGAAGTAGTAAGCTTGTGAAGTGGTCCTATATACCAACAGTCCTAGACAAACCCCTTCTAAAGCTTTTGCTGCAGTATACCATGTGCTGAAGCAGGAAAACTTATTACAGTTTTTGAACACAACTTTCACCGACTACTTGTGAGCAAACCCAAACTTAAAGAGATCCATGGCAACAAGTACAGATAAACTAGCATCAGACACAGAGACATCCCAACTTGGAAACCTTTATTCGAACAAACAGTTTCCCAAGGGATTTATACAGGGCCTTTTCGGTTGTGGCCCCTCAGCTTTGGAACGCCCTCCCGGAAGAGCTTCGCCATGCTCCCTCCCTTGGTGTTTTTAAAAAACTAAAAACACACCTTATATTAGGCTTTTTAATGCTCAATTTATGGCTATATCTGGTAGTCCTTTAGTTTTTATAACTCTCAGTTTTTAGCTTTTAAAATATATTTTTTAATTTGAACTTTATACTAATCGTGGTTCTTAACCTGACTTTTAACTTGTTTACTCAATTTGGTTAATTTTATTGTTAGGAGCCACCCCGAGCAGTAGTGTACTGGAGGGGCAGGATATAAATATTTTAAATAAATAAATAAACAATAGATTATATAAATTTCCCTATATTACTGTGACTGCAGTCCACAGAGCAACTCCACAGATTCTAAGGAGACTACTCTGAGTAAATGGCACCAGCCAATGCAATCCTCAGTGCAGACCCTGTTGAAACATGCACAGCTTTCGTTAAAGGACCAACTGTTTCATCAGCATTCTGCTCCCAAATTTTTCAGCCAACACATGCCTATCCATTGTGCAGACTTAGTGAAATTATCTTGCCTCTGTGAGTGCAGAGAGAGGAAAGATAGAGCGAGCGAGCGAGCGAGCGTGCGCGCGCACACACACACACACACACACACACGGATCCACAGAGATTTGGAAGCCCAGAATAAGGCTCAACACCATGTTGTCAACCCAAACATGGTTTGGGTTGACAACCCAAAACTTGTTTTTCAAGCCATTGCATATGCCATGCTTTCTCTTGAAAAGAAAAAAAAGATCCTCTTGCCCTTTTGTATAAACAGAGACTTCAAAAAGGCAACATCCCAGTCAATAATAAGCCTGATGTCTCATGGCTGTCTTCAGTGAGCCATGAAGGTCAACAGCCCATCTCATGGGCGGCTGATCACAAACCCCTTCACAAGCTGCTCAGGATATTCAGGACTCCGTAACAGGAGTGGGGAGAGAGAAGGGGGTGAGTCAGCTGTACAGAACAAACTTTCCACGGAGGTGGTGAGCTCAGCTGGGAGTTATCTGACCAGCAGGTTGACAGTTCATCAATTCATGGCCCCAGGCCTGCTTCGGTTAACCTGACTGCCCAGGGGCTTCTAGGCGGCTGGACACCTTTAATTTCTGCTGCTAGACATTCAGCTCAGATTCCTATCTCAGGTTCCCCTGGAAAAGCACTTTCAGAGATGCAAGGACTGTGTCTTATCAAAGCACGTGTCAATAAATCGGCAGAAATTACTAGCCCAGACTGCCCAAATGCAATACATGCTAGTTATCTGCAATAGACCTAAAAGGAAATGAGAAGAAGAATTGTCCCCATTTGAGTCACAATTAGGGATCTTCCTTCCCATTGCAGAAGTCTCATGACAACAGTTCTTCCTCTGTCTGACTGTAATGCTCCTTCGCCACAAAAACCAGCTACTTAGCATACCATTATGGACTTGATAGAGAGAAGCTTCCCTTCCTCTCAATGGCAGGGTTCGGAGCAGTCCCAATGAGACAGACTACTGCATACCCAGATTTGGCAAAATAACATTCTTCACACAATCCATAACTGCATTTAAGGAATTAATCGCCACAAAATATTGTTGATGGCCTTTAGTTTAGACAGTGATTAGACTAGGGGTTAGGAACACAGGAAGCTGCCATATACTGAGTCCGACCATTGATCTATCTAGCTCAGTACACTGACTGGCAGCAGCTTCTGCAAGGTTGCAGGCAGGAGTCTCTCTCAGCCCTGTCTTGGAGATGCTGCCAGGGAGGGAACTTGGAACCTAGATGCTCTTCCCAGAGCAGCTCCATCCCCTGAGGGGAATATCTCACAGTGCTCACACATTAGTCTCCCATTAATATGCAACCAGGGCATACTGTGATTAGCTAAGGGAACAAGCCATGCTTGCTACCACAAGACTAAGCAGGGTCCACATTGGTTTGCATTTGGATGGGAGACTCCATGTGTGAGCACTGGAAGATATTCCCCACCTCTCTCTCTCTCTCTCTCTCAGCTCCATTAACGGTCATTCAAACAAAATTCGCTTCCTACACAGAGATAACAGCAACTTGGCATTTGTCTAGTGCTTTCTAGCATTCACAGCACTCCATATGCATTGTCTTGTGACCATCTTTATCATACCCCCATGAGGTAAATGACTATTTGCCAACGCCCAGAGAGAGAGTCTTGCCTGAAGAACCAGGCCACCTTGTGCGTTCAGGGCTGGTGAAATGCCAGCTAGGGATTTCCCCATCCCATATTGAAAGCCTGGAATCAGGAACCTGCCACCATTTCCAGTTAGGCAACAATGATATCCAAGTGGATGACTAATGGAGAAACACTTGCTGACAGCAGCCTACGGACCAGAAGCTATTAATGCTGTTATGACCCAACGTAGCCATTCATCAGGGCTAGTGGCTTCTGGATTCAGGGATGGATTACAACATGCTGAGGCCCTAAGCTATATCAAGCTTAAAAGGCCCCGCAACATTACAAAACAGCTCGGAAGTTTCGCCTCAGCATGTCGCTCACCTCTGAGGCAAATGCTGCCTATAACTGCAGCGAAGTTAGTCTAAACTGGGCCCTGGCCCCATAAAGCTTTGATAGGATTTACACTTATTTCTGCACTGATTTATAAACTCAGTAGGATAAACAATTGTGCAACCATAAGAGTATATTTTTGACTTATTAGGATGATAACGTCTGCTTTATTTTTATATATATATCGCCCTTCGCCCTAAAGCACCAGGGCTGTTAACAAGATAGATTCAATAAAAACCTAAACACAGAACAAATGCAGCTAAAAATTTGAGAGGAACAGCTCATTGGCTAAAAGTCTGAATAAAAAGGGCAGTCTTCACTGTTTTAGGAACATAGGAAGCTGCCATATACCGAGTCAGACCACTGGTCAATCTAGCTCAATATTGTCTACACAGACTGGCAGCAGCTTCCCCAGGGTTGCAGGCAGCCCTGATTGGAGATGCCAGGGAGGGAACTTGGAACCTCTGCATGCAAGTGCTCTACCCAGAGCAGCCTATCCCCTGCAGGGAAAATCTTGCAGTGCTCACATGGAATCTCCCATTCAAATGCAAACCAGGGTGTACCCTGCTTAGCAAAGAGGACAATTCATCATTGCTAACAGAAGACCCCAGCTCTCCAATTGTGCCACAAGACCAGTTTTAGAGTCTCCCTCCGCCATCTTTGTTTTTTCAACCAATCATGTAGAGCTTCAACCAATCATGTAGAGCCTTTTTCAACCAATCATGTAGAGCCCTAAACTGTAGCTTACTTAGCTTGTGCCTGGATACAGCGCCGTCTGGACTGTCCAGACAGCAGCTCGCTCCATGGTTGGTTGAGTACCGTAGCCGTAAACGGCAAGGGAGTGGGAGGTACAAAACTAAACAGAGACCAACAAGGTAGTGTTGTCACCTTGTCTTAATCTGAACCATCATTTAGACTGGAAGGGATCAGCAGGAGGATTTACAGTTCCCAGGATTTGTTTATTTCGGGGGTAGTTATCAGGCATGCTGAATCAGCACACCTGAACATCAAAGCTTTTACCTGAAAGCAGCTTTGCCTTATTAGTATTGGGTACCAAGCAATTATCTGGGAAGAACTGCGAATCTACAGACTTCGGTTTTGTGCACGTGACTGTGCACATGCATAACAGGAAACCAATGTTCGCTTGGGCCTGGCCGACAAAAAGCCACACAAGGCATGTGCGAAGATTAATCTAGCATTCTAGAAAAACATCATGATTTAAACACGAAAAAAGTAGCAGTCCAGACCTGCACATGCATGGGGTCACGTGCAAGCAGAACTCAGAAGGCCATGGCATTTCTCCTCTGTTCATTGGCAATTGGAAAGCCCCACGTGGAGCATGGATCCAGATTGCTGGACTTCAGTCCAAGCAGCTAGCTTTTTTAAAAAGTGTTTTAAATTGTTTTTGTATTGTATTTTGTATTTTCTTCCCCCCTCCCACTTTTTGGTATTTTATGATTTAATGTGTGTATGTTTTTATCTCATGTTTTAATGTTGTGTTGTAAGCCACCCAGGGAAAAATTTGTTATAGGGCAGCTAACAAATTATTTATTCATTCAATTTCTATACTGCCCTTTCAAAAATGGCTCAGGGAGGTTTACACAGAGAAATAGCAAATAAATAAGATGGATAATAGCAACAACATTGACATCCCAGGTCCTTGGGAAGAACTCGATGTCTGGATAAAACAAACCAGTCAATAACACCTGTCTGACTGTGTAAAATAAATAAATAAATAAAAATAATAATAAAACTTTATTATTATTATTATTAGGGAGGAGGGGAAGAAAATGGCCCTATCCACCCCCAGCACAGCACCTCCAGTGACTCTTGTGGGTATATATCTTATATTTCTTTTAGACTGTGAGCCCTTTGGGGACAGGGATCCATCTTATTCAGCCAGCGTGGTGTAGTGGTTAGAGTGCTGGACTAGGACCAGGGAGACCCGAGTTCAAATCCCCATTCAGCCATGAGACTAGCTGGGTGACTCTGGGCCAGTCACTTCTCTCTCAGCCTAACCTACTTCACAGGGTTGTTGTGAAAGATAAACTTAAGTATGTAGTACACCGCTCTGGGCTCCTTGGAGGAAGAGCAGGATATAAATGTAATAATAACAATACTTTATTATTTCTCTGTGTAAGCCATGAGCCATTTTTGGAAGGGTGGTATAGAAACCGAATGAATGAATAAATAAATAAAAATATTATTATTGAGGAAGCAATATGCTGCAATACACAATGACCATATTCCCCTCAGCTATTAGTTAATGAAATTACCCTATATTATGTAATTAAGTTCAGAGGTGTTCAATCACTTCATTCCAATTAGCTGCATTAAAGGTGCCACTTATCTCTCAGAATAGAGAAATAATTAATCCAAGGGGTATACTGGTCTACAGGGAAAGATCCAGGAATCCAAATTAACAAGAGAACCAATAGAAGAAATCGCATTACTAGATTACTAGCTGCAGAAGCCTTTATCACTTTGCATTGTAGTTTTTTTAAAAAAACTGGCTACAATCCAGTTCACAGCGAGGCACACTTTAAGTCCCAATGAAATCAATGGAGTTTAAGCAAAACCAGATCTGTCCTGGACTGTGGCAAAGACACTTGGATAATTTTATAAGTTTACCAAAAAAACCCACACATGTTTACATTCAGGACAATAAATCCCGGCATCTCTACTGTGATGTTATGTATTTAATCGAATTGCTACGCTGCCCCAAGCTTCCATCTCTGGGCGGCTAACATAAAAACAAGTAAGAACAGTTTAAAATGACAATTACATTAAAAGGCCTGGGTGAAAAGGTAAGTCTTTAATGACTTTTTGAAAGTTGTCAGAGACGGGAAGGCTCTCTTCTCAGCAATGAGTGCATTCCCGAGGCAGCAACAGAGTCCCAGACGAGCTGGTGGCGGCTGAAGGCAGACCTCTCTGGATGATCTCAGTGGGCGATGAAACTCACAGAGAAGGAGACATTCTCTTAGATACCCAGAGCCTAAGCTGGTATAGGTTATAACCAGCACCTTGTACTTTCCCCGGAAACTTATTGGCAGCCAGTGTCACACTTTTCATATAGGAGTAATATGGTCTCTTCGAGATGATCCAGAGACCAACCTGGCTGCCACATTCTGTACCAATTGCAGTGTCCGGACTACGTACAAAGGCAGCCCCACATAGAGCGCGAAGTGAACAAAAATGACATCTAATACAATTTGCAGTTATAAATCCAGGCCAAGGGTAACGAGACTTTTTGTTGAGTGTCTATCTACTCAAGAATTACAAGTTTAAGGAACTGGGTAAAGAGTATGAACTACATGCATGTAACACCACAATGGGCATAATCCAGAAAAAAGTTAGTTTCAATCAGGTCTCAATTAGATTAATGGAACTGGATAAAGTTGCAGCTAATTTCAGTCTCATTTATTTTCCAGATGATTTAGCTACAACTTTGCATCTCATTAATAACCTGTTTCTTCTTCCATCGAGGAACTCAAGGTGGCAACCATGAGTTCCCATGGAAGTCACTCATCCAGGCCCTAAACAGATATAAATCTGTTTAGCTTCAGCAAGCTTACTGGATCACATGACTGCTGACCAAGTAACTTCCTTGGATTATCCTACTGGAAAGTTTCAGAGCAAGTTGTACAGAGATTAAGAGACAGCCAATTGCCTAGGGATGCATTTGAAGGCAAAGAATCATCCCACCCATGAGTAAAGCTGCCGTGTGACAGAGTACACGTGGACAGAGTAGCTGTTATGACTTTCGTATGCTCTGATAGTTTTACAAAGCTACCTCTATCCTCTTCTGAAAAGATCAGCAAATCGAGTGGATTCTTTCCTTAAAGCTGGAAACACAATTTAGCGGAATTTGTCAACGTTAACTGCATTTACTGAAGCTGGCAATGCCCCTTTCTTTCCTGGCACACCGATTTTGCCTACTCAAGATGCTCTCTGAACTTGCTGCCTTTTCGCAATGCGATATCACCAGCTTGGCAATGGACTGTCCCACTGAGTCAATACTTAAAAGCCCATCCCAAGGCACTGAGATACTACAAAGCAATCACAGAATCTCCCTTAACGGTAACACCCGGAGCCTTACCTATAAGTTCCCCCGTCATAAAGAGGAAATAGAGAACAGCCGCTAGGAACAGCTGCCTCTTCACTTTCCTTTGCTTGAGCAGTTCTCTCTGTCTGTTGCAGTTGTCACAGGGGTCTCTGTTAGGGTCTCTACCAGGTCCAGTCTGGGTGCCCCGCAGAGCAATGGCCCTGTCCAGCAAGGACTCATCGTCAGAAAGGGGTCCTAAATGGGGACCGTTGGCAGAAATGTCCACCATGGTATCGGTACTGTCATCAGAGGCCACGGCTTGCATTCTGCTGTACCGTGGGTCATCGTCGTCAAGCTCGTCCGAAAAATCAAAGGCACTGCAGTCGTTCAAAGGGTCGTCGTTCTTTCTGCGCAGAGACTTGATGCTGTTCCAGATTTGAATGTGGGCCATAGTAGGTGAGCGACCAGCAACGGTACTTGGCTACAGGTATCTATCCACAGGAGACTTCTCCTCACAGGCCGGGACGCTTCGTTTCACCAGTGGCTGGGTTCATTTCTTCTCCTGGAGAATCCAGATGTGGCGACGGTCAGGTTCGTTGACAAATCAAAGCTACAGCATGCAAACAGATGGAGATTAGTCCTCGGAAAGCAGAACTCTGCCCATGCCAACTCTATGGTAATCGGAAGGTTTACGACAGCCTGATTGGAAGATGCCCAGCCTGCTATTCCATGCCTCCCTCTGCTCTCCTCTCCCTTGGCCAAAATATTGACTGTAGACTCCGCGGGGCAGAGTCTTGCCCGCTTGGATCATCACTCTAGCAAAGCGCCAGAGATGTGGACTAGATCCCCAAGGAGAGCAGCAAGCACTACAGCGCCATCAAAAACCCAACAGGGGCGCATCCAACCCAAGAGGCATTCTTCCTTTCAAGCCACCCGGCAGAGCCCTGCAGGCTGGTGGCTTAATCGCCTCCCCGGGAGCAAACCCGTCCAGGCGCAAACCCACACGCCCGACGGAAGAGGTCTCTGCTCAGCCCCAGAGAGCCAAGCAGCGCCGCCTCGCGCAGCAGGCAGATTATGCCCCGATCCTGGAGGAGCGTCTGCCCCACGCGGAGCGGCTGCGCGCCCGACCATGCACTGCCTTCGGGGCGGGGGGGGCCTCCGGAGAGATGGGGAGGGGAGGAGAAGGGTGCTACCTGCGTGCGCCTCGGCGGCCAGCGGTGCGTCTTCAGGACATGCCCGCCGCGCTCTGGCCGCGGGCGGGGAGGAGATCCCTGCTGCGCGCCTCTCCCACCGCCAGCCAGGAGGGAACTGGGCAGAGCCAGGTGGCGCGAGGAGGAGAGCCAGCCGCGAAAGAGGGTGTGGACTCCTCCGCGGTGGGCCGAGGCATTCCTGAATATTCATCGAGCCTCGTCCTCGGTCCCCATCGCCCGCAAAGCGGCGGCGGCGGCGCTGCTGCTGCTGCTAGGCGAAGGGAGCGCGGCGGCGGCTGCTGCTGCCGCCTCTGCTCCCAGGCTCCTCCATCATCCCCCGCAGCGAGTGAAGCCCGGCCCGGCTGCCTGCCGCCGCCTCCGCCTGCTCGGTCTCAGCCCAGCGTCGCGCCTGCGCCTCTGGAGAGAGGCGCAGAGAGGTGCCAGCCAGCCAGCCGGAGCCTGGCCCAGAAGGAAACCGGTTTCGCTTGGCTTGGCCCCACCACACGCGGCCGCCCTGCGCTGCAGGGCTCAAGGCTGCTGGGCTGCTGCCGCCCATGGCTTGCTCAGAGCTAGAGGCAGCAGCCCCGGATCCCTGCTCCTGCTCCTGCTGCTGCTGCTGCTGCTGCCCGCGGGCATCCTGGCGGTGTGGCAGCAGGAACAGCAGCAGGAGTCACAGGCGCGGCCGAGCCAGCAGTTTGCTGCCTCGCTCGCGTGCCCGGATTCCGACACCGGGCATCCGAATCCCAACCGCTGCTGCTGCTGCTGCAACGACGCTCCGAAAGGGTTAACGCGTGTGCACATGGAACTCGGGGTATGCTGGGAGTTGTAGTAGGCAGAACAGCCAGGATCCTAGGGCAGGCTGGGCCCAGCCGAGAGCTTCCAGCTGTGGACGGACTACAAGTCCCAGGGTGCCTGGCCGTCGGGCCTTGTGGCTGGGGAGAATGGGACTTGTAGTCCTACAACTGCTGGGGAACCTGGTTCCCTCCCCTCTCTCGGGTTACCTGGCTTCCTGGGCAAGAATTTACCTGATTCCGCCCCACCCCAACACTTGCTTTGTTTCGCTGCTTTCCAGGGTGCAGCTTAGAGCCACAACCGCCCTAGAAAAATTGGGAGCAAGTCCCATTGAAATCAGTGGCTCACTTTGAACTTCAAGACTCACTTGGCAGGTTGAACATACAAGTTTGCGTTCTACAATGACGACAGATATGTATATACCATTCTTCAATCAAAGTTCTCAAAGCAGTTTAGGTAGGAAAATGCATCAATGAGATGGTTCCCTGTCCCCAAAGAGCCCACAATCTACAAAAAGGAAAACGGAGGCAACTCCAGCAACAGCCACTGGAGGGATGCTGTGCTGGGGCTGGATAGGACCAGTTGCTCTCCACCTTCTAAATATAAGAGAACCACCACTTTAAAGAGTGTCTCTCTTTACTATGTTTTACAACAAACATTGTTGCCTTTTAAATTTCTTGTTTTTGTTTTTAACTAATGTTTTGCTTTTGTTTTTATCTTGTAAACCACCCAGAGACATAAGTTTTGGGCGGTATAAAAATATGTTACATACATACATACTCACTCAGCAGGGGCAAGTCAATTTCTACCAAGTCAATTAACAGTGGCCTATCTCGGTCAGCATTGTCTATGCTGATTGGCAGCAGCTCACCATTCTAGGCAGGAGTCTTTCCCAACCCTACCTGGAGCTGCCAGGAGTTGAACCTGGGATCTTCTGCATGCCAAGCAGATGCTCGACCACAGAGCTATGGCCTCATCCACACACCGCCAATAAATTCAGGACAGACAAAAGAAAGCACTTCTTTGCACAATGTGTAGTTAAACTATGGAATTCTCTACCACTGGATGCGAGGTAGAGCCTCGACGGGTAAAAGGGGATTTGACATATTCATGGAGGATAAGGTTATCAGTGGCTACTAGCCTAGACGGTCGTATATTTCCACCAGGATCAGAAGGGACATGCTCCTGAACGCCAGGTGCTAGGAAACCCCAATGGGAGATGGTGTTGCTCTCATTCCTGGTGGCGCAGTGGTAAAACTGCCGCCCTGTAACCAGAAGGTTACAAGTTCGATCCTGACCAGGGGCTCAAGGTTGACTCAGCCTTCCATCCTTCTGAGGTCGGTAAAATGAGTACCCAGAATGTTGGGGGGCAATATGCTAAATCATTGTAAACCGCTTAGAGAGCTTCCAGCTATAGAACGGTATATAAATGTAAGTGCTATTGCTATTACTATTCCCCCACTTGCAGGCTTCCCAGATGCCCCTGGTTGACCATTGCATTAAGCAGGGTCTGCAACTAGATTGGCCACAAGGGCTTTTCTTAGTCTCTTAAGAATCATGCCAACTGATTAAGCTCTTCTATGCATAGAGGACAGCTGTCACTCAGTAGCAGAGTACCTACTTTGGAAAGCAGAAGGTCCCAGTTTTGATTCGTGGCAGGCAGGGCTAGGAAGGACTACGGTCTGAACCCCCTACAAGACCACTGCCAGTCAGTGTAGACAATGCTGACCTGTCTGGACCAACAGTCTTGACTTGATAGAAAGCAATTTTCCCAAGCTCAGTGTTTCACGACTGACTGTCCCAAGACACTTAGCCCCTACAAAGTAACCATCTAACATGCTCCACAGAGCCTTTTGCCAACGATAACAGAACTGTTAATATTTTATCATGAGAGACAAGGACGCTCCTCGGGCCCTAGCAGTTTCACCCATTCCTTTTAATTCCAGTAAGTTACTTTGTGTATACTGGAGCCACAACTGTTATCTTGCAATGAGAAAAAGTAGGACTTTGTACAATGGACATTCAGCAGTTAGCTAAAGTGAGTTTTACACAACTCTTTTAGGAGGATGGGGAAAGGCCAAATCCTCCAAGGAAAGTGAGCTGCTGGAGCAGAATTAAGAGTCCTAAACCTTGTATCTGACTGGGAAAGTTACATCAGATGCCTTTCCAATTACTTGGACATACCACATACCAAGGACCACCAATACAAGCCACGGCAGAGTCTCTTTTCTGACTTAGGAAACAGCTGCTTCTTGCTAAGTGAGCACATGGTTCAACTGCAGAAGATAAGTCACTCAACCCCTCAGTCAACTATTACTTCTCGACCTCAAATACCCCTACATAAGAAACAAAACATGCATAAGATACTTGGTCATATATCTGCTCACTCCCCTAGTTCATTTGACTCTGATTTATATCCTCAAAATGCTGCTGGCATTTTCTCACCTGCCATTTTACCTGGTACAAGATAAGAGAGATTAAATTGCAAAAGGAAGAGCATGAGAAGAAAGAAAGGAGAGGAGATATCAGCACAAATCACTAACCGTTCTGATAGTAGTGTCAGCAAAGTATCAAGATGATGGTTTTCCTGTACTTTGTACCCCACTGTAACTGATTAGTGCAAAGCTATCAGCTTTCTACAGACAGAAGCCTTTACAAGATGTAAAATACATAGAAAATTGACAAGGGAAGCTTACATCCCCCCTTCCTTTTAAAGCTGTATACGTGGGGCTGCTAGGAGGTCCCTCAGCCAGGCACTGACCACACCTAAATCTGCTTAGCTTCATTAAGATATCACATGCCTTCTGACCATGCTTATCCCCACCACCCCCAAGCAGGACTCCTCTGCCTTCAACATGTGAGTAGAAGAGGGAATTTGCAAGATGCAGCTCATCATTTGAGGATGAAAAAAGCTACACGCATCAAACTATTAAAGGCACAGCAGGCCTGGCTTAGGTCAGAATTCAGTGGTAGAGCATAAGGTTCTATGTACAAGGCCTGGTATCTTGGGGGGTGGGGTAGGCACCTCCTGTTTGACACACTGGAGAACTGTCAGCGGTTAGTAGATTATCTAGACTAGGGGTTGCCAATCCTGGCTCCCCAGATGTTGTTGGACTACAACTCCCATCATCCCCTGCCCAAGGTCATTATGGTTGAGGATGATGGGAGTTGTAACCCAACAATATCTGGGGAGCCAAGGCTGAGAACCCCTGCTCTAAACCAGAGGTTCCCAACCAGGGTTCCTCCAGATGTTGAACTACAACTCCCATCATTCTCAGCTACAATTTGGAGGGGGGTGATGGGAGTTGTAGATGGCAACATCTGGAGGAACCCTGGTTAGGAACCACTAGTCTAGACAATATTGAGCAAGATAGACCAATGGTCTGACTCTGTATAAAGCACCTTCATATGTCCTTTGCTTTGCTATAGGAACAGCCTCTTATGTAGGGGTAAGGCACAAAGCAACCAGCACAGTGGGGAAAATAGGTCTCTGTAGTACAAAAAAGAGTCTTTCCCGATACAGCGTAAGTGTGTGTGCATGTATGATTTGAAAAATCTAATTTTTATATTTTAGCAAAAATACATGACTGGTTTTAATTTAAGACAAAGCAATAGCCCAATTCAGACATTATGCTGTACAGTATTAGTGTACAGATGTCTGTACACATGTTTGTGTGAATGACTGTACCGGGGTTATTTTAAAAAGTGAACCTGGATACAGACCCTTTGAATGCATGGTATGGATAGGAAGTGTACTTCTGTACGTGCACTCAGTGTAACATGTGAATGACTGTACCTGTGTACACTGTACACTCATTGTACGAGCGTTGAACATAATGTGTGAATGGGCCTAATTGTTTTTATCCTGTTTTATATTTGTTGTATTTTGGATTGTGTACACCACCTAGAGATGAATATACCAGGCAGTATCTAAATATTATAAATAAATGTGAAAACCAAAAAAGATGCCAAGTTTTCTTTTAAACTAATCTCCCTTCCCAGCAAGATTGCAATCCTAAACAGACTTACAGCTGATCTTATTCACATTCACTTGGAGGGTAATCCACTGTATCCAATGAAGCTTCCCCCTAGGATTAAAACCAGAAGAACAAAACATTCTTCCTTAAGAACCTTCTTATAAAACATGTGGGGATGTACTAAGGATTTCAAGACTACTTGGGAGTAAGTGCTAATGAACTCAGCAAGGCATGCACAGGATAGTTGCCTGAATCTCATTTCCTTTGTTGCATGTTAAATAGGAAAACTGAATTTTGGGAATGCTTGATTTTAATTAAGATTTGATGACTAGATGAACACTGATCTGTCCTTCCCCAGAAGAACAATGGTTTCTTACATACAGCAAAACTGTATGTTCTCTTCATTTGCATAGCTGTGTGATTCACTTTTCAAGCCTTCACTTAAACCTTTTCAAGTGCTGCACTCCAAGGAGGTTAGAAAAATATGTTTACAACCAATTCTCTTTGCATAATATCCAGAATGGTGCCTGATACATTGCTGTGCATTAATAACTGATTCCAAATCCATTCAAATGTCAGGGGAGGCTGCTTTAGACTTGACTTGGCTTTGTTTCAGAATGTGGATGTGTTTTTAATCTTTTCTCAGGACAAAGTCTTGAGGAACTCCAAGGGTTGCCAACTTTCAACACCAACACCCTAGGACTGTCAACTTTCTGACCACTTTTTGCCTTAATGTGCATTGCTTAATGTGCATTATAGACACTAGCAGCTGGTAATGTTTATCTCCATGCTTTGAACCAGCAGCTGCACCTGCTAAGGTCTGCATAGCAAGCTGCACTTAAAGGCACTGCAGCAAACCGGCCATCTTTTTCCTAGTCAGGAGACGATACCCTAAAAGCAATGATCAGTAAAGCTTGGATCTATGAACAGATTTTGTCCAAAGATTTTATAAGGAGCTATTTCACCCAGCTGTGTCAGGGACAGAGATAAGACAATGAAGATTCCTTCACTTACCAGACTGGGGGACCACCTGCCGCTTGGCTTTTCCCCTTCTAGAACTCTTTCCTGAAGTGACTGTTTTGTCTAATCATCATATAGGAGCAGGCATCTGAATTTGCCAGTTTTCCATCTCCCTCTACCCCATTTTTCTTTTATATTGTGTACATCATGAGACTGTATGCCATGAGAGCCAGCGTGGTGAACCCTAGATTGCCATAACTAGGTTGGTAAGTTGGTTTGGTTGTCTTCTCATTTGTCACATTGCTTGGGTTATCAGTGCTGTCTTCTACAGGCCTCTCTGGCTTGTGTATGTATGTATGTATATATGTATGTATGTATTTATTTATTTTATTCATCACTTTTATATACCACCCATTCATCTCTGGGCGGTTAACATAAAACAATTAAAACACATATAAAAAGTTAAAACAATTCAACAATTTAAAATCAATCACAAAATTAAAACCAACAAATTTTAAAAGGCAGAGAAAGCTTGGTTAAAAAGATGGGGGTTTAGATGTGTGTTTTTTTTTTAAATGCCAGAGATGGGGAGGATCGTATCTTAGTGGGGAATGCATTCCAAGGGTTCCCAACTACAACTCCCATCATCCCCAGCCACAATTTATTGTGGTTCAGCCCGAGAGCCAAATTTGCCCACCCCTGGTTTAGGAAAACTTCTTAGACCTTTTAAAATGGCCTTGCTGGTATGTGTCTTCATTCTGCTATGTTTTCGTTATGATGTCTGGTGTAATGTAGTGCCTTAAAAAAACAAAAAGGTCACCTTGAGTGACTATACCCGTGCAGAAAGGCGGGGTATAAAAACTTCCAGAGAGGCAGAGAAAGAAACCCCAGCCTGTCAAGCAAGGGCATAGCGAGCTTCCAGGCAGCTGGGCTACAACATGTAGCAAGGGGCTTCCATTTGCATGCACATGCGCACGCCCCAGGCCACGCCTCCTGTATCTGACATCAGACACAAGGGGGCGGGGCAACCTAACCCACACAAGCCTTCCCCTCCATCTCTCACTGCTGGTCCCATTGTTGCTGCCACTGCTATGGTGGCCGCTGCCTGCCACTGAGCCATTGCTGGGTGGGGGCCACCAAGGCTCAATGCAGAGCAGCATCTGCAGGGTGGCCACCACTGTGGCCAGCAGCAGTGCTGGCTCGATGGGGCGGAGTCACCAGGGGCTGCCGTCTTCCTCCACCAGGGGCAGCAGTGGATCGGGGCTGGGCAGCCCCTCCTCCAGCGGCTCCTGCATGGCTGCGCAAGCCAGGGGGCAAAGCAGTGTCGGGAAGCGGTATGCTGTGGCCATCCTCCTGGGAGGAGGAAGCGCGGGCTGGGGGAGAAAGAAAGGAAGTCCCAGCATGCTTCTTCCCATCACATGAACTGACACTCCAGCTGCAGAGCACCAGGATGCTGGACTAGATGGGCCTTGAAACTGATCCATCAGGGCTATCATGTTCCCAAATTGGGGTATGAGGTTTCTCCTACCTTAATCTTGATTGTGTGAACTGCCCTGTTGTCTTGGAGCCCAAGGCTAGGCTTAGGAAACGTCCGAGTCCTATACTACTTCAGTCTGCAGTACAGCAAAATGGTCATGAGCCAACAATATTTTTTTAATGGCCTTGATCCCATAAAACAGCTCCATGCGGACAGGCAGAACTTCTTTATCTTTATTTTTCTTTATAGAAAAGGGAAGTTGTCTTCTTTTGGCAGCAGAAGACAAATGCCCATCCACCCACACATGTGGGATGAGGCAGAGTCATGGCCAAAGCACACAGAAACTTCATCTTAGCCTTTCAGCACGTCATGTGCATTTCTGACTATTCCCTCGGCTTGTTAAGGTGAAATACATACCTAGTGAAACCTGTTTTCCATATGGTTAATTATTTTGTTCTCACGCTTGATTAGATAATCAGATACCAGCAGAGATTTGCATTTCTTCTGGTAGCTCAATGGCAACTGTGGTGCGCAATTTCTTTAAATAGAAATGGTGGTGGAATAAGAATTGTTTAGAACAAAGTACTAGTCCCTAAGATGCACCACGATTTCTGTTTTCACAATAAAGCATGGTTTTCATGTGTTGCAATACATCTTTCTCTCCTTGTGCATATCAGCTGAATGTTAACCATTGTCTGAACATTCTGGCTTGGTGCTGCTTTGTCATCATTACAGTTGTTATTGGGCAGACAGATACTCCTATGATGGCTTGGTGAAACTTTGGTCATGCTAAACATTACAGAAGAACAGCCCTGCTGGATCAGGCGAAAGGCCTAGCCAGTCCAGCATCCTGTTTCACACAGTGGCCCACCAGATGTCTTTGGGGAGCCGACAGGCAAGAGGTGAGGGCATACCCTCTCTCCAGCTGTTGCTCCCCTGCAACTGGTATTGAGAGGCATTGTGCCTCTTGAGGCTGGAGGTGGCCCACAGCCACCAGACCAGTAGCCACTGATAGACCTCTCTTCCATGAATGTCATTCCGTAGAACCCAGGCAGAGGTATGGTGGAGACTTAGGAATTCCAACTCCCAAGCTGGAGATGGATGCTGTGCCATGCTGTTTCTTTTAATGGCTAGAGGAGTTGGGCAAGTCCAGTTCTTCTCCTCACATCTGCTGGTTAAGCCACATCTGCCTAAACTCTTTGCTGCAACCACTAAGGCACAGAACCCATTCAGAGACTAACAATGGATGTGGAGCAGCTTCCTGGGTGATTCAGCTGATCTGCCAATCCTTTGCCTCTTGGGAACCCAGTTATCCACCCTGTTGCTGCTGAGCCCTCTCATTTCTCCACTACTATGACTACCACTATTTATATACCACTTTTCAACAAAAGTTTTCCAAAACAGTTTGCACAAAATAAATAAATAAATAAATAAGTTGGTTCCCTGTTCCCAAAGGGCTTGCAGTCTGAAAATGATACACAAGGGAGACACCAGCAACAGCCACTGAAGGGATGCTGTGCTGGGGTTGGATAGGGCCAGCAGCTCTCCTGGGTTGCCCCCTGCTAAATTAAGGTTGCCATGTCCCCCGGAATTTAGGGTAGCCCCCAGATTTTGACTCCTCCACCCGGCTGCTAAATTCCACCCAGATTTACACAGATGTTAAATGCATTGCTCAGATCCCACCCCACTGGAGGGCAGAAGAGGGGAAAGTATACAAATCTGTCAAATACATAAATAAAAATGTAAATTAGTTGCCACATATTTTGCATAATATGCAAATTAGGCCACCCAGATTTGGGAAGCTTGAATATGGCAACCCTATGTTAAATAGAAGGGAGAGTCACCACTTTAAGGGGTGCCTCTTTGCTCAGTTAGCAGTGAGAGCTCCCTCCACCACCTCCCAGCATCACTACCAGCCAGCTTCTTTTGGTCTCCCCCCCCCGCCCCGTCCCCAGTGTGCAGAGAAGGAGTATAATGCCCAAACAACAGCTGCTGAGCAGAGGGAGGATGGAGGCAGGGGCTCAGCTAGGAGAGAGGGGGCCTGTGTTCTCCCCTCTCCCTGGTGGTCCCTGGGAGTGAGGGAGATATTGAAGACAATAGAGAGGGGTGGAGCTGGGGGGCCAAGGTTCTTTGAACCCATCCACTCAGTTATAGCTACACCCCTAGATGGAGTGATACAAATGGGGTTCCGCTGCCTCTCCCATCGCCCACTGCCACCCGCAATAGCCTCTGGGACCAAATGGCTGTGCCAAGCCTGCCCTTGATTGGATGCTGCCCCCTAGAGTGGGGGGGACGGATGGACAGAGAGGAGCGATGAAGTCACCGGGGACTGGGGAGAGTAGGACGGTGGCTTTGTCCAAAGATTTGTAGGTCCCCGCAGCAGAGAAGAGAAAGCAGAATGAGAGGCAGCGACCGAATGTACTACCACTAGTAAAAAGTAAAATGTGCCATCAAGTTGATTTCAACTACTGGCAACCACAGACCCCTGTGGTTTTCTTTGGTAGAATACAGGAGGAGCTTACCATGGTCTCCTCCCGTGCAGTACGAGATGATGCCTTTCAGCATCTTCCTGTATCGCTGCTGCCCGATATAGGAGTTCCCCATATTCTGGGAAACATACCAGCGGGGATTCGAACCGGCAACCTCTGGCTTGCTAGTCAAGCTATTTCCCGCTGCGCCATTACTTCTTATATACCGCTTTTCAACAGAAGTTTTCAAAACGGTTTACATAGAAAACGTAAATAAGATAAGATGGGCCCCTGACCGCAAAGAGTTCACAATCCAAAAAGAAACTCAAGGGAGACCCCCGCAACTGCCACTGGAGGAACACTGTGCTGGGGTTGGATAAGGCCAGTTGCTCTCCCCCTGCTCCATATAGAGAATCGCCACTTTCAAAGGTGCCCCTTTGCCCAGTCAGCAGGGGCAATGTAACTCGACAACCGGGGGACGTGGTTGGCCGGCCCGGCTAAGCGCCGGCGGGGACGAGAGGCTGGAATTGGTACCGGAACACCGAGCCCGAGAACCCCGGCAGCATTACCGGCGCCAGTTCTGGGTGACCCCCCAGCCACTTCCTGGTTTCAACACTTCCGCCTTCTAGGGAACCATGCCTTCCCCCGGTTTCCAAGGTCAGGTGGGCCGGCGCAGCCAATCAGAGCCTTCGCAAGGGGGGCGGACACAGACTGTCGCGCTGTGACGTCAGAGGCGTGCGCCGCTCCCCTTCCAAAGCGAGGGAGGCTCTTGCTGGGGATAAAGCCGCAGCCAGTGGCCTTCGGGGAGTTTCGGTGCCGTTCTTTTCTGAGGCGGTCTGCCGTTGTTGCGTGTTTTTCTCCGGGACGGACGGGGAGCACAAGGCAGCGCTCTTGCCTGCCGGTAGCTATCGTCTTCCGTCTTCCCGCGAGGCAGCAATGAGCCTGGTGGAGCCGCCCGACAGGGAGGTGGGATTGCAGCCCCGCGCCTTCAGCGACCCCGAACTAGGTACGCGAGTTTGGCAGCTGGTCCGGCCCGCCCTTCTCTGTCATTCTGTTACTGAGGTGGAAGGAAAGGGCGAGACCTGTCGTCGCTGCCCCCTTTCCCCATCTCAGGAAAAAGCTTGCTTAATTTTTGTGTGTCTGTGTGTTGGCTAAGGCACAGTAGTAACAAATATGGGCACATCTACATGCGAGAGAGATTGGGGCTCTGGGTGTCTGACACTTGTCCAGCAGGAG
Source organism: Hemicordylus capensis (assembly GCF_027244095.1). Lineage (NCBI taxonomy): Eukaryota > Metazoa > Chordata > Lepidosauria > Squamata > Cordylidae > Hemicordylus > Hemicordylus capensis. The sequence goes on along the minus strand of NC_069666.1, from coordinate 11,718,904 downwards.
GAAATCATAAGATTCCCCCTGCAGTATAATGACAGAAGCAGCTGCAACTGCTAAAATTCCCTTTTCTGCACAGCATATTAAAGAATCCTGTGCTGTCGTGACTTTTCACTGCATGCAATAGAAAGGAGATCCCTGTGAAATATCCCTGTTTGGGGTGGGATCTGCAGTTGTTTTGCAGTCATGCTCTATCGCGTATCTATTTTTGGGGTAGAAACTATCAGTATTTTTTAGATAAATATACTCAAATTTCTGCGTATTTCATTATAGTTCATGATTAACCCCTGCTAACTGGGCAAAGAGGCACTTCTCAAAGTAGTGACTTTTACATTTAGCAGGGAGAGAGCAAATGTCCTTATTCAATCCAGCATAGCATTCTTCCAGTGATTTTATGTTAATGAGACATTGCTGGTGTCTCCTTTATGTTTCTTTTTAGATTGTGTGCCTCTTTTTGCCATGTTAACTGCTTTGTGAACTTCCTTTTGAAAAATAGATAATAAATAATAATAGTAATCATTCCAACTTATGAAAAACTAAGAAGAAACCATTGTGTATGCTGTGAAAGTAGTTAAATGGCACAAAAAGGCCAGGTGGGACTGGGGAAACAGTTCTTAATACATTTTTCAATAATGGGCTGCCCAGATTGTTGATGGCAATTCTTTGGAGTAAGCACATGTCCCCAAATCCGCTTGAGGGTTTACCAGTTGCAAGTTTACTTGATCCTCTGATAAGGCCACCAAGTAGCATGTAACCTCTCCTGCAAGCTCTAATTTACACTGGAATTTGAAGAAAATTCGCAATGCAAGGAGTATCGTCTGCTGGTAAAGAGTCCCTAGACTCGAAAAGCCGCATGTGGCTTCTTATTTGAACTCTCAAATAAATGGGTTCACAAACTGAATGAATTGCATATTAATTTCTTCAGAATTCTTTTCCACTTCAACAATGCACTTTTCTAAAGGACGCTGTATATCTCCTTTTGTATGGTTTCTCCCCCCTGTGACTGTTTTTTAAAAACTTTTGTTGCAGGTTTGAATGATCATTCTCCTGATGAAGGATTACTAGAAAACTTTGCTATTGTTGATAAGAAAGCTGTGGAGCAACTAACTGAAGGGCTGATTTCTCATTATGTACCTGATCTACAGCGGTCAAAACTAGCCTTAAAAGAACTTACGTATGTATACAAACAATATTGCACGTATATGTTCTCTTTGATAAAAACCGGATTTTATCTTATAAAATTTATTGTAAAACGAATGGGTCTACATGTTTGAATCTTCAGTTCAGAGATCATGAGAAGAGCAGTTTACACAGTCACTTAATTACCCAAAATAATTTAGTCACACATTTAGTCATTCAAGGGCATGAAATATCGTGCTTTACCTTCTCCCCCCCCCACCCCCAGTTCTCTACACAAACACTCATTCTCCCAATTTAAGGTTAGCCCTGCCATTGAAAGTGAATGGAGTAACATACTTAAGAGAGTTGCTGTGTCGTTTTTCTAAAACAGCATTCAGTTTTCCTAAAAGTGAAGGTTTCACCAAGTCTGCAATACATTATGTAATCCAGGGCTTGACAAATCCCAGGTGCCAGGGGGCCGTGGCACCTAGAATTTTTATTTATTGTTAAATTTCTATACTGCCTTTCATTAAAACAGTCTCAAGGTGGTTCACACAGAAAAATTAAAACAAGACTATAAAAATTACACAATTAAAATATTAAGTGAGAATATAAAAACATAACTGTTTTTCAGAGAGAATTATTTAATACAATATTTTTGTCCCAGGCAGCCCTGTTTCTGTTCTAAGTATGTTACTTGTAAAGGAAACAAAGAAAAACCCTCCTCCTTCACTATGTCTGTCACTAAGTCCAGTAACTTTGTTGTTGTCTGGCTCCTAGATTCAAAGTAAATTTGTCAAGGCCTGATGGAATCTGACTTCAAAGTGCATCTAAATTATTGTGTTCTTTCAGACAGAACCAAGAGGTACTGCTAGAAACTCTCCAGCAAGAGATCTCCAAGTTTAAAGAATGTAATTCTGTTCTTGATATCAATGCACTGGTGAGTTTGTGCTGTCACATGCCTGGTAACATTTTAAGAAAATACTGTTTAGCTTTGTGCTAAAATATTACAAACCGTAGTTTGTCTTTTGGAGAAAATGGGTGCTGTGAGAAGCCTTAACAAACATGAGTCTGTTACAAAGGAAACTGATAACTCCTCAAGTTTCCTATCTTGCGTGTGTATCTTTAGAGTTGTCTTGAAGGCTGCAGAGAGTACTCCACTGAGGGCTGTGGGATTTACTTCTCAGTGAGGGATATGCTAACAAGCTTTTTCCCCTTAACAAATTAATCCTATGCAAGCCTAAGTCCAACATTGAAATAGTTTCTGCATTAGGTGAGGGTGCAAGATTTTTGGGCCATGACAGGAGTAGCTCAAAAGGATTATCCAAGCTTTTCTTTATGACTTTTACATATGTCTGCAACAGATTTCTATTTGCATCTTCCGCTGAAATCTGCTTCTTGTATTTGAAGTTTTCAGAAGCAAAGTACTATCATGCTAAGTTGCTGAACATTAGGAAGGAGATGATGATGCTCCATGACAAAACATCAAAGTTGAAAGTAAGTTCTTGGGTATTTGAGTTAGGTTTTGTTCGTTTAATTTTGGCTGAACAGCTTTCACTGCCTGTTTCTTTGGACTCTTGATCCCTCAAATCAAAACTGATTTGTGCATGCTGACTCGGTTCAGATAAAACAGGAAACTATTTTTTCTTTGCGTTCACATTCTTCCCCCTCCTTTTTCCTGTGCAAGAGGAGGAGAATAAAGGCTTCTGCTTTGTTTGAATTAAACTGCACTTCTGTGTTCAAACATCAGTTCAAACTGTGGCTTCATATCCTGATTTGTCATTTAACTGTGGTTTGGACTAAACCACAGTACTGAGGTTTTTATGTAACACAGAGCTGCAGTGCAGTCAAATGAAAATTGGAAGCTTTCACTCTTCAGCCACATTCACATGTAACGTGCCTGCTCCATGCCTGCTGTGCTTCTCACTGGCAGCCTTTCTGAGCACTTGCTCTGCCCCTCAAGCCATTGCCCGGCAACAGGGATACTTCCTTGTCCCCTCGCAAGCGTCTATGCCTATCAAAGGGAAAAGTCACATTGGGGGGTGCCTGCTTTCCACTGTGTCTCTTGTTCCCTGCTCTGGCAATCAGAAGAGAAAGTGAATGGGATGGCAAGATGGGCACTATGTGTGTTGGTCTCCAAAAATGAATGGATAAAGAAGTATGTTCACAAGCACATGCAGTCGTGGTGGCAACATAAACTGGGCAACCTGATTAGATTGCTGCAAAGATAACATATGGCAGGGCAGTGACACCCAGGGTTGGCTTTAAAAGGCAGCCCAACCCAGGAATTCTTGAATGGCTCTGCTTTCTCTCTCTCTCGGGGTGTGTGTGTGTATATAATAAAGTTAGGGTAGGAAGTAGTCCCTCTGCCATTCCGTTCATCCATTAGCACGTATCCATGTTTGGTTTTGCCCGGTATGACCACCCTACTTTCCTGGGATCGCTGATCAGCGGATTTGCCACAGTGGCCGATCCTCATAAGCCACAACACTAGTCCAAACCTGGGAGATTTGAATGAGAATAAAGATCTATCCCCAATCCTGGCGTTTCCTTATTCTGCCCATTTGGGGCTGCATGTGGAGTGGCCACTGCTCCTTGGGAGTATGAAAGGGTTGCCTAGAGAGTAAGGGGTCAGAGTGTACAAGTTATATTATTTACCAGAAAGAAGGGGGACCCCACACAAGTGGGGGCCCCTTGATTTGGATGGGTTACCTCATGAGAATGCAGTCGGATGGAGGCCCAGAGCTCACTGGGCCTCTCCAGTGGACTGGTCCTCTCATAGGAGGGCCAAGTGGCAAGCTGACATGGGGACCGGAGTGTGCTTGGGATGTTCCTGGACTGCTTTGCCCAGGTCTGCCATTGCAAGAGCATCCTTCATCACAGTGGACCAGACCCCAGGATCCTTTGCCCTCCCTCATATAAATATTCCCTCCTAGGAAGTCTTCGTCATCCCTTCCCAGAGTAACAGGAAAATAGTTTCCCTCTGCATCCCCCTGTTACCAGTAATTGTGGTTGTGCATGACTGTTTTGCTGCCGGGCTTTTACAAGGGTAGCAGTGCCATTTCTGTCAGGAGAAGGGCTTAAATGCCATTTAAAGGGATTTAAATGCCCTTTCCCTCCTGAGGGTAGGCAGTCCATTCCAAAAAGGCACGATCATGCCACGCCCCCTTGAAGGTTGTGGCCAATGGCTGCCTCCTTGCAGACATTCCGATGCCCTGGCCACAGTCTGGCAATACAAGTGCTACAGAGCTTGCTGGGATGCAGTACCTGAGCTGTGATCCTGTGCACTCAGTGGGACCTACTTCTGAGTAAACATGCGGAGGTTTTGACTGTGCATCTTAACTTTCTTAATTAGTTAGAGATACTCGAAAGTGATTTATGGGTGGTATCTGAGAATAAGTCTGACTTTGTTCTTTAACATTAAAATAAGTTGTGAAACTAAATAGAGAGTTTTCAGATGATTCGATAGCAATGTGGTTTGCTCTACAGAGATGGTGTATGTTGATCTAGATGTGTGAGTGCATGCATGTCCACATCACTGTTCCCCCTAAGGCATGTGCATGTCCACTCAGTTAATTTTAGATCCTGCTCAGGTTGAATCTGGAAGGCCCCACTCTGAATGCATGTGTGCATGCATTGCCTTGATACTGCCACCCAGAACAAAACTCATTCTGCACACAGATGTAAAAAATTAGAACACTGGTCCACATGCTCATTTGTTTGTTGAGACTCATTTGTTTGTTGAGACTCATTTGTTTGTTGAGACTCATTTGTTTGTTGAGACTCATTTGAGGCTTTGTTGTTGCATTGTACAGTTTTCCCCTTGAGTAGACCAAAATAATATCCTATATTGATGGAAAGCTGTAATATCAGATTAAGCAGCAAATCCTCTAAAGATGCCTGAGAGTGTGTGGCTGTTGTACTGTCCAGTACAAATCTCTGGCTTCCAGAACATTCCTACCAATTTTTTTGGCTTTTCTTTCTCTTAGAAAAGAGCTCTCAAACTGCAGCAAAAGAGGCAGAAAGAAGAACTAGAACGGGAACAGCAACGGGAGAAAGAACTTGAAAGAGAGAAACAGTTGACTGCCAAACCAGCTAAAAGAACATGAAAACTGGACATGTATTGACTTGTCGGACTAATTATCTCGGAACTTGCTGTGGAGACCAAGTTGCACCTCATGACCTGAAGTACCTATTGCCAAGAAGTCTGCTAGTAGAATATTACTATATCTAGGTTGCTATTACCTAATTGGGAAACTGGATAGGAACAGAGAACTTAACCATTTCAGCCGTTCAAGATGCCTTTTTTGTTAATGCTATGCAGCCTAATATTTCTATATCAAGTGTGTGTGTTTTATACAGATAGAGTAAAAAAATTTTAATTAACATATCTACTAATTTATGGTGTCTCGGGTGGGGTTTGAGAGGGGGACAGTAATGAAATACAAGATTGTATAGGGTCTAGGATGGTGCACTTTTGTCCAAGGTTGAATGTGTCATCTTGATCGCTGAGCTTCACTCCATCAACTCATATTTTCTAACCTTATTTTAAGCTTGAATTGCTCATTCTAGTTGTCTTGACCAGTTATCTCTTGCTTTGTTGCCATATAGGCAAGTTTCCCAGCCGTAGGGCAGGCTGTGAGAAGTCCTTACAATCATACCTTTTTTATTTTTGCAATGGTCTGAAGACACTTGGTGGTATATATATGTATAGACAGTATATACCACATATATATATATGTATAGCCTCACTTCTTCACTTGTATGGTGTTAAAGTTGGTGAGACAACTTCTGTGCAAACCCCATTGAAATAAATGGGAGTGCCCCCATTCCATAACATGGTTTTAGAATTTTTTTAAAGGTCTCTTCTGCAGCAATCACATCTTCTAAATATGCATGGCAAAATAATAAAAGGACATAACTGCCACCATCTAAACAGTTAGAAAGTGAGTGGAGGAGCACTGGTCAGCTCCGTGTTCTCAGTCTTTGTCACTTTTCATTAAAATGTTTTTCAGTTCCATGCAGCTATGCACTCAACCACTCAGATTGGGAAATCAGCCAGAATGACACTCTAAAGTCCAATCTACTTTAGTTACAGCGATCTTGGAGGAATAAGATTACCCGTAATAAAAGCAGGTAATAAAAATGAGTTCTACTTGTCTAAAAGAAAAGCAATGTAACTGCGTACATTTCAGCTTGCACAAAAAGAACTGATGGATGTGCTTCCCACATATTTCTAAAAGAAATGTATTCAAACTTGAGTCCAATTTTTTGGAACAGTATAAATCTACTGTTAACGTGTGCATGTGTGTACAAGAAATTACTGCGTATACAAATAGTTTAATTAAAATATAATGCCAAAATAAAGAGAAACAATTCAACTAAATGTGGCGTTTCAGATGTTGATATCCAAATATCTTGCTTTAGGTTGCTTTGTTCTACTTAATATATTGCTCCCTATCCCTTTTAGGGGATCTATTACCTCATCCTCACCTTAGCAGCATTTATGGAGCAGAACAGTTTCTTTGGTATTTCATAAGAAGTGAAATATTTATGGGATTTCAAATGCTGTGTTTGAAAATAAATGGGAATTTATGCTAGTATCCTATATGATAAATTGCCAACCCATTTTCCTAATTATTTGGTTTTCTGTTTGAGTCTGCTTGTAGCCTGAAATTTTTAAAAGTGCAAGACATACTGTAAACTCCTGTACAACTAGGAGAATCAACAACAAGTTGTTGTTGTTGTTGTTGTTGTTAATAATTCAATTTAATATCACAAAATAAAAATATAAAACATAACAATTTACCAAATTCAGATCATATTTCCTATTATAAATTAAATGTTGACTCTTCTAAGAACCACAGGACATCCTTAAGTGTATTTATTGCGAGATGCTTCCTGAGCTTTTATTACTGTAAGATGTTCCCCTGAAGGGATGGGGCTGCTCTTGGAAGAACAGAAGGTTCCAAGTTCCCTCCCTGTCTTCTCCAAGATAGGGCTGAGAGAGACTCCTGCCTGCAACCTTGGAGAAGTCGCTGCCAGTCTGTGAAGACAACACCGAGTTAGATAGACCAATGGTCTGACTCAGTATATGGCAGCTTCCTATGTACCATTTTTCTCTTCATACCAGAATCGCAAGTCTGCATGTGCTTATAAGGCTGCTTTATTTCTCCAGAACAGGAGATTAAGCCTTTACATGGACCATTTAGTTAAGTGCCTGAGCTGCTTATAGTGGTTTTTCTAAACTGATTTTATTGCTCTCTGAGAAATGTGTGTTCATAGCCTCGGATATTGGCTAAGACTCACGTAGTACGCCATAATTCTAGCAGCTCTTATCAGACTAGGGCATAGCAAACAGGTTGTTTATCAGGCTTTGGAAATTGGAGAGAGACTTCCAGTACACTGGCTGGCAATATTCTAGTATATTAAAGAAATGTGCATAAATCAGTCCTGTCAGTTCAGTCCTGTCTCATTCAAGTGACAGTGTCTGAATATGGTGGTTGCTAAGAGTTGACACCGACTTGACGGCACTTGAATCAATCTGAATATGAACTAGAACAGGTATATTTAAATCAATAATTCAAACTGGCTTTCCTTCCTTGTGATTTAAATAGCTGTTTTAAAACAATTCACCCTATTTAAAAGAGACTTTAGCCTGTATTGTGCATAGAAGGACTAAAAACCCAAGCAATATAGAAAGCAAAGAAACAATAAACACACCATTGGGTTCTGGAAGTGTTTTCCTCCTGTGTTTTCTAATTCCATATATTTGGTTTTCATTGGCGAACGCAAGTTTTTGTGCTGAAAGGTAAAAATATCACCATAAAATGACAACAAAGTGCATTCTTTGCCCATGACATCAAGTAACCTGTGTGACCAACATGCTCCCTTTGTGAATGGGAGTTCAGTCAGGTTCCTGGAGCAGGGCAGGTGTTTAGGATCAAGGTGTATCCGGTTATACCTGCATACTTTTCTTCCCTGTAGGAGATGGCCACAAAGTAAATATTTTTAAAAATGACCGTTCACTGGGAGAATTAGTGTTGCAGACTTGATAGTTTATCAGTTCCTCACAGGGGAGCTGCTCACTCGTGACATCATGAGCTTTTGGGGTTTGTGGTTCTATTAAAAGTACATACCACTGCGCTGAAGATAAACAAGCAAGGCTTGGTTCCTACAAAGTAGCCTAGGTTTTGAAACTGTAGGGTAAGAGGAACTCCTGGTGGCTTGTAGGACCTTGGTTGTGGTGGAGAAGATCACCAAGGGGGTGGAGGGTTAAGAGGGGATCTTTTTCTGAGCAGCAACTCTGTACAGCAGCTAGAGCGGGGCAGGGGCACCTCCAGTGCTGTCGTACTACATTTCCCATTACCCCCAGTCAAAATTGCTGCCGATGATGATGATCTACATTTTTATATCCCGCTCTTCCTCCAAGGAGCCCAGAGCAGTGTACTACATACTTTTCTCCTCACAACAACCCTGTGAAGTAGGTTAGGCTGAGAGGGAAGTGACTGGCCCAGTCACCCAGCAAGCCTCATGGCTGAATGGGGGTTTGAACTCTAGTCTCCCCGGTCCTAGTCCAGCACTCTAACCACTACACCACACTGGCACTATGGGTCCCAACATGGGTGTTGGGATTCAAGAACAGTTGGAGAAAGCAGCTGCTTCCTTCTGGAGCTCTTTGGATCAAAACCTAGGGCAGGTGTAATCAAGTCGAGGCACCCCAGCAGTTCTTGGACCACAATGCCCATCATCCACAGCCAGTTTATTGCAGCTGGGAATGATGGGAGTTGTAGTCCAACAGCAGCTGGAGAGCCTCAACTTGGTCAGGGCTGGCCTAGAAGAATCCCTGGAGGTTTCTGCTGTAGGAAAGAGCTTGTTCCTGGCTCCAGCCATTTTTTTAACCAAGTCAAAGGCTCTTACTCTTATTAAAAGCAATGCATCTTCCTCATCACCACATTATTTTTACCTGTGCCAGGGCTGATGACTAGATTGTGGGCTAACTTCTACACGGACACAAACCTTTGCTCAGTTACTTGGGAGTTTGAATTGTTGGGACAGGGTTCATACGTCCCCGCACATTCAGCCTATGTACCCTGCACGCACGTACAGAGCTGTACATGCATAGTTATTCATACAGCGTGTTGAACACGTGTACTGCATGCAGCATTTGAAGGGATCAGTACCCAGGATCACGTCTTAAACCAACGCAGGCACACTCATTCCCACAGGGACATTAACAATGCATACAGAGACATTCAACGTAACGTGTGAATAGGGCGGCTGGAGAGCTAGAAGCGGGGCAGAAGGTTTAATCAGCTCTCTCCGCTCGGGGAACCCCTCTGGATGTGCGCGGGGGTTGGGGACTGCGCGCCAGGAGGCGGAGAGGCAATTGCTCTTTGCACGTGCTCAGGAGCGAGCGCGCCCTAGAGCGCTGCAAACCTCTCTCCGCCAGTTCCTTCCGGGCCAGGAACTCTCCTCCGCTTGCAGTGCCGCCCGCGGCAGCGGCGTCTGTTTGCTTTGCGCTCCAGCCTCTGCCCGGCCCCTCCGGGATCTTCCCTCTGATAGGCGAAAAAGCGGCTGTTGAGCAACAAGCGGGCGGTGTCCGAGCAGGCTTGCAGTTCGGGCAGGCGGAGCGGGGCTCCCGTGCGTTCCCCGTTGCTCCTCTTTTTGGCAGGTAAGTACCTTCCCCTGGAGGCTCAGTTCTTCGACTCGGGTGGCCGCCTTCTTCTTTTCCTTGTTTCCTTCCGTCCTGGCAGGGCTCTTCTGCTTCGAACTGCAGCAAGAGGTTGAAATTCAACAGGTGGAGCTTTGCCCAGCATCACTGGGGCAGCAAGGCTTGCACTTGTTTCTGCACCCATCAAGGTTTCCCTTCTTTGGGGGATGGGCGTTCTGTGGGGCCCCCAAATTGGGCAGGGGGCGGGTGTGGGGTGTAGGTTTGTGAGTCGCCTCCAGGAACGGCCTCCAGGAATCGGCCTCTGTCCCTAGTGGATTCTGAAAAGCAATCCTGCGGATTTTAATATTCTGAAAAATATTGGGGAGAAGTATCGAGAAATAGCTTCAGTCAAAGCTGGCGATCATTAGGGTTTAAATGTGAACGGAAGGAAATTGGAAAGGGGGTGGGGGGGTTTCCCAAAGGTGCTGATGAATAAAAAGACATAAAACATATCTTCAAGTAAATAGCATTAATCAAATGGAGGGAGAGCTGATCTTGCGGCAACAAGCATGAATTGTCCCCTTCATGCGGGGTCTAAGCAGGGTCTGCCCTGGTTTGCATTTGAATGGGAGACTACATGTGTGAGCATTGTGAGATCTTCCCCTTAGGGGATGGGGCTGCTCTGGGAAGAGCACCTGCCCACTCGCATGCAGAGGGTTCCAGCAAGTTCCCTCAATGGCAGCATCTCCAAGACAGGGTTGAGAGAGTTTCCTGCCTGCAACCTGGGAGAAGCTGCTGCCAGTCTGTGCAGACAATACCTGAGCTAGGTTATATTTTAATTCACACAGAATGATTTGAAAAGTTCTATATATATAAAATATCCATATGCATATGAATTTTTAAAATAATATTTTATACATTGTTTTATAGTTGCCTTCAGAAGAAGAGCATCTCATGTTCAAAATGAATAAATTAATTAACAAAAACTTAGCACCTTTGGGGATACCCACCCCCTGGTTCTCATTTGTTGGCGCTGTGTCATTTTTCTCCCCCTCCTCCTCTTGTTCTTGGTTTAAATCTAAGCCAGAGTTCATTCCTGGGACATGAGGGAAGAGTGTCTCTGAGCATGTGCAGACTAAGCCCGGCAAATTCACACCCTGGTTGATTCAAGCCATGTTGATTCAAGCCATGAGTGGTGCATGTTTTGAATGGCTTATTTAAATAAACAGAGATTGTTTGAAACAGAGTTTTAAAGAGAGAGCATTTTCTTTTAGATAGTCGAGGTGTGTAAGGTCTGAGAAGTGGTATTGCTTCCTGTGTGGGAGTGAAGAGGAATTGTTTGATCTAAGTTTCCCCCGCCATCGACAGTGTGTCTACATATTTATATTAACAGCAATGTGTCTTTAAAAAGTCTCACCCCATTAATCACATGTGTCAAAAGTTTGTTTTGGCTACATAAGTAGAGCTCTTGCATTGATGGAGATCAAAGGTCTACCTAATACGGAGGCCAGCTTCTCATAGTGGCCAGCTGGATGCTTGCTAAAGCCTGCAAGCCAGGCATGAACCAACCAACTGCTGCCCCCATAACTGGTATTGAGATATACTGCTTCTGAGCATGGAGGCTTAATTTAGCTGAAGCTTAATTTTAGTTCCATGTTGCTGCCCTATATAATATACACCTATTATCAGTGTAGAAGGGCTTCAGGTAGGAAGGTCTGGCTGTTTTCAAAGCAGGTTTGAACCCAAGCACATATATAGAAATGGATCCCTAAATGGGATTAATGCAGGTTAGCCTCCTTCATGGGAGCTACATTTAAAAGTGGTATATAGCAATCAATAATAATGTTACAGTTCTTGAAACAGCGAAAGAACAGTCTCTTTTACATGGAGGTTCTTTCCCACAGCTGAACTGCTCTTTATCTGTATGGATGCTCATAGATGCTCTAGTTGGGCGGGGGGGGGGGGGAGAAATGTTGGCTCAGTTTATCAGCCAGACAAAACATTTTGCTTGTCAAACGATGTTGGTACATCAGGCCCTTTTTCACTTGTCAGGCATCATTTTTCACTCATCACTGACTAGTAGACTAGTGGATTTCTGCAGCCCTGACCTTAGTGGTTGACGGCCAGAGAGAAAAGCTCTCTTGAGTGTACAAAAAATGTCCCTTCCCTCAATGAACTGCTGGGTCCATCCAGCAATAGGGTGCCATGGTGGGGAGCCATGCGACTCGAGCAGTGGGTGCTCGCCCTTCTCATCTCCTCCTCTTGCATATATGAGCCCCACTGCGTTCAGTGGAACTTATTCCAAGAAAGCAGTACTTTCCCACACAGCCCATCATCAGTCTCTGGAATTCTCTGCCAGGGGATGTGACGACAGCCACTCGCTTGGATGATTTTAAAAGGAGCTTGCACAAATTCATGGAGGACAGGTCTATCAATGTCTACTAGTCTGGTGGCTATAGGCCACCTCCAGCCTCGGAGGCAGGATGCCTCTGAATACCAATTGCAGGGGAGCAACAGCAGGAGAGAGAGAGAGCATGCCCTCACCACTTGCCTGTGAGCTTCCCAGAGGTATCTGGTGGGCCACTGTGGGAAACAGGATGCTGGACTAGCTAGGGCCTGGCCTTGGGCCTGGTCCAGCAGGGCTGCTCTTATGTTCCAAAGCTTGCCTAGTATTGCAGCCTAATTGTGACATAAGACAGGACGTTTTAAAGGAAGTAAAAACCCCAAGTGTTATGAGCCTTAGACCGTGGATGAGCTCACTGTGACTTCTGCTCTATTTTCCTGCCCTCTCTGATCAGGAAGGCTCATTTATGCAAGAGGCAAGCGGAAGCCTGAAGGTCACATCAAAGGCACGGTGGCTCAAATACGCCTTGTTCCCCCCCCCCCACACACACAGTTGCAGCAGTGGCCTTTCCCATCTGGATTGGGCCCGTGGTGTGGGGGAGAGGGGCTTTGACCATTCACCACTGTCACTGGGGAGGCCCAGCCTGCTGCTCTTGGAATCTGGAGCAAATCGCAGTCATGGTGGAGGGTGGGTTCTGAATCAGGACTGGGCCACAGCCAAAGGGTTCTGGACCTATGCCTCGGCCCCCCAATCGTGATTGCCCCTTGCCTCTTTGCAGAAAGGACGAGCAATGATGTCCCTGACATGACGTGTAGTTTGACCCTTGGGCCCCGAGGAGCTGGTCTTGTGGTAGCAAGCATGAATGGTCCCCTTTGCTAAGCAGGGTCTACCCTGTTTTGCACTTGAATGGGAGACTACATGTGTGGGCAATGTAAGATATTCCCCTTCTTAGGGGGTGGGGTTGCTCTGAGAAGAGCATCTGCATGCTTGCCTGCAGAAGGAGCCAAGTTTCCTCCGTGGCATCTCCAAGATAGGGCAGAGAGAGATTTCTGCCTGCAACTTTGGAGAAGTCGCTGCCAGTCTGTGTAGACAACGCTAAGCTAGATTGGCCAATGGTCTGACTCAGTATAAGGCAGCTACCTATGTTCCTATTGGATGTGCATTAAATCATCTTGGGCTCAGTACTGACTAGGGACTTCATGCACGCTTATATGGGATTCGGTCTGATTTTCGCTTAGTTAAACTTACTTCCAAGTAAATATGTCGACTACAGCATAAACAAGACCTTGAAAGGCAATGCCTTTGTTTTATAGCGAGCATCATGCAGTTTACTTTCAAAGGTGTGTTGACACTTGGCTGCCCTTTCTGCAGCCATAAATCTAATAAATGAAACTGATCCTAGCCGTGCCTGGGGAGGAGACACATGCACAGGCCAAGATTTCCAGATGTCACAATTGGCTTCCAAGTGAATTCTGTGTTCCAGTGTGGTGTTTGGTACATGTTGCATCACAGCCCAGGACGTAGGTTCCTCTTTGTCGTTCCGTGCTGGGAAAAGCAGCGCCTGTTGAATTTCTGTTCAAAGCAGCCAGCAAACAGGAAGTTGTTAGTCCATAAGATGCTCCTGGCACTGGAGCAGGGAGTTGGTAATAGCATTGTATGAACATAAAGTGTGGTTAAGTGCACCATGCACACTTTTTTTTTGGATCATGTGAAAAGCTCCTTAGCATTCAACTGCTCTTGAGTCAGCTGAGTAGCAGAATTGTCCCGTGCACAGGATTGTGGGATTCCATTGCTTGCTTTGCTGGCCTTGTGGTAGCAAGCATGAATTGTCCCCTTTGCTAAGCAGGGTCCACCCTGGTTTGCATTTGAATGGGGGACTACATGCGTGATTATTGTAAGATATTCCCCTTAGGGGATGGGGCCACTTTGGGAAGAGCATCTGCATGCAGAAGGTTCCAAGTTCCCTCCCTGGCATCTCCATGTAAGGCTGAGAGAGACTCCTGCCTGCAACCTTGGCGAAGCCGCTGCCAGTCTGTACAGACAATACTGAGCTAGATGGACCAATGGTCTGACTCAGTATGTGTGTATGTATGTATGTATTTAAAATATTTATACTCCCGTCCCTCCAATGCAATACTGCTCAGGGCGGCTTACAACAATAAGATAGTCACAGATACAAGTAAATACAGTGTGGATCTGGTAACATTGAAACAACTGCTCATGTTCTGTATTGTGATTATTACAGAGACATAAGATGCCAACTAATTGCCCCACTTTTGATTAATTTTCCGGGTTGTGGAGATGATTTTTATTTAAACTATTTGCTTACTAATCCTAATTTGGATGTTATTCATATTGTGGCCAAGTATTGTTATATAATATGCCAAATGCGTATAAATGTAGTCTGATTTTATATTATTATTATTTTCTTGTTTTATATTGTTGTATTGCTAGTCTACGACCGAAATAAAATTTTACTTTTCTTACTTACTTACTTACTTACAAGTAATAAAATACAATTTATTTTTGTAAAAGACAGATTAAAACAATTATTAGGTTCAAATTAAAACTGAAAATTATAAAAAGCTAAAGAAGTTAAAGTCGAAGGTAGCTTCCTACGTACAGTGGAAGGACGTGATTTACTAATTAACCCTGGTATCCTAGAGGAGGGAATGGAAGCTGTGATCTTTTAATCAATCATGAGTTCGATAACTGGAGAGCTTTAAGGCAGTAGTGAAGATCTGGAGGGTATGAGGCAGAGTTAGAACTGTATGTTCCCATTGCCAAGATACAGGGAGGGGGAGCAGTCCTGCTATTGACCTTCAGTGGGTGACCATTTTGCACCGTTTGCAACATTGAACTCCTTGAATTCTTGCTTTTGGATATGGTGTCAAGCAGTGTTCCATAACAGGGATTCCCAGATGTTGTTGACTACAATGAGATGTTGTTGAGATGTTGAGATGTTGTTGTCCCCAAGCAAAAGCTATTGCAGCTGGGGATGCTGGGAGTTGTAGTCAACATCTGGCAATCCCTGTTAGAGGGAACACTGGTGTCAAGCCACAATTGCATGCCCTCCAGCATTTCTCAGATGAAAGTAGGGAGGCACAGCTCTGTATTTATGTACTCTGCGATTGCCTGACCTCTCCACTGACTTAAAAGCAGAGCGGGGTGTGTGGGATGTTTTAGGGGCAAAAGGCATGCTGGAAAGCCATTGTTGACTTACTATGTGTGTTATCAGTTTGAACTATACCTCAGTACCTGAAGGGTGTGACATGTCAATCTGAGCGCAGCCATGGTGCCCTAACGCCCCTCTGTGTATTTGTTTAACATGGATGTGCAACATAGGCAAGTTGTGTTCTCCACTGGGTCCTGACCACTCCCTCTCAAACATTTCAGAGCTCTTGCTTGGGCGTGGCGTGGCGGGAGGCTAAATCCTGGCGATCAATGGCAACTCCAGCAACTTTCCCTAACTAGATGTTAACAAGGCATCTCCTTAATGTGAAAAATAAGGATGGCTGATGCATTTGTAACTTCTACAGCAGGGGGTTTCCAACCATTTTTTAAACAAGTGTTCCCTCTTTTCTGTCTTTCTTTCTTTTTTAACAAGTAGGAAGGAAAGCTGATCTTGTAGCAGGCACGAATGGGTCCCCTTTGCTAAGCAGGGTCTGCCCTGGTTTGCATCTGAATGGGAGACTATGTGTGAGAGCCTGCGTGGTGTAGTGGCTAGAGTGCTGGACTAGGACCGGGGAGACCCGAGTTCAAATCCCCATTCAGCCATGAGACTTGCTGGGTGACTCTGGGCCAGTCACTTCTCTCTCAGCCTAACCTACTTCCCAGGGTTGTTGTGAGGAGAAACTTAAGTATGTGGTACACCGCTCTGGGCTCCTTGGAGGAGGAGCAGGATATAAAATGAAATAATAATAAATAATAATAAAGCATGAACACTGATCAAAGCTGCCAAAGATGGATGTCCTTCTTGCCAACAAGATTCTGGCAGATCACCCAGAAAGCAGCTGTGTTTTGACCAGAGCTCATGTGGACTCTTTCAGTTCTCAAATTTACATTCTTGTATTTATTGCTCTCTGTCACAAATAAATAATAGTATTCAAGACCCAAATTGCAAAAATGGTTCTTTTTAATAAAACTGCATGCAGTGTTCTAATAAATCAAGAGGAACAAATTCCAGACTAACTAGAGTCCATTCTAACTTTGCACACTGTTTAAATTCTCATGTAAATACATAAACTCTGTTATGACCAAAACAAACTGAAGCTAAATGTAGACTGATTAGCAGGGGTATGAAACCTTGGCATGCCAGCTGCTGTTGAATTAAAACTCCCATCAACCCCAGCCAAAACAAATTGTGATTGAGGATGATGGAATTTGCAGTTCGGCGGCGGCGGCATCCCCTAACGCTGCATACCCCTAGATTAGCTCATTCACAAGTTCATTTATCTTAGATTCTCCCCAACTAAAACCCACGCACTTTGCACAAAGTAGCAGAGGTCCATGCAAGTTCATTGGAGAGGTCCACCTCTTCTCTCAGCCATGGGGTGGTCTTGAATCAGTCACTTGGCAGCACCCAGATTAAATTACTCTTGAGTAGTCCTATAGAGTAACTCCTGAGTAGTACTGTTGAGTAACTTAGTCAGGATGGTGCTCAGTGCTCACTGTCTCTCCTTGCCAATCAGGGAGATCAGCAGCCAATAAGTCAATCGGGCTGTGTGAACAGACTTGATTGCAAAACAGTAGCTCACTTCAGACATCATCACACCAAACAAAGTTTCTTTTAAAAAAGAAGTGGGAGACATTGTTAACTTGCAGAACCTGTAAGCTGCCAGGACCTGTGGAATGCTGAGAGCATAGAGATAAGAATGTTCCGGGATGGAATAACTCATCTCATTGTCTGGAGAGGGGGACTAAGTTCTGGCACCATATTGAAGGCCAAAGATGGGAACTCCTTTCTTTGCTGCTGTCTTTTGGTTTGGTGGGGTGTGGGGGACAAGCTATCGCCCAATTAGTTATGCTAAAATCCTGGGTTTCTCCATTGTTTTCTATGGGCTGCACTCACTTCTGCCCATGGAAGGAGGGGAAAAGGTTGTTTTGTGTGGAGGTGGGGGAAGAGACTAGAGGAACTAGAAGGCAAGTGGACAGAGGTGAGCCTAGTAATTAAGTATATGGTTGAGGGCAGGGTTGTAGTGGAGAGGAAATGCTCAGGAATGGCATGCTGGTACTACAGTCATTCCTCGCCCACCGTGAGGGTTCCATTCTGGTAAAACCTCGCCGCTGGCAGATTTGCAGTTGGCGAGCAATTGAAATCACTGGCAATCAGGTTTAGGGGAACTGCGGTCACAAAAAGACCGAAAAATCAAAGGGAAAAAATACCAAAAAATTTGCCAAAAATCATCCGGAATCCCTTAAAATCACCAAAAATAAGCAAGAGGAGTGAGCAAATTGAACCTCTGGAAAATGATGAAACCCCAAAATAGCTCAAAGGCACTCTTGAACTCCCCCCCCCCAACCACCAAAAATAACTTTAAAACATGAGGAGTTGGCAGGGTCTGCAAGAGGAATGAGTGGATTGAACCTCTGAACCCCACAAAACTGTGGGGGACCCCCCCATCACTAAAATATCTTGCCAAACTGCAGATACCTGGTTTGCGGTTGGTGAGACCGGTCACAATTTCCCTGTCGCAGATACTCAAAACCACTGTTGGCGAGGGATGATTGTACTTGGCTTCTCTGGCTGCCAGGGTGGGCCTGACCATCGCGGCTATCATAGGGAGTATCTGCACTTCTAGATTTGCAGCTACACCCCTGGTTGAGGGAAATTGTGCCATGGAAATTGTGCCATGGAAATTGTGCCATGGAAATTGTGCCATGGAAATTGTGCCATGGAAATTGTGCCATGGAATGTGGTGAGGGAATGGAAGGAACAAGGAGACACAGGGGGCTGGTCTCTCTGAATGGGGGGGCAAACCACGCCCCCCCACATCTGACGTCCGACTCGGGGTGGGGGGTTGCTAACCACTCCCTGCATCTGACGCCGACACTGGGGGTGGGGGCTGCCGCTGGCCTCCCTCTGTGCCCGGGTGGGGCCATAGCTCAGTGGTCGATCATCTGCTTTGCATGCAGAAGGCCCCAGGTTCAATCCCTGGCAGCATCTTCAGGTAGGGCTGGGAGAGACTCCTGCCAGAAATATTGGAGAAGCTGCTGCCAGTCAGAGTAAATGGTACTGAACTAGATGGACCAGTGTCCTGAAGGAAACGTCCTGCATTCCTATGAGTCTCTAGCAGTTTATAGTGTCCTGGAAGTGAGCATTAGGGTTGTCAACTCTGACTGCAATTAATCCTACAGCTTTTCCCCCAAGCCCCTCACCCCCAGTGTTCCCTCTAAGGCGTGCACACATGTGCGTGCTCACAAGTTTGTTTTTTTAATGTCCGCTCAGTTAATTTTAGATCCCGTTCAGGTAGAATCAGGAAGGCCCCATGCTGAACGCACATGCACACCTACTGTCTTGAAACAAAATTCATTCCGCGCACAGATGGAAAGAAATTAGAGAGAACACTGCCCCTGCCCCCCAGTTGTTCTCAATATCAGATCATTAAAATCACTAGGATTGCTTTCAATAGTCACTTGGGGATTGATGCCAATTCCTGGAAGCTCTAGGCCAGTCCTAATTAGGGTCAAGGTGGAGAAGTCAAGTATCTGAGTCTATGGTACTGGGCCAAGCACCATAGGCTTTGGTATGGTTCTATTACTAAAGAAGAATTTGCTTAGTCATTGACCCCTTTTTAAAGAGGGCTGTTTTATTGGAAAGTTTCTCCAAATCTGGCCTTGTTCTCACGGCATTGTTCCTTGTTGTTTCACAGACTGACACATTCCACAGATGATGGCAACCCTTGGGCTCCTGTCCTCCTGCTCCTGTGCCCGTCCCCTGATGCCTTTGCTTCGGCCAGGAATTCTCAAGATGAGCTCATCTCAGCTGCACACAACAGCCCAGGCTGCTTCAAAAGATTACTATGAGGTGCTTGTGCTTGGCGGAGGTACTGGCGGGATCACCATGAGTGCCCGGATGAAGCGCAAAGTGGGGGCTGGAAATGTGGCTGTTGTTGAGCCGCAAGAGGTAAAAACGTGTGATTACTCGAACGTATCAGATACCAAGTTAACGATGTCATTATACACATCTAGGTGCTGGTGCCTTTAAACCCCTACACGGCTTGGTGCCGGGGTACCTGTCGGACTGCATTCGCCCATGTTGTTGTTGTTGTTATTATTAATTCGATTATATGAATCTGCCAAGGCCCTCTGCTCATCATCTCAGGCCTTGCTCATGACCCCGCCACTAACAAAGATCTACTGAGCTAGATGGACCAATGGTCTGAACATAGGCAGCTCCCCATTTGTGGCTTTTTAGTTTAGAAAAAAGGTGTCTAAGGGGAGACATCCTAGTGGTTTATAAAGTTCTATGCATGTTGTGGGGAGAGAAAAGCCTTTCTCCCTCAATTAGGACCCCAGAACCAGGGGTCACCCATGAAAGTGATTGACAGTTTCAATTAGTTCACGCACACTAGCCACTTCCGGTATTATGCTGACTGGGACGGGAAGAGGGTATACAGCCACCCCACAACAGCGGTTTTGGAAGCAGCGCCGGAGGGGGAAATGTGGCGGGGGAGGTAAGGACACCCTCCCCACACCTTAAAGCTACCCCCCCATGCACCTTCAAACCAGCTCAAACGCAGTCTTCGAACCAGTTAAATGGTCTGTGAATAGACCGCCAAACCGGTTCATGCACAGCCCTAACTACTCTTACACCTGTTCACAGCCACAGGCGTACACAATGGCTGGAATGTGTCCTGTATCGCATCCTATAATTTCTCTGTTTGAACATATGAAGCTTGCTTGCTTGCTTATTTATTTATTTATTTATCTTTCTATCTATCATATTTTTACACCGCCCAAAACTTATGTCTCTAATTGCTGCTGAGTCAGACCTTTGGTCCATCTAGCTCAGCACTGTCTACCCAGATTGGCAGCGGCTTCTCCAAGGTCAAGCAGGAGTCTCTCTCTGCCCTATCTTGGAGATGCCCAGGAGGGAACGTGAGACCTTCTGTGTGCAAAGCAGGTGTTCTGCCACTGAGCTTTAACTGTCTCTCCCCACCCACCACGCCCCCATTTTGCCAAAGGACAGAAAGTTCCAGTTACTAACAACAGGTTAGCATGTGCACATTCCTCTCCCACGGGCAGATCCAGTCGGAACAGTTTTGTGGAATATTTCCTAAAGAAGGATGCAATTAGTTATTAGGTGGAGGCAAAGATTGTCCCTACAAAGCCTGTGGCATCTGTAATTAACAAAGATCCTGTGTGACAGACTCGAGGGGAAGGATTGGGCAGAGTAGCACAGAAAGATCTTTTGCTTGGAACAGAGAGTCCTGGTCTCGACTCCTGCCATTAGGGTATAAAAATATAAAAATCTCTATTTAAAAATATTTAAAACCTCTGTAAAACTTGAATACATACAAAACAGAGCAACAGCAGTAAAAACTAATTCCAACTTATGTGAATTACAATCTTGAGCCTACCATGTGGATTATCCAGCCTGGGACCCCAGCTGGTGTTGGGCAAGGCCATTGTGGAAGGGGGTGATGGGAGTTGTAGTCCCACAGCATCCAGAGCGCCAGGCGTGCAAACCCCTGGCCTTCTGATTCTGGCTGGAAAGGACCCTGTGATGTATCATCCATACGTGTGTACGTTGCGTTATGAATGAGTGAACTGTCTCCAGTGACAAGTATTGGCCTGGATCCAAAGGGAGGGAACTTGGGACCTTCTGCATGCAAGCCTGTAGGTGCTCTTCCCAGAGCGGCCCCATCCCCTAAGCGGAATATCTTAGTGCTCATAAATGTAGTCTCCCATCCATATGCAAACCAGGATAGACTCTGCTTAGCAAAGGGGACAAGTCCATTTTTGCTTCCACAAGACCAGCTTTCCTCCCACTGTCACACAATGCATATACTTGCAAGACCAGGCCAATTCCAGGTTCTTGCCGGAGGGGTTTTCATCCTACCATATTTGCTATGCTGCCAGTTTTTATCCCAAGAGTGTATGTTTATTGTTCCTAATGGTGTCTTTCAGAAGCACTATTATCAACCACTCTGGACTTTGGTTGGAGCTGGAGCAAAGCAGCTGGCAAAGTCTGCACGCCCGACAGCAAGTGTGATTCCTTCGGGTGTAAAGTGGATCCAGTCCAGAGTTCAGAAGCTGGATCCAGACAAGAACTGTGTCTACTTGGAGAACAACCAGAAGGTAGTCTTCAAGGTTCTGATTAAGCTTGTTCTTCTCATATCATTACCGAAAAAGAAAAAATCTTGCCAGTTTTCTCAGTCGCTAACAGGAATGCAGGAAAACAATCAACCTGTAACAAGTTCCTTGTAGGGATCCTAGAGTGGGAGAGGTTTCAGGAGGGTGAGGGAGGAAAAAGGGACACCTTTTTTTCTTTCCTGTCCTATTGAAACCTCCCTCCCTGCGCTAAAAGCCAGTAAAGGGCTTGGATTTAGGTTTGGCTGCTAGCACTAAACCCAAGTGCCTTATTGCTGCATAGAGGGAAAGAGGTTTCTGGAGAATGGGGAAGGGAAAAGTTATCCTTTTTCCTTTACTCTCCTCCTGAATCCTCCCTGTAACCTGTATAACATGGGAAGAAATGTTTTTCTAAAAATGCATGGCATTTATCCTGACTCCCCAGCCTCTTATATAGAGGAGGTTGCAGGGGATTAGTGGGGACTCGAATCCCCTCCAAAATATTAAAATAAACTGTAAGGGGATCAAGGAGGCCATATCTCTCTCCCTCCTATTTCCTCTCCCCTTGCACCCACCCTGGCAACAGTTGATCTCTTCAGTATCCCACGGCTCACTTACCCTCAACATTCTGTAGGTGCTGGAAGTAGAAGTCCTTGTCAGACCATTTTGGATTCTTTCTACATTTTCTTATTTTTTGTTTACAAACTAATATCTTCTGCCAGGGCTAAAAATATAAACAAACATCTAAGGCAGGCCTGCTCAACTTCAGCCCTCCTGCAAATGTTGGCTTACAACTCCCATAATCCCTAGCCATAGTGGCCAATAGCCAGGGATTATGGGAGTTGTAGTCCCAAAACAGCTGGGGGGGGCAAAGTTGAGCAGGCCTGGTCTAAGAAGTCTCGCAAATACGCAGAAGCCGCTGTGCTTGTGAGGCCCGGTTTTGCTTCCATTCCGACAGGTATGGACTCACCCATTTGGCATTTGTATTTTGACTCTGACTTGCTGAAGATCCTTGGTGGTTGTCCAACAATGCTGACCCCTGACACTAGCCCTGGGGAAGAGATCCTTAAAATAAACGGGTCCTGGGCCATTTAGGGCTAACTGTATATATGCACAACTGTGGGTGTGTATAAAATAAAATGTAACAATTAATGTCTGTCTTGCAGATATCTTACAAGTATTTGATCATTGCCCTGGGACTGCAGCTGCATTATGAAAAGGTATTTCTCCCCTCAACCCCCCCCCTCCCACCCTGGTCTGTCTTTAAAAAAACACACACACACACAAGTTGTTTGGTGTCGATAGGATTCCAAGAGCTGACTTTAAGCGTGCTCAAAGGCTTGGATGTAACTGGTGCTATTTTTAATTTTCTTTTTCTTTTGAACAGAGATTCTCCCTCACCCCTCCCATGCAGTACTGCAACTTTTGAAAATCCTTTCAGTTCTCAAAAGTAATGGTCACTTGGACAGAGGGCTACAGGTTCGAAATCATAAGGCTTTCACTTCCCCTCTTGCATGCCGGGAACTTGTTTCATGATTTCACAGGACTGTAGCCCAGTGGTAGATCATCCGCGTAGCATGCAGAAGGTCCCAGGTTCAACTCCTGCCTTCTCCAGGAAAGTCCCCACCTGACACTCTAGAAACCTGCTTCCAGTCCATATAGACAATACTGAGCTAGATGGACCAAGGGTCTGAATACCCCTTCCTATTGATGTGGATGGGGCTCGGTCCTGGGTCCACTTAACCAATCAGTCACACACAAGGATTGGGAATTATTAATTGAGGTTTTATTGCTCTGCAGATAGCAATAGGTAATCAATAGGCTCATGCTCTCAAACCGATTACAGTTTGGTTACAGGTGCACCTTACATTTATACAAACAATCTAAATGATGCTGACACCCTAGACACAATATGGTGGTCCTAGTATCTAGTACGCATGTGAATGATTGAACTGAACTGAACATGTTAGGTGAGCAATTCTTAAACTAATAGCCACTTTAAGGCTCAGATTTTCAGTGTATGCAGGTGAAGCTCTCTGCAACACCAGTGTAAAGTTGTGGCATACAGGCTTCTAAGGAAGTATATTCTAAGGAGGTCTGAGGGACAAAGTTGCATCAGAAGCTGCCTTATACTGAGTCAGATCATTGGTCCATCTAGCTCAGTATTGTCTGCACAGACTGGCAGCGGCTTTTCCAAGGTTGTGGGCAGGAGTCTCTCTCAGCCCTTTCTTGGAGATGCCAGGGAAGGAACTTGGGACCTTCTGCATGTAGGCACATAGCTACTTTTCCCAGAGCGCCCCCCCACCAAGGAATATCTTGCAGTGATCATATGTAGTCTCCCATTCAAATGCAAATCAGAGTGGCCCCTGCTTAGCAAAGGGGACAATTCATGCTTGCTACCACAAGTCCAGCTCTCCTCCTTTCCTAGAATGACAATCAGCTGCCAAAAAGGCCCATGTGGAGTGCCCTGCGTGACTGGCGTCTGTACAGGATTTTTTTGCTCTGTGTTGGAAAGACCATGGTCCAAGACATGGTGCAAACCACTGCATGTCTACTCAGAAGTAAATCCCATGGTGTCCAATGGGGTTTACTCCCTAATCAGTGTATTGATTGCAGTCCCAGCTAAGTAGGCTCCAGCCCATTTATTTTTGTGGGTTTCTGTGTGCCTAATTCTGTGCAGCGTTTTGGCCGCAGTGTACCGGTGATGGCATCTGTTTGGTACTTCACAGTACATGCCCTGTGAGTCTTGCACATGGTGATCTCCAGAGGCGTTTCATGGGTTTCCTAGAAGGAAATTGGATGAGGCCTAATATCCCAGCTGGATTGTGTACCAAGCCAATAAGGCAAGCCTTCGGGGGCCCTCTAGTGGTTCCTTTTTAAAAGCTGGTTGTATGTGGAGAAGGTCTAGACCAGGGGTGTCAAACTGCGTCCCTCCAGCTGTTGTTGGCCTACAACTCCCATCATCCCTAGCTACTGCCCACAGTGACTAGGGATGATGGGGGTTGTAGATAAACAATAGGTGGAGGGACGCAGTTTGACATCCCTGGTCTAGACCAGGGATTCTCAACGTTGGGTCCCCGGATGTTCTTGGACTTCAACTCCCATAATTCCCCACCCCAGGGGCCTTTGGTTGGGGATTATGGGAGTTGAAGTCCAACAGCATCGGGGGACCCAATGTTGAGAATCCCTGGTCTAGACTAAACACTGGGATCAAAGGAAGATGGAAAGAGCTGTGCTTCAAGTATTGCCCTAGATGGAGATGACTAGAATGGATAGTGGTGGGGATAATTAAGAGCCAGTGTGGTGCCGCGGTTTAAGGTTAGAGGATGCCCGAGTTCAAATCTCCACTTGGTTTGAGCCAGTCGCCATCTCTACCCAACCTCACAGGGTGGTTGTGTGGGAAATTAGCAGGGAGAGAACTGAGCATCTTGGAGGGAGGGATACATAAGCAACACTGGCCACTGGGAGGAGACAGGAACTGGAGACTTCTGTGGTCAGGACAAAAACCATCTCGTGCAAGCTGGCTCTGGTTGCTAGGTTGCACCAATAGGGGGCAGGATTTCTCCCCTATGGTCACCACAAAACTGTCTCTGAAGGGTCACCCCAGTCGAAGAAATAACCTTTGAGGCTTGGAGAGTGAACACTTGCATCATTATCACCTCATTCTTTTATAAGTCACTGCTACTTTAAACAAACAAACAAACTAATAGTATGTTGTGTCTTATTGTCAACCACTTTCAATGCCCGTTGACATACAGAAAGGTGGAATTTAATAAACAAGCAATGGAAGAGAATTGAATTAATTCAGTTTCCACATTCTTCTCAGAATATAACTTTTTGAGCTTTATTTTACAAATATTAAATCAAGATCTCTGTTGCTCTATGAGCATGATCTTGATCCTGTGACTATTCATGGGACTACAGGAATCATCTTGCTGAGAACTGCACTCTTTCGGAAGTGAACAGGTTCTAAGATACAGCATTCAAGAAACCATCAATTTGCGTTCCCCGCATGCCTGACACAATGAAATACAGTATAGCTAATTTTTGTTCTGTTACAGATCAAAGGCTTGCCTGAGGGGTTTAAGTGCCCGAAAATAGGTTCCAATTATTCCATTCACACAGTTGAGAAAACTTGGGAAGCTCTGCAAGGTTTCAAGGAAGGAAATGCCATTTTTACTTTCCCAAACACTCCCGTGAAATGCGCAGGTGCGCCTCAGAAGATCATGTACTTGTCAGAGGCCTATTTGAGAAAGGTAAGTACCAGTATCTGCTGAAGGGAAAGCTGGTGAACAAATCAGAGTTGTTACCTAAGCAAACCTCCAGTTTTGTCTTATAAAAGAGGCAAGTGCCCAGATATGCTGAATGGATATACCGGTTTGCATAGCTGGAATGGTACATCTGTTCACCTAAGCACTCAAACTGTAAGGGTAGACTGCTGTATCTTTGTGTGTTTGGTTTTGTATGCTTTTGTTTTTATGGTGGTGGTCTTAGTGTATGCCTCGTATGGATTTTGCCTCCTTTGGCTCTGGAGTCTGCCTTGAACTTGTTTGAACAAAGAGTTCTTGAATAGATTTCAAATGAAAATATACAAATACTTAACATCAATCCTAGTGGAAGTGAGAATGTTTTGTTGGGCATTCCATAGGGCAGTGCAGGCATGCATTCCAAAGGGAATTCAAAGCCATTGAAAAAGTACTATAGAAAAGTTCATAATAATTTGCACAGGAAAAATGTCTAACTGCAATAAGTACCTAACACTGGCTGACATCCTGGTTTTCTATGAGTAGCCTCAATTAAATTAATGGGATAAATTGGTAACAGTTTGTATGTCAGCCACTGACATTTGGAGATAAGATCCTGGCAACTAACCTACTGGAGTTCTGTACTAAACAAGTACTGATGAGGGCATGTTAAATGCTGTAGGCCTTAACAGAAAGGAACCTGCTTTGTACCGATGTTAAAAACACTGTGCAGAAGTGTTCTCAACTGTTCCCACCTTTCTGCGATGACCACACTGAAAGAACACCAGTCTTGCTTCGGTGTGGCGATTGAGATCCGGTGTGGTGTGGTCAGAGTGTTGGGCTAGAACTGGGGAGATTCATATCAACATTTAGACATGAACATAGGAAGCTGCCATATACTGAGTCAGACCATTGGTCCATCTAGCTCAGTATTGTATACACAGACTGGCAGCAGCTTCTCCAAGGTTGCAGGCAGGAATCTCTTTCAGCCATATGTTGGAGATGCCAGGTAGGGAACTTGGAACCTAGATGCTCTTCTCCATCCCCTAAGGGGAATATCTTACAGTGCTCACATGTAGTTTCCAATATATATGCAACCAGGGTGGACCCTGCTTAGCTAAGGGGACAAGTCATGCTTGGTACCACAAGACCTGTATAACCAACTAACAGTCATCTCTCAGTCTAAGCTACCTTACAGGGTTGTTGTGAGGATAGAGTAAGGGTGGGGAGAACTGCTGTCCCAAGATTCTTGGAGAAAGCACAGGATAAAAATGTAATCGGTGAACATATATTCTGAATTTTGGAGGGGATTCTGAAATGGACCTCTGTTGGAGAGGAGAGCTGGTCTTGTGGTAGCAAGCATGACTTGTCCCCTTAAGCTAAGCAGGGTCTGCCCTGGTTGCATATGAATGGGAGACTAGAAGTGTGAGCACTGTAAGATATTCCCTTCAGGGGATGGAGCCGCTCTGGGAAGAGCAGAAGGTTCCAAGTTCCCTCCCTGGCAGCATCTCCAAGATAGGGCTGAGAGAGATTCCTGCCTGCAACCTTGGAGAAGCCGCTGCCAGTCTGTGAAGACAATACTGAGCTAGATAGACCAAGGATCTGACTCAGTATATGGCAGCTTCCTGTGTTAGTGGTCTTGTTTAGTTGAGTATTTGTTCCTTTTTAATTTGTCACCTTGCTCATTAGAGAATGCTCAGTAAGTGGAACCGGTCATTATGTGATGTGATAAAAATCATCAGGAATAAAACATATATTTAAATGTCCCAATGCTTGCACATGTATAGTACAGAATGGATTCCTTGGCAGTTAGAAAATACTCAGTGTAATTGTGTGTGTATTTCCCAGACAGGAAAAAGATCCAGAGCCAAAATCATCTTCAATACTTCCATGGGAGTCATTTTTGGTGTTCAGAAATACGCCGACGCTCTGCTAGAAATAATCAAATCAAGGAACATCACAGTTAACTACAGACACAATCTCATTGAAGTTCGAGCTGATAAACAGGAGGCAGTCTTCGAGAACTTGGACAAACCAGGAGAAACGGAGGTTTATCAGGTCAGCAAAAGGAATCTTGCAGGTGCTTCTGTTTATAAGCCTAATAATTTTGACTATCGACATTTTCAGTTTGGTGGCTTTGTTTTCTACTTTTTAGAACAGGCAGAAAATAATTTTAAATGTTGATCAAGTGAGTGTGAGGACAGTGGCCTTAATTTGTGCCCAGATATTGCATCAAACCATGAATAAAGCAGCTTTGCTAGAATTTGACATGCTAAGAGGGTGGAAAACAGACACAGAACCTTTAAACCATGGTTTGCCTGCTATGTGTTGAGGAGGTCAAACCATGGCTAAAGAAGCTTTGTTATAGTTTGATGCAATGTCTGAATTGACAAACCATGGTTTGCAACTGACCAGCAGCTCAGAAATGGAAGCCATGGTTTGGCACAATATCTGAAATGACAAATCATGGCTATGGCCATAGCTCCACCTCTAAAGGCTGCTGCACTATAGGGATAAGAACAATTATGAAGCCGAGTGCAGAGAAGATTAAAAACAGATAAGAAGCTTTAAATCTGCTGTATGTTGAGAAGGTCTAACCATGGTTAACACACACTCTGGCTTGGCATGAAGTCCAAATTGACTACATGCCTGATTTATTCGCAGAACACGTTTCTGGGTTGCAGCTCATGGGATACATCCATTTCCCACCTGATCTTTTTATAAGCCCCAATACCCGCCCCTTTACTAATCTAGGGGCACATCTTCTGACCCAGTAGGCAAATGCAAATTAAGAAACAGGCTTTCTTATTGGGAAGGGTTGTGGGAACCAGGAGACTTGTTTGCCAGGCCTGTCATCTTGCTGGTAGAGATGTGCACAAACCGGTTTGGAGGTCCTTTTCTAGACCGGTCCAGCATTTGAATTGGTTCTGTGGTGGGGGGGGGTTACCTTTTAAGGAGCAGGGAGAATTCTCTTAACCCCCCCTCCCCACGCATTTCCCCCACCAGCACTGTGTCCAGAATCACTGGTGTGGGGTGGCAGCATATCCTCTTGCTGTCCCGGTCAGTGTCAGACCAGAAGTGGCCAGTGGGTATGTGCACCAGCAATGGTGTATGGCAGATTAGATATAGAAGTGCACAGCTTGACATAAGCAACGCCATTATGTTTAACTAAGCTCTTTGTCCCCTGAAGAAGAAGAGCCTTGTCAGTAGTTCTTGAACTGTAGACTGTTTACTGGTACTTTTCCTTACCTTAAAGTCAAAGTAACAAAGTGATGATAAGGCTGGTGAGACTGGCTGTCTGCCCGCATAGCTTGTATGTTGTTCCCCAACCTTGGCATTTTTAGAGTATAAAGGTATTGCCTTCTGAATGATTTTTTTGTCCTGCTCTGACATGAGTCAAGCAGTACCTATGCTATTTAAGAGCATAATAAAGCTTTGATTTTAAGTCCTCGCGACTGGGCTGATCATTGGGCTCCATCTGCCCAGGAACGAACCTCCCCTATTGGGGTCAAGGCTACCCCAATACATCAGCAAGGCAAGAGGGTACACTGCCGCCCTGCACCAGAGACCTTGGGCACAGCACTGGCGGTGTGTGTGAGAGAGCACCCTCCCTCCCTGCCCCTTAAAGGTAACCTCCCACCACCACCACTGCTGAACCAGCTGTCTGCGGGTTCGTGCACCTCCCTCCTTCCTCGTGCTCCTCTCCTCTGGAAGTGAGGGATTGCCTGAGAAGCCACGGCAATGATGCAGAACCTTCTGGGGCCATTTCTTAAAAGAGCCTTTGCTCAGAATCAACTTGGTAAAAGCAGTGCAAGAGAGTGCCATGTGTTGCTTCTGGTTCCTTCTGCTCAGGAACTGAGAGCCACTGTAGCATCCTTTCCGGGCACCAGCAACAGGCGACTCTCCAGGCCCTGCTTCCCAGCCTTACAAAGATGAAGCTGCCTTCTGCCAAGTCCATCTGTCTCTCAGCAGCAGCTCTCCGGGGTTTCAGAGCAGGGCCTCTCCGAAGATTCCATCAACATTCCCTAAACACAGATCTCATAAGCTGCCTGGAGAGGGCTATACGTGACACTACCCCAGAGCGGTAGCCCTCGTCAGATCATTTTTGGGGTGAGGGGTTGGACTTTCCCTGGCCTCGATGTCGTCATGCCTGAAGAGGGTTTGATCTGTGATCCAGCAGCTCAGCCAGGGAGAATCTAATCCCCCAGCCTGAAGAACTTGGCAAAGCCTGTGGTATGCGATTCAGTTCCTCACACTTCTAACTCTTCTTTCTCCCTACCCAGTATGAAATGCTTCATGTAACGCCACCCATGGGACCCCCTGATGTCCTCCTGAACAGTCCAGTTTCAGATCCAGCTGGCTGGGTTGATGTTGACAAAGAGACCTTGCAGCATAAGAAATACCCAAATGTGTTTGGGATTGGAGACTGCACCAACCTCCCTACCTCAAAGACAGCCGCAGCTGTAGGTAGGTCCGTTTGAAGTAATTGTACTGTAGCATCAACGCTACCAAGCCTTTAAAAGTTTCGTTTGACACTCTTATTATACCAGGAAGGAGCACTTCAGTAATCAGGAATTGGGGTCAGATATATACATCTTTAGTCATGATTTAAAAGAAGCACATGTGTTTGAGCAAAATGTGAATAAGACAAACATTCAAGTTTGACCTGATACAACTATGCAAGGATGGTTTCTGGGGTCTGCAGGGACCCCAGAGTTTTAATTACGGGGGAAAGGGGAGCTTATAACTTGCCAATATCTTAACTCAAGCATTTTTTTCCTCTGCAACTCAGTACCTTGTGAAGATGTGTATGTTAGCCACTGTACCTTAATAGATGCATCAGCATATAACCGCTACTGTGGTGTTAAGTGAATGTAATCTGTTTGCAATGTTTTAGGCACTCTGGAAGTGTAGTTGCCAATCTAGATCATCCTGTAACTGATTTCCCTTGTTCTGGAAACTTAAGCCCCACTAAATTCAGCTTATTCCCAAGTGCGTGTACGTTGGAGGGCAGTTTTTGTCACAACTTAGCAAAAATGAGGTCAGAGCATTTCACTTCTTCCTTTTTACTTTAATCAGTGTATGAACCAATTTTTAATTTTAAGTGGGAGACAGACAAATTGAAACAATTGATCCTCTTACTGTGAAAACACAATGTGATGTAGGTCAGGGTGAATTGACATTTTAATATCCCTTTGGAGAGAGGCTGTGACTCCCCCATGCAAGGGATGAGTGTGTTAACCTAGAAGAGCATTTTGAAAAGGAGTCAAATATTCACAAAAATACTTCACTGTATTCCAGGCAGATGGCTCCTAGTCATTCTTAGTTGGTTATATTTTCTTAGCACTGTCAAAATATTTTGAGTTCAGCCAGATATTCAGCTGTTGGCTGTATCCTACATATATTATTTATTACACCACCTCATACAAAAAGGTCCCTGGCCGGTTCATGTGCTACCTAAGATAAGTCACAACTCTTAAAGAATCTCATGACCTGTACTCTTCTTCTCTCCCTCCCCCTGCCATCACCTGACTTGAACTTCAAGCAAAATATTTTTCATATTGAAACAATATCCAGGTTGAAAAATGATAAACTTGTGTGTGTAATATAAAATGTGTACTTACTTCCAATTAATGGCCTTAATCTAGCTAATGTTAAACTGTAACAGTTTATATAAAGGATTAAACTAGTGTTCATCTAACCCAGCCATCTAACTTCAGTTGGCAGCAGCCCTCCAACAGCATCAGGGTTATTTGAGGTCCTTTTCAACTGAAAATTAAAGATTGAACCTACAACCTTCTGCAAGGAATGCACAGGTTCTACCACTGTTTCCTAGAACTTGCCCTCTTTAAAACACTGTGTTCTTGTTAATCAGCTTGTTCCATTGGTTTCAATGGGACAGACTGATGGCTGCCTTTAATCGGGGCCCATGCATTCATGATGTAATATAAATTAATGAAATGGATTTCAGAAAGTTTCCTTCAAGTAGCAATGCAATACATTTGCTGCATCGTTGGGCACAGAGTTCTTCCTATTTTAACTTCCATCTGTTGCAGTTTTGCAGTGATCAGCATTAAGAATTTTTAGGCTGCAGTCTTATGCCCAGTTCTCTGGGAGTGACCCACCAGTAGGGCTTACTTCTGAATAAAGTATATAAAATATGTGGGACAGAGAAAAATGAACTGCCCCTGCCCCTAATCATATTGTTCTGGTTTCTAATAATTGTATATTTCTATTTGTGACCACTCCAAGCAGTAGTGTACTGGGGCAAAGTATAAACAGTACAGCAAAACTGACAGGATTATTAGCAAGAGCTGTTTCTTTCCAGATCTTGCTATTTCAGCAGGAAGAGGCTTTAGCAGTAACCTAAACCAGTCTTTAATATCTCTTATGCAGCTGGCCAATCTGGAGTACTTGATAAAACCATTTCTTCGATCATGAAGGGCAAAACCCCAACTAAGAAGGTAATTGAAGTATTTTGATGAGTTTGTCTTTAAAATGGGTAAAAGTATCACTTCTCATTTGGAATAGAAGTTTAATTAAACAATTTCACTTTCCAAAGACGTGAGTAGGTTCACTGATAGTTTAATGTCCACATGTTGCCTGCAAATATTCTTTAGAAAGGGATATTTATGCTCCATTAAGGTATCCAAGTTGGCATTTCTCACTACTTTCATAGCTGTGTAGGTGATTGATTGATGACTGACTTAAGTGCTGTCAAGTTGGTGTCGACTGTTAGCGACCACATAAATAAGATTCTTTCCAGGATGATCTGTCTTCAACTTGGCCTTTAAGATCTCTCAGTTGAGTAGAGGTATTAAATAGTGAATGACTCCTAGTGGTGTGATACGAAGGAGCCCAACTGAGAACATTCAATAATATTTATATACTGGTTTTCAACAGAATTGTTCCCCAAAATTCCCCACCCCAAATTGCAAGCGTCCTGGTTTAAGCCAGGTTCCTGTGATAGCCAAACCAAAACACCAGTTTGAGTGGTTGCTATAAACTGAATTATCAAACCATGGTTTGATCCTGGGTTGTAGAAGGAATACTGGAAAAAAATTGGTTTGGATATCATGAGAAACTGTGGCTTAACCAACCAGGATGCTTAACTTATGTAAGAGTAGAAGGGAATACACAGGCATATGGTTCAATGGCAGGATAATTAGTTACATCTGAACTAGGTTCAAGTATAGAAGTGAAACACTATCAAGAACACACTTGCCTGTTTTGCCAAATTATTCTGGAATTATCAAG
Source organism: Hemicordylus capensis (assembly GCF_027244095.1). Taxonomy (NCBI): domain Eukaryota; kingdom Metazoa; phylum Chordata; class Lepidosauria; order Squamata; family Cordylidae; genus Hemicordylus; species Hemicordylus capensis. The sequence goes on along the minus strand of NC_069666.1, from coordinate 11,685,999 downwards.
GCAAGCGATACTTTAGCTTGATCATGATCTCTTGGTTCTAAAATACATGTGTCAAACTCTTGTCCCAAGTGTTCTATCATGGGAATTTCTATAATTTTCAGTTTGTAGTATGGCAAAGACCAATTGCTTTTTAACATTACAATGGATTTTGTTCTGGTTTCCATAAAATGTACATGATCTTATTTTGTAGTATGATGGATATACATCCTGTCCCCTGGTCACGAATTACAACCGAGCAATCTTGGCAGAGTTTGATTACAATGCTCAGCCTTTAGAAACTTTCCCCATTGACCAGAGCAAGGAGCGGCTGACAAGTTTCCACATGAAAGCAGACATGATGCCGCCACTTTATTGGTATGGACTACTGAAGTAAGTATCCCAGTGTACAAGAGAACTGCAGGCTCTTATATTAAGGCTCTTATATTATATTTATATCAACTATTATGCAATAGTTGCGAGTTAAAGCTGCTTTTATGAAAGCCTTCAGTTTGAGGCTGAGCTATAAGCAATAGGCTAGTGCAGTATTTGTAGATAATCCACTTTTGTTTAATGGTTTGAAAAATAATTCTTTCTAGTGGCAAATGGTTTTTTTGACTTCCAAACATAAGACTATCAGTGCAATTTAGATGGAATTCAGTTGTCCACCCAACAAACAAGTAATACCATCACACTAAACAGCAACCTTCTCAAGTCATGGTAGTCTTGATTGCCCTATTTCTTGGCAAAGAAAGCATGAAAATGAAATGTCACTATTAGCTTGTGTAGTTCAATATCCCCGTTTTAAAACATGTTTTTTCTTTTTCTTTCCAGGGGATATTGGGGAGGTCCAGCTCCAATAAGAAAGCTGCTGCACTTAGGATTTAAGTAATCAGTACGCCTCTGCCTGCCACACCAGCACATCTTCACACAACGCATAGTTTTGAGAAGCATTCAGGGGGATATTCTTGCACCCAGTGTTGACTCTTCCTGTGTCAATAAAAGTTTTTCTGCAGTTATTCAAGCATCAGACTAATTTGTCAAATCACAGGGGTACTCCTAAGTATATTAAGGTACTCAATGCAACTTGGGAGTAAATGTACATAGGATCAGATCATAAGACTGTAGAATGGTACATGCTTCTGAATACTTTGGCCATCTAGCCAAAAAGCTCTAAAATCATCTCTGGCTAGTAACTGATAATGCACTATCAAACACAGTGAGGCCAACAGCTGTGCTTTTACCATGTGTTTGCCAGTTGAGTCCACTCACGATTACAACACTGAGTTGAAGTTGGGTTGCACTTTGTGCAGTGGCTAAGAACACGACCTGGAATGACTCCATATCTCTCAGGAACTGACTGGGTGACCTTATGCAAGCCACTATCTTTCAGCCTCAGGCCCTCTTCAATCTGCAATACTGTACAATCAGTGGCCTTCCTTACAAGACAGACTGCTAATAGTGCTTGTTTTGAATACTCCACTATATGAATGCCAACTGAGGATAGTGCTTTTTAATCACCAGCATCCAACCCAGTTGCCTGCTCTATGAAAGGATATGGCAACCCTTATGCCTATTCATTTTTTGTAACAAAAGGTAAAGCTCTTCCCTTATTTAAGATATTTTTTGCAACTAGTATACAGATTGCAGGATTGGATCTATATTATAAATACGCGTGATTTTCCCATTTGACGACCTGGTTTATTCAGTCCAGTCCCAAGGATCTTTATGCACACATGGATCAATGTTAACAAAGCACAAATTAAATCAAGCATTATGGTGGTGAATATTTTTTTTAATCAAGGCCACATTTTAGAGACTTAAGTTAACAAAATGCTTCACAGGAAAGGAAAAAAAGTCTTCACAGAAGTTGGAACTTTATGGCCAAGCCAGGCGTGTGTAAAAAATAAGTTACTGAACAGGTGTCTTTTCAAGAATCCACCAGCTGGTTGTCTAGCTCTGTAATAAGAAGAAAACCATACTTTGAGTAGCTGCTGTGCAAACTCATTAAAATGGGGCAAGGTAGACTAGGAAGGTAGGACTAATTACAACAGTGGGCTGTAATTCACAAAAACGTAAGAGTCTCAGGTACAATAAGTTTTGGCTTCCTGGTTGCTTATTCCCCAACTAGTCTAATCCCAGCCAGCCCAAGCATTCAACAACAATAGGCCAGCTCCCTAGAATGACTGATCTAGCCATGCTTAGCCAGAAAACAGCCTCTTTCCCCAAGACTTACTACATTTCCCCCCACCCACTCCCCAAAAGGGGTTCTGTCTAACAGCTAAATGATAGGTTAAGCTCCTCACTGCATATTGACAGTATTTGTTCTGTTTATCATTACAACTGCGTGCAGTGCTGGAGGCATAGCAGCCTGCTAAGAAAAAACAAGCCTAACTGGAAATTGTAACGAGGGTATACTGCCCTATTGAATTTAGCAGGACTGAGTATGCATGGGTTGTATAACATCAGCTCCTTTTTTCACTATTTTTCATGTGGAATTACTAAGACTCCAGGAATCCAAATAAAGGAGACCCTCGTTAGCCGCGGTTTCACTAAATCCACGGATGCGTCTTGGAGGCCCCATTTTTTTATCTGCAGCATACACTGGCGAGTATGACTACAAAAAATTGCTTAATTCCAGTGACTCACAATGCTAAAAAATGTAGGTCAGAGATAGACAAGTAACAATGCTCATGTCACAGTGCCACCACTTAAGTACCAACTTACCAGCATCTTGACCAGTTCTTCCAAGCTGTTCTGGATATGTCCATAGACTTCATTAAAGAGCTCCTCCCTCGATTTTGTTCCATTCAACTGAACTGAAACAAACATTACCACTTGAAGATGGAGGTCTTGTGGCTGTGTTCAACCATCTCACTTTTAAACCAATTAACTAAGCTAATTTAATTGAGATCCTCATTGGGGACGGGCTAGCCCAATGGTAGAGCATCTGCTTTGCATGCATGAAGTCCCAGGTTCAATCCCTGGCACCTTTATGTAGCGCTGGGAAGAATTCCTGCCTGAAACCTGGGAGAACTGCTGTCAGTCAGAACAGACAATGAGCTAGGTGAACCAATGGTATGACTTGGTACAAGGCAGCTTCCTACATTACTAATTAATTTAAGTATTGCCATTTTTGGACTTGGTAGAGACAGAACAGCTTAAGCAATGTATATCTAATCTGACCAACATGAATTAGAAAACAGAAGTGTAGACTTTCAAGATTCAAATCTCTGATGCATCCAATCATCTGACTCATTTTGTCATCCTTGCCTAGCACAATGCTGCAGCATAGCTGGACAGCTTACAGAAGTCTAGTGATCACAGGCCTACTCTAAAGTTGCTTACTTCAAAAAAGTAAAAATACCTCCAGGCAGTCAGCGGAGCACCACTGTCACCTCCAGCAACAATGAAGAATTCCACATTATGACACGAGGCATGCCTCTCCCGCCCCCACCCAATCCCTTTTCCAGTCTGAAAACCTACCCAGTCTGGAATTAGGGCCCATCTTCAGTCTTCATATGCCATGGAGGATGAGCAGGAAGGCAATGCACTCCCCATCACACCCACCCCCCTTGCAAAGCTGCAGCAATCAAGCTCAAAAAGGGCAGCAAAACCCACCGTGCTGGGGGAAGACACTCTTGTGAGCAAAGCAAGGGAGGGATAGGCAATCACTCCAAGAACTATTTGCAAGACTGGGCAATTAATTTAACCAACTCTGCACTACTCAAACTATAACACAGTTATGAAAAGCCATTAACTGACCATTGTTTTAGTCCAAATAAAGCTAATCATTTAAACAGCTTTAGTGACCAATTGCATCACCTCCCCTTTACCACACAATATCATGTCCGAGGTTAGTAACTTGCAGGCCCCACAACCTAATTCACTTACCTACATCAACATCAAGATCTTCCATTAGCTTCTTATGTTTGACATACATGGGCCAGACGTGACCATCGAACAATCCAGGTGGATCTGGCACAGTGTAGTTCCTTGAACTTGATTGAGACGGGGGTAAAAAGAGATGAGAAATGGATTTGAACTTGTATTTGGGTTACTAAGCAGCAAATAAAACCCACAGTGCTCCTTTCCCATGTCAAATCTATGTATTTTGTCACCTTCCAGATTATGGAATACCTTCTGCAAAGATGTCTGCAGGTGGCTATTTGGGGTGGGGGGAGGGAGGCCTTACCTTCTCCTCCACTTGCATTCTTCATAGGGAATAGAAAGAAAGTACCGGTAGTCAAATACATCAATCAAAGGCCTGAAACAAAAGACGTGTCTTCATTTTTAGAAAGCAGAGCACTATTACCCAGGCAAACACATGCCTGTTGGATTATAAACAAAGATTGAATCCATCTTGCCTAACATCCTGTTTCCAACAGTGGCCCACCAGATGCTTCCAGGAAATCTACCAGCAGAGCATGATGGCCCCCACATCTTTATTTGTTCTCTAGCAACAGGTATTCAGAGGCACATTACCTAGGGTTTTGTAGGTGCTAGTAGACCTATCCTCCATTTTTTTACTCAATCCCTGTTAAAGCCATCCACTCTACAAAGCTCTTGTAAGGATTACTAAAACAAGGTATGTGATGCAACTGAAACACTCTCAAGTGCTAGGTAAGTATTTTTTTCCTCCTGTCAATTTGCTACCATGGAATGTTACAACTGCAAAACTTTGTTGATACAAAAGGAGTGACAACTGTTGCAGGGAGACATGGAATGACTCTGTAATTTGTTAAGACCGTAACTGTAGGGACAGCCTTGGTCAATCCAGAAATAAGTTACATTAATTTCTTACAAGTACAGTAATACTTACAAGCTACAGGGAATACAAACAGAAGAACTGTTTGCTAAGATATGAAAGTCTTATGAACCTCTCCCTAATTACAAGTCAACCCCAATTGCATCAGTGTTCCTCTTTCCTGGTTTTGTGCTCTGGTCACATCCCAAAGTAGGTAAATGTTATCTTTGGTTGAGCCCTGCCCAATAGCAACAGGAAATGAAGCTCAGACTGGCAGCTCCCCTTCATGTTATTCTGTACACACAATTAGAAGGCGTTGGAACAGTAAAGGTTAGCTTATCCCCACCTGTGCCCATGTAATCAAGATTGTCCAGACAACACTTGTCTCATTATCGGTCAAATACCTGCTGAGCATAAGCAACTGTTAGAAGGTACCAGATTAGATATGGAGCCTTCGCACAGCTACAGGAGTATCTGCAGTTTTATTTACTAGCAAAATAGGTCTCCAAAATAATCTGAAATTATAAAGCAATCATCCCATGAGAACTTAATAGAACCCTACCATGCTTCAGTTACCTGTAAGTATAAAGTAAGAATCCTTCTATGATAAGGATATGGATGGTGGTATCATTCTCCTCTGAATCCTCTACAGTTCTGGAATCTAGTGTATTAATGCCATGTGATCGTTCAAATTTGATTGGGTTCTTCCTCCAAGCATTGATGGTACTCATCATAGCATCCATATCCAAAGCACTAATAACTAAATACAAGATACCAGGAAAGCAATTAGGTCCAAAGACACACACAAGAATGGTCAATATCAAGTCATGAGGCTCACAAAAGCTACAGCAGCACCCGGATCAAGAGATTCCTTACCACCTTCTTGTGCAATTTGTTCTGTTCCTAAAGTTGGAAATGCTTTTTTCTTAATAACTAGTTACTGCATGGATATAAACAGAACTTACCATCATACTGTTTAAATCCATCTTCAACCTCTATCTCATCCTGGGGCTGAAACAAAATAAAAACTGTCTGCAGAGCTGCTCACACATTCAGTGCTCATTTTAAGAAGAGCAAGATGGGTAAAATATCCTATTGACAGCAACTTGCCGGTAGCACACTAGCACTGGTTCATCAATAAACTGATCTAGCACAGAATGACAAAGCAGTGACAAGACATGTTTCCCTTGATCTCACTATTATCAGAGACACCTAGTCTACTTGCAAGACGGAAAAGTCATCCAGACTGTAAGCTGGGATCTTATCCAGCGACTGCAGAACACACACCGCACCCCAACCCTCCCAAAGTAAACTGATATACTGCAAAACACAAGACATAAAAGGTATGAAAGGCACAAGACACCATTTCATTCCCAAATTGTGAGAGGAGGGATGGAAGCTGCTCAGCACAAAATGGTTGCTTCTTTAAACAACTTAAAACCCACTTATTTTTTACATTTTATATCCCGCTCTTCCTCCAAGGAGCCCAGAGTACTACATACTTAGGTTTCTCCTCACAACAACCCTGTGAAGTAGGTTAGGCTGAGAGAGAGTGACTGGCCCAGAGTCACCCAGCAAGTCTCATGGCTGAATGGGGATTTGAACTCGGGTCTCCCTAGTGCTAGTCTGGCACTCTGGCCACTAGACCACGCTGGCTCCCACTTAAAATGGGTCCAAGGTGGACCACAAAGGAACTTATTATGACAAAGTTATTTAATGAAGCACAAGAAAGCTGGTCTTGTGGTAGCAAACATGACTTGTCCCCTTAGCTAAGCAGGGTCCACCCTGGTTGCATATGAAAGGAAGACTAGAAGTGTGAGCACTGTAAGATATTCCCCCTTAGGGAATAGAGCCGCTCTGAGAAGAGCATCTAGGCTCCAAGTTCCCTCCGTGGCAGCATTTCCAAGATAGGGCTGAGAGAGATTCCTGCCTGCTACCTTGAAGCAGCTGCTGCCAGTCTGGATAGACAATACTGAGCAAGATGGACCAATGGTCTGACTCAGTATATGGCAGCTTCCTATGGCAACCTTAAGTGGCACAGCAGGGAAATGCCTGACTAACAAGCAGAAGGTTGCCGGTTCGAATCCCTGCTGGTACGTTTCCCAGACTATGGGAAACCCCTATATTGGGCAGCAGCGATATAGTAAGATTCTCAAAGGCACCATCTCACACTGCGCAGGAGGCAATGGTAAACCCCTCATGTATTATACCAAAGACAAAGACAACCACAGGGCTCTGTGGGCGCCAGGAGTCGAAATCGACTTGACTGCACACTTTACCTTTATGTTCCAATGATAGATAAATTTTACTACGATCGTAGATCAGACTGGATGTTCCTATGACATTAAGATGGCCAGTGATGGGTGCATGTGCACTATAAGCGTTTCGGAGGGCACAAAGCAAGAGAGGAGGCAATTTGCAAATGGACTGCGGGAAAAGGTCTAGGGAGTGCAGATATGGCCTGGAATCCATCAGTTCTTTAATGAAGCCATTTGAACCAAACTACATATGACTAAGAGCTGTGTGCTTAAAACTAGACATGCCCAATAATACTGTCTGACTTAGAATAAAAAGGCGGCATGCAGAGAACCCCCCTATCTCTCTCTTGCAAGTACTTTTCTCCTCAGCTGAAGTGAGCTCAGCAGGGAGAAATGTTTGGGCTTCAGGAGAAAGAAGTACTGCAGCAGCAAACAGAAGTGTTCTAAAAGCCTCACTCAGACACTCCTCCTGCTCTTGAAATTGGATACCCACACCCCACTTTCTACAAGCGGAACAGACTTGAGTTTAATTAAAAATAAAGTCAAAATACTATGCGAAGAGAAGCCAGAATTCACAATCTACATAACTTAAATGCAAGCTTGCATATGTGACTAAGAGCTATGCAAAGTACTAAAGGCCCTCACCAAAACCTCCACAAGTCCCAGGTATTTCCCCACTCATTTTCAAACTTCAAAGGCACAGGGGGTCTGGCTGAGATGTGCCCAGTATAAAATCCTATGGTTTTTATGACATATGAAGCTAATTTCTGCTAAGTCGGGCTCCTATTTTGTAATAGTAGCTCCCAGGATTCTGGTTTGTGGGTTTTTTTTAATCCTGCAAATCTCGTGTCTGCTCACTCCTAGTGTACACTGACTGACTGTTAGCAACTATCCAGAATTAGAAACAGTGGGTTTTCCCCAACCCTAACCTGAGATACTAGGGATTGACCTGGTTACAAACTTCTGTATGCAAAGCAGGTCATCTCTCCTCCCCATGTGCTTCCACAGAACCAAAGAATACACTCAACCCTGTTAAAGCTAGCACTGACTTGCACATTGAAAGCCCTTCTCTGCACCCCTGCTACCCTTGGGTTTCAAAAGATTACCATCTATACATCATGAAAATGTAACTGGTCACTCTTCAGTACAAAGACTTTTGGAATGGCTTGCACATTTTAAAACAGCAAGAACAAACAATAAAAAAAGTTAGTCACAGCAGCAGTAAAGCCAACAGGAACAAAGTCAGCATCAAAACAGATTAGTATGACAATAGCAACAGAACAAAGGGGCAAACTCCTCTTTATAGGGGGAGGAACCATTTCTGTGGATCTTACTGAAGTGAGTGGGCCCTATAGCTGCTTTTAGCAATAGCAATAGCACTTACATTTATATACCGCTCTATAGCCGAAGCTCTCTAAGCGGTTTACAATGATTTAGCATATTGCCCCCAACATTCTGGGTACTCATTTTACCGACCTCGGAAGGATGGAAGGCTGAGTCAACCTTGAGCCCCTGGTCAGGATTGAACTCGTAACCTTCTGGTTACAGGGCGGCAGTTTTACCACTGCGCCACCAGGGGCTCTGCTTTAATGCACAGCACAGGTTTACTGAACTGAGGGCTAATTCATTTTACCTATCTGCTTGTGTACACTGAAGGAGAGCCAACAGAGAAGTAACTGAGCGACTGCCCTGGAAAATAAAGAATAAGGATCCTCCCTGTGTTACCTTCTGGGGGGGACATCTGCAGCATATCAAGCACAACTCAGTTCGTGTGCACATGACCCCTCAGCATAGTCAGAGTCAGTCATGTGGACATGCAAGAATACACAATCCCTGGGGGGCAGTGCAGAAGATCCCAGGCACCATCCCTTCTACAGATGAGTCTAATTGCACTAAGACTTCCACAGACTATAACCTACATTTAAAGACTTCCGCTCACCTGACAATGCTACCTTGCACAGAAACATTCACAAGAATCAGTCCTTACAGCCTAACATGCTCACTGCAGCATTTCAGAAATTATATTTTGTAATAGGTTGCCTGCTTAAAGCCAGTTGCAGATTGCCAGACACTTCCCGTTTTCAAGATACAACAGGAAGTGAGTTTTCTGTTGTAACTAATGGCTATCCTTTCCTTCAGAATGGCACAGACATCAGTACAGAGTGTCCTATGTAGCCGTTATTTAAACAAGGGCATCCAGTACATGCTGTTGCAGGGAACATGGGAACGGGGGGGGGGGATAATGTATATTACATGAGTCACTCTCTCACCTTAAAGAAGTCATCTTGATGCACCACACTGCAGTTGGGCAGTGTTTGCATAAGTCTGTTGGTCAGGGTGGTCTTCCCCCCATTGGTAACTCTAGGACAGGAATATGGGAACATAAGAACATAAGAACAGCCCTGCTGGATCAGGCCCAAAAATGTCCATCTAGCCCAGCATCCTGTTTTGCAGTGGCCCACCAGATGCCACTGGAAGCCACAGGCAGGAGTTGCTGGTATGCTCTCTCTCCTGCTGATACTCCCCCGCAACTAGTACTCAGAGGCATCCTGAAGGTGGCCCACAGCCCTCTGACTAGTAGCCGTCAATAGACCTCTCCTCCATGAAGTTATCCAAACCCCTCTTAAAGCCATCCAGGTTGTTGGCTGTCACCACATCCTGTGGCAGAGAGTTCCACAAGCAGATCACACATTGTGTGAGAAATGATAGAAGGTGTGAATTATATCAATGTACATGCAAAATCCAATGTTTGCCAACTATAGAAATCTTCCCTCTACAGGGGAAAATGTGTTAGAAGACGGTAAGAGAATGTTCTCTCTCTCTCTTTTTAAAAAAAGGACATTTCTCTAACAGCTGTTTTTGCCAGTTCAAGATAGCTGCACTTCCTGTATCTGAACTTCCTGTATCTGCACATAGTGATTGAAAAACATTTCCTGACTGAAGAACCACTGTTAACCAGGCAAAGAGGCCCCTTTTTAAGGTGCTGAAGCTCTTTATTTGGCAGGGGGAGAGGAACTGGCCCGATCCACCCCCAGCACAGTACCTCCAGTGACTGTTGCTGGTGTCTGACATGTTTCTTTTTAGATAGTGAGCCCTTTGGGGACAGGGAGCCATTTTATTTACTTGCTTATTCATTCATTCTCTATGTAAACTAATTTGCAAACTTTTGTTGAAAAGCAGTATATACATATTTGTTATTGTTTTTGAAGATGGCTCTCGGGTCATCACCTATTATACTTCCCCCTTCTCTCTCACATACACAAGTTGCCTATTTTAAGATGTTTGTTTCCCCATGAACTTTTAAGAGATGGGATAAAAGTGTTTTAAACACATGAATTAGTACATTTTCACTTTTAATTGTTTCATAGTTCATGTACAGATGCTACTTACAAAGCTGCCCCCCCCCCGCCCACCAATAATTATCAGGCAGTTGGGGGGACTCAAAGTGACATATTCCCAAGAGATTCAGGGGGCTGAAAAGAGGACAGGAGATTTGTAAAAATCATCCCTCCCCCTTCCATGTGTGAGACTTTGCCATTACACAGAGTTACATTTAATTCTGCATGTACAGTTCGGCCTTTTAGGGCCTTTGACAAAGGGGACCCAGTCAAAAATCTTTAAATGGTAACCACAGAACACACTCCCCTTTAAAAAAAACAACTTGGTAATATTTTGATGTAAATACTCTCTCTCTTATTTCACAGTAATGACTGCTGCATGAATTACTCGCCTATATAGCACACAGATGCAACAAAAACATAAAGGTACCCGAGTAAATAAAGTGGTAGGCTGCCACTCTAATCGTCTATCCTGCTTTTGGAAAAGAGAAAAAGATGGTTTTAATTTTTAAATGTTGGTTTTGAATTATTTTAGTTTTAATTATTTTTAAGGTTTATATGATTTTTGTTTTGTTGATTTAATGCTGTAAAAGATTTTAATTGCAAACCGCCCAAAGACGCAAGTTTTGGGCGGCATAGAAACGGCGTTCAGTCACGGGTGTTCTCCCCCCGCCTTCTTTTTTAAAAATGAGATAATTTTTTTTTTAATAGTTCTGCCGCATTCTAGCAGCTGCAGCACTGAGACACGTGGGGACGAAGCCATCCCTTCCTCCTCGCGCGCGCGCTTGCTTCTGCCGCCGCGCCCGCTCCCCCCCCCCCCGGTCGCGCGCCCGTTTCCTCACCCGCCAATGCCGATGATGATTTTCATGACGGGTAGGACGCGCGAGGCTGGAGGCGGCGGCGGTTACACGCGCAGTTAGTTCCTTGGGAGACGGAGAGCCAGAGACGCTGGAGGGGACAGAAAAAGAGGGCGAAGAGGAGAAGGAGAAACAGAAGGACAAAGGAGAAAAAGGGCGGACGTCAGCTGCCGAGGGGCGCCATGGTCTCTGCGTGAAAGGGCGGCAGCACGGAGAGCCGTCTCCTCCCGCACGGTGAAGCGCCCGGGCGAAAGAGAGCCCCGCTCCCCGCGCGACAGAGGTTTCCCTCTCAAGCCCACCGCCCTAGCGCGCGCTAATTGGCCAGCCGTCTCTGCTGCCGCCAATGGCGCGGTCTCAGGGTACCGGCTCCCTTTGCAGCCCGGGCCTCGGCTGCCCAATGAGGGAGCGGAAAGAAGAGGTTCGGCGCCGATTGGTCGAGCGCTTTCTGGTCCCTGCTCTTCTCCTACCCCTCCCTCCTCCGTCGCGTCCCGCCCCGCCCTTGCAGAGACTGTACCGCGCATACACGTTGCTCTTTTTCTCAATACAACCTGACTGAGGGAAGACGCAAGAGAAACACGAGACGGGCGGGGAATGCCCTTTACACCCGGAATTGTTCACCCACACACCCCCAAAAAAACCTCGGGAACGTGGGACACACACACACCAATTTTTAAACATCAAACCAAAACTACAAGCTTATCTTCTTTTCTACAGGGAAACAAAACCAACTGTGTTAATCTGTATGTTTAGGACCTTGCCTAACACTGTCTGAAGCTCTGATTAAAACTTTGCATATATCCAGAACCAAGTTTTTAAAATAAAAGTCGGGAAAACTACCTCTTTATTCCATCATGTGCTACACAGGGGAGGATAGGCAAGTACATTTAGCTGAGTACATCTGGGAGGGAAACAAAGTAATAAAAAGTTCTCCAGCAATCAACTTTTTCTTCAGTGCCTTATAGTGCAAATGATGAGTTGTTTCGAATGTTTTGGGCTTCTTTTTCCCTAGATAGAAGGCATGTCTGTGTACAAATAACTTGCAACTTGTGTGAGATTAGCATGTGTGGTCATTGCACGCATGTATTTTGCTGTGGGTACATTCTGAGAAGCCCACATTATGTTATTAATTTGTTTAAAAGATGTTGCCCATTTCATCACAGATGTATACTCCACACCATTCAACAGAATGATCCTCAGGGTGGCTTACAATCGATTGCAATAACTATTTATACATACACACTATTACGAGGTTTGTTTTGAAGTGTGGTAGTATATGTGGAACTTAACAGGATTGGGGCCTCCTTGCACCTTGCAAGCTTGTCATCATCACTAATTTATTGCAGCACTCAAATAATTCCAGGGGCTTCATTTACTTCATTTATGTGTGTTCAAAACTTGACATGCATCAAGCCTTCATAAAGGCTGCAAACTTATACACACATGCTTGGGAGCAAGTGAACCAAATGAGCTTTACTTCCAAGTAGAAGTGCCTGGGATGGTCTGTAAAAAAAAGCAATATCATGTGTGTGTGGCTCCACCCAGAGGAAAGCAAAAACCAGAATGGTAAAGGGAAAATTACAATCAAATGTTGATAAGATAAAGCTGATACTTGGATGAGTTTCTGCTTATATAAGGAATGCTTCTTTATCCTTCATTTTAGTAAGTTTGTTGTGTTAAGGGGTTATCTTAGAGTAAGTTATGAGTTGTTTCTTAAATGTCTTATTTATCATTTATAAGTACTCTTATATATTTTATCATAGTAATAGCAATGTTGTTTCCCTGCCATGCAGCTATTTAGGCTAGGTTAAAAAAAAAGTAGTAAAAATATTAAGTAAGAATACCTGGAGAACAAACAGGGGAAGTTCCTTTCTGAGTTGTGTGTCTGGTTTCTATGGTGTTCTATTGTTTAGTTTAAGAAAACATTGAACTACAGAGCAAGAAAAGAGGTTTTCTTTGTAATATAAAATATGCTGGTGGTTGTTTAGTAACAAAATGGTATGATGACACTAAACCAAAAGCCAGGTTTATGGAAATGTCTCTAAAAAAACAGCAACCCTGACTTCTGCAGTACAATACTAAACATACTTATTTAAAACTCAACTGAGTTCAATAGGACTTAAGTGTGTTTAGGAGTGCAGCTTGAATGTCTGCTAATCCTAGTTTAGTTGTATGCTAGGATAGGGAAGCTGTTGTTGTTCTGTCTTTGAGCTATACTGTATCAGGCTGCCTGTAGGCTAGAGCTGGGCCAAAAGGATTTTTCCTTCTTCAGAGTATCACTTGTGCTTTTTAAGGTCAACTTGGTATAACACAGCTGCTGTGAGTTCTTATCTTGACTATGTTCTACCAGCAGCAGGCTTGGACAGAGACAGGCTCCAACCTGAAACAACTAGGATTTATTTCCTGTTGATCCCTCCCCCCGCCCCCAATTTAAGATCTTGTGTCACTGGTAAGGGCAGGGATCTGGAGGTAGGGGGTAGTCTTCATATTTCACATCTATCCTTCCTCTGCAGTTACTTCCTGTAAGAAGTGCCTCATGTGAACACTCATGTTGATAGAGATACTATTACATATGTTTATATGTGGATGGCCCAAGGTATTACAGTGCCTGGGATGAGATGCAAAAATCTGTCTTGCTCCACCTTTGTGGGAGTCAGCCAGGGGCGTAGCAAGGCTAGAGTGGGCCCAGAGATAAGATTTTAAAATAGGCCCCCCCCTCACTGAAGCTCAGCTCATGAAGTAAAGAAATCTTAAATGAGGATGAATAGTGGTAACAAAAAGCATAGTAAAACATATATCTATAGCTATATCTCCTATGTGCCACAATAGAACATCATCCTAAATTATTTTACACAGGTTTTGTAAATTGTGGATGATGCAAGGCATTTAATGGTACTAGAGAAAGACATGCTGTTCTGGTAGCTCCAGGTCTTAAGACTTAACACTCACAGCAATTTCGCAGGATGAATACAACTGAAGGATGCCCAGGCGGGTGTGTGGCTGGGGGAGTCAGTCATGTGACTTGCCTCTGGGGGGCCCCCCAGACAACTGTCTCCCCTTGCCCAATTATAGTTATGCCCCTAGAGCCAGCCCCCCAAAACAAGCTTTACAAGTGTTAAAAATGGTGTAGGTGGTGGGGACGGCTGCTAGCATCTGCCTCTTCTCCCTCTTGTGTTGCTTGCAGGCTTTGTATCTTGCCACTCTGTTGGTGCCCCATTAATCAGCTGCCTGAGTTGACTGCCCCCTTTGCCTCATGAAAGGGCTGCCCCTTGTGCTTATATCTCTAAGATCTTGAGTAGTTCAAGGTGGGTTAACTGCTTAGCACCACAGCCTAACATGTTGTTTAGCTTTCTTGTACGGGCATGAAGTGGCAAGGTTCACAGAGGGATGGAGGGAAAGGAAATGGCTTGATATTTAAGATTTAAAACACACACACCTAGGAATATGTGTCCCTGGGTATCTAGATCTAGGCAGGTTACAACAACCGAATGATGCTACGATAGGCGGCAATTTCTTGCAGGAAATAGCAACGTCCAGTAGCATGTCCTTCATCTGTGGAAAGATTAACAAAATATTGTAACCTTTCAATCTTCAGGCTACTACGGGGCACAACAATGACGGAGCTCCTGTTGTGTTTTAACTGTTGCATTGGTGACCAGCCCCAGCCGGTGAGCTGACCTATGAGCTAAGTTTCGGCTGATAAACTCATGGGTGGATTTAAAGTCTGGCTTTGTGATTGATCTTGTTATCATGCAGCTCTAAAAACACTGTGTTCTAAGAATTGGTAGAAGATGTTGGAGAGATACTAACTTTCCTCTTCTGTGCTTTGAGGAGATGGGTGGCAATACTTTATATCTATATGATGGGTGGATTATTGCTCAAACCAAGTAGGAGGGAAGCACATGTGACACACAACAGACTGCCATAACAGTACTAATGAACATGTTTAGTGTGGACCCATGCAGGAGGTAGGGTGAGGCAGTTGCCTCGGGTGGAAGGAGGAGCATAGGTGGAATGGTGCATGGGTGGGGCGGAGCAACAAGCGTCTCCCCATGCCCTGCTGCCCACTACAACGGTCCTTCATCACCCCACTGAAGGCATGCTGTCTGTTTTCCCCTCCTCTCCCTGCTGAAGTGAGCCTCTTTTCCCCATTTTCCTCCTAACTGCAAGCTAGGTACATGGCATGGTGACACAGTTTGAGAGTGCTTGCATACTGATGCCTCTGAAAATTAACATCCACCTGAAGATGGGGTGGGAATTGTATTGTTTGCCTTGACAGAAAAAGATGTCTTGGATTGCCCTTGAACTAGTCAAACGCTTTGTAGCTAGAATAGCTAATAACTATTAATGTCCATCTTATAATGGCAATCAGAGTTGTGTTGAGTAAGATTCCCCCCCATTTCTTCCTCTCTCTCCTTACTCTAAAGAAGAAGCACCCAAGACTTGACAGGCACATGATAGGACAGCCAATGAACTTTGTGCACATTACCCATATTGGAACAAAAGAGATGGCCAGTAATTCTTCCTCAGTAAGTATCTGTGTACTTGGGGTGGGGGGAGCAAAAGATGAGTGGTACCTTAATGTGTGGTGATCTCAGCATATTCAGTAATGGCCATCAAGCTGCAGCAGAAATAATCCATCCAATAAAATTGAAGTCTCTATCTTGACTTTCAGGGTTCTCTTTTTCAAGATCACAACTCCTTTAGTATTCAGATTCAGAGCAGCACAGTCTGTGTTTTTTTTATTTACACATGCAGCACAGCAGAGTTGGTGTATGTGCTAAACTCTTTCAGAATAAAGTAGGAATACCTAGATTTTCCCTCCTCATATTTCTATGAAGACTTAATATGATTTGAAGTTGATTCATGAGCATTTTAGGATACAATCCTACATATAACTTGGAACCAAGTACCAAATAATACAGTGACTTCATTGGGTTAAAGAATAATAGAGCTGGGGTTCATGGTGGTTGCAAAGAGGACCTCAATACAAATGAAGTGTGTGGTGAACTGGCATCTTTCTGGATATTAAAGTTACTGGGAGGTGTAGGGATTAAACTAAACAGATGTTGGCCAGAGCCATAAACCAAATGCTCGTGAATCTGTTAAAGAGTTCTTTGGCTGGAATTGAGGGGTTTATATTAATATACAGATCTGTTTTCAATAACCACAAACTGCTGGGACGTTGAGTGCAAATCAAACTAGAGTGACTGATACAATATGCCTCTTCTAGGCTGGACAAATCCAGGAACAGATGAAATCCAAAGGCGGCTACAACAACAACAATTCAAGTTTGCAGGTCTAGGAGATGCTTGAATGAGAGAATGAAGTGCCATTTCTGGTATGCTACTTGGAAGCAACTGGCTTTGGGGACTAAGATTTACCAACAATCTCAATCCATAGCTAATTTATTCTAGTATAGTTGTCAACTACTACCCAACTCCACCTCTTGAGACCACAAAACTGTGTACATTCTGGGCTAGTTAGTAATGTCTTCACATCATTGAAATTGTTGAGACAAGTTAGTCCTGACTAACTTGTCTAATTCATCTGAATGAGACTTGGTCATGACTGACTTAGTCTGGATGCTGTCCCTGGTCTCTGAGAAGGCACCTGGCCATGTTAATTCTCACAGTCCTATACTGGGTGGTCATAGATGCTCTACAATCAGTACTTAGAAGATGTCTGCTACAATCTTAATGGTGTTTTTGTATCAAGGAATAGTGTACCGAAATCCATAACCTTATGTCAAGCTAGACTTCTAATAAATTCTGGCTTCCATAAAACTCAAAACTGGAGAGGATTTCTACCCTGGGAGACTTATGTCTAAATCTAATTTCAGGCATTAATTTCTTGCTAAGTTTCTTGGGCATGATCTGGAAAATGTTTGTCTGGCAAACATGCTTGCCACTCTTATGCATTAGATTTATTTATTTGTTGCATTTTTATATAGCTTTTTTGCCTTGACGAAGGCACCCAAAGCAGTTTACAATATTAAAAAAAACCCAAAAACCCAACAAGTTACATAAGATTTACAAAGTATTGTTATCATAGGCCATTGATGGTCTTTTTAAGAGCTGAGGACAAGAGCTCCAGATTTGGGCACCTCCTTTCTTGCCTTCCTCTCCGGGCGCATAGGTCTTTCAGTTTTCCTGGGAAGGTGGTGGATAGATAGGTTAAACTATAAATCTATAGAACATTCTTGGCCTTTGGAGTCTGCCATCACTAATGTCTGTCTGTCTTCCCTCAACAGGAGACTGATCTCTCTTAGACGGTTTGTTTTTTGTAGTGCTTGATGTCAGCATACTTGTCACAGCATGGGAATGTTTGCTGGAGTCTCCTGGCATCACTAGCAAAAACGGCATTCTTAGAACTGCTTTTGCCCCACAACCATGCCATTGAAATCGCCAGTGTTGTGAAATGTGTATGGAAATGCAAGAGTTTGGTGGAAGATGGGTATGTTAAACTGGGATAATATTCAGTTCTAGTAGGACCAGGTGATGGGGTTCTTGCTGCTATTGTAAAGGGAATTGTCATGCTCTAAAATAATTCATTCTAGATGTGGGGTACCAGTTTGTCAAAAGTGTTAACTTTAGGCATGTTAACTTTAGGCATAGGTATTATGCAATGAACCTATTTGTTGTCTAATCCTGGTAATGCTTTCATTCCTGGTGGATGGTTTGCATGAGTTGTACGTTCTTTACATCTCGGCTGGACACTAACTCAGTGTGGGATCTAGCAATCTGAGTAGTCTGATACTAATTTCCTATGTAACTGGCACTTGACTGAAACAATAGATATTTAATGTGCTTCTATAAAATTGACAAAGGAATTATTACTACAATGATTCCTTTGTCAAATTAATAAAAGCATATGAAATAACTAGGGTTTCAGTTGAGTGAAAGTTACCTAGGAAGTAACTTCAATGTGGGTCATCATGAGGTACTTCTAGAATAAAACTGAAAGATGTCACTTCTGTGGCCTTAGGAAAGTGAAAGCAATCAGTTATTTCAATTACTGTACATAAAAGAGGACTGAAGTCCTATTTGTTTTAATAAAACAAACTATATTAACAATATATGAAAGTGGTCTAAGGAAAAAGATGGTGCCTTTCATAGTAAATTCAAGCAGTTCGGATTTTAAAATAGGGACTTTTTAAAACTAGTGATCTGCATGTGGTTTTAAACATCTGTCTGAAATGCTTCTGTATGTATGTCTCTATGCAAATGGTGTATGTACTACTGGAAGGCTCCTGTATGCTGGGAGGCAAGGGAAGAGGAGAGCAACCTGACATCACCACTAAGAATCACTGTTCTTGAGGAGTCATGTGGCAAGTGTTCATTAATGTTCAGTACCTATCCAATGCAGCAGTCCTGACATCTATGCTATGGATTGCAAGGAATATGGATTAAATCATTAAATGGTAAATGTAGCATAAATGGCCCTGTGATTATTTGGCTTAGATCAAATACTGTACATTAAACTTGAATTTGTCTTAATGTCTAAGATGCTTAAAAATGAACATGATGGTACAGAGTGCTGTTGTCTTGGCCTATTACTATAGGATAGGGCAGGGGTAGGCAAACTCTGCCCTCCAGTAGCTGTTGAACTACAACTCACATCATCCCCAATTTATTGTGGCTGGGGATGATAGGAGTTGTAGTAGAACTGCTGGATGGCAGTTTGCCTACTCCTACCATACAGATAGATCAGTTATTTACTAAAAGACATTTGCAAAGTATTAATTGGATACGTTTCTTTGTCCTCAAGGCAAAATAATAGTGTACCAGCAAAACCGTCACTTCTGTTTTTATCAGAATACGCTAGAACCGACTGCTGCTCTAGAACCCCTGTACCAGCCAGGAAAGAGAACTATACAAAAATAGCTGGCAGCCCTTGAAATGTAATCCTATGCTGGGACCACTGGCATTACTAGCACTGCCGTTTCTCATTTCTTGTGGGAATAGTTCAAGACAATTGTTCAGCTATTGAACAATAGTTCAGGAACTAGAAAGTTCTTCATGACACACATACCCCAACTGGCCATACCTCTCATTTCCTGTTAACAAACCTGCATTCCTTCCTATCAGAGTTTTAGCCCATTTGGCATGTTGGTCTGATGGTGTGAAAGGGAACTGGGAGAGCCAGGGTGGTGTAGAGTGCTGGACTAAGACTGGGGACACCCGAGTTCAAATCCCCATTCAGCCATAAAACTAGCTGGGTGACTCTGGGCCAGTCACTTCTCTCTCAGCCTAACCTGCTTCACAGGGTTGTTGTGAAAGAGAAACTAAAGTATGTAGTACACCGCTCTGGGCTCCTTGGAGGAAGAGTGGGATATAAATGTAAAAATAATAATAATAATTGCTGTTTTGTAATGCAACAGCTTGTTCTTGTCCATAGCTTCTTACACTTGTACATAAGAAATTCCCTTCTAAGGCCTCATGTAGAATCTGTAAAACACTAGTGTGCGGGGTGTGATTCAAAGCTCAAACTACATCTTGTATACAGAGGTGCATCTAGGTAATTTTGGAGCCTGGACCTAAAGGCATTTGCAGCTCCCCACCCCTGCAAGTTAAACATCATTTTTAACACATAGGTTATTGGCACACCACCTAGGACAGACTAAAGAGGATTTGGGGGCCAACAGGGGTGTAGAGGCCCAGGGGTAAGAGCGCCTCTGCTTGTATAAAGGTAAAGTGTGTTGTCAAGTCGATTTCAACTCCTGGTGCTCACAGAGCCCTGTGGTTTTCTTTGGTAGAATACAGGAGGGCTTTACCATTGCCGCCTCCTGCCCAGTATGAGATGATACCTTTCACAGGGGTGGAGCCACCATTGGGCAAACAGGTTCAAAGAACCCAGGCCACTGCCAATCAGGGCTGCGCCTTGCAGCCCCAACCCAACACCTGCCCGTGTCTGATGTCAGATGCCGGTGGGGGGGGCATTACTTCACTCCCAAACGGGGCCCAGTTTGGGAACGAAATCTGCCCACACTGCATTGGCAGCATGGGCTGGAGCGACTTTCCCTGCCATGGGCAGAGAGAGTCGCTCTGGCCCACGCTGCCTAATGCAGCATGGGCCAATCTGCCTTCCAAACTGGGCTGCATGGCCCCGTTTGGGAGACCACACCCCCCACATCTGATGTCAGATGTGGGGGCGTGGCTAGCTGGGGCCCCACATCTAATGTCAGATGCAGAGGTGGGGCCAGGGGTCACAGTGGCCAAACACGGGCTGCTGCCGGCCTTGCTCCGCGGCTGGCCTTTCAGCTTTCTTCCTATATTGCTGCTGCCTGATATAGTGCCAGTGGGATTTGAACCGGCAACCTTCTGCCAGTTAGTCAAGCATTTTCCCGCTGTGCCACTTAAGGTGGTTTTTCTGCTTGTATAAAAGTGTTTAATTATGAGCTGTAAGGCAGAGGAGGGCTGTAGGAGTGGATCACCCACGGGCTCTTAATTACCACTACTCTGTGTAGCAAAGTTCCCCTTCACCCATTCCCTCCACTGGATGCAGCTTTCCTTATGGAAATGGAAGGACAGGTTTGCATGCCTCCTTCTGCATAACCTGTAGCTTGGTCTTTGCAATAGGCTAAGGCTTTTCTTCCTCCTAATTGCAGAGAAACATGAATGGTGGTTTGAATGGAAACAGATCTACAGCAATTCAGTAAGGTCATGTTTCCACGTGGCTCCCAAGCAATTCCAAAATACCCTCAATCAAATTAACCAAGTAGTGTTACCAATTAACACACACTGCAACCAAAAAAACCCAAACCACAGCAATAAGAGAGCCGAGGGGGGATACAAAAGATGTTCAAAGCCTGTTGGAAAAGCCAAGGCTTTAAAGGGCTCAGTGTAAAGTGTGCCGTCAAGTCAGTTTTGATTCCTGGCGCCCACAGAGCCCAGTGGTTTTCTTTGGTAGAACACAGGAAGGGTTTACCATTGCCTCCTCCCGCTCAGTATGAGATGATGCCTTTCAGCATCTTCCTATATTGCTGCTGCCCAATATAGTACCAGCAGGGATCCAAACCGGCAACCTTCTGCTTGTTAGTCAAGCATTTCAAAAGGGCTGAGAGGCTGGTTAATTACAGTTTTTTATTTTATTTTATTTTTTTATTACATTTATATCCTGCTCTTCTTCCAAGGAGCCCAGAGTGGAAACCTAACCATACTTAGGTTTCTCCTCACAACAACCCTGTGAAGTAGGTTAGGCTGAGAGAGAAGTGACTGGCCCAGAGTCACCCAGCAAGTCTCATGGCTGAATGGAGATTTGAACTCGGGTCCCTCCGACCCCCGTCCTAGTCCAGCACTCTAACCACTGCACCACGCTGGCTCTTCGTTAAATCACGAGGCAGGGAGTTCCTCAGGTCACCCCCCCCAACAAAACGGTGAGAGCAGGTTCCGGAGAAAGGAGGCAGTCTCTTCACACACAGGCGAGGAAAGTCTCTCCAGCGAACTTCGTTTCGGGTCCTGCCCTTTCGGGAAGGCCGCCTCTGCCCTCGGGGAAATACCCGCCCAGAAGAGGCGAGTCATCCCCACCAGCTGCCTCGTCGCGGCTCAGGGCAGCTGCTGGGGGAGCCGCCGCCGGCTGAAGCGAAAGAGGAAAGGGAAGGGAAGCTCTCTCTGCGCTGGGTGGATTATTGTAGAGGCCGGCGGCAGCAGGCCGAGAGGGCGCAGCGCCAGAGGCGGCGGAGGAGAAGGAGGCCGGCCGCCGCCTGAGGGAACTTGAGCCGCTTCGTCGTCGCCAGGAAGGAGGAGAATGGGGGCTGCTGCTGCTGCTGATGCCGCCGCGGCCCGGGGGCGGCTGCTGCGGGCCGCCCTCTGCGTGCTGCTCCTCCCGCCGGTAAGGGGGGCTTGCCCGGCCCGGGAGTGGGCCTCGGGACTGTGGAGTCCCCTCCGCTTCCTTGCTCTGCCAGGCCGGAAAGCAGCGGCCTCTCTGGGGAACGGAAGGGAAGCTCGCCGGGCTGCCTCGCCACGGAGCGCGGCCCCGGCGGCTCCGGGCCGGGGAGGCGGGGTTCGCCGCGGCACTGGGTGGTCTGAGGGGGGAGATGGTGACCCGGCAAGGCGTCCGGGAGAGCGCGCAGGCCGCTGAGCTTGATTGAGGTCTCTGGGCCAGGCAAGCGGGTGGGAAGCATTCAACAACAACAACAACAACAACAACAAACTCTTTATGGACCGCTTTTCAAGGAAAGTGCCCAAAGTGGTTTACAGAGAGAAGTAACCAATAAAAATAAGATGGGCTCCTTGTCCCCGAAGGGCTCTCAGTCTAAAAAGAAACATAAGATAGACGCCCGCAACAGTCCCTGGAGGGGTGCTGTGCTGGGGCCAGTTGCTCTCCCACTGCTCAATAAGGAGAATCGCCACCACGTTAGAAAGGTGCCCCATTGATTGATTGATTTTCTATACCGCCCTTCCAAAAATGGCTCAGGGCGGTTTACACAGAGGAATAATTAATTAATTAATTAATTAATTAATAAGATGGTTCCCTGTCCCCAAAGGGCTCACAATCTAAAAAAAAGAAATAAACCTAAGATAGACACCAGCAACAGTCACTGGAGGGATGCTGTGCTGGGGGTGGAGAGGGCCTGTTACTCTCCCCCTGTTAAATCAAGCGAATCACCACCTTAAAAAGGGAATCTGCCTGGGCAACCTTTTGGAGTTATTTTGAGAGGGTCAGCGGGCATGTGGATGAAGGTGACCCAGTTGACACAGTATACTTGGACTTCCAAGAAGCATCGACAAAGTTCCTCAACAAAGGCTCTTGGGAAAACGTGGCAGTCATGGTTTTGGGCAGTATACAAATATGTTCAGTAAAGTAAATAAGGGGATAGGTTCGTGTGTGGATTGGTAACTGGTTGAAGCATAGGAAACAGAGAAATGAAGAGTTTTCACAATGGAGGAAAGTAGTAAGTGGGGTCCCCCAGGGACCAGCACTGAGACCGGTGCTTTTTAATATATTCACAAATGATCTAGGAGTGCCGAAAGGATCTCTCCAACCTGCGGGTGGGAGGTGGGCAACGAAATGGCAGATGCAGTTCAAGGTTACCAAGTGTGTGCATGTACACTTCAATCAGTTGCTGCCAGGCCTCTGGGAATGGAGGGCAGATTTTGTCAAAAAACTTTCCCCATGTATAGCAGTTTACATCTTCGCACCCAAGTGAATGGGACCAGGTTGCTATTTGGGGGGAAATTAATGGTGTGCATTTTGGGATACTACTGGAGTGGAGTGAAACTTGCTCCCTGTCTTTGATTACTCCAGCCACAGAGAACCAGACCTGCTGCTCTCTGCATAGCCCCGTTTCTGTGGCTTGTGTTTCTTGGTCGCATTAAAAGTGCGATGCAGTTTTGGGAACTGACTTCTACAGATATACTACCAGCTCTGGATTTCTACTTGCAGTCACCAATGCAGGTTGAAATCTCCACTTCATCCAAAAGCATGGATAGAAAACAGACCTGCCTTTGGTCTAGTCACCAAGCTTGAATAGCCCTGTGAGCACAGCAGGGTAGTTAAAGACACAAAGTGAGAGGGTGGAGTAACTGATCCATGTGATCTTGAGCATACAGTACAGAAGGGGTTTGCGTGGTGGAGAGTTGTTGAGGAAATTGTAGTGTTACGGATATGACTACCGATAGGTGAACTGGACAGTGATATTCTTGTTGTGATTTGAGGGGACTTTGCAAAATTATGTATAATCCTTATACAAGATCTCACTACTCCTTTGGAAGTAATATTATGCTAAGCAATCACTCCAGCTTCTGTCACCACAATCACTGACATGGATTTTGACCAGTTATTTTATACTGGTGGCTAGAATCTCTAACTGCTATGCTTTTTCCAGCTAGCTGGTTAGGTGGATTATAGCATATTAAGGGATAAGTAACAATCAACTTAGACTGTACATAATTGGCATTTCTAGGGCAGAAAAAGGCTCCATCTAGGCTTTTGGTCATTGACTTGCACATCCTTGCCCCTCTCTGTCACATCTGCAGTTGACTTTGTGCATCTTCCCACTGGGAGTTACTTGAGTGATGAAGCAGAACATTCACAGCAAATAAATTGTTGAATTATTTCACCAGATGTTCAGATTATGGCTTCCTATATTGCCTCTCAAAACATTTTTGGAAGGGTTCTCTGCTTGTCACTTGAATAACCTGCCTCTTATTCTGCTCAATTAGTAGTGTTTGAAATGAGTTAAGCCATAACAGTTCACAACCTCAGAGAAAAGTATGGTAGAAGGAGTTTCTAGAAAGGTACTTTCATTAGGTACTGTTTCTGAGTTATCTCCTTGGTACTATGAAAGATCATCTTGAAAAAGTCTCAAAGCCATTCTGTATGACTGGATCTGTGCTTAGCAGAGTGAAGTGGAAATGAGATGGTTAGGGACCAAAGTGGTAGGCATGGCTTCAGACTATTGGTGGAGGATCATAGTTTTGAATACTCTCTAGATTAAAAACAAACAAATCTCTCTCTGAAAGTGGAAAACTAATGTAGAGGCAGAGGAATGAACAAAAACATTTCTTCCTGGTATGTCTGTTTTCTACTTTCAGGGAACATTTTACATGAGGGTGCAGTGAAAAATGGTATTTTCCCACCTGCAGTCTTAAGTAGAACAGTCCACTATATCATCTCAAGATTCTATCACCTATGCTCAACTTTGGCCCCCCAGCTCTTTATGGACTACAACTCCCATAATCATCAGTCACAGTGGCCAATAGCCAGGGATTATGGGAGTTGTAAGCCAACATCTGCTGGAGTGCCAAAGTTGAGCAGGCCTGGAGACCCAGATGCAGGCTTGCCCTCACAAAAATGCATCTGGACCCTTACAAGAGGAAAAGTAGCTAGGGGAACCATTCTAGGGGGAGAGGGTTAAGGGCTACCATTCTGCCACTTCTCTAGTGCAGATAGGTAAAGGTAAAGTGTGCTGTTGAGTAGGTGTCCAGATACATCCTTTCTAAAGCGACATTTATCTAGAAGTAGTGGCGGTTCGAATCCCAGCCGGTACTATATCGAGCAGCAGCGATATAGGAAGGTGCTGAAAAGCATCATCTCATACTACACAGGAAGAGGCAATGGTAAACCCCTCCTGTATTCTACCAAAGACAACCACAGGGCTCTGTGAACGCCAGGTGGCGAAATTGACTTGACAGCACACTTTATCTTTAGTGGCTGTTGAGGTTTCATTGCATTCCTTTGCATGATGTTCCATCCTTGCATTAATGGTAGAAAAGTCAAGTTTCCCATATTTATTCTGATGCATGAAATAAGTGGACTGAAGCTTCTTAATTAATGTTAAATTATTAGTCATCCCACAAATCTGAGTCATGATAGTTCTTTGGTAAGTATTGATGTAATGATGCTTGAATATTAAGGAAATAGAACACTTCATCAATTAATACTGAATCCTACATTTCTCATACAATTAAGGTGTATTTGTACAATGGAAGTATAGAAATGTGGGTTATTTCATCTTTGCGTTCTTCATCTGTGAGTGTGTTTGTTTATTTAGAACATTTTAAACCTGCTTCTCAATAAAATATTCCCACAATGGGGAACAAGGGTATAATACATAAAATAGTAATGACAATAATTGACAATACATGTAAGTGTTGGATTTATGAGTAAAATTAAATTCCTTGTATATAAAACATGTGCTTTTTTCTATTTATTTGAAATATGTTAATCTCAAAAATGATTGGGGAAATCAGAGTTGTATCAAACTGCTCTACTGCTCATTTCAAGATTTTATTGTCTTCCTGGAACTGAGGCGGTTTATATAAGAAAGGATATGACAAGACACCCAATGTTATTATATAATCATAATCCTTATTGAAATGATGCTAATCTTGTCTAAATAAACATTATTCATCCATTTAGTGAAAAAAATTCTTTGTATTTTATAGATGAGTGCCTATGAAGGAATCTTACATGCTTTTAAGAGTAGCCAGCCTGAGTTAACAAAGGACTACTGCATATATTATTATCCTGACTGGGTCTCTCTTCCCAAGACCTTAACAAACACGGTAAATAGTTTTACTTTGACATTTTCTAATATTTGTGAATTTTGTTTGAGAAAATTTGTGGCAAAACAATGCAGCACAGTAATTGGCCAGTTTGTGCTAATGTATTGAACACTTGTTCTGGGGGAAAACCCTTGAAGACTTGACCTACACATACAGTGGGGATGCAGTGGCTGCAATTCTGGGTTATATAGGAACATGGGAATCTGCCATATACTGAGTCAAGACCATTGGTCTATCTAGCTCAGTATTGTCTTCACAGACTGGCAGCGGCTTCTCCAAGGTTGTAGGCAGGAATCTCTCTCAGCCCTATCTTGGAGATGCTGCCAGGGAAGGAACTTGGAACCTAGATGCTCTTCCCAGAGTGGCTCCATCCCCTAAGGGGAATATCTTACAGTGTTCACACTTCTAGCCTCCCATTCATATGTAACCAGGGCAGACCCTGCTTAGCTTAGGGGACAAGTCATGCTTGCTACCACAAGACCAGCTCTCTTTCAGTCTGCAAGTGGGAGATCACAGTAGTGAAAGTTGCCCCTTGTTTTAAAAAACTAAACTAAACACCCAAATACCTCTCTGCAAGCAGAGCATTAGTACAGTAAGTGGGATGCTGGACTTGAAGTCTACTTTGGGGAACTTTTTGATATGTCGAACCATTTTAAAATTATTTCCCTCACCTGTAATCTGATTGGTTCATGGCATCTATATTATCATTTTAATATCTATATTAACATGGATGCCCTTAACTATGTCTTAATTCAGTTTCCTTCCAGTAAATAATAATGTGGTTAAAACAACTGTTTAAATCACACTCCAGATTAAATTGGAACATACTTTCATTTCCACTTTTAATATTAGAGACTTTATTTACTTAGTACAGTATATGTTTACACTGCCCCATCGAGCCACTCTGGGCAGTTTATAGTAATTAAAGATGAACATTTTCATCATCTAAAACAATTTTAAATTATTGTCTTTTTCTTTTAAGACTTCTATGGAATTGGCAGACTTAACCCCCAGATTGTTCTGTAGTGATTCTGACATTCCATCTGGAAGTATCAAGGACAAGGCAGTTGCAGTAGAGAATGGAAATTGCTCACTTCTACAAAAGGCACAAATGGCTCAAAATCTCGGTGCTAAAGCACTGCTGGTTGTCGTGAATGGTGGTCAGGTAAGTTCTATGCATGGTTATTTTTCCATGGAAAAGTTTTGTTTAAAATAAATAAATAAACTGCAAGTTTTTGTGTTTTTGTAGCCTCCTTGTGGTTTTCATTAATGAGCTTTTTAATGTCTGTCTGTGCCTCTTAGCAGTGTCCATGCATCTTCTTGTAAGGTGTGGCTTGAGCCTGAGGGGGATATTTAACCTTTACACTTCTAGGTGGTGACTTGATTTTAAAGCACATACACTGAGTTTCTTTCTTTTTAGTTTTCTCCCGAAGGTAACAATACACAGTATAATGTCAGCATTCCTGTTGGGATTATAAGAGATTTGGCTATATATGATATGAAAGAGGTGAGTCGTTTTCAAGATTCTTTGCTTTTCATTTAAAAAAGAAAGAAAAAAGATTTGATTTGTATAGAAGAATATACAGAATCATGGCCAAGTCTAGTTTGTTCTAGTACATCAGTATCAGTTTTCCTAAGTCGTGTCTACCAGATACATGGTTGCCATGCATATTTTATGTATGTATGTATTTAAGGCTCTAGGGAGTTCGCATATAACTCAGATGAGAGATTGAGAGCTTTCTGTTGTTTGACTATATGTTTCTGAATAAGTGCTCTTATTTAATAAACATCAGTTTCTTCACTGTTTCCTCCACTCTAACTGATTCATTTATTATTTCCAGAGTTTTGGAAGTAACATTAATGTGATGCTGTATGCACCTCCTTCGTCACCTTTTGACTGCAGTATGGTATTCATGTTTTTAATTGCTGTGCTCACTGTGGCAGTGGGAGGCTATTGGAGCGGAATGGCAGAGCTGTAAGTTCAGTTTAACCGTAATATATGAGACATTTCTCAAGTTTGCTTTTATGGGCGTGTTTCGATACAGGGGGAACCTGACACAATTACACATGCTTTTTCTACTTTCTCGCTTACCTTGAATTGATTGGTGGTTCTGGCCCAACTTCATTGCAGCCTAAATTCAGTTGTTCAAAGAAAAAAAATTCAACAGCAAAAAGTTCAACTCTGCTCAGAAAAAGCAGTTTTAAAATGTACTCATTCCACTAAAAGATGGACCACAAGAAATTGCTATGGGGCTTACGACCTCCAGCCATGGCCAAAAGAAACAAATAAAAAAACCCAATCAGTAGGATTGTTCCTGGGTAGTATTTCACAAAAGAGGATTCTTCTGGTCAATGACTGTAATAAAGACAATGATGATGATGAAGACGACAGAAGAAGGCAAGAGCAGGTGGAGGTGGGGTTCTTCACCAGATAGTGATGGTGTGCTTGAGGATCCTAGGAGTGGCACCCCCATGAGGGCCAGTTCACATGAATTTATTTACACACACCCCCCAAAATTTGTGTCTCCAGGTAGTTTACATAATAGAGGTATGAATAGGGCAGACATATGTCCCATTCCCCCTCCCCCTCTTTTTTTTGGGGGGGGTCTCTTGGTGGCTTGCATGGGCTCAGTCTTGCTCATTTGCTTCTGAGCACTTAGGACAAAGAGGAGAGTAGATAACTAGGCATCAGGAGTCTGTGGGAAGGTGCAGCAACCATGGTGATTTAGGCTGCCACCCCCCCCCCAGCCAGATTTTTTTGTTTTGTTTTTGGTGGTGGTGGTCAGGCTGTGTAGGGGTTTCAGCACAAGCTGTAGCTTTAGGGAAGAACCAGCTGCTTGTTGTGGGGGTGCTAGCTTTTGTTGGTAATCTGAGCACCCAAGTGAACTGGAGCCCCAAGGAAGGACCCCCTCGTGTTTTCCTCATCTACAAGGCAATGTGGGCATGGGAAACACACACAAACATAAAAAGGAACAGGACTAGAAAGCCACACACAAATTGTAGAACATGCATGTCTTGTGGCAGCAGCGGGTGAAACTAGGTGGATATTTGCAGGTTGGGGGATTCATCATTCCCTCCCTCTGATGGTTGATGAGTTGACCACATGTTGTATATGGAGGATGTTTTTAAGGATTAGTGGCGGGATGTAAAACTATTCTTTGCATGGCTTTCTAAGCATTATATTTATTTACACAGTGGAAATCTGAAGGCGATTGCAAGCTCTGAAGACTCGGAAACAAGGAAGAAGGAGGAAACGGTTGCACTTACTCCCCTAATGGTGGTTATATTTGTCATCGCCTGCTGTGCTATGCTACTTCTGCTCTACTTCTTCTATAAATGGCTAGGTGAGAATGCATTAGGGTTTCTCTAGTCCGACTTCTTGATTGAGCATGCGTTTTAAGAGCTGCTTCTCACTAAGGTGTGTCTGGGCTGAATCACTCCAGACTGAGGGTTGGGGGTTGACATGATGGAACCATTTTTCCAGGCAAAGAATACCTTCTAAATAGTACACCTGTTGGGTTCTCTCACATAGTACTTTTCTGTACTATTTTTCTTTCTCTCGCATAGTACTTTTCTGTACTATTTTCCTAGGGATTTGGGATAGGGGGTATGGAGAAACATTCAATCAATACACACCCCTCCTGCAGTCTGACGTGGTACAGGCCAGATACCACCTCAGTGAGAACTAGGGCTCTGAATTCACATGAGCAATGCTGTACAGGTTCCATACTTCTGAACCGTTTTTCTCCATGGTGGACAGATGTAGATTGTTCCAGTCACTCACTAAAAAGCTGAGGAGAAACAGTACATAAAACTTCTCTTTAAGGAGTCATACTTGTATGACTTGGGTGCAAAGCGTAAGGAAGACCAGGAAAGGCTTTTGACTCTGCTTCCATTGTTAATGCACGAAGATCCAGCATTTTAAGCATAATAATAATAATATGTATATTATATTTTTGAGTGTTCAAAGTGCTTCATGTACATTATCTTGTTACAACAGTTGTGTTAGGCAAGTTGTTATTATTTCCCCAGTAATCAAGACAGGGGGCCAAGCCTGAAAGAGTGGAGCACCAGTCCTTAGTTTGCCATTAAGTCTAGGGGTGGCCCTTCCATGATGCAAGGTGAGGTGGTCGCCTCCGGCAGCAAATTATTGAGGCACCGGTGAGGTGGCAAATGCCTTTTGCCCCCTGCTCTTAAGAAAAGGAGTGGCCTTGTTATTTAGCTTCCTGCTTCAGGCTCGCAGAGGCCTTGTGCCGCCCCTGATTTCCTCTGGGAAACATGGAAATGCAGCAGTGGTTGAAATTCTAAGCATGCTTACTAGCAAGTAAGTGCCATTGATGCAGTGGGACTTTCTTTTCACACACTTAGAATCAGGGTGAAAATATGTGCATATTTAAATATTCATCTTAGTAAAAATATCTTGCATCTTTACTGAATAACTTGTGGCTGTGTAATAGTTTCTCTCTTTTTGCCTTTCTAGTATATGTCATCATTGCAATTTTCACCTTGGCAAGTGCAGTAAGCATGTACAACTGTCTCAGTGCCTTAATTAGCAAAATACCTTTTGGAAAATGCAGGTACTGCCCTTTTTTTATAACTTTGTGGCTAACTATAACTACATATGATTTTTCTAGTATCTATAGCCCTGCATTTCTTTAAAATATATAATCAAAGTTATTTATGATTAGGAAAAAATCATTGTGCATTTTACTTGAGGATTGTCTCCATGATCTGCTATTAATTCTGTTTTTTAAACCAAGAGAAGGAATTATCTTGCTTCACTTGACCTTTCTTGATCTCTGTTTATGCTTTCTACTTCTGTAGCTTAAAAAAAATATTTTTAAAGCATTTCTTACCTTTTTGGGGCGTGTGTGTGGGTGCTACATAGAAACATGTACATAACTGATAACTGGAGGTAATTACAGCCATTAAAGTTTCTTCCTAATCTTATCCAGATCTACTAATTAAAAGCCTGCTACAAACAAAAAAAGCAAGAATGCCTCTCTGAAAAGATGGACTCGAAGTCTTTTTTAAAACCCATAGGAAACGTGGTGAAGCTCATCTGGGAGGGCATTCCAAAACTGAGGAGCCACAATGGAAAAGGCCCTTTCTCCTGGCCCCACCAACCGGATCTTGGTTAATGGTGGAGCCTCGAGCAGGCCCTGAGGTGGAGAATGGAGGGCCCAGACAGGTTCATAAGGACAGAAGTGGTCCCACTGAAACCTCGGCCCCAAGCCATGTAGGGCTTTAAAGGTCAACACCAACACATTGAATCTAGCCCAGAGGCAGACTAATAAAGAGTGAAGCTGCTGCAGGCTGGGTGTAGTACTCATGGAACATAGGGACATAGGAATCTGCCTTGTACCGAGGTAGACCTTTGGTCCATCTAACTCGATATTGTCTACTCTACACAGACTGGTAGTGGCTTCTCCAAGGTTGCAGGCAGGAGCCCTAGCTTCTTGCTCTTCCCAGAGGAGCTTCATCCCCCCAAGAGATGTTGGGCCACTCTATGAAACAGGATGCTGGATTAGATGGGCCTTGGGCCTGATCCAGCAGGGCTGTTCTTATGTTCCTAAGGGAAATATCTTCAAGTGCTCACATATGTAGTCTCCCATTCAAATGTGAATCAGGGCAGACCTTGCTTATCAAAGGGAACAATTCCTGCTTGCTACCCCAAGGCCAGCTGTCCTCCCTGAAGCAATTAGTGCCTACAGGTGTTCTCTTGGGCAGCTTTCTGAATTAGCAGAAGCTTCTAAACTAGAATGCATTGCAGTAATCCGATCTGGATGCCACCAATGCATTCACAGGTGGCCAGCCAAGATAAACTCTTATCAAGAAGTCATGGTAACTTTGTAGATCTGGGAGGTTGCTTTGGCTTAATGGATGGGAAGGGAGCTGCCTGGTATATCTGAACAACCCAAACCTCTCTTGGGACCTGGTGTTAAGCATTTGAGGACTATTTTTTGCCGTCTCTTCTCTTGAATCTTGCTTAATGCAATTAACTGAACTTCATCTTCATCACTATATGAAGCCTCCCCTTTGTCTTTTGAATATTGTGTCTAGGGATGCTGGGAGTTGTAGTTCAGCAACATCTGGAGGGCCGCAGTTTGGGGATGCCTGGTTTACAGACATGTGGCTGCATTGTGAACCAGTTAAAGTTTCCAAACAGTTTTCAAACACCACCTCCTGTAGAGCCAGTTACAATTATCAGTTTGGGAAGTTACCAGATAGTAGTCTTATAGGGACTTGCCTACTAAGTACTGCTGCACTTTTAGTTGAATCTGAAAAATCTGGCTATATACACACACGATTACAAGCATTTATTATAATATATAACATAAAAATACAATTTTTTCTGTTCCAGTTTTTACTTCTTCCTTAGGGCTCCGGTGGGTGATTTAAAACTGTCTAAAATCAACAAGGTGGTTAACAGAATATTTAGGGTTTTAATATGAAAGTTGAGTGTGATCCCAATCTGGATCAACCCTCCCACAAGTGCTGTCTTACAAGGGAGGGAAAACATCATTGGCACCAATGGGAACTTGTCAAATGGCCCCCTCAGCTGGCCTGATCCAGACTGGGAGCACAGCAACCCCACCTCTGTCATGGTGACAGTCTGTCTGAGGCCCCTGCACGTGTGCTGTTTGCAATAACAAATATTCTTTTTGCAGTGACATTGTTAGCATCACTTGTTGCTTAGCCTTCAGTCGCTTGTGAAAGTATTCAAAACAGAAATTTGTACTAAGCGATCTAAACTGTTTGTGTATAGATAAAGTTCTTGCCAAGTGCAGTCAAATATAAAATGTTCCTGTTAAAAATAATAATTAAAGTTGAGTGTCATTGATAGCTAGCCAGTACATAGTTACAGGTGCTCCTTCTGGCTTAAAATTAGCCAAGTTATAAATCGAGTTGAGAAGATTACAAAAATGGATCTTCTGCTCCTATACATGATTTCAGTGAGTGTTTTTATGTATTTCTATACAGTACCGCTCAATATATGCATCTCTAGACAGTTTATAAGCCACCTAATGGCACAGCGGGGAAGTAACTTACCTAGGGAGCAAGAAGTTGCCGATTCAAATCCCCACTTGTATGTTTCCCAGACTATGGGAGACACCTCTATCGGGCAGCAGCAATATAGGAAGATGCTGAAAGGCATAATCTCATACTGCATGGGAGGAGGCAATGGTAAACCCCTCCTGTATTCTACCAAAGACAACCACAGGGCTCTGTGGTCTCCAGGAGTCGACACTGACTCGACGGCACAACTTTAGACAGTTTATATCCAGATAACATGCTTAAACTGGTATTTAATAATTT
Source organism: Hemicordylus capensis (assembly GCF_027244095.1). NCBI lineage: Eukaryota > Metazoa > Chordata > Lepidosauria > Squamata > Cordylidae > Hemicordylus > Hemicordylus capensis. Next base: position 11,652,495 of record NC_069666.1, on the reverse strand, counting down.
CCCCTTAGACAGCTGGTCTGGATAATGCCCACACTTGTGGGGCATCTTGGTTGTTTTCAGGTAGAGCAGGGCTGTACAACTTTGGCCCTCCAGCTGTTTTTGAACTACTACCCCATCATCCCCAGCCACAGTGGCCAATAACAAACCACCTTGGGATTATTTAATGAAAGGCGGTGTATATAAGTTTAACAATAAATAAAATCAATAATTGGTGATTATGGGAGTTGTAGTCCAACATCTGCAGGAGGGCCAATGTTGTGCAGCCCTGAGGTAGAGAATGAGGAATCGCATGTGTTGTGTTCATGACAAAATCGATGCAACATGTTATTTTTCAGGCTTGAGTGCTTCAACAAAAGCTTTGAAGTGAGACTCATTTTCCTTGCCGGAATCTGCATGGCAGCATCTATTGTTTGGGTAGTGTTTCGGAATGAAGAAAGGTAGGTGAAAAATACAAAGATCCAGAATTGGAATGGTGATAAATGCTCATTTCTGTTGCTTTTAGAAACATTTAGGCCATGATCCAAAAATGGCACACGGAGAGAGCCTTCTCAGACCCCCCTTTCTATTACACATCTCTGTTCTAACCCCTGCTCCTTGAAATGCCGCTTCAAAAAGTTTGGGGTGACCCTCCATAGTAGCATTGCATGAGGTGTGAGGGGTTTCTGCCAGAAGGGAAAATCACAAGCATGGTGAAGCCCTATGTGTATGAAAGAGCCCCTGGTGGCGCAGTGGTAAAACTGTCGCCCTGTAACCAGAAGGTTACAAGTTCGATCCTGACCAGGGGCTCAAGGTTGACTCAGCCTTCCATCCTTCCGAGGTCGGTAAAATGAGTACCCAGAATGTTGGGGGCAATATGCTAAATCATTGTAAACCGCTTAGAGAGCTTCAGCTATAGAGCGGTATATAAATGTAAGTGCTATTGCTATTGCTAAGTGCTATGTGCATAAACTTCTTTGGGCCTCAGACTACATCTTTTTGAAATATGACACATTTACTTTTGTTCTAGATGGTCTTGGATTTTGCTAGATATCTTGGGAATTGCTTTTTGCGTGAACTTCATTAAAATGCTCAAAATACCCAATTTCAAGGTACAGTGAACTGACTCTTTAAATTAACTAAACTGCATTAAAGTTACGCATTTTAGAGGAGTAGCTTTTAGTCTGCTGTAGCAAAGATTGCCACATTTTTGTAACAAAGATATTTATTGTCAAGAGCAAGGGATTTCAGCCTTTTACAACAAGTATGCCCCTTCTGTTGCCCACGTGTGCGTGTGTGTACACACACACACACGCTACGTTACAGTTATGGAACAGGCTACTACACTGGCTGTCATACAGAGTAAATTACCTATGAATAGTCCCCTTGAAATTAGTGGGACAGATTGTCCTACTTCAGTGGGGACTTCTCATGAGTAAAGTAGTCTTTCTTCTGAGCCTCTAGAAAGCAACCAACAATTGTTGCACCCACAGATAAAAGTCACCGTTGTTGGTGGCAAGTAACAGTTTCCTGGCATAATTCAGATAATCCTGCTAAGGGTGGTTGGGATAAATAGAAACCAGTCAAGGGTTCCTTCTGCCCTATTGAGCATGGCTTTATTTTCAGGTTCCACTTTACTGCCAACAATAGTTTGTCATCATGTCCATATCACCAAAGAATGGTTTGTGCTTGCCCTCCAGATTAGAATCCTCTGTTTCACAGGCTTGTCTTAATTAGATCTCTGTTTTGTGTTGGTTAAAGGCATGCATTTGGATTGCTAATAGACTAGTGGAGGGATGCACCATATATGGTGGATTGTATCCTAAGAAAGTTGGGCACAAGGAACGAAGTGCCACTGAAATCATTTAAACAAGTTAGTTGTGGAAGTCCCATTAATTTCGGTGAGACTTAGGTAGGAACCCTAATGTTCCTAGATCATTAGTCTAATTTAAAACATGGGTACACTAGTTATCATTGTGAAAAGTATGTTTCTCATCCTAATAGTCAGAAACAGAAATTGAACAGTGACATGGGGGTGGGGCAGGGGGATGCTGAAATAGGATAACCAGTGGGGGGGGAGAAAAATCCCAAATATGAACAAATGCCTTTAAGTGTCTTGGTGTAATTATGCTATGTTAAAACATTAAATATTACTCCTGCATTTTGTAAAAATATCCTGATTTTCCTTTATTCTCTAGTCATGTGTGATTCTTCTGCTCCTTCTCTTTTTATACGATATATTTTTTGTCTTCATCACACCATACCTTACAAAAGTAAGTGCATGAATTTCACTCTTGTTTATATCAATATTCTTAGTCATAAAATGCACTAATGTACATATTTCATTTGATTTTTTTAAAAAAATGTATTTAGATCAATGGAAGGTTTAGATGTGCAAAATGTAGGTTCAGCTTTTCATGTGGCCATGGCATTTATTTTGAGACCTTGGGCAAATTGCTGTCCACGTAACTTTCTTCAGAGAGTGATTGTGGGGCCACTTCCAGGAGAACAAGAATAGTACAGTATTGCAATAGGAACCATCGAGAAAAGTGTAGTGGAACTTATGAATGCAATATTGGGCTCTTAAAGAGGTGGCATTTAAAGCATAGACGACTTGAAATCCCTCCATGGTTCACCCTTGAGTAGTTGCATCATCTTTGATCCCCCGCCCCGTGTTTAAGGGGAAATTAATAAGGGGGTTGACCAAAAAAAGCAAAGAAGGGAGAATGTTTCTTGATTAAATGTAGTTATCCAAATTCAGAAGGGAGAAGTGGTGAACAAATGCACATAGAGGCAGGACAGAATGGGAGGTCAGTTTAGGTCAGATTCTGTTTTTGTGTGGTTTTTTAAAGTATCGAAACCACGCTTATGTACTTTGGATTATGAAAATATTCCATTTCCATGCTTTCAGTTTTCTTGAGAGTAGTTGGGGAATGTATTAACTAAAATATATTGTTAGAGGATATAATTTATTTAAGGGTACTGTTGAATGCATAACAGTGTGGAAGAAAGCCATGTACTTACTCAGTTAATCCCATATCAAAATACTTCTCTAAAATTTCAGAGTGGGGAAAGTATAATGGTTGAAGTTGCAGCAGGTCCTCTTGAAATGAATGAAAAGGTAGGCATATATCTTTCTACAAATATTAATTTGTATTCCTACTGTGTGAAGCTTTGATCATTTTCGAAGCTGCTACTGGAGTTAGTGTATACTATTTTACACTCTAGCTAAAGTTCAGCCATTTTGAAGTCTGATAGATTGTAATTATAGTTAAGCATCTGTTTATAGATTTGCCATTCAAGTCCATGGGACTCAAAGTGTTGGACTTTGGCTGGATTGTGCCCTCAGAATGTTAGTATAACCTGCTCACAATACAGTATAGCCAATCTTTCTAATTTCTTTTGAAGTATTAAATGCTTGTTGACTTGGGTTTGATCCTAGAATGATGGAAACTTGGTGGAAGCCTCTGCTGAGCGGTCAGCTCCTCGTGAGAAAGTAAGGACTGTATTTCAGATTTGTTCCCTGGATTTTGAATAGCTTCCCTCTGGGGGAAAAGATAGTGTTTGGGAAAAATCTGATTTTCTCTGTCTTTCCAAATTTATATCTTCAGGGCCTGCATCTCCGAATTGTCCAGTTATTTTTAAACAAGCTAAAATTCAGCTCTGTCTTTCTCACTTTGCATTATGCATTTTCTTAATGCTTTTATGCATCGTGTCTATCCTACACGTGTGCTTTTCTCTTGGCTTATACATTTGGTCATATTTTACGCTCAGCATCTTCGATCCTGTTTTCTTAATTCAAGCCTCTTATGATTTGAAGTTCTGTATTAACTAGAGTTTTATTATGCTTTAATATGTGTGTTTATGACCTGTGGTTACAACAGTAAACTTACTTGTGTGGGAGTTTACTTCCCACAGTAAATTTACTGTGGGAACAATAAACTTACATGTGTAACTTGTGCATAAACTAGATGAGTAAACAGTTGTGCTAAAATTTAAATCGTTCTTAAATGTCCTGTGGATTGGATTTATGTGGGACTTTGAAATACTGTTTTGCAGTTACCTGTGGTATTCCAAGTGCCTCATCTGAAATTCTATACACTGATGTTTTGTTTCCCATCATTTTCATTACTTGGATTTGGGGATGTTATGGTGCCAGGTAAGTGACTTTTAAAAACTATGGTACATTGCATTCATGGTTGATAATGGGCAAAAGCTGGAAACCATGTAATGGAAGATGTGGCTAGTGATGTTTGTATTTGCATGGTAAACAAAATGAGGTCATGGCAATATAACGGGGGGAGCTTTCATATAATGAAAACTCGCCTTGCCCCATATGTCCCACCTTTTTTGTCTGTTATGATTTAATGTGTTATGTGTTTTTATTTTATGTTTTAATCCTCTGTTGTGAGCCGCCCAGAGAACAATTTGTTATGGGGTGGCTAAAAAATGTCGTCGTCCTTTTCTTCATTCTTTGTGTCACAGAGATTCTATAGTCCTATAGATTGCAAGCAGTGTTCCCTCTAACAGGGATTCCCAAATGTTGTTGACTGCAACTCCCATGATCCCCAGCCAAAGGCCACTGCAGCTGGGGATGCTGGGAGTTGTAGTGAACAACATCTGGGAATCCCTGTTAGAGGGAACACTGATTGCAAGTCTCTCAATTATTCTGTGCCTAATTTGGAATTCCTTAAAAGAATTCGTGCTGGATTCTTGCTCCACATCTGGGGGGTGTGTGTGTGTGTGTGATGGTACTTCTGAGGTGCAGAATCTAATCCCTGGATCCTAAACGTAGGGTGGGTTCTCTTGATTCCTGCAATGTTAGCTGAATGGGAATCAGAGATTCCAGAGACATGTGTGCTCTTGCAGAGCATGTTGTGGGAACTCAGAAATTACCAGGATTCGCTGCCATGTAGCTGACATTGTAAACCAAAATCTGATCTGATGTGCCGATGTTCATTACCCTGTAATTACCTGCGGTGGCAAATCTGAGATTCATGGTAGTTTTCAAGTTTTCATGACACGCTCTGTGGGAACGTACACATCTCGGGAACCTTGGATTCCTGTTCAGCTAACATTGCAGGGATCGTGAGAACCTACCCATAGTCAAGTCCTATTTGGTTTCACTGGGACTTACTTCCAAGTAAGTATGCCTAGGTTTTCAGACTTACAGCTGATTTTATATATGTGAATTCAGTGGGGCTTACTCTCTACTAAGTGTACACAGTAGTGCAACTCATTGAGGCTGTTCACACATATGTGCAAAACTGGGCTAAGGGAACCCAGCCCAATTTTGTGCACACATGTGAATCACTGGGATCGGGCCGATCCTGGCGACACCACCACTTAAAATGGGTTAGCCCCCTCTCAAAACAGGGCTAGGAGAGTGAGCCCTCGCCTAATCCTGTGTCTTAATTGTCTGGTAGCCATGGCTGCTTGCAGCTGCCAGACTGTGGGGAGCCCAAGATAGGGATGTGCAAACAGGTTTGGGGGGTTGCGGTTCGTGTTCGGAGGTTTGACAGTTCGACCCCCAAACCACACACACACCCTGGTTTGGTCCGGACTCGGACCAAACCTCCCCCGAAGTTCGGGGGTTCGTAGACCAAAATATATATATGTCCTTGTACTCCCCTCAGGGGAGTTCCTGGAGGTGGAGTGGGGGGGTCTGCAGAGGTTCCCCCTTCCCTTGCCAGCCTTCTAAATAACCCCCTTGCCCTGTTCTGGTGCTCTTCGGCTGCAGTTCGGCCTTCACTCAGCTGCCATATTGGGGGCTGTGCGCCTGTGTGAACCGGGGGGGGGGGCACGGTTTGAAGGGGTGCCGGGCCAGCTGGTTTTGTGCACACCCCTAGCCTGGGGAGGGAAGCGGGGATCCCCATGATGCAGTGTGCATTCGTGTGCTGCATTATGGTATTTCCAGGGGCTGGGACATCCCGGACCCCGCCCCTCCCCACTGCGTGGCAGCGTGCCCAGCACAGGAGGAGCAGAAGTCTGCAAGGAAAGTAAGTCTAATCCTCCTTCCACACAGCCCACTCTGGAGCTCTTCATTCATTCATTCATTGTTAAATTTATACCCCCACCTTTCATTAAGAAAATCCCAAGGTGGTCCTGAGAAGAAGCTTCTACTGTGACTGTCTGTTTTGCTGACTGCTTCCTGATTGAATATTTCTGACCTGTCTCCCTCCCTCTTTCTTTTTGGCTAGGTTTACTGGTTGCCTATTGTCACAGATTTGATGTCCAGACAAGCTCTTCCTCTGTGTATTTCATTTCCAGTACTATAGGTAAGTAACTGTAATGCAGTATTTCAACCAAGTATATTGTTGTAGCTGATGTGTCTGCAGGAAAACTATGCACACACAGTTGTATGTCACTTCGTATCTGCTTTTAATTAAATGTTCTACTCTTTCTCTCCAGCCTATGCTGTTGGCTTGGTGATCACATTTGTGGCTCTGGTACTAATGAAGATGGCACAACCAGCCCTTCTCTACTTGGTACCAGCCACACTCATAACCAGCACAATAGTTGCGTTGAGCCGCAAAGAGATGAAAAAGTTCTGGAATGGCAGCACCTATCAGGTAGGCAGAGAGCGTTCAACCAGGGTGTGTGTCGTTTGCCCATTCCTTTTGATATAGATGGGATAATCTGTGAATAACTGTTGAGATCACACTTCTGTTTCTGGTGGATGTGTTTTTTAAACAAATGGTTAACAAAGTGTATGGCTGTAGCAACATAGAAGAGGCAATACATTCACATAGGGGCATGAAAGTTATTTTTAATTTTTCTATATTAAAATACCTGACATTCTTCTGTATAACAGTAGTTTAGTAAAATAAAGATAACACATTGTAATATTATGTACCCTCTTTCTTTGGGAACAGTGGAGCCATCTGTGAGGAAAGTGGGTAGCACTTTCCTTCCCTTTAGTGAAATTGACAAAGGACTCATTTTAAATGGGATGGTAAACCTGTGTCTGGTCTGCACCACTTCAGTCTCTGAATGGGGCTCATGAGACTGAATGCACTCCCATACAAAAATATCCCCTCCCCCCATTTAAAAATTAGCATATTGGGGAGAACCTTATCCCTGATTTCTAGTTTTCTATGTACAGGGAATGTTTTTGTATAGGGGCACATTGAACCATGAGCCCCTGTCAGCAGGCTGATATGATACAGATCACACACCAATTTACTACCTTGGTAGAATTAGCCAAGGAATTAGCCTGTTCAGTTGGATGCTAAAGAGCTATTGATTTAGTTGTTGCAAACGCAGCTGTTCTGTAATTGCTTAAAAACCTATTTATGGAGTAAATCAAACAGCTGTGATTCATAGCCACATATATACTGGGGGGGGGGGGTTCTGACTATTTGTTGAAAATCTTTGTTGAAAAGTGGTATATAAATATCCATTGTAGTATTTTCTTTTCAGCAGTTCCCATCAGTGACTACCCAGTTTACATTTTGAACTCTCCTAATTCTTAATACATAGTGTTAATAAATAGTCTTAATAAAACAATAAATTTGTTTTAGGCCACCTTAGCTGCCATGGGTTAATCCTAGAGAATCCTGGGAAGTGCAGTCAGCAAAGGAGTTAAGAATTTACAATTGGAGATCCGTAGTTTTCTCACAAAAGTACAGTTCTTGAGTTCCATGGAGAACAGGAAGGATGAATTTCATTCTATAGTGTAGGTCAGGCTTCCCCAAACTGCAGCGCTCCAGATGATGCTGAACTACAACTCCCAGCATACCCAGCCACAATAAATTGTGGCTAGGGATGTTGGTAGTTGTAGTTCAGCAACATCTGGAGAGCCGCAGTTTGGGGAAGCCTGGTGTAGATCCTCCCTTCTCCTGCCCTTCACAAGCTTGGCATAAGAACTGCTGAAAGTGAACCCAATCAGGAAAAACTCCAGGACACATGTGTAGCTGCTAGCATGTGTAGATGTCATGCTCCTGGGTTGCAGGCTATGGCTTTGATTATTCACTTAGGATGTTTTCTTTATCTAGTAGAAGCCTACTTCTTTAGTGTGCCGTCCTAGATTCCTTTAATTTGAATAGCCTCATAAATCTTGCAAACGGACACTTGCAGCTGGCTGAAAAGTGGCAAATAGCAACTTGATTACTAAGCATGTTCTTGTTCTATGTTCAGGTGATGGATGCCATGGATTATGTTACTAATGAAGACAACATCATAACAGCCAATGAACAACATGGAGGACCATAACAGGGCACCTAAAATAATGAATTTTCTACTCAAAATAAGAGACTGGTCTAATTTTTGAACTGGACTATTTCTTATGATTTATTATAAAAAGAATTACCTTTTTTACACTTGCACATATATTTTTGTGAAAAGATTACTGTTGAAGATGCTATCAGAATGCTTAAAATTTATTTTTAAAACTGTTAGAATATATTCAATAAATCTGTGCCTTGCTTTACTTTAAAAGGTTGTTGCCTGTGAGCCAGTTACAGCTCTGTGTGAGGCTTTCTGATGGATATTTTCTTAAAGCTTCTTGGTTCAGAGTGGCAGCAACTAGATGTGTCTTGCACAGGTTATTTTGCTAGGAGTAAACTCCCAATAATCCTTTGGTTGGACTGTGGGTAACATGCAATTGTAATAAGCCATGGATTGATAGGGATTCTCAAAGAGTGGAGGAATGGGCTGTATTTCAGTATGACATTATTTTATCATCACTTCATAATTCTTTAAACCAGTTATTGTTGAAGATGGAAAGTTGTTCCAATGTCTGTATTAATTGACAAACATTGGAACAACTTCCCATCTTCAACAAGTGTGTTTTGCTCAGTTTATATGCTATCCTTTTCTCTACCCACTTGCATGAAGAAAAGGCCATTCAAAAACAAATATAGAGTAGATAAGAACAAAAAAACTGACCTCCCCCCCCGCCCTTTTTAAACACACATTAGTATGTTAAACACTTAATTCCCACACCGAGGATTCCATATATCATTCACCCTTTATTTCAGTAGGGATGCAATTAAGGGCTATCCGACAATTATTTAATTGCTGTAGCTCTTGTGCATGTTACTCCATTAACTAAAATATGTAGTGCTTGTTCTTATGAAAGTTCAGGCTAGGCTCCTCCTGCCATTTTTGCTCTTATTTTGCATTTTCTGAAGATTTGACAGTAACTTTGAATGCATCTGAAGATGTAATATCTGTGACAGCATTTTCAAAATCCTTCCTTTGGAAGCAGTGATTAAGAAAAAGCTCCAAGTTTGAGCAGCAGCACCTTTTAAAAACTAACCATTATCTGGAGTCACCTTTGAGGTTACAAGCAAGTGACAGTTACTGATTTCTTGTTTGTAAGCAGTTTTACATGTGTCCTTTTAAAACGTAATCCAATTCATACAGCAGGTGCCAGCTCTATACAGTTCTTTAATCCACATAAATAGATATTATGAGCAATACTGTATAGATTAGCTTCTTTCCTGAGCTGGCTCATGAGAATACCTCCATTCTGTGCTGAGAAGAAAAAGAAATGTGTTTGTATGTGGTGACAGTGGGGAGATATAGATCTGTACAAACTCCTCAATTGTGGGCACAATTCATCACGATCTTTTGTCCTGCATAAGCTCCTTTGAAACGAATGTGAGCGTCACAGAATGATCTTTTGTAGTAGTTTCATTTCAGTTTGGCATTCGCCAGAGAGATGTCCTCATTGATCAACTTCATCTGGAGCTCACCCACAAAAGTGCCAGTTGATATGGGAGATGCATTTGAAGTAACCAAGGCCACACGGTGACTTTTTGGGATTGGTGATCAACCATCAAGGACTGCAATCCTGAGAAACTTGAAGTAACAGCCAACCAACTGTCTTATCCCATCGCCACATAGGAGTAATCTACTTCCAGTTATTCACCACCAACCACTAGGGATGTGCACAAACCATGCACTCCTGGGAGGGCAGGGAGGCGTTGTTTTAAGGGACAGGGAAGGTGCTGCCTATCTGTGAGCCCCTGCCGTGCCACTTTTCCCCTGCTGGCACTCTCCAAAACAACAGGCGTGCTGGGTTGTAGCATTCCTGCTTGCGCCCCAATCAGTGTTGCCACACGCATGGCTGGCATGCGCATCAGATATGAGCATGGCGATGCTGATCGCGCAAGCAGGAATGCTGCCGCAGCCCAGCACACCCAGAGCGCCGGCCGGGGAGGTGGGAAGCAGCAGGGCGGGGGCTGACAGGGTAGGCAGCACCTTCTCTGTCCTTAAAGCAACCCCTCACCCTTTGAACCGGTTTAAATGCCAGCTGATCAAACTGGTTCATCGCTCAGGGAAGGGAGCACCAAACCGGTTTGTGCACATCGCTACCAACCACTTCAAGCCCAAGCAGATTCTGAATCTAATGCTAATCATACTAAACAGAACCTGAAATATCCCATTTCAGAACACTGAAACGCCAGGCGATGGGGCTGCCGCTTGAGGATGGGGTGTAGCTTAGTGCTTTGAATGGATAAGGTCCCATGGTCACTACCTGGCATCCCCAGATAGGGCTGGGGAAAACGGCCTGCCTGCAACCTTGGAGTGCCGCTGCCGGTCCGTGTAGACAGTACTGAGCTAGATGGGCCAACGGTCTGACTCAGTATATGGCAGCTTCCTATGTTCCAATTACAGTGTTGCTCCCTCCTTGTCAGGACTCCTTTCCCCCCTAAGCTGTGTGACTGTGGCAAAAGGCCACACTGCAGGGAAATTGTGATTTGTTGGAGTCCTGGTCATTTGCAGAGGAAGAATTTTCTTAAACTCCCTCAAGAAGCTAGAAATACCAGTATTTTTACAGATAGAGATGCCTTTTTGATCTTTGGTTTTCTTCAGTCTCCAGTCTGATCTCTGGAGGAATGTCTCACTTAATATTTTGAACTTCCAAACCTTATTGGATTATATTTCCCAAGGACTACAGTTGAAGGAATTATCTGATAGATGCTTATTAAAATATGCATTTCTTTCTTTCTTTCTTTTTTCTTTTTGGAGTCATAATGAATATTCCAGGGGTTTTCATAGGCCGTAAATGATAGGTGATGTTAAATTAACAGTGTTTGCTTGGGTTATTTAAAAACAAAAAGATGTTAAAAGTTGGATAATTTAGTGTTGGCTACTGAAAAATATGTTTGTTAATTTAGTTGAATAGGAGTGATACTGGAAACTTTTACTAGAAATGTTGTGATTTAAAATATAGTTGGCCTTGTACAAGCAAGAGCCTTAACAGTAATGCTCAAATCCTTATGCCATTATGGCAACGATCATTATGGATAATTGCATTATTTCCCACCACCCTTGCAACATTTACAATTTTGTCTTCTAGGAATGTTAATATTTGGTATTTAATAAAGTTTTCGACAACAATTGGAGTACTGTTTTGAGGGATTCCTTTCGTGGTTTTAGTGTAAACTTAACCGAGACTTGGTTCAGACAAATGGAAGAGAATATGGTAAAGGTATTTTTTTTGACTGCTTCAGGTCATGATGGAGAATTTTATGGTTGAGAGCTTCCTCCTGGAGGGCAGGAAGGCCTATACATACAAAAAATGGAATCTGATGTGGTGCAGCCCAGATCTTGAACACTTTCATCTGCTATGTATATGACCTGGGTCTAGTATTCCACTAAGTCATGATGTATGCATTCGGAGTAGGATTACAGCCTTGAGGGTACATACAAATGTACCATTCGGAGAGTGTCAGAGCAGTTTCACTGTCTTTTAAAAGGGCTTTATAAAATACTTTTGTTGTGAGGCAGGCGCGCTCTCTCTCTCTCTCTCTCTCTCTCTCTCTCTTTAACCTGCCCTTAAGCGCCTGCTGCCTGTGGGGTGTGGGTTCACCCCGGGCTCCCCAGACGCAGCCAGCCTGGGTTTCCCCAGCCCCTCCCCTGGCACGCGCTTTGCGCAAAGGGGCTTGGAAGGCGCCTGCAGCTGCTCCTCTCTCCACGCGCGCTGGGGCTGCCACGGAGAGACGCGTCTTGCTGCCTGCCCGCGGGACGGGGGTGTCTCTCGCCCTTTTGTGCAGGGTGTCCACAGCACCCCACCCCCCCGGCAGGAAAATGCCGCCCGCCAGAGGCGAGCGAGCAGCCCTTCCTCTCCTGGCGGCTGAGGGCAGCCTGCCGGCCGGGAGACCAAAGAGCCAGCCGGCTGAAGCGAAGTCGGTCCTCCTCCAAACACGCGGCGGGCGGTTCAGTTGCTCGGGAGCTCGCGAACGGGAGGAGGCGCCAACGGCACAGGCAGGCGGCCGCCCGGGAAAGGGAGAGGCGGCGTGGAGAGGTCGGTCGCCCGCCGCAGGAGAGAAGACCCGCCGCTACCGCCGCCGCCTCTTCATCTTCAGGAAGGAGGATGGGGGCTTCAGCCCTGGCGCTGCTGCGGGCCGCCCTCTGGGCCCTGCTCCCGCCACTGGTGAGGGGGGCTTGCCTAACCCGAACCGAGCAGAGAGACACTTTGAAAAAGTAGTGATGATTCGCTTCCCTTGAGCAGGAGGAGAGCACCTGGTCCTCTCCAGCCCCAGCACAGCATCCCTCCAGTGGCTGTTGCTGGTGTCTCTCTTCTGGTTTCATATATATCGTGAGCCCTTTGCAGAGCCGTTTTATTTATTTGTTTATATATAAACCGTTTGGGGAACTTGGGTTGAAGAGCAGTATATAAATATTTGTTGTGGTGGTTGACAAAACGTGTTGGTGTGGCTTTGCTTGGTTTCAGTTTCTCTGTCAGTTACTGCATCCTCTGGGAATGGAGCTTCAGTTTCTCTGTCAGTTACTGCATCCTCTGGGAATGGAGCACAAACTCTGGCCTCTTCTTAGCAAAGGTGTTCCCATGCACAGCACATCTTCCCACCCTAGTGAAGAGCACTGATTTCTTTTACAAGAGAAAAGAATGGGGCGCATTTGGAGACATTGCTGGAGTCCAAATCAGCTGCTTGGCAGGTAGGCTGGGCTTTCCCCGGAGACCTACTGCCTGCTTTCTAGCTCTGCAGCAGCATGGGCTGGCAGGCTGCCCAGCAGCAGAGGTTGGGTTTAAGGTAGGAGGCAGAGGGGCCGGAACGCGCTGTCCCGGACTTGTCCAAGCCCTCGGCCCTGCTGCTCCCATCACTGCCTCCTTGCTTTTTGTGCCTGCCTCATCCTCAGAGACATCCAGAAGGGGTGTGTGTGTGTGTGTGATTATTGGGATTGTGTGTGGGATTCCTCCCCACTTTGTATATTTCCATGATGGGCTTTGGTATTGGGCACACATAGGAACATAGGAAGCTGCCATATACTGAGTCAGACCACTGGTCTATCTAGCTCAGTATTGCCTTCACAGACTGACAGTGGCTTCTCCAAGGTTGCAGGCAGGAATCTCTCTCGGCCTTATCATCGGGTTTGAGCGATAGAACCTCTTTTCGAGGTCCCAGAAAGAAACCTTCAAGGAAACGGGACACAACGGGTGCCCTCATACTAGGGAATTGGAATGTTCCCCTCCTCGTAATCAGGTTAGTATACCTGTATGTCATTTATGCAATGCTCCTGCATAGGAATAGGGAGGGAAGACGCAACCAAGAGGTTCATAAAGATGAGACAGTAAATCTCTTCTGGAAAAGTTTGTATGGTTATGTGCAAAAAGACAAGAGTATCTCTTCTAAACAGCAATGGGACAAATTGTGGAAATGGACGTCAGATGTAACACCCCCCCCCCCGCCCAGTTACCTGCTATGCCTTGAAATCCCCCACCCCTGAGTTACAGTACTACCTACATATACTTCATAACCTTGTGGGTTTCCAAATCATTGTGTGTAAATCTTTGTAGATATATCATGTACAAACAACTACTTTGTATATAATTGTGCTTGGGCAACGTACTGTATGCTTTGGTAGTTTGTTGGTTCAATAAAACAATCTTGTCCTATCTTGGAAAAGATGCCAGAGAGGGAACTTGAAACCTTCTGCTTTTCCCAGAGCGGCTCCATCCCCTGAGGGGAATCTCTTGCAGTGCTCACACTTCTAGTCTCCCTTTCATATGCAACCAGGGCAGACCCTGCTTAGCTAAGGGGACAAGTCATGCTTGCTACCACAAGACCAGCTCTCATGCTGGGCAGAGTGGGAGGGCTCTGCATATTTAATTTGAAATGGACTGGTCAATGTATTGATTTTCAATGAATTGCTTCCTTTTTTCTTTTCTTTTTTAAATTTCGGGAAAGTCCTGTAAGTCTTTGTTTAACAAAAGTCTTGTTTCATGGCAGAAAATTACAAAAACGTCTAGAACTGAAGCCCCCACTCCCACTCCTGACCATCTGTCCACCCCCATGTGGAGGAATTTGCCCTTTGCCTTCATGAAAAAGGGTAAAGCCTTCTCCTTTTTGTCCCACCCTTTAGATCTTCTGGAATAGCTTGGCACAGGGCTTTGATGTTGCGTACAGATGTAGGGCAGGTGGGGGGGACTCTGTATATGCAATTTGAAGTGGATTGGTTAATTTGATGATTTTTAACAAATTTTTGACACACAACTGCTGTGTCCCAGTTGGTTTGTGAATAATCTAGAAAGAGTGTGAATCTATTGGAGGTTGTGTTGTCTTTTTGTTTTGCAAATGCGCTCTGTCCCAGACCTGTGGGTTTGTGTCAGTGATCACCAAGGTATGTAGATTCTTTGGGGTTTGTGTAGTTTTTTTCTGTCTTTCTAACTGTGTGTGGAATTAGATTTGTTCTGGGTGGCAGTATCAAGGCAGTGTGTGCACACATGCATTCAGGGTGGGACCATCCTGATTCAACCTGGGCGGGATCTAAAATTAACTGAGTGGACATTAAAAAAAAATATGTGAGCATGTGCACACCTTAGAGGGAACACTGGTGAGAGGGGCTGGCTGAGGCAGAGCAATCTAAGGGCTGGTACTTCAGCCTGTGCCTGCCTTCCTGGTACATTTCAGATCTTGAACACCATTTCAGGATTTTACTCTCTTCCTGTAATTGAGGCTGTTCACAGAAGAAAGGATTCCTAACTGAAATGATGCTAGTCTTTTTAAGATCAATACTATTCATCCATAACCTAAATAATATTTAGTGAAAACAGTGATTTTTATATTATAGGTGAATGCTCGATATGGAATTTTGCATGCTTTTAAGAGCAGCCAGCCTCAGTTAAGAAACGACTACTGCATGTATTATGATCCCGACTTGATCTCTCTTCCTGAGACCTTAACTGACACTGTAAGTAATTCTAATTCTACAGTCTTCTTTCATGCATCTCTTTTTAATGCATGAATTTGGTTTGGGGAAATATTGTGGAAAAACAATGCAGCACACGAATGTCATGATTTAACATCAGTGTATGGTGTGTGTTTTCTGCAATAAAAGCCCTTTAAGGCTTGATGTACATGTACAGTTGATTGAAGTGGGGATGCGGTGTTTAGAATGGTTTGATTCTGCGGGGGGGGGGGGTTCACAGTGGTGGATGTTCCCCTTATTAAAACGAACAGAAAAAAACCTCCACCCCAGGATTACCTCTCTGTGTACAGAGAACACACACAGTAGTGGGAGTGCTGGTAGAAGTCTGCTTTCAGGGAGTTATAGGAGTTTACCTGTAAACAAATTGATTTATAATAACTCTTTCAGTCACATCACAGAACACCTTTGTATTTGCACTCTTAATATTAAAAGCTTATGTAAGGATAAGTGAGACAAAGCCATCACGATTGGGGAAAGGTGGCAGGGCTAATAAGAACAGGGAAAAAGCAGTTAAGTTTGCTGAAAATTTAAATATTTCAGACTTAAAATGAAGAACACCTATTTCTTAACTAGTGTCTTGATTGTTAGAAGGAAAATAACACAGCTTTCTTGCCTTTTTAAAAAAGACTTCTATGAAACTGGCAATCTTGACTCCCAAATGGTTCTGCAGTGATTCTGACAAGCCACATGAAAGTATCCAGGACAAGGCAGTTGCAGTGGAGAGTGGAAATTGCTCACTTTTGCAAAAGGGTCAAATGGCTCAAAATCTTGGTGCTAAAGCAGTGCTGGTTGTCTTGAAAGATAGGAAAGTAAGTTCTAATATGCATGATTGTTTTGATTGTTTTTACATGGAAAAGTACCCCCCCACACACAAATTATAGTTGTGATTTTCATTAATGGTTTTTAAAGGGTCAAGAATGTCCAAGTGGAAGCAGTAGATCAGATCTAGCCTCTGAGGCAATTTGATCAGGCTTCTGGTATCACATCTTAGTCAAGGTATGATAAAATGTAAGCTAAAAGAAGCAGAAACACTGCTTACACCATTACAAACAATGATTACAAACACTGCCATTGTAAGCTAAAAGAAGCAGAAACACTGAATTCCCTTTTTCTAGTTTCCTCCTAAAGGTAACATGACCCAATATAAAGTCAGCATTCCTGTTGTGATGATCAGAGAATTGGCTTTACACGATATGAAAGAGGTAAGTCATGTTCAAGCTTGTTTGCTTTCTATGAAAAAAATAGATTGATTCATATAGTATAATAGAATTTCCAGAATCATGGCCAAGTCATGAAATATAAAAGAATTCTCCTGTTTGTTCTGGTGTATCAATGTCAGTTTTCTTAAGTCCAATGTTGACCAGATACTGGACTGCCATACATGTAATTCAAATGAGAAGATGTGAGCTTTCTGTTGTTTGACAACATGTTTCTGAATAAGTTATCTTAGAAATGGACACCCATCACTCCACTGGCGTCTGTTGTTGTTGTTGTTTCCTTGTAACTTTCCTGTAATTTATTATTTCCAGAGTTTTGGAAGTAACATTAATGTGACGCTGTATGCCCCGCCTTTGTCAAACTTTGACTTCAATATGGTGTTCATATTTCTGATTGCCGTGCTCATTGTGGCACTGGGAAGCTATTGGAGTGGAATGAAGGAGCTGTAAGTTGGCTTTAACATGAATATATGTGATATTTCTACAGCCTGGTGTTTCAGGCATGTTTAGATATGGGGAAACGTACAGCCATTACACATGGCTCTTTCTTCTTTTTCTATCTCATTTACATAGGAAGCTGCCATATACTGAGTCAGACCATTGGTCTATCTAGCTCAGTATTGTCTACACAGACTGGCAGCGGTTTTTCTCAGGTTGCAGACAGGAATCTCTCTCAGCCCTATCTTGGAGAAGCCAGGGAGTTCTTCAAAGAAAATAAATTCAACAACTAAAAGTTCAGCTCTGTTTAGAAAAACCAAAGAACAAAATATAAATAAACAGATACTCATTCCATATTAAAGCTTAAGATGGAGACCAAGAAGGTGGCGTTGCTATTGTATACTGTCACGATGATCCCTAAGCCTGATTGCTCATCATCGGAGATGGACTCTGTGTCTGACGCAGATCCCGAGCCTGAGAAGATGGGCTTGCCATTGTATAGCACAACAGGTCTGATCTGGGCACTGAGTAGAATTACTCCTTGCTGACGCATGGATGAACTTTGGCCCTCCAGTGATTTTTGGACTCCAGCTCCCATAATCTCCAGTCACAGTGATCCGTAGCCAGGGACAGGGGTGTAGCTATAATTGAGCGGATGGGTTCAAAGAACCCGGGCCCTGTAGCTCCTGAGGGCCCCCCGGATCCACCCCTCCCTATTTTCTTCATTATTTCCCCCACTCCGCTGGAGAGAGGGGTGAACACAAGCCCCCTCTCCCCTAGCTCCGTCCCTGGCCAGGGATTATGAGAGTTGCAGGCCAACATCTGCAGGCAGGCCAAAGTTGAGCAGCCTCTGGTACAGGGGTTTCAGCAGAAGCTGTAGTTTTAGGGAAGCATCGGCAGATTGGCAGGGTGGGTAAGTGGGTGGGGCAGCTGGCTTTTGTCAGTTTTGTCACACAAGTGAGCTGGAGCCCTGAGAGAAGGGCCCCAATATGTTGCTTCATCCACATGCCGATGTAGGTATGGGATAGGCACACATACATAAAAAGGAATAGGATTAGAAGGCCACACACACAACTCATAGAACATCTCTGCCTTGTGGTAGCAATGGGCAGGTTGGGCGGATCCATCATCAGATGGATGCATTTGGCTGTGTGTTAAACACAGAGGATTCCAGACACCATGACTGGATCAGGGCCATGGCCCCTCTGCTCACACCTAGCCCTCTCCATCAAGTTAGTGTGTCTGATTTACTACATTGGTTGAAAAAAAATCACAAAACACATAGCAGGTAGGTAGGGGAAAGAAATATCCTCATTTGGTATACCTTGAAGTGGGATATGAATCATTAATAAAATGCCAGTGCATGAAGCTGTGTTTCATCCAAGACAAAACTTGATGGGTCAGTTGTTAGTTGCAATAATGCATGTATGTACTTAATTCATCCTTAAAAGCTACACCCTGCTTTATTTTATTTGAAAACTTGGTCAAATCAGCTAACAAAAAAGCATTAAAAACAGCAAAAACAGAAGCAATCAAAGAAGAAAACGTCCTCACACAACCTTGTAGCAAAATATCAAAGCAAACAGGGTATGGACGCACATAGATTAATTCAAAGGTTTTCCAGAGAAGCCAGGTTTTGGTCTGATAATTAAAGCAGTAAAAAGTGGGGACTTGGTGAGCCTCTTAAGGAAGGGCCGTCCACAACATAGACATCACTGATGAAAAAAGATTCCTCTTGTAGACTGCCACCAAATCTCCTATTGCAGAGGCACTTGGAACTGGGCATCTACTATTCAACAGAGTGTGCAAGAAGGAGTATAAGGGAGAAGATGGTCCTCAAGGTATTCCAGGTCATTCATTTAGGGTTTTAGAGATTACAACCATCACCTTGAATTGAGCTTGAAAGCAGTTAGGTAACCAGTGTGGATTGAATAATAATCGATCAATATGCTCTGAGCAGTTGCTCCTGGTCAAAAGCTGGTGGCCACATTTGTGCAGCGGTTCAAGTTTCTGAACATTTTTCAAGGGCAGCATCACACAGAGCATGTTACAGTAGCCAAGTATGTGTGCTCATATTCAATTTGTCTGCTAAGAAACCTAGGTCCCTTTCATATGTACTGTTGTGCTCCTGAGTAAATATCAGCTTTAGAGAGATGTTGTTTGTCTCCATTCTGTTTGTCCCTTATTAATTATCACAGTGTTTCTTCAAGGAGATCAGGGCACCATCCTACCTTTTTACCCTCACAACCATTCTGTGAGGTGATTGATTGATTGATTGAGTGCCGTCAAGTCAGTGTTGACTCTTAGCGACCACATGGATAGATTCTGTCCAGGATGATCTGTCTTCAACTTGGCCTTTTAGGTCTCTCAGTGGTGCATTCATTGCTGTCGTAATCAAGTCCATCCACCTTGCTGCTGGTCGTCCTTTTCTTCTCTTTCCTTCAACTTTTCTCAGCATTATGGACTTCTCAAGGAGCTGGGTTTTCGCATAATGTGTCTGAAGTATGATATTTTGAGCCTGGTCATTTGTGCCACCTCGAGTGAGAATTCTGGATTGATTTGTTCTATGATCAATTTGTTTTCCTGGCTGTCCATGGTCTCCTCAGACGTCTTCTCCAGCACCAAAGTTCAAAAGTGTCAATACTTTTTCTATCTTGCTTCTTCAAAGTCCAGCTTTTGCATCCATAGAGTGTCATGGGGAAAACCATTGTCCGAATGATACTAATCTTGGTAGGTGTAGACACGTCACACCTTTCCAAGGCCTTCATTGCAACCCTACCAAGTGCTAGTCTGCGGCATATTTCTTGACTGCTGGATCCTTTACTGTTGATGGTCGATCCTAAAAGGCAGTAGCTATCCACCACTCCATTGTCTTCATTATCAATTCTGAGGCTGGTTGCTGTGCCCGTTGTCATTAGTTTAGTCTTTACATTTAGTCTCAGTCCCATTTTTCCCACTGTGCTACATGATTGTGAGGTAGGTTAAGCTAAAATTTCCAGTGAGGTTCATGGCCAAGCATGATTTGAATGAAGGTCTCCCTGCTTTTAGTCCCACACTTAGGTTTTACCACTAGGCTTTGAGGACCCTAATGTTTTTATGGATACTAAATGAAACTATTAATGTTTGCAATCAAAGGGATTTTCTGTTCATATTTGCAATCAACTACCATACTGTAGTGTAAGAAATACATTATACAAGAGCCCTGATGTCAGATGGCCCCATGTGACGAATTTTACCAATTTCGTGAGCCACTCCAAGCAGTAAGCATCCTGCAGGTGCAGGGTATAAATATTTTAAATAAATAGAATTAATCAATAAGCAAGATAGGAAGCTTGTTTTGATTTTTAAAAATGGTACATGCCTAAGAGGAAAAATAAATTCCATTTATTAATCTTGATTTTTTAAGCATTCTCTTATTTAAAAGCAAGCCTACACAGAAATTACAAAACTTATCTGAAAAAAATCTTTAAATGTACAAAATAAACAAGATATAGCAGTTGCATGAGCATAATTTCAACATAATGAAGAAATAAATTCAGATTTTGAATACAAGTATTAGAGGGCTGTCTTCTTTTATAATTCTGATGTAATTAGTTAATTCAGCCATAACTGCTTAGTTATTTTCCCACTTCTACAACAATATATTAACTTTAATGTAGCTCTGCTGGATTTAGTTCAAAATACCACTTAAATTTTGATAAACTGAAAATGAACTATACACAGTAAAAATGACTACAGTGGAAACAAGAATTATTCATTTGTGTTGAAAATTATTATGACAAATGTGGTGTGGTGAAGCTTTGTTGTTGCTTTCTAATCATTGTTATATGTACACAGTGAGAAACTGGCGGTTGCTCCAAGCTCTGAAAACTCAGAAGAAACACCAGAAACACAGACAGAGGAAGTTATATTTAATCCCCTGATTATTGCTGGATTTTTCACCATCTGTTCTGTTTCACTAGTTCTAATGTACTTCTTCTTTAAATATCTAGGTAAGGATGCATTCAGGTTTATCTAGTTTGACTTCTTGATTGAGCATTCTTTCTAAATGCAAGTTCTCATGGAGGTGGTGAACCTGTGTCTGGGTTGAACCACTTCAGGCTGTGATTGGGGGCTGACATTACTGAATCTTCTTGCTTTTTCCAGGTAGAAAAAATGCCCTCCACATAGTGAACACGTTGAACAGTGGGACCCTAGACTAGCCTTCCTTTTTCTCTGCCATGGTAGTGTTCTGCACTAGTTTCATTTTTTAAATGGAGAAACATTCATTCCTCTCTCTCTCTCTCTCTCTCTCACACACACACACACACACACACACCTTCCTCCAGTCCAGTGGTACAGGTCAGAAATAGGCTTACCGTTAGAGCCCTTACTATTAGAGCAATTCTGAATGGGTTTGATCCTTTGTTTTATAAACAGTGCAGCCTGTTTTTTACAGAGTCGCACTTGTATTTCCTTCTCTCAGGACTGATGCACACAGAGTTTTGAAACTCAGTTGCAAAGAGTAAGGAGAACTAGGAAATGCTTTTGAGTGTTCAAAGCACTCCACATATATTATCTTGTATAAGACATCAGAGTCCTGCAAAGCGTACAGTGCCGACGGGGCTGATCCTGGGATCCTGATTCTTTCAGTTCAGTTTGCGGCCTGTAGTTGCTGCTACACTCATATCTACACAGCATATAGCTTATGCAAAAAAAACCCAAAAACAGATGCTGAATTCGATTGCATAAAATGACTTACATTTTTAAAAATTGTGAATGATAGAAAATGTTATCTGCCTGATCACAACTTTAAATCTGGAAACAAATACTCTTCTTTTCTCTTTTTATCTTGTTTTGATTATTCTATGCATAGATTCAATTATTTGCAATTTGCATTTTTGGTCACTTTAAACATGAAGTTATGTTGGGTGCTGCTAATCACTGTTTTAATAGAACAATGGAGACAGAAGGTGGGAGAGTGTGTGTGCGCGTGCACGCACACATACACACACACACACAAGCATGGAAGTTCAAATCTCCATTCAGCCATGATACTTGCTGGGTGACTCTGGGCCAGTTATTTCTCTCTCAGCCTAACCTACTTCACAGGGTTGTTGTGAGGAGAAACCTAATTATGGAGTACACCGCTCTGGGCTCCTTGGAGGAAGAGCGGGATATAAAATGAAAATAATAATAATAATAATAATAATAATACAATAATAATAAAAAATTAATGCCTTGTATCTTCACTCAATAACTTGTAACTGTAGTTGTAGCTTTATACCAATTCCCCCCCCATTTTTCTTTTTTGTCTAGTATATGTCTTTATTGCAGTTTTCGCCTTGCTAAGTTCTATAGACCTGTACAAGTGTCTCAGAGAATTAGTTATCAGAATACCTTATGGACAATGCAGGTACGTACTGCCCATTATCTTATATGTGTGGGTTAAAAAAAAAAAAAAGCTTTGTGGCTAACTATAAATATATATGATTTATTTCTCATTCAATCAATCAACCTTTATTACGGTCAGAGACCAGCATAAAATTATACACGTTAGAATTTATCTGCTAAAATTATGAGAAAGTAAAGGTGATTGCTAATATGTTGCATACAGAAGGGCTTAAATTAGACTAAATATGATTTAAAAACAGGTTAAGATACACATTAGTAATAAAAAGGCTAAATTAGAAGTCTAAACAGAGTCACCAGAAATCAGATTATGACTAAGGGGGCTCATAGTCAGTCATCCTTCGGTGGATGATGATTTATTTCTAGCATCTGTACCCCTGCATTTCTAGAAAATATATAGATAAAGCTGTTATGGTTATATATCAAGTCATTATATATTTTATTTGGGGAAATTATATTTCTTACTATTTGTCTACCTTCAAAAAGGCCCTAAAGGAACGGAAGTTCAGAACAATTGAATTGTTTAAATTGTCAGTCTAAATGTAAGTTAAAATTAAAACAAAGGAACAATATCATCACATAAAAGAAAACTAAAAATCCCACATAGCTGGAAAAAAGCAGCTGATTCAAAGTCCCTGCAAATAAAAAGGTCTTGACCAACCTCTGAAATACCAAGAGAGAGCCAGCTCTATAAGCCTTCAGTGGTAGTGATTTCCATAGGGAGCATGCCACCCCCAGCAAAATTATAACCCTGCTCTTTCTCCTGATCCTTCAGCCCTATTTTGATATATCAAAATATCTGAAGCATTGCTGAGATACAGAAACATTCTCATAGGAGTAGATGTTCACTTAAATACAGGTATGCAGCTTGGGGGTACTCCTGGATCCAGACCTTACCCTGGTATCTCAGGTGGAGGCCGTGGCCAGGAGTGCATTTTATCAGCTTAGGCTGATTTGACAGCTGCGTCCATTCCTTGAGGAGGATGACCTCAGAACTGTGGTGCACCAGCTGGTAATCTCCAGGCTTGACTACTGCAATGTGCTCTATGTGGGGCTGCCTTTGTACATAGTTCAGAAACGTCAGTTAGTTCAAAATGCGGCAGCCAGGCTGGTCTCTGGGGCAACTCAGAGAGACCATATTATGCCTGTTCTAAAACAGCTGCACTGGCTGCCGATATGTTTTATGTTTCCATCAAAAATGCTGGTTATTACCTTTAAAGCCCGGAACGGCTTAGGTCCAGGTTACCTTAGAGAGCGCCTTCTTCGGTCTGATCCCCACCGCGCGCTAAGAACATCTGAGGAGGTCCGGCTCCAGTCGCTACCGGCTTGTCTGGTCGCGACTCAGAGACGGGCCTTCTCTGTAGCCGCTCCTAGATTGTGGAATGCGCGAATTTGAATTCTTTATTGGCATTTAGGAGAGCCCTAAAGACCTACCTGTTCGGCCTGGCCTGCCAGGGTTTTTAAATTGCTTTAAAGGTTTCTTAATGTTTCGGGTTTTAGCTGTTTTATTGTATTTTTAAAAATTTGTTTACATGTTTGTGGTATTTGTGAGCCGCCCTGAGCTATTTTCTAAGGACGGTGTAGAAATCGAACAAACAAGCAAATACTCTTTAGGGGCTCGGACCACTGAGAGCTTTTAAAGACTAAAGCTAGCACCTTGACTTGCACTTGAAAACCTGTTGGGAACTTATGAACTCTCAAACAGGCAGCCTTTTAGATCTTTAAGTGATCAGCAGCTCTTCATAAGTCTGGGTACTGTGCCTGCGTTCGACCTCATGGGGTAGAATTTTATAGTTCCTCGTGCACTCTAACTTTGTCGGGTGCCAGTACAACCATCACAGCCCAAGAGTCCTTCTATTGTCCCTGGCTCAGACACCAATAAAATCCACGTCAACTCCCGTGCAGCAACAACCGAGAGATAGAGGGGATTGTGGTGTAATCCATCACACCACAGAGGATTAAGTCTCCTTGGATCTGAACACTGCTATCACTTTACTTGCTATGCTCGCTTAGTCAAATAGTACCCCTTCAGGATCGACTTTCCAAGGATTTCTGAGTAGTGGTCTGGACATTGACCAGGATGTAGAGGAGATTCCAGTGTTGGTGCCGAGAACACTGTCAATTTTGCCTTTGCATATTACGACGGCTGCCCCTACAGTGCCTTTACGTCTGATGCTGCCTTTGCGCGTTCCAGATCCTGTGGTATAACTTCTGCATGCAGATAATTAAAGAGTTGCTGCTTATAACACATGCTGTAGCACAGAATTCTGCAACCTTGAATGTGGTTTGGGGGTAAAGTTGAATATCATTGGTACTGTGTTTCCCCGAAAATAAGACAGTGTCTTATATTAATTTTAGCCCCCAAAAATGTACTAGGGCATATTAGCGGTACATCAGAAATTACTGCTAGGTCTTACTTTCGGGGTAGGTCTTACTTTCGGGGAAACAGGGTAGCTCGTCAATTTATAGAGTTGCTTCCTCTGACTTAAAATTAGCCAAATCTTAATTTGCAAAAATGGATTTCCTGATCCTACACATGATTTCAGTGGAATTTGTTTCCAAGTAACGTGCCTAGACTGAACTTTAAAATTCCACCAGGGAAAGCTGTTCTGGATAATACCCACATTTGCAGAGCGACTTGGTTGCTTTCAGCTAGAGACCTAGCAATAACATGTGTCGTCTTGATGACAACATCTTTTGACATCTTATTTTCAGGCTTGCATGCTACAAAATAAACTTTGAAGTGAGACTTTTTTTTCTTGCTGGAATCTGCCTGGCAACATCTACTGTTTGGGTAGTGTTTCGAAATGAAGAGAGGTAAGGACAAATACTTAGAAAAGAGACGGAATGAAGATACATGCTTGCTTGCTTTGCTTTCTAAATCTTTTTTGTCTTTGGAAATATTAATATTATTAATAATAATAATAATAATAATAATAATAATAATAATAATAATAATAATAAATAATTTGATGACATACCGCCCTTCCAAAAATTGCTCTGGGCGATTTACACAGAGAAATAATAAATAAAAACGAAAAGATGAATCCTTGTCCCCAAAGGGATCACAATCCAAAATAAACATAAGATAGACACCAGCAACAGTCACTGGAAGTACTGTGCTGGGAGTGGACAGGGCCAGTTATTCTTCCTCTGCTAAATAAAGAGAATCACCACATTAAAAGGTGCCTCTTCACCAAGTTAGCAGGGGTTAATGAAATAGCTTAGCTTACTGAGGCTAAGATCAGGTGGCAAATTATTGGGGCACCATTAGGGCAATGAAGTGGCTCCCCTGCCACCCACTATCGGAGCAGCACCTTGACAAGCTTTGCAAGGGATGCTTCTCTTCACACTGCTTGCAAGAGGCATGTGGAGCGGAGAGCCTGCTAGCACCCTTCCCTTCTTCCCTGTTCTCTGTGCCGCTTTCAAAGCTTGCAAGGGTTGGTTTTGAAAGGGGGCTGGCCCCCACCAGGGGTGTGGCTCAAGGCAGCATTTGTAGCTCACCTCAGGAGCCACGATACTTGGGTTGGGCTACCCCTGGCCAAGATCCAAAGATGGCACATGTGAGGGGGCCTTTTCAGCGCACCACTTTCTATTTCACAACTCTGTTGCCCCTGCTCCCTGAAATACCCCTTCTAGAATGTTGGGGGACCCTCTACAGCCACTTTCCACGAAGTGTAAGGCGTTTCTGCTGGATGGGGAAATCACAAGCATGGTATGTGCATGCACTTCTTTGGATTTGAGTCTTAGGCTAGCAAATGTGCAAGACTTTTTTAGTTTAATAAATTTCCTTTTATTTTAGCTGGTCTTGGATTTTACTAGATATTTTGGGAGCTGCTTTTTGTCTGGACGTGATTACGTTATTGAAAGTACCCAGCTTCAAGGTATGGTCAGTTTTTTTTTTTTTTTTAATCTAGCTAAAATACATTCAAGTTACACATTTTAGAGAGGTAGCTTTGTTAGTCATAATCTCTACTAGGCCTTCAACAACAACCTCCCTGTCAAATAGTATAAGTCGTGTTGGACAAGAGTCAAGAGGACAGGTGGTCGGCCGCCCCATTCCAAGCAGCTTATCCACATCCTTAGGAGTCACAAACTGAAACTGATCCAGCCTAACCGCATAAGAGGAGTTGCTGGATGCCTCCGCATTCTGCAGTAATTATGGGGTCTGAGTCTACGTTGGCCTGA
Source organism: Hemicordylus capensis (assembly GCF_027244095.1). Taxonomy (NCBI): domain Eukaryota; kingdom Metazoa; phylum Chordata; class Lepidosauria; order Squamata; family Cordylidae; genus Hemicordylus; species Hemicordylus capensis. The sequence continues at coordinate 11,626,102 of NC_069666.1, read as the reverse complement.
ATACGAGAGATTTTATCCGCAAAGAACTCATTTAAAACATCACAGCGGGTAATTGGTGATTCCAAATTCTAATTCAGGGAGGAGGGCAGGGGCATAGCAAGGTTGGAGTGCACCAAGAAACAAGATTTTAAAATGCCCCCCCCTCACTGAAGCTCAGCTCATGAAGTAAAGAAATCTTAAATAAGGCTGAATATTGGTAACAAAAAGCATAATAAAATTCCTAAATTATTTTTTAAAAGATTTTGTAAATTGTGGTCGATGCAAGTCAGTTAATGGTACTAGAGAAAGACATGCTGTTCTGGTAGTTCCAGGTCTTAACACTCACATCAGTTTCGGAGGATGAATACAACTGAAAGAAGCCCGGGTGGGTGCGCGGCTGGGGGAGTCAGTCATGTGACTTGCCTCTGGGGGGCCCCCTAAGGCAGTGGGCCCCCAGACAACTGTCTCCCTTTGCCCTATTATAATTACGCCCCTGGAGGAGGGGCATGTACCTAGTCCTCTTGCAATGGTTTTTGGTATATCGTTTTATCGTTATATTGTGTCATTGTTTTATCATGTATTTTGTAAAAATATTATGGTTCTTGTCTGTTCTCTAGTTATGTGTGCTGTTCCTACTCCTTCTCTTTGTGTACGATATATTTTTTGTCTTCATCACACCATTCCTTACAAAAGTAAGTGCATGGACTTAGAGAACAACTCCTGTGTATAACAATATTTGCTGTTGTCGTCATTTGCTAAGTCTCAGTGAGGGTAACTTAAGGAACCCAATCAATATGGTCTCTCTTGTTACTCACTGTGAATATAACATAATTGCATTGGCTTGTAATGATCAACATGGACAAACAAAAAATCAAACATCCCACAGGAAAGTAGTCCACAACCAAGCAGCTTTTCACATGGGGCTTTTGAAGCCCTTTAACTTGCATCTCCTCCGGAATGGAGGATGTGAGTTCACATATTGGCCAGATTTACCCTGAAGTCCCTGCAAGTTATCGGGGAGGGACACACATTTCGGGTTTTTCACCGCGCATTAGAGGGTAACCTGATTTATATCCAGGGTAAAAAAAAAACCCACTATTTGTTTTGGGTTTGGGGGACAACTTCAGGTTTGCAGTAAAGCCTCCACGTAAACTTGTGGTAAAACACTGTGTGTGAGTGTTTCTGCATTTATGTTGCCTGCATGTGTGTTTATATGCAATAGTGTATTTGCTTTAATTGGTGTTTTTGTCGAGTGCACGTGTTTGTGTGTTTGCGCCTCTTTATGCTTTATGCATGCATTTGTGGTGTGGGGTGCATTCGACTGTTGCATGTTTGTGTACGATGCATGTGTTTGTGTTTTGTGCATGTTGTGCATTTATGTTTGTGTGTGTGTGTGTTTGTCTTGCGAACGTGTTTGTGTGGTGTGCGTGTGTTTGCGTTGTAGGCTTGTATCTTTGCATTGTGTCCTGTGTGCCAGTCAGGGTTGTGTGCTGAATATGTGTTTGCTTTTTCGTTTGCATGTGTTGGTGTGAGTATGTATGCATTTTCCAAATCATTCCATACACCCAGCCACATCCAAACCATGGTTTCCCCAGCCCCCTCAGAGCTACTAACAACCCTCCTGGCTCTCCACACCTGTTTATTCCATGTTTTCCCTCCCGCTTCCTGAGAACTCACCTTTCGTCACTAAGGAATAGCCATTGGAAGCAGGGGCATATCTAGAGTAGGGCAGGTAGGGCATGTGCCCCGGGCGCCACTTGAAGGGGGGCATCATTTTTTAAAATTATTTTTTTTAAAAAATGGCCACCAAAAACAAAATGGTCACTGTGCATGCTCAAATGGCCTCTGTGAGGCCCTAGGCCATGCCAGGCCTCACAGAGGCCATTTGAGCACGCACGGCAGCCATTAAAAAAATTTTTTTTAATGGCCACTGCACATGCTCAAATGGTCCCTGGCTACGTCCAATGCTAAATAGTTTTTGAAATATTAAAAGATTAACGAGCTTGACTTGTATTTTTCAGCTGATATTATGGTAAACTTATCTGAAAGATGGGTGTCAGATGTTTGGCCAGGGGGCGCAAATTCAGTGCTTGCCCTAGGCGCTATTTTCCCTATATACGCCTCTGATTGGAAGTTGCAATAGAACCCACTAGCTTGCTCTCCCTTTTGATGTCGGAATACTGTCATCTGTGGGTCAACATTGTAGCTTCTTTGTCAAACCAGCCACACACGATAACGTTACTAGCCTTTACTACCCATAAGTTCTAACGGGATAGGAAAACCTTAACTTTTGAACAGCTGCTTGAAACTTCACCAAACCACTAAAAGGCACTTTTCGTAGATAAGCCTAACATCAGCCATGTTCACCAAATTGGAAAGAAATAGATGATACACCTGGATACAGTTTGGACAAAAGGGGGCCAGCTTTTACTGTTTGTTTGTTTGTTTGTTTGTTTGTTTATTTATTTATTTGATTTGTATACCGCCCTTCCAAAATGGCTTTTTTCAAATTTCAGTGCTTATTCACTAGCTAGAATTGCGGCAATGTTTATCAGATCTCCTTGAAATTAGGCACATTTGTAGACTTCATCCAACATGCCGAGTTTCAAGTGATTAACTCAACAGCTTCTATTGCTTATAATTATAAGCAACAGAATTTTGAGGTTTATAATGGTGGGACCATTTTTTACTACTTGCCTTAATTAAAGGGGCACTCCACTTTTTAGAGGATTTCATTATCAATGCACATGCTGCTTTTGAATGCCTAACAGTATGCAAGTTTAAAACCATTTACTCACTAAATTAATGATTCTCTATTAAAATACTATAACATTTCAGAGCGGGAAAAGTATAATGGTTGAAGTTGCTACAGGTTCTGGTGACAGCAAAGAAAAGGTAGGCATATAGTCTTTCTACAAAAATATAATTTATGTTCATACCGTGTGAAGCATGATCATTCTTTTCATACCTGGCATATATTAACGCATACTTTAGCTAAAGTTCAGCACTTTGAAGTCTGATCAATTGTCAGTTAACCATCCATGTAACTCTTTGCTGTTCAAGTCAATAGAACTCAAAGTGCTAAAACTTTGCCTGGCTGGGGTCCTAAGAATGTAAGTATAATCAACGCATAGAATATAGCCAATCTTTCTTTTGAAGTACTGTATTAGCTTGTTGAATTGAGTTTGATCCTAGAATGATGGAAACTTGGTGGAAGCCTCTGCTGAGCAGTTGGTTCCTCATGAGAAAGTAAAGACTATTTCAGAGTTGTTCCCTGGACCTTTAATACCATCCTCCGAAAAAGAATAGTGTTTGGCGGGGCAGGAACTGGTTTTCTGCGTCGCTCAAAATTTATTTCTTCAAGGCCTGGGTCTCAGTATTGTCCAATTGTTGTTGTGTGTTTTTTAAAGTTAAGGTTCAGTTACCTTTTCTTAATTTCCTTCGTTTTCTTAATGTTTTAATGCATAGTATCTGTCATACATGTGCACTTCTCTCTCTTGGCTTATGCATTTGTTCATATGTTATGCTCAGTCCTGTTTTCTTAATTCAGCTGCTTATAATGTGAAGTTCTGCATCAGCTAAATGAGTAAATACTTGTGTCAATATTAATTTTTTTCTAAAATATCATTTGATTGGATTTTTATGGGATTTCCAAACACTGTTTTGCAGTTACCAGGGTTATTCAAAGTGCCTCCTGTGAACTTCCCTTCACTGATGTTTTGCTTCCCACAATTTTCAATGCTTGGATTCGGAGATGTTTTGCTGCCAGGTAAGTGTCTTCCTTTTTTGTTGTATGATGCACTCCATTCATAGGTGATAATGGACAAAAACTGGAAACCATGTAACTGAAGATGTTGCTAGTAATGCTTGTGTGTGTTTGTGTGTGGTGGGCAAAATGAGGTTGTGGATATAGAAATGGGATTTTCATAACACCATTCTTTGAATCACAGAGATCATTTAGTCCTATGGATTGCAAGGCTCTCATTTATTTTGTGTCCAATTTGGAATTCTTTCTGGATTCTTACGTGTGTGTGTGTGTGTGTGTGTGTGTGTGTGTGTGTGTGTGTGTGTGTATTCATTATGGTAGTGCTGTGATACAGAATCTAATGGTAAAGGTAAAGTGTGTAGTCGAGTTGGTGTCGACTCCTGGCGACCACAGAGCCCTGTGGTTGTCTTTGGTATAGTACAGGGAGGGGTTTGCCATTGCCATCTCCCACACAGTATGAGCGGCACACTTTCAGCATCTTCCTATATCGCTGCTGCCCGATATAGGTGTTTCCCATAGTCTGGGAAACATACCAGCGAACCGGCAACATCTGGCTTGCCAATCAAGTATGCTTAGGTTCTGAGACCTGCCGCTTTCCTTATATGTGTGAATTGAATGGGCCTTACGAGGCAGCAATTGTACATCGGATTGCAACCCTTAGTGTGAATGTTTATATGGGTGACTTCATTTTCTTCCTGACAAATATTTCTAACCTACGCCACTGCCCTCCCTCTCTCTTTGGCCAGGTTTCCAGGTTGCCTATTGTTGCAGATTTGATGTTCGGACTGGATCCCACTATGTGTATTTCATTTCCTGTACTATAGGTAACCCACTCTACTGCAGTATTTTTAAAAAGTATATATTGCGATAGCTGAAATCTCTGCAGTCAGGCTATGCACGTAAATCATTCCGTAGCTCTTCTTTTAAAAAAATGTATTTTCACTCTTTCTCTCCAGCCTATGCTGTTGGCTTGGTGATCACATTTGTGGCCTTGATACTAATGAAAAGAGGACAACCAGCCCTTCTCTACTTAGTACCATCCACGCTCATCACCAGTGCAGTAGTTGCTTTCAGCCGCAAAGAGATGAAACAGTTTTGGAATGGCAGCACCTAAGAGGGAGAGAGAGTGCATTCGGTCAGGGTGAGTACCACTTGCTCATTATTCCTGGCTTAGGTGGGATAACCTGGGCATAGCTATTGAGGTCACACTTTGATTTCTGGTCCATATGCTGTTAAAACCAATGGCTGTTAGTGAAGCAAATGGCTTTAGCAACATAGAAGACAGGCAATTAAGCAGGTGTTTTATTCATGCAGGGATGGGGAACCTTGGCACTCCTGCAGATGTTGGCCTACAATTCCCATAATCCCTAGCTATTGGCCTCTGTGGCTGGGGATTATGGGAGTTGTAGTCCAAAAACAGCTGGAGTGCCAAGGTTCCCCACCCCTGATATAGGGTATGAAATTTAGCTTGGATCTTTCTATATCACAGTACCTCATTTTCCTCTATATGATGATAGTAAAATAAATTTTAAAAACTACGTTGCATATTTTGTATTCTTCTTTCTTTGGGAACACTGGAGCCATGTGTGAGCAAAGCAGGTAGCATTTTCCTTCTCTTTGGTGAAAGTGACAAAAGTAAAGTGTGCCGTCAAGTCGATTTTGACTCCTGGCGACCACAGAGCCCTGTGGTTGTCTTTGGTAGACTACAGGAGGGGTTTACCATGTACGAGCTCCCATTTGAGGACTGAAATGATACAGACCAGACACTGGGTTTTCCACCTCAGAGAATTAGCGAAGGAAATGTGATGATACTGGCTCTCCAACTAGAAGCTAAGTTTTCTAAGAGAAAAACTGTAACATTTTCTCAGTCCAGTTTTTATATGCACTTGACACCAGTGTTCCCTCTAAGAGGGATTCCCAGATGTTTTTGACTACAACTCCCAGAATCCCCAGCTGCAATGGCTTTTGCTTGGGGATTATGGGAATTGTAGTCAACAGCATCTGGGAATCCCTCTTAGAGGGAACACGGGTTGACACTCCAGGCCAGTGAAACTACATGGGTTGTGAATGCAAACAATGGCCAACTTTCAGTGGAAGTTCAAAGATTTAAACACACACACACACACACACACACACTCTCTGAACTTCCCCATGTGTTTTGAGCATAGGCTGTCCAAGGAAGGGGAAGAACTAGTGAGAACTATTGCTACTAAAAGCTCTATAATATTCTGGAGAAATACAGAGTAGGGTTTTACATACGTGTTGAGAAGTTCTTGTTTCTGTTTAGAGGATTTATATTCCACTGTTCAGTCAGTGCCCCTCACCCACCAGAGAGCTAATGTAATTTGGTGGCGTTGTGGCTGTGGCTCCTGCCAGGGGGTACAGTCAGTCAGCCCTGGGATGGAGATGGGCAGCAGGGCAAAAGGCACGTTCAAACAAGCTGCTGCCGAGAGGAGACTAGATGGAGACTGTTTTGTGTAGGTTAGACTGGTAGGCCAAGAAGTGTATTCTTCTCCCAGGAGGCCCTCCCTCCTGCTGTTACTCCCCTGCAACTGGTACTCAGAGGCATCCTGCCTTTGAGGCTGGAGGTGGCCTATAGCCCTCTGCCTAGTAGCCGATGATAGACCCCTCCTCTCCATGAAGTTATCCAAACCCCTCTTAAAGCCATCCAGGTTGTTGGCTGTCACCGCATCTTGTGGCAGAGAATTCCACATGTGGATTATGCGTTGGGTGAAAAAGTACTTCCGTTCGTTGGTCCTAGATTTCCCGGCAATCAGTTTAATGGGATGACCCCTGGTTCTACTGTTATGGAAGAGGGAGAAGAATTTCTCTCTGTCCGCTTTCTCCATACCATACATGATTTTATAGACCTCTATCATGTCTCCCCGCAGTTGTCTTTTTTCTAAACTAAATATTATTCTAAACTAAATAAACTAAACTAAATATAAGTATGCTGTCTTCCTAGATCATAATTTGGAAAAAAACATTTTAGATTTTGGAGATGCTGTAAAATTTCATTATTCATTTTAGCTCTATTGAACTAGGCCAGTTGTGCAGATGTATTTGGCAGAGCTGCATAGTTTTGAAACGAGGAATCAAATAAACCTGTGAGCCACTTGATTACAAGCCTCCCTTGGGCAAATGCCTCGTTGGGTTTTGTGCTGTGCAAAAGGATTGAAATCAACAAGAGGAAGCCATACAGACAGATGATTGAGTTGCAATTCCTTTGCCGGAGATGGGACTTCCAGGTTACTTCTGATGCCATTTTAAAAATTTCTCTCCTGTGAGGAAACGGCGATAGCTGCCCAACTAAATAATTTGTATTTTCTTTTGTATTTTGCCAGCAGGGACAAGAGTTGATGGTTGGAAAGAGAAACCTGAGGGATGGCTGCCTCTTAACTGCTTTGTCATCAACCACTGGGAGGTGCCCTTCCACAAGATGCTGTGTCAAGAGGCAAGAGAAGGAACCAGTACACTTTGCACCACTCACCTGTAGGCTCTGGTGACACCTGCATAGATTCCCAGATGTGTTTGCTGCAGGCTGAACTGATTTACACTCAGCAGTGACCCATGAGATACACTGCCCTTGAAGGTGCATTGCAGCTCCAGTCTGTGGCACCTCTGAAATTCTAGTCGTATGAGTTACGACACGTAGGAAAATACTTGACTAATTAAAAACATATGCTTTGCTTCCAAAAGTAAACAAGGCATGGCAATACTGTCTTAATTAGTGGTCTCCATTATTTTTCAAGTGAGGGCCACTTTGGCAAACTGCCTTCAGTTTGAGAGCCATTTCCACCTTGCTTCACATAATTGCTTTCCTCAGTAAGTGGCGCTCTTACCCCTGGACTTTGGGGCCAAAGTCCATGGCCTCCACACCCCCTGGGGCCCCTAAATCTGTCTTGGGAGGTGTGGTCGCCGCTGGCCCACACTGTGCCGGGCAGTCGAGTGTGATCATGACCTGTTCCAGGTGATTTAGAGACAGAGGGAGGAGTGGGGAAAGAAATATGTGGGATCGGAATATGTTAAGTTGCATGTTGAAATGTCACAGCTGCGAATGCATATTTGCATAAATATACCGGTTTTATACTCTTACATACTTGTGAGTCCAGTAGCTGCTTGTGCCCTCAAGAACTCATGTCTTATGTGTGCATAGGGGGGTGATGCTTAACTTGTAGCTGGGGGTGGGGGGCTTCCAGCAAGGGGGCGGGGGCTCCAAAGGCCTTTCAGTCCAGGCTCCAAAATTACCTAGGTGCCCCTCTGTCCTCAGAGCTGGGGGCGGCAGGGCTTTTGAGAGACAAAGCCCTCAAGAGCTCTGGGAAGAAAGCAGGGGACTCCCCCTGCAAAGTAAACAATGGCGATTCCTAGTCCTCTTGCAAAGCTACAGTTCCTGGGATCCTCAGAGAACAATGAGTTTCAGCCTATAGTGTAGGTCCTCCTCTCCCCCACCCTCCCCAGCTTTGGCACAAGAACTGCTGAAAGTGAAACCAATAAGGAAAAAACTCCTAGGTGTTTTCCAGATTACACACTGCAACAGTTTCGCAACGTGTCTGTTAAGTGCCCCTCCACAGTTCTCATTTTCTGATATCGCGGTCGCTGCGCTGTCACCAGGGTGCTGTCCATATTTCCGATGCCTTGATTCGGGTTTTATAGATGTGTTTTGGCCCTATAACGTTGTAACACTGTTGCAGGAAAGTGCTGTGTTTTTCCATTGTACGGAGGCTTGCCCCTTGTTTCTTGCATTGCAGCGCGGTGTGGTCTGGATGGTTTGCTTGGATTTGTCGATTTTTTTACAGCCCCTTTCTGCCCATTCCTAAAATAATGTTGCTGCTCATGTAAAATTATTATTATTATTATTTCTTGTTTACACAGTCAGACAGGTGTTATTGACTGGTTTGTTTTATCCAGACATTGAGTTGTCATCGTCGTCGTCATCATCATCATTATTTTATTTTATTTTTCAATGTGAGTTCTTGTGCAAGGGTGCAATTCGTTTCTCATCTGCTTTCGGCTTTTGATTTCGATCGCTCATGTTTTTCATTAAGACTTTTTTTTTTGGTACACATTCACACTGTGGATCTGGATGTGACCCCACGACAGTCATAAACAACCCATTCTTTATGAATATTGTGGGATCACTACCAGATCATCTGTTACAGGTAAGCAACCTGTTTATTTGCAGGCTCATTTGGCAGATTGAGGATCTGTTGATGTGTAAAGCCCCACAATATAGTTTTCTTCATATATTGTCATCTCTCAGTTCTTAATTTCTGCCTTCAGCCCTAGGTTTTGGTCACATTTGTCTTTGGAATCTGCTATGTAAAGCCGATTTTTCCCCTTTCTTTTTACAAATATATCTAATGTATTTGCGTTCTGTTTCATTTCCGCTTTCGTCCTTGGCTTTTGATCCCATTGGTCCCACGCCCCACGTATTCGATGCTTCTGCTTGCGCAAAGGAGAAGCTTTTTTTTTTAAAGGGTTTGTCGCGTCAGCTGTTCCCCACTCCCTCTGCAACCCTATTGGCTTGGAAATGGAGGAGGAGGAGGGGATCCAGGTGGAATATGGACACCTTCTGCCTGGAAAATCCACTGCAGTGGCGGGCAATACGAATGACCAAAACCCTGTCACATTGCATAGAAAACTGCATCAAAGCCACTGTACTCGCGGTTTCAAACCACTGCCTAATTCTGCTGCACTCTGCAACACTTTAACCACTGCAAATCTTGTAGTCCAGAAAATGCCCAGGGCGTATGTCTAGCCACTAGCATATGCAGGGATCATGATGCTGGATTGAAGCCTATGGCTTTGGTCCTTCACTTGCTATATTCTTTCTTTATCTAGTAGAAGACTATTGATACTTCCTTGTGTGCTGTCTAAGCTTACTTCTCTTGAATCATCATAGCTTTTGCATAGTTATACTTGCAGCTGACTGAAAAGAACGGCAAGGAGATTCGATGACTAAAGATGTTCTTGTTTTGTATTCAGGTGATGGATGCCATCAATTATGTCTACTAATGAAGGCCATATCCAACAAGCATCATGAAGGACCATAACAGGGCACCTAAAATACTGAATGTTCTACCTAAGATAACAGACTGGGCTAATTTTTGAACTGGAATATTTCTTCCGATTATAAAAAGAATTACCTTTTTTACACTTGCACATATATTGTTGTAAAAAGATTACTTTTACAGATGCTATCAAAATGCTTAACAATTCTTAATTTTTAAATTGCCAGAATATATTCAATAAACCCTTGCCTTGTTCCACTTTAAGAGGATGTTGCCTATGAGATTGGAGTTTTCATACTGCACCAATTGCAGCTGCATATAAGACTTTCTGCTTAATATTTTCTTAAGGGTTTTTGGTTCAGATTGGCAGGAACCAGAAATGTCTTGCACACGTTATTTTAAGAGGAGTAAACTTATCCATTATCCAGCCAAAGCATAATTGTAACATGCAATTGTAATAAGCCATGGATTTCTAGGCACTCACAAAGGGAAGAAGGAATGGGCTGTTTCTGCGTGACATTATTTCATCATCACGTCATAATCCTTTAAACCAGTTATTGAAGGTGGGAAGTTATTCCAGTAACTGACGTAATTGTGTTTGCCTCATTAATAAGCTATCCTTTTCCCTACCCAATTCCACAGAGAACAAGCCATTTAAAAAAAAATAGAATAGATGAGAATTAAGAAAGCCGATTAAAAAAAATTCCTACACCAAGGATTCCATATATCATTCACTGCCACCCTTTTCAGTAAGGATGCCCATATATTGAACTAGCCTGTTGTACAGATGTATTTGGGCAGAGCTGCATAATTTTAAAATAATTACAAGTCTCACTTGGGCAAGCACATTATGTTTTGTGCAATGCAGAATGGTTAGATTACTGTTGATGCCATCCCCCACCCTTCTCTCTCTCCCTCCCTCTGTGAGTAAAAGAAAAAGGTGATCTGCCCAAGGAAAAAGGAGGCGTTTTGGGGTTTTTTTTTGCCAGCAGGAACAAAAAAATCGAGTGGAGTTATAGGGCAAGGAGATGACTAGAAAGAAGAACTTGAGGTGTTATTGAGGTATTGAGCTCCGGCTGACACGCTAGCTGCGCCCATTTCTCGAGATCAATGACCTCAAAACTGTGGTACATCTGTTGATGACCTCCAGACTTGACTCTTGTAATGCGCTCTACGTGGGGCTGCCTTTGTACGTAGTCCGGAAACTTCAGTTGGTTCAGAATGCAGCAGCCAGGTTGGTCTCTGGGTCATCTCGGAGAGACCATGTTACTCCTTTACTGATGGAGTTAAACTGGCTGCCAATAGGTTTCCGGACAAAATACAAAGTGCTAGTTATAACTTACAAAGCCCTAAACAGCTTAGGCCCAGGGTATCTAAGAGAGCATCTTCTTCATTATGAGCCCCACCGCCCATTGAGGTCATCTGAGGAAGTCCGTCTCCAGTTACCGCCAACCCGTTTGGTGGCTACACAGAGACGGACCTTCTGGGTCGCTGCCCCGAGATTGTGGAATGCGCTCCCTTCTGAGATACGATCCTCTCCATCTCTGGCAATTTTAAAAAAACACCTGAAAACCCATCTTTTCACCCAAGCTTTCTCAGCTTCCTAAATTTTGGGGTTTTTAATATTTGGTCTATTTTAAAATTCAAAACTCAATTTTGGGGTTTTTAATCACTGTAATTGTTTAGTTGTTGTTTTAAAATGTTTTTAAATCGTTAATTGTTATATTGTTTTTTAATTTGTTTTAGCTCTTTACTGTTTTAGTGGTTTGTTTTAATTGTTAACCGCCCTAAGCCATTTTGGAAGTGCGGTACAGCAACCATTGGAAGGCACCCTTCTCCAGGATGCTTTGCCAAGACTCAGGAGGAAAAAGCTGGAACAAGGATGAAGCTTAACTCTCTCTTAAGGCAGGCAGTACACTTTGCACCACACAAATGTAAGTTCTCGTAAAGCGTGCCATTGAGTCGGTGTCAACTCCTGGTGCCCACAGAGCTCTATGGTTGTCTTTGGTAGAAAGGTGTTTACCATCGCCATCTCCTACGCAGTATGAGACGATGCCTTTTTCAGCATCTTCCTATGTCACTGCTGCCCGATATAGGTGTTTCCCATAGTCCCATAGTCTGGGAAACATATCAGCAGGGACTCGGACCGGCAACCTTTGGCTTCCTAGTCAGGCCATTTCCCTGCTGCGCCATCAACTGCATAAATTCCCGGATGTGTTTGCTGCAGGCTGAACTGGTGCATACTCAGCCGTGACCCATGACAAGATGTACTGCTTTTGAATGTGTCTTGTGACTCAAGTCTGCTCACTTTTGTAACTCTAGTGGTATGAAATACTAATATAGGAAAATACTAATATAGGAAAATACTCATTAAGAACACATGCTTTGCTTGCAGAATTAATGATGCATGGTAATTCTGCCTACAGGGTTGTCGCTTTTGACACAGTTTCAGACATGAATGGCAACCCTAAATCACTCACGTCTCACAGGCGTAGCTAATCAAAATGGTTTTTGTTTTATTTCAGTATCCAGCTACTGACTTGGCTCCCAAATTGTGGGTGTTTGTTTTTTTTGCTTTTGGTTGCAGGTTTCCTGGCAAATGTATTAATAGGCCACGTAAAAGCACTTCTGATGAAATCAGTTTCTCCCTCTGTCCCCGTTGGTGTTGAACAGACATTTCCCACTGCAAGAAAAATAATGACACATGCAGACTATTTACTTTTTGGGGAGCCATGGGATTTTAGTGTCCAGTTTCCCCCCCAACTCACAGTTATTTCCGGCTGATTTGTGAACTGGATAGCTTCTTGTCCTCTTCTGTGCAGAACCAAACAGAAAGAAGCGAGCATGAAGGCACACTGGGTTTCATAGATTCTCTAGTTTGGATGCTATATTAGTAATACATTGTGTGACATATGACTAGCAGTTGTATGGGAGTACAAGACTGGTTTGGGGCAGTATAAAAATCCATTAAATAAAATATATTTTTTAAAAAATAAGATGTTGGATTGCATTCCCTTCACTTATACAGAAGTTTTGTATAATCCAGACAAGGTAGCCCACTTCTTTATTTTAAAGAAATACTTTATTTAATATTAGTTGAATGTTATTTACTTTATTCATTATTTCAGGTTCCCAAAACTCTGGCCCTCCAGTCCAAACAACTTACTCTGAAGTTATTGAAGTTAACAATTTTAGTGGGCTTTATGATGGAGGGGATGGGATGGGATGGGAGTTGCATGTCGGTGCCATTGGCACATGCAAGCAAAGCATGATTTAAACCAGGTTGTTAACACTTGGCTAATTTAGTGTTAAGACTGATGTTGGAATTTTTACTAGGAATTTTTCATTCACTTGGCCTTTTACACTTAAGTGCTTCAATAGTTATCTAATATTAATACTAAAATCCTCATTCCATTATACAAATACAACCAATATTTATATACTGCTTTTCAGCAAAGGTTCTCAAAGCAGTTTACACTGATATAAATAAAATGGCTCCCTGCCCGCAAAGGGCTCACCATTTAAAAAAATAAACATATGATAGACACCAGCAACAGCCACTGGAGGGATGCTGTGCTGGGGATGGATAGGGCCAGTTGCTCTCCCTCAGCTCAATAAAGAGAATCGCCACTTTTAGAAGGTGCCTCTTCTGCTGGCAGGGGACACCCTGTGATGACACAAGGGTCACCTCCCTTTCTGGTACAGCTTTATAGCTTTATTTTAACTATTTAACTGGCCCTATCCACCCCCGGCACAGTACCTCCAGTGACTGTTGCTGGTGTCTATCTTACGTTTCTTTTTAGATCGTGAGCCCTTTGGGGACGGGGAGCCATTTTATCTATTTATTATTTCTCTGTGTAAACCGCTTTGGAAACTTTTGTTGAAAAGCAGTATATAAATGTTGTTGTTATGATTTCTTACTTTTGTGACATAATAAATGTACGTTCCATGTTCATGTTTTTTTAAACAAAGTGCAGCCGGGCTTTCAAGGGAAAGTGATCGAGCCTCTTGACTTCCTCTACTCGAGTTTGTTAGGCGAGTTGCAAGGAGTGAGCCCAGGCAGGTGACAAGCCAGCTTTGGACACCGTCTGTCTGTCTGCATCTTTAGACATGGAAGGCGTAAGCAGGCACAGAGCAGATAATGCACGGCAGTACCTCATTCTGTGTGATGCATGGCTCTTTAAATGGGAAACGTACTTGAGTGTAAACCTGCACACTTGTCATATAATGCCAAGCACCCCATATTTTAAAATAATGGTGCACAATTTATTACTGGAAATCGACCATACTTTTCTGTGGCCAGCCCAGCACAACAGTTTTACTACCTTCTCGGATCGTGACTCTCTGAATGGCTCTCTACAGTCATCCAGGTGCAGAAGGAGCTTTCAGCTTGGAACAGTTTGTTATTTATCTCCACCCAGGACTTTAAACATTCCAGCTTGTAGCAACAATGTGGAATAAACTCCAAAGCCAGGGGTGGTATTTTGGTTTCAGTATACCTTGCAGTGTATACTTGACTTCCTCTAGCTATTAAGAGAGGGCGCTGCATGTACACTGACTTTAGTACCCAGGATTTCTTATCAAAATTTATATATGGTTTACTCCAGAGTAGAAAGCCTGTCTTGAGTGGAAATAGTTCTAAGTTATATTTGATGACTGCGATTTAAAGACAACAAGGTGTCCTAGGGAAGAGGAATTGATGCTCTTATGTCTCTCAAACACAATTGATTTGTTTGTACTTTGAAAACATTCTCATTGGAACATAGGCAGCTGCCATATACTGAGTCAGACCATTGGTCCATCTAGCTCAGTATTGTCTACACAGACTGGCAGCGGCTTCTCCAAAGTTGCAGGCAGGAGTCTCTCTTAGCCCTATCTTGGAGATGCTGCCAGGGAGGGAACTTGGAACCTTCTGCTCTTCCCAGAGCAGCTCCATCCCCTAAGGGGAATATCTTGCAGTGCTCACATGTGGTTTCCCATTCAAATGCAACCAGGGTGGACCCTGCTTAGCAAAGGGGACAATTCATGCTTGCTACTAGCTTCAAAAATGGAAACCTAATGAGGCTGCCAATTTGGAAACACCACCATGTCAAGGTTATTTTCCCACACTCCAGGAATGTTGGATTATTTCAATACATTTTCTGCTGATGGTTTTGGAAATTATTGGGTTTTTTAAAGACAAGGTTAGTGTTGCTTTGTGTTTTGAATCTTCACAAAAGTTGTGCAGTGTGACATTTTCAACTTGCCCCTTTGCAACTTTGCTTCTCCCCCATCTGAGTCAGGAGGTCAGCTAGCTTTGGAAGACTCCTCCAGTGAGGGTTGGAAAGGCCATCTTCTCACAGTTTCCAGAGGGGGAGAGAGGATCCCTCCTTCCTCAGTTGCTTTCCTGTCTTTAACTTGGCCGATGGCCTTGGCAAAAACCATGGTAATTATAGTCTCCTGCCTACAAGCACTGCCCGGGGTCAGATTTTGTTTTCAGCTAGACCTTCCTATTTATTAGTATCCAATTGCAGAGTGGCAGAACATGACAAATCCTCTACGGTAACCTGTCCAACATTTCCTCTGTTGGAGGTTCTCCTGTTACAAGTAGCTTTGGTTCATCTACAAGTAGCTTTGGTTTATGTTAAACAGGTCGTCCTTCAGCTGATGACTTGGAGGATGAGTGGCACTCCAGCTAAAAACAAGACTCAAGCCCTATTTACACTTTGATGGGTAAAACCTTAGACAATTGCAAGCGCATCCAATTTTTTCAAAGTATTGATGCAGTAACAGTTTATGGTTTTATATGCATTTTGAGTAAGAGGTACTGACCATTCCTCAGGCACTGGAAATTTCCACTCCAGTATGGAAATATTACAAACAAGTATGAACCCACAACAAAATTCTGCTGTATATCCTTGGTGTGCATGTTTCTGTGCCTGAATATGGTGAAGGTTTTAAGTTTCTTTCCTCCTCAGAAGCAGAAGGGTTTGTGACTGTTAAATGGGGAAGGGTTTGACTAACCCCAATTAAAACAGAGACAGCATGAGCAGTAAACGCTGAATCCGTTAAAGAGTAGCTTGGGAGTTGTTTAAGATCCAAAAGCAAGTAGTGATCCCAAACCAAAACTGATTTTGTTTGCAAACCAGTCTTCGAAAAGAAAGTAAAGTTGAAGTACTAGAACACCAAGGATTGTCGAGAGTAATTAAACATGACTGCAATTGCCCATACTATCTTCATGACGATTAGATTTACACACCCTCAAAGTTATTGTTTGAGACCTGGTTTCAGTGAGCTTGGCAACATACAGCTATGTTTTTTAAGGGACATGGAGGATTCGTTTCGTAAATGTGAAGTCTAGCAACGTGGTTCCTGGCCAAACTACATGTGATGTTTATGGCATTATTGCACCCAACGGGTTTCATGTTTGCGTTCCCTGCTGAGATACGATCCTCCCCATCTCTGGCAATAAAAAAAAAAAAACACCACCTGAAAACCCATCGATTTGCCCAAGCTTTCTCCTCTTCCTAATTTTTTAAAAGTGTTAATCTCTGGTTTATGTTTAAATTGTTAAATTGTTTTAATTTTTTGGTATATGTTTTAAACTTGTTTTATGCTATTGTTAACCGCCCAGAGACGAAGGTTTGGGGCGGTGTACAAATTTGATAAATAAAATTAAAATGTTTCTTGAGTCAATAGCAGATAGATGAGGGCCCCCACAGACTCCACCCCCATGGTCTTGATCCATGAGGGCCCTGATCTGTTTGCGATTGACTTAAAAAGAAATTAAACCTGATAATAAACATTGTAAGGCAGTTCACACAACCAAGAACTGTACATGCTCCCAATTTTTGATAGAGTGGCAGGCAGGCACAGGTTCCAACAGTGTTTCCTCCACCCTCAGTAATGTATGATAGGAAGTGGCCTGTATCCCATGCAAACCACCCAAGTATAACATTAAGAATGAGAACCCCAAGTGCAACCAATACCATGCCCAGAACTACTCAACAGTCCATGGATGAAGGTGGCTTCCAAGGTAGAGTTGTCCAATATGCCACATACAAATCGATGAGTTAAACAGCAAATTATTTTGCATACAGAAAAACCATGGATTTGAATAAACTGAAATCAGTGGACCGTGGTCTCGGGTTTGGCATTGGAGTCTCCCAGGCTTGTGGTGCTGGGGGATTTCAATGTCCACTTTGGATCCAATTTGTCTGGGGCAGCTCAGGAGTTCATAGCGGCCATGACAACTATGGGCCTATTCCAAAGGGTCTCAGGACCGACACACATTACAGGTCACATGCTTGATCTGGTCTTTCACTACGATCAGCGTGGTGTTCTGTGGGTGGGGACTCCTATGATTTCCCCATTGTCATGGACGGACCACCATCTGGTTAAGGTTGGACTCAGTCACACCCCACTTTTGCAGGGGCAAGGAGCCCATTAGAATGGTCTGCCCAAAAATGTTATTGGATCCAATAGGATTCCAAGAAGCCTTGGAGGGATTTAGTCTTGGCTCTCTGCCGGTGATCCTGCTGATGCCCTGGTGGAGAGCTGGAACAGCAAGCTCTCCAGGGCAGTAGACATGGTCGCACCTAAGCGTCCTCTCCGACCCGCTTCAAAATTGGCCCCTTGGTATACAGAAGAACTTTGGGGGTTGAAGCAGCGAGGTAGACGTCTGGAGTGCAAGTGGAGGAAGACTCAAATTGAATCCGACAGATTACAACATAGAGCACATTTGAAGATCTATGCTCTGGCAATATGGGTGGCAAAGAAGCGATTCTTTTCGGCCCGTATTGCGTCCACAAGTTCATGTCCAGCGGAGTTGCCAAGGGTTGTGAGAGGGCTAGTGAGTGTCCCTCCTCCCTTGAATTAGAATTTGGAACCATTGATTACCCGCTGTGATGTGTTTAATGAATTTTTTGTGGATAAAATCTCTTGTATTCAGGCCGACTTGGATTTAGATCCCACAATTACTGCAGCGTCTGAATTGGAGGTGTCCAGTGATTCCTCTTATGTGGTTAGGCTGGATCGGTTTCAGTTTGTGACTCGTGAGGATGTGGACAAGCTGCTTGAAGCAATGCGGCCTACCACCTGTTCTCTTGACCTTGCCTGACATGGCTAATACTGTCTGGCAGCGGGGTTGTTGTAGAAGGCCTGGTAGAGATCATAAATGCTTCTCTGAGGGAGGGCAGAATGCCTCCTTGCCTTAAGGAGGCAATTATTAGACCACTTCTGAAGAAGCCTGCCTTGGATTCCTCAGAGTTGAGCAACTATAGGCCTGTCTCCAACCTTCCGTGGCTGGGCAAGGTAATTGAGAGGGTGGTGGCCTCCCAACTCCAGGCAGTCTTGGATGAAACTGATTATCTAGACTAGTTTCAGACCGGCTTTTGGGTGGTCTATGGGGTGGAGGAAATCTCAAAGTGGGCATCAAGGAGGCATTCAGTCAAGTGCTCTACGTGCTGGCTCTGCTCCGTGTGCCGACAATGAGGGAGGCTCGGTTGTCATGCACACGGAACAGGGCCTTCTCAGTGATTGTCCCCAGACTTGGATTGCTCTCCGGTGGGCATGCGCTCCTCAGTCTCCATCACAGTTTTTAGAAAGCAAGTGAAATCTTGGGCTTTTTACCCAGGCTTTTATGTTAGTGTTGTTTTTGTTGCTGCTGCTCTGGATTTTATGGTCGTATTTCTCTGTGTAAACCGCCCTAAGCCATTTTTGGAAGGGCGGTATAGAAATTGAATGAATGAATGAATGAATGAATGAACAAGTCTTCTGTCTAACTTGTCCTTTGAATTTCAGTGGGACTACTCTGACAAATCCTATCAGCTGGTATACTCTACTTTGGAATGTGCTCGCCCTCGGATCCTCTGCATCCTAGTTTATTCAGCCCCCTAAACCAAATGTGGAGAAGGCATTGCTACTTTGGGGGACACCAGAGCAATTTAAACTTTGAAGTCTCCCTCTTTATTCTGTCGGTATCAACGTGACGGAAGTCTCTTTCCCCCAGTTCTTTTAAAAACAAATCTTTGAATGCGCTAGTATGATTGCTCCTAACCCTCTCAACACGCGCATTTTAGAGGTGTTTAGCTTTCTGCGGACCTTTTTATTGCAGTGAGATCAGGTTACGACTGGTTGTGTGAGCTATCAACTCACAAGATAATATACCCCAGCCCAAGCCTGTTTGGCCAAGATCAAACCGATAACTGTATGAGAACATCACTGGTAAAATGAGTAAGGCAATGTACAGAATTGCCCAAGATTAGTACCTGAAGATTTTGTATCTTCAGGGAATTGACTCTGTGTGCCTCTGCCCAGCAGCAGCTCAAGATCTCTGTGCACCCAAGGCAGGGTAGCAAATGTTGCTTTTCCTTTTGTATTCCGCCCCCTTCCCCCACCCCCCATTAAAGGGAGAGCATCCTGGCTTGCTTATGCCTCAATAGTCTTCTGCCTGAAGTGACTGCCTCACCTTGCCTCATGGAAGGACTGCCCCTGCCTCTGCCTCAGAGTCCTTTTGCTCCGGAATCCTCTGCAATGTGACGTCTTGGCAGGGGAATAAACCCACGAATGAACATCCTAAAGATGGTTAAAGGTAAAGTGTGCCATCGAGTAGGTGTCAGCTCCTGGCAACCACAGAGCCATGTGGTTGTCTTTGGTAGAATGCAGGAGGAATTTACCATTGCCTCCTCCCATGCAGTATGAGATGATGCCTTCCAGCATCTTCCTATATATCTGCTGCCCGATATAGGCGTTTCCCATAGTCTGGGAAACATACCAGCGAACCGGCAACATCTGGCTTGCCAATCAAGTAATTTCCCCTGGGCATCGTTAGGTGGCTAGCCAGTATTTAGTTTTAAAAGAGCCTTGAAAAGTCCATTGCGTTTCAGGTCACCCAAAGCTTTTCCTCGAGGTGTTACATGAAAAGTCAGGATTCTTCTCCCAATGTCTCCTTGCGTCTAAGGATATGTTGAATTAAAATACACCCTTGAGTTGTTGTAATCAAAAGAGGGTCACTATGCATACCACCCCGAATTCCTCAGCATGAATATACTGGAAAAGTGTATCATAAGATCAGCCCTGCTGGATCAGGCCCAAGGCCTATCTAGTCCAGCACCATGTTTCACACAGTGGCCCACCTGATGCCTCCAGGAAGCCCATAGGCAAGAGATGAGGGCATGCCCTCTCTCCTGCTGTTGCTCCGCTGCAACTGGTACTTAGAGGCCTCTTGGTCTGGTGGCTACTTGGAAATGGGCCATCTCTGTTGCAGCCCCTGGACTTTTGAAATGCTCTCTCTGTTAAAATAAGAGCCTCCCCATCTCTGGCAACTTTTTAAAAGACACTGAAGAAACATTCTTCACCCAGGCTTTTAAATAATTTATAGTTTTAAATAATGTTAATACTGGGTTTTAAATGTTTTTTAATATTTTAAATGATTTTACATTTTAATTGATTTAATTTTCAAAATGATTTTAATTGTAAACCGCCCAGAAACACAAGTTTTGGGCAGTATATAAATATTTTAAATAAATTTAAAATACATTAAAAAAATAAAATCTTGCTTCTGAGGTTGGAGGTGGCCTATAACCCTCAGACTAGTAGCCATTGATAGGCCTGCCCTCCATTAATTTGTCTAAGCCCCCTTTAAAGCCATCCAAGCTAGTGGCCATCACCACATCCCGTGGCAGATAATAATTAATAGATTAATTATGTGCTGTGTGAAAAAACATTCTATTACTAACACTAAGAATATGTTCAATCTGATTGACTGTGTAACTGAGCTATAAAAAAAGCATGCTTCCTTCTAATTTGGAGTGGACAGTTGTCACGCTTTTGGAAGCAAAAGGTTGAGTTAACCTGGCATTAACTACAGCAGGTAAATATTTAACCGAGACCTCTACAGGCGTTTTAAACTTACTCAGTACCTGGATGGCTAATTGAGAAAAAACAAAATTAGAACGTTGGAAACCTATTTTTGTTGTGCGCATGACTTGATCCGGTTCTGTTAACTGAGAATTCCAATGCCAAGTCGTTCAGCTTGGCGCAAAAGAATTGCTTTCTGAAATGCGCGTACAGGGTGTGTGTGTCTGTGTGCACAACCCTTCCATAGTCAGGTACAATTCCTGCCATCACTACTTTGTACTTTCACCGCATTAGGGGTTCCTAGAGGCCTGCTTGCCACATTAAGGGGGTGGTTGAGGAAGGGTGAAACGGCCCCACTCTCTGCTTTTATCCGGCAAATTTTCTGCCCCCTTCACCTTGGATAGGTGAGTCAGGCAGTCCTTCTGCAGACTCAGACAACAGCAAGAGTGCAAGCCTCCATGACAAGGTGAGCCTGAGCCGCCATCACCTCCACCGCCGCCTCTATCCCGCGCACTAGCAGCTGTAACTAGGCCAGCCTCCCCTCCTGCAGCGAGTGCTCCAGTGTTGAAACAAGGGCTGCAGGAAGAGAGCTGGTCTCATGGTAGCAAGCATGGACATGTCCCCTTTCCTAAGCAGGGTCTGCCCTGGTTGCATATTTGGGAGATTTGATGTGTGAGCCCTGGAAGATATTCCCCTGAGGCAGAGGTGCACCTTGGGCATTTTGGAGCCTGGACCTAAAGGCCTTTGAACGGCCCTCCTCCCCTGCAAATTAAGCATCATCATGCTTGGCCAGGTGGTGACCACACCATCTGGGACAGACTAAAGAGGATTTGGGGGGCCCCAGGGGCTGTGCAGGCCCTGGACTTTGGTCCCGAAGTCCAGGGCTAAGAGCTCCTCTACCCTGAGAGGATGGAGCAGCTCTGGGAAGAGCATCTAGGTTCCAAGTTCCCACCCTGGCAGCATCTCCAAGATAGGGCTGAGAGAGAGACTCCTGCCTCTAACCTTGAAGAAGCTGCTGCCAGTCTGTGTAGACAATACTGAGCTAGATGGACCAATGGTTTGACTCGGTATATGGCGGCTTCCTATGTCACTTTACCAACCTCTTCATTTGTCTTAACTCTGAGGGTCTTGAGTCCAATGCTTTCTATAAGCACATCGAAGATCAAGAACAAAGAGGGCGGGGGGAGAAAAATGTCGTAGCTCCAGCAATTGAAAAGGAAAGGGTGGCGGGAAGACACCCAAAGGTGCTGGGAGATTTCAATTAATGTATTCAATATATCTTTTTCCTGATGCATTTAATATGGATAGGTTCAGTATTGCCTAACCCTTGGGCTAACTTGGCAAAGAGGCACCTTTTAACGTGGTGATTCTCTTTATTTAGCAGTGGGAGAGTAACTGGCCCTATCCACCCCCAGCACAGTACTTCCAGTGACTGTTGCTGGTGTCTCTCTTATGTTTCTTTTTAGATTGTGAGCGCTTTGAGGACAGGGATCCATCTTATTTATTTATTATTTCTCTGTGTAAACTGCCCTGAGCCATTTTTGGAAGGGCGTTATAGAAATCGAATAAATAATAATAATAAATAAATAATAAAGTGTTTCAGGCTGAAAGGCTCTTCTTCGGAGGTAATTCTTTAGTAAATAAAGTTGATCACAATAGGTTGTGTTTGTTTCTCTGACAAACACAACAGAGAAACAAACGCAACCTCTTTTGGCCAACTGCATTGACTTACGAATTGCCTCTGGAGAAGAGCATTTCAGCTTGGAATGCTTTAATATTGGTATATTCAATAAATCAATTGAAATCAAACCAGCACCTTCAGGAGTCCCCCCTCACTCCCAATTTTTTTTTTCATTGCACTTCAAGGATCATAATCCTAGGAGTTTATGGTACCTCTGAAGAGCAAACAATCCATAAATCAATGACAGAAGTGCGGCAAGCAAGCAAACGGTCCCCAGATGGCAGTGCAGAGAGAACAGTTTGACCCCATTCTTGTTATCTAGCGAGGGGGTTTGGTAGACAAGCCAAACTGCGGAAGCACGCAAGGTACAGAAGGGAGGAGGTATGGCAATGCCTCTTTATGACAAATGTATTTACAAAAGCACCATGCCGAGTTGACAGTAATTACGACCGTGAGAGTACCAGCAAATTACTGCCTTGGGTTAAACCAATTCACTTTATTGCGGTCAGTGACTAGTGACAGAATAGCATATCTAAAACAAGGGTACGCTACATAAGCTAATACACATAAGATAAAACGACTAACACCAGGTTATTATATGCCAAAGAGGTCACACTGACATTTCTTATCTACAGAGGGGGGAAATTGCTCTAGATAATATGGTTTTCTGCCTTCAGGGAACCTTTCCCACACTTCGACTCACCTGCTAAGAAACCCACACATGTCTGCTAAGGAGTCCCACTCCGTTGCAAAGGGTTCTGCGCAAGGATTCTGTGTTTTAGGATGGAGATTTCATTTAAGGCACTGCTCAGATCTCACTGTTACCTTGTTTCAACTGAGAACATAGCCCTGTTCAGTCCTGATGAAATCTGGAGATGCTGTACAGTGGAGTGGAATCAGGAATATTGATAGTTTAATTGAATAGATATTATGTACAGAGGGGCAAGTGCAGACTGCTTTTCTGTGTTCTTACTGCTGGCTGTTTGTTAGCCACGCCTCTACTCCAGGACTGGAATACAAGTAACTAAATGTAAAGTAAAGTTGTGCCGTTGAGTCGGAATTGACCACAGAGCCCTGTGGTTTTCTTTGGTATGTATGTATTTGTTTACTTTGGCCCAAGGCCAGCATAAATACAAGAAAAATAATACAGGAAGGGTTTACCTTTGCCATCTCTCACACAGTATGAGATGATGCCTTTCAGCATCTTCCTATAGTGCTGCTGCCTGATATAGGTGTTTCCCATAGTCTGGGAAACATACCAGTAGGGATTTGAACCAGCACCCTCTTGCTCCCAAGGGAAGTTACTAAAGCCCCATTCAAAAGCTCGCCTGGATCAAGGAATGGATTAACCGAAAACACCAGATGTCTCTAGATGTCATCCCAACTTCAGGTCTCTAGATGTTGTTGGTCTATAACTCCCATCATTGTGGTCGGGGATGGTGGGATTTGTATTCCAACAGCATCTGGAAACCTGTCTGAATAGACCAGCTATACCAGGGGTTCTTAGTGTTGGGTCTCCAGATGTTATTGGACTTCAGCTTCCATAATCCCCTGCCCCAGTGGCCTTTGGCTGGGGATTATGGGAGTTGAAGTCCAATAAGATCTGGGGACCCAACGTTGAGAATCCCTGAGCTATACGGTCTTCCTAGCCAAGGCTTCTCAAAATGGTTTACTACTAAAATAATCATCACAATCAGGTTTCTGGCTGTAGCTGCTAGTGATTCTTAATGCTACAGCAGGACAGATTGAAATCAGGAAATGGGAAGAACCTGGCAGCAGAGGCTCCAGCTGTCCCTGTTACTGGGGTTAGTCCCTGTTTTCTAAAATCTATCCCTGGTAAATCACTGTTCTATTTTTACCTCCTGGGAATGCCTTGCTCAACTTGTTTTGCTTAATATGAAAAAAAAAACGAGTTGCTAAAGTTGTTATTATTATTATTAATAATTCAATTTCTATACCGCCCTTCCAAAAATGGCTTAGGGTGGTTTACAAAGAGAAATAAAGCAAATAAGATGGCACCCTGTCCCCAAAGGGCTCACATTCTAAAAAGAAACATAGGACACACACCACCAACAGTCACTGGAAGTACTGTGCTGGGGGTGGATAGGGCCAGTTACTCTCCCCCTGCTAAATAAAGAGAATCACCATGGTAAAAGGTGCCTCTTTGCCCAGTTAGCAGGGGGATACAGTTAAATGATAGTTATCCTTCTTCAGGACTGAGTTCCCTTCCCGGAGTCTCCAGAAACTAAATCTCCAAGGGGGTGGATGGATGCATCCCATCTCTATTTTTATTTTTTTTATTTATTTTTGCATTTATATACCGCCTTTCGTTAAAAAGATAACCCCTCTAGTGTACCTCCGTGCAGAAGAGTGCACAAGATGCAGCACACAGCATATAACAGGTAGATTCCAGTCTTCAGCAGTGGGTCCTTGTAGGTGTGGAGCTTGGGCAGTAATCCTTGGGATGAGAACTGAGTGCTGCAAAAGTATCCCCATTTTCCTTTGCAAAATATTGGAGTATCTGGGCTTGGCTCGCCTGCTTTGGGCATCTGGAATCATGCCCTCCAGATACACCGTATGGAATGGAAAGGAAAGGATGCACCTTTCCATTCATGACATGCCTGGAGTTAGAACTGTACACCACGCCTCCCAGGTTGCTTAGCTACATCCCTTACAGATTCACAGGCATGTCCCTGTATCCACTGCTGAAATGTTGGCGGATGTGGGGATTAGTTTGAAACAAATTGTGTTAGTTCTTGTTGTGTTTTAGATTGTGAACTGCCCAGAGATGTTTATATGGGGCAGTACAGAAGTGTGCCAAATAAATAAATAAATTGTGATAACTTGGCTTCCCAGTCAGAGGTGCTCTTACCCCTGGACTTCAGGGCAGAAGTCCAGTCCCTCCGCACCTTCTCCCCCCCGCACCAAATCCTCTCTAATCTGTCCAGGATGGTGTGGTTTGTGCCCTCACGAACCTATGTGTTAAAAAATGATGCTTAACTTGCAGGGGAGGGGGAAAGACTTTTAGGTCCAGGCTCCAAAATTACCTAGGTGTATCTCTGTTCCCAGTTAATGTGATAACTTGGCTCCCCAGGATTGCAATAACTTGGCTTCCCAGTCTAATTTCACGCAGCTTCCTGTTGGAGTGTGACGGAGAGGTGCTTAAAAAGAGACAAGTTCTGAAGTGCTGGACTTTGGAATCTGAGCTGGAATGTGTGCAATACAAAAACTGGCAAGGCCGGGTGGCGGGGAGGTATCCTCACCAGTACTGCCCTTACCAGCTGTAATCTAGTCTCAAGTGTTCACACATGCAGTGAAACAATTTGACACAAATTATTGTGGTTGCCCAGGGCTCTGGAATGCACTCCCAGATGAAATCGGAACCTTCCCATCTATGGCTGTTTTTAAGCAACTCTTGCAAATGCACCTGATTTATCAGGCTTTTCGTTTATAATGCTTTTCAAGTTTTATTGATGGCTATTTTAATCTGTTTTAGATGATCTAAGGTTTTAGTTGTATTTTAATCTGTAAACCACCCAGAGATTTTCTATGGGGCAATACATATATATGCAGTCAAGAAATGAAATAAATACATAAATAAATAAGCCATTAATCACCAATGCATCTACCAATGTCAGGTAGCACATAGAACTGGGGCACCAAATAACTGCAAAGCACATGCCCAGCTGGTCTGATGTGGTGATGACCACCAGCTTGAATGGCTTTAAAAGGGGATAAATTCATGGAGGACAGGTCTATCAATGGCTACTAGTCTGGTGGCTGTGGGCCACCTCCAGCCTCAGAGGCACGATGCCTCTCAATACCAGTTGTAGGGGAGCAACTGCAGGAAAGAGGACATACACATACTTCTTGCCTGTGGGCTCTTCAGAGACATCTGGTGGGCCACTGTGTGAAAGAGGATGCTGGACTAGATAGGCCTCCTTGGGCCTGATCCAGCAGGGCTGATTTTATGTTATAATGTCCTCAAGGCCCCCGCTTTCTTGTACATTGCCTCTTTGAGACAGGAAACCATCTTGTCTTTCATTTTGCTATGAAAACGGCTCTGACAACATTTCTGTTGAAAAGCAGGATGTCAATATTCTAAAGCAGGAGAACTTCAAAAGTGTCTCCAGACTGAAGGTGGAGGATTCACCACCGTTCTTATGGGCTCTCTTTTAGTTCACATTATACTTAGTCCAGGAAATCAGAAGCAAAGGAATGAGATTTGAATTCTAGAACATTGTGTCATTCTTCTTCTTTTTTTAAGTAGGACTATTTGCATCAAGTAGATTAGTCACAATAATGCTGTAATCTATTAGTAAAACCTATCACCGGGGTAGGGGTGGGGGAATAATTACCATTTTACTGCCTGTGGTGTGGACTTAAATTTCCACTGATCAGCAGATCAGTTACTGTGTACCTGATGACCATCTCCTGGGAAAGGTTCCAGCAAAGGTGTTCACGCATGTGATTTGATCCCCCATCACTGCTCTTGACATTGACATTCTCATACTAGCACTGTGCGTCTGTCTCATTATTCCTTCGGGACATCTGTCCACAGGAATTCTCTATGGCTCTCTATGGCATATTATGCAATCCGTCTTGATGGATACACACTTGCATTTTGAGGAGTGATATGTCTGTATTGATATGTGTTATACCGAATCATACCATTGGTCTATCTAGCTCAGTATTGTCTACAATGGCCAACAGCAGCCTGCCAAGGTTTCCAGGTCTTTCCCAGGCCTACTTGGAGGCTTTGCACACGGGGCTTCTGCCCCGAATCTCCTTCGGGAGAGAGTGTGTGCGTCCACACACCAGCCAAACTTACCCCGAACTCCTTGAACCCACTCCACACACGTCAGGCTTTGTGATGCAAATCCTAGCTTATCTCAAGGTATTTCCAGATTTTAAACATGCTGGTTTTAAGCTACTTTTTTCTGAAAATGAATCATTAGCAGGATAAGAGGCATGGTCTCTTCAGAAATGCAGATCTTTCTCTGCAGGGAACTCTCCTCCGCCTCTCCATTGGCTAGGAAGGAAGACATTGACTCCTGCCATGTGTACTTGCGAAAATGAAAGCCGGGAGCAGGGGCTGCTTCTCTCAATGCCGTGAGTGTATTTCGAAGTGGCTTCGCTCAACATTTACCCTGAAGCCAAGTGTGAATAACCTCCTGGAGATGCTGGGTACTGAACTTGGGACCTTCTGCATGCAAAGCGGGTGCTCTTTCACTGAGCTACAGACCCACTGCATTACTCAGTGCAAGACTCTGTCCATGTGGGTGTGGTAGAGCTGAAGGTATCGGCCACTCCAGGTTTTCTTGCACCTTTTACAGAATCACTTCGGGGCTCATTTCTTTTGAATATTACTCTTTACTGTCTAGCCTTCATGGCACACACTTAGCCATTCATCATCTGATACCAACAAATGGATCTGATACCAATAAAGTTGCACAATCTGCAGTTTGTGCTGCCAGGATTTGATCATCATTTGTCAAGAACAAGATGTTGAAGGTTGAGGCGATAAGTTTGTTTGACTCACCTACTGTTTAATTTTACATAATGGTTTTGGATTGTAAGACAGAATCGCTCTATACAATAACACGTTGATTGACAAATTCAATCAGTGCTGCAGATCGTGCAGGATTACATTCTAATTTGACTGAAGTTTCTCTCTGTTTTGCCTGCTTTGAATAAGTTGGTGATGATAATATCCCTAACTGAGATCTCTGCAAAGGATGTTGGAGATTGTTTTGGATGTTGGGGAGGGGGAAAAGGAGATTCCATGAGGGTTATTAGCTGTGTCTAAAGTTGCAGATTCACAGTCACCAAGCTGTCTTCCAAACAAAAGAGAAGATGGTGTTCTGACCAAAAAGAATTTAAACAGATAAAACAGGGAAGAGAGCACATCAACTAAACCCAAGGACTTTTTTCCTGGTTCAGTAAACTCACACAGGAAATAATTCTTCCTCTTAGCCCTGCACAGAGGTTGTGTTGGTAAAACTGAACTGGATGTTACATGTTGGTGGTTTTAATTCAATCATATTTAACGCACAAGTTCAATGCACATTGCAAATTTGAGTGTATCTGATGGATCAAACTGGATTTAAACTGAGCCCAGAAGAAGAGAGTGCTCATATAAGGTTGACTGTAAGACTGCTGCAGTTCACCTCTAAGTAGAACTCACTCACGTCTGGCAGGGGACCAACATGTTTTGCATGATATTCTGTACAGGGGCCTTGAAGTAATTTAAGTAATATGACAGTCGTCGCTTGCCAACCGCGAGGGTTCTGTTCCTGGAAAACCTCACAGTTGGCGGATTCGTGGTTGACGAGGCATAGCAATGCATGGGAAATGGGGGGGGGGGTAGGGGAATTGCAGTCGTAAAAGGCAGAAAAAATAAGGCAGAAAATTAGAAAAACAACCTGAGCCGTGACCTCCGGAAATGCTCCCATGATCCCTGGAAATGACCCCCCAAAACACCGTTTGAAAAAAATG
Organism: Hemicordylus capensis; assembly: GCF_027244095.1. Classification (NCBI taxonomy): domain Eukaryota; kingdom Metazoa; phylum Chordata; class Lepidosauria; order Squamata; family Cordylidae; genus Hemicordylus; species Hemicordylus capensis. The sequence continues at coordinate 11,597,328 of NC_069666.1, read as the reverse complement.
TCACCAAACCGTGGATACTTGGGTCGCAGTTCATGAGGGTGGACACAATTTCCCAGTCACGGATACTCAAATCCGTGATTAGGAAATCTGCAGTGGGCAAGGGATGACTGCATTATTCTTATTTTTTTGTTCACCCAGTCTTTTAAAAAAATATTTATTTTATTTTTCATTGTATTTTATTGTAGCTGTTGCTTTTGTTTGCTTTAATGTGTTTATTATGGTATGTTTTATTCTATTGTTTCGTTTGATTCTTTTAATCTGTGTGCCACCTGGAAAACTTGACCCCCCCCATCCCCCCCCACAAAGGACCTTCAGGCTTCACCCCATTGAAATGAATGGGAATCAAGTCAGTTGTGAGGAATTGGTCTAATAAGTTTATTTCAATGGGGCTAATAACCACGACTCCCCCAGCAAGTCCTGCTATATCTACAAAGATTAGAACCGGACTATGGCTTTCCCCGTGACACTCTATGGATGCGAAAGCTGGACTTGGAAGAAGCAAGACAGAAAAATAATTGAACTTTGGTGCTGGAGAAGAGTTTTGACCATGGACAGCCAGGAAAACAAACCAATGGATCATAGAACAAATCAATCCAGAACTTTCACTCGAGGCACAAATGACTCAGGCTATCATATTTTGAATACATTATGCGAAGACTCAGCTCCCTTGAGAAGTCCATTTAATTTTGAGGAAAGTTGAAGGAAAGAGAAGAAGAGGACGACCAGCAGCAAGGTGGATGGACTCAGTTACGACAGCAATGAATGCACCCCTGAGCGACCTTCAAGGCCAAGCGGAAGACAGATCATCATCCTGCAGAGAATCTATCCATGTGGTCGCTAAGAGTCGACACCGACTTGACGGCATTTAATCACTCACTCAAACGTTTTGGTTGAGATAGCTGTGCAAAGACATGAAGCTCTCCCTCCTCCTCGCCCCCCCCCCCCCCCGACTCTCAGCCAGGCGAGGGGCTGCCGGGGGTCGGCCGCGGCGGGAGGAGAACGAGGCAGGGAGGGAGGGAAGGAGGCCGGGCGGGGCGAGGGAGCTGACGCGGCCGCGGCGCTGCGGCGCTGCTCGAGCCGGGCCAGTCGCACAATTATGAGCAAGAGGCGCCAGGCCGCTCCTGTTGCTGCTGCTGCCGCTGCTCCTCTCCTCCGCCTCTGCTCGGCCGCCCGCTCTGGAGCCCCAGCCGCAGCCGCCCTGCTGCTCCAGCCGCCGCCGACCCCCGCTCAGCAGCCCCGGGGCCCCTGGAGCGCCGCCGCCGCCGCCGCTCACGCCCGGCCTCGCCGCCGCCTCCTCCACCATCTCCACCTTCTCCTTCTTCCCGCCCGGCCCCGCGCAGCTGCTGCCGAGCCCAGCCCCGATAGATGGAGACAGGCCCCGCCACCGCCGAAGAAGCCGAACCCCGAGCAGGAGCCGCTGCCATCGCCCGGCGTGAGGAGAGCCAAGGCCGCCGGCGCCGAGACCCCCCGCCCGCCGCTGCCCGACCCTGAGGAGAATGGTGAGCGCCGGGGAGGACTCGGGAGGCCGCCGCCGAGAATGCGGCGTATGCCGGGGATGGGAGCGGGAGCTTCTCTCCAGCCCTCTGCACGGCTGGGGCTTGTTGCGCAGACCCTCAAGGCGGCAGGGCCTCTGAGGGTGTGCAGAGTGCGGCTGCCACGCCACGGAGGAGAAGGAGGAGGCGGCGGAGGCCACAGGCTCAGGGCAGCAGCCGCCGATCTGTGTGTGTCCCACATGGCGCGAAGGGCCCGACCGGACACGAAGGCTTCTTTAGGCAGCCCCTGAGCCTCGCTCGCTTTCAAGCAGCCTTGGAGAGGAAGGATTCCAGGGTTTCTTGACCTTGGGCCCCCAGATATTGTCGGACTACAACTCCCATCACCCTTGGCCACAAAGGCCGTGTCTGGGGATGATGGGAGTTGGCGTCCAACAGCATCTGGGGGCCCAAGGTCAAGAAACCCTGGATTATTCTCTCCACGGTGTGTGTATTCTGCGGTGCAGAATCGGGTGGGGGAGGGCAGCCCCCAGCCTCCCAAGATGCCATGCAGGGGCTTTCAGACTTCGCATGGTGGGTTGGGGGTGATGAGGTTTGTAGTCCACAGCAACGTCTGGGTCCAAAGTGTGAGACCCACCCACCCGGCTACAGTCTAAAGAAGGGATCCTTTCCCTGCCTGGTCTGTAGGGCAGGGCTAGTAAGAAGTCTGGGGTGGTTATTAGTCATGGCCGTGAAGGGAATGGGGAGTTTGTAGGTTCAGACGAGGCAGGATGCTACTGAAAAGGGGGAGGGCTGTTTCTTCACACCCTGCCTGTGACTTCCTGGAAGCATCTGGCTGTCTGCTTTGGGAAACAGGATGCTGAATGAAGCACACCTTTTAGGTCCAGCAGGATAGGCCTTAAATTATCTCCTGTTCCTTCCAAAATCCGCTGGGGGCGGGGGAGGAAGAAACACCCCCTTCCTCTGTTTAGTCCCCTATCAGGAATACCTTTTATGATCCTGGTCTGTAGAACTCCATTATATGTATCATTTGAACTCTCTTGTTTAAATTAAACACCTCGACTGTGTGGCTAAGCACCTTGTCTAGAATGCCTTATAAGGCACTCTGCAGAAGGAGCACCTTTCCTGCCAATTTTACAGGGTACCATTCCTCTAACTAGGATCCCTGCGTATAAGCAACAACACATGATTTCCAAAGCATGAGGAAGGGTAGGGCAGGTAACCTGTCTTGTAATCCCCATAGGTATTTTCACAAAGCAATCAATCACTCCTTCCACCAGTACTATCTCTGCTAGCCCTAAAGTCCTGTTGTTGGGACACCCTTAGCCTCTGGATGTGTGTTTGTGGGGTGGGCAGGGAGGTGAGCGCATGCATTTTAATCATTCCTTGAGTCAGCCTCTCCCCAAGCCCAGTAGAAGAAAGATCTCTCGGACATGGGGTGTGCTTTAATATCTCCACATTCTGAAGGATTGGGTGAGATCTTTCACCTGTCCATAGGTATTCGCACAGTTTGTACAGCAGACGGCCGCATAGAGGAGATCCCTCTTAGACTGCTATTATGGAGTACACCCCATCCTATCCTGCCATTGCTCTGATATCAGTGGCACCTTATAGTATTGAAAGGGAGTGAGGGGAAAAGCTTACTGTTCTTGTGTCCCTTGTACTCATGATCATATCAAAGATGTCTCTTCTGCCGCTTGTATGGAATCCTTTTTAAAATATCTGCAGATAAGCTTCCAGAGGGCGTACTGCATAAAGAGTATGGGCAGTGGTGAGTGGGAAGGATTTTTTCATTGCCTCTTTCTCTGACATCTATGATAACAGATTTCCACAACAGCTGATTTAAAAATAGGAACATGCTCAAACATTGCCAGAAACCTTAGTCTTCCAGAGCGCACACTGTGTGTGGCTAAACCACGGCAAACTTTCAGCTCCGTAATCCACCTCAAAATGAAATCTCTTGCTGATCCATAGCACAACAAACATAGGCATTCCAAACAGCCCTGTAGCACCCACAAAAACTGGGCTGTCTTTTAGAGTTGTAAAGGAGACACTTCTTACAATTTTAAAATCTTGCAGTGTGGCTGTTTTTGCCCAACTCTGTATCCAGGCAAAACGTCTGCAGCCTCGTCCTATAAAGGAACATTTCCATAGAGCCCTATAGAGAAGACATTACCCATATGCAGAAGTCATATGCATCTCCAGAGGAGTCAGTCTGCAACATCTGATAGTCATATGTAAATCATCTCTTACACCTATCCACACTTGATAGTCATGGACCTAGAGACTTGGATAATGGGTGGTATACAAATTTATTTAAAATTCAAATAATAAATAAATTTCACTTTCACAGAACCTAAGAAGCCTTTCAAAGTAGACATTTTCACATCACTCTGAATTCTGAGAACTTAATCTAGGGCTTTCTCTAGACTTGTGTGGTGAAGATGCCACACATGGAATGGGGCATGAGAAAGTGAGAAGAGGGCATTCTTTCCAGTGCATCAATCCTAATGGTATTCACTGGCGAATGTTGGTTTCACCGGAACTAAGACTGTTTGCTTAGGCTTGCAGTATAAGACTGATACCTTTACAGAAAGGCATACCTTCTAGATACTAAATTCTTGCATCAGTCCTGTACACATGTTACTTAAATCTGATTGCCTTCAATTACTTTTTATAGAACGTCTGTAATGTTCTATGAAACATCACAGATGTCCCCCGCTCCCCTCAAAAAATCCTTTGAACCATATTCTCCCAAGAAATCGTAACTTTTTGGGGAGAGTCACCTGTTCTCAATACTGGGAGAATATGACTAAAAGCATTTTATTTCTAAAAACACACACATAAAGAATGCAATGGAGCTGCATTATCTCCATGAAGTGTGGGTTGCAGCCTTATTCTAGGCAAGGTGAGGTGAAATCAATGGGTTTAGGCATACCCTACCAAAGATCAAGCCATTAGTGTCTCAATCTGGATAAAATAATGTAGGATAGTCCACATTTAATTCTTCAGCTGCTTAATCTGGTGTTTAGCTCAGTGGTAGAACACCTGCTTTGCATGCAGAAGGTTCCAGGTTTAATCGCTGATGTCTCTAGCTTTGGCTGGCCAAGACCCCAGTCTGAAGTTTTAAAGAGCTGCCAACCAGTGTAAGTAATACTAAGCTAGATAGATCAGTGGAAGGAAGCTTTGTATGTTCATGTTCTGAATTGAGGCTACACCTCTGTACTTGCATACCTGGAAGTAAGTCCTGTTGTATGCAGTGGGGCTTACTATTCAATAAATATGCATAGGATTAGTCTATATGTAGTCTATATGTGATTGTATTCTCTTAAGGTTTTGTGAAGATACATGCGGTTCTCCAGTGCAAGCCAAAATCCTGTGAACTGCTTTCCCCCACTTTCTGCAATTGAATGCTTTATGAGGACCATGAGTCTTGTTTCTATGACTTCATCCAGAAGCTTTTGTGGAAGTTATGTTTCAAGTGGTCCTTTTGACCAAGCAGATTGCTTGACTGTTATGGATGTAATACTCCATGCTCTACGTAAACTTGTAAGCATTAATTTCTAGCTGTATTTTTGTAAATGCTTTTTTTCCATTGAGATTGGCTGGCATTTTGGAGGCTTTGCTCCTTGCTAATTTTGGTCTTCCTTTCAACCTGGCAAGGACTTACTTACACAGCTAAGGTTTGGAGGTGACCACTTGTCTCCGGGTTGTCAGCAAAAAGGGTATTTCAGCCATACACCCTTTCTGTCAGGCCATTCAGAAGTCACTGTAGTTGTTTCTGCAGCTGTCTGCTCCACCCGTGAGCGATGATAACCCTTCTTTTGCTCTCATGATGATTAATCTAGGGATGAAAGAAGGAGGAGATATAGAGCCCCTGCCCTTATGAGGTTTCTCTGACTCCCTTCCAGCTCTCTGCAATCTCTGGTCTACTTCAACAACAGCTGGAGAACCAAGGCTGCCTACCCCTTAAAATAATATAGAAAGTTACGTGACAACCAACCTGTACGGCCTGTGCGCTCCTAACCTTGGGTTAGGGCGGTATAAAGATGTGCTAAATAAATAAATAATAAATAACAGCTCCCTCCCGAGTTGTATGTGAACCTCCACCTTAAGTGATGTGAATATTAATGTCTTCCTCTTGCCAATGTACTTCTATAGCCTCAAGAAAAGTTAGACATGAGAAATATTTCTCTTAGCTGTTTGGAGCTGTGTGTGACGTACAAGGGCTTTACGTGGTACTTTGACAGTAAAACTTCTGCTAATTGAAAATATTGGATAGGAATCTAACCAGAGTGGTTTTTCAGTGATACAGGGCTCTGTATTGTATTAGTCTAGAAAAGTTTTAATTACACTTGCTGAATGCTGGGACATTTGTATATAAGTGGCAATTGGGACTGAATTCCTTGGATATGTCTCTTTTAAAGACTGATTACTGAAAAATGAATGCTGGATAGTGCCCTTCAGCTGTTAAATCAGGGCAATAACTTAAATTGTCTTAGCTGCCTTTCAGTACAACTGTTGCTGGACCAGAGTTACCTCTTCTTCATGCATCTGCACTGTTATGCTTGAGGTATCACTTGTAGAGAGGCTCAAAACTATTTTAAGACTAAACTGCTTTTAGAAATTAACGATCTCTAGTATTTGATTCATTTCACTGTTTTAGTTGTGGGTGTTGGAAATACTTGGAAATGTCATAAAATGTTATCCTTTTGTGCTTTTTAATATATATAAACAACCTTTATTCGTTATCCTTTATGCAGTAGACAGCTTTAACTATAATTTATTCAACTTGCTCTTTCATTCTTTGGCTGCAAGTCACCATGTGTTCCTTTTTATGCTGTTATGAAGAGCTATGAAAAAGTGCAAATTCTTAAAGACAGTTAACCAAACTGTCTTCCTTGGAGCAGTTAGTCTCTCAGCCATGATTATTCCTTCATGTCTATTTTACAGGATGATAGTTAGACTTGATGACTGCAATTTGTCTGAGAGTCCTGTGTTTTGTATTAGGAATGTGATGCATGATTGCCGTGCTCACTGTAAGGTTATACGCACTAAATAGTGAACCTCTTTTTGTTTTGCTTCACATTCAGTCTGAAGAAGAATTCTGGAGAACTTGAAAGCTTGCTTATTCCTTTGGGATATTTTAGTTGGTCCTAATATGTATATTAATTACACTGGCTTTTGGATTTTTGTCCAGTGGACCAATATGACAATGTACAATTTTTATGCAATGAATAGATTTAAGTCTCGGGAACTGGAAGACCTGCACCAAGCAGTTCACAAACTACAAGCAACCACATTTCCTCTGTGTGATTACAAGTCTAATGTAATATAAGTAGAATACTGGACTGAAGCCACTTTTTTTTGCAACTTGTTTACAAGTTGGTACACTTGGCACATAGCTGTGGTCTGTTTCGTTGTTTCCTTCATGCGGTGTAAAAATAAAACAAGCAAGCCAAGTAGAAGCAGCCTTAGGAAGAGTTCTGTGTAATTAAAAAGCTTGCAGGTAGCTTTGTGAACGTTTGTCCTGATAAAGGTGGCATGTCCCTGGCCCTTTGAATTTTGTTCTGGCAGATCAGCCTAGCCACCTGTTCCTGATTACCATCTAGGGAGAAACTAAATAAGGGCTTTCTCAAGAAGAGTTGCAGGCAGTGGCAGGAGGAGGAATGCATATGTATTTTGTAGGTGCCGTTTATGTCAAACTGCTGGAGAGGAGCTTAGTTCATGATCCTGAGACTGTAATAATATAATCTAGCATTCAGTGCAGAGTGTTTGGCAAACTTGTCCTTCCCAACAGCAGTATTTGTTGGGATACTATAAATCTGTGGATAGGAAAATACGATTTCTTCCCCTCCTACCTCCAGATAAGGGTTAAGGTGGTGATGTACTCGCATAGTCTCTCTTGGGTGGTTTTGAGCACAGATTATAACTGATATCCTGGCCCTTGTCTACTGTTCTGTTCATGCTGGCTGATCTACCAATCCACTTGCCTGCAATTCATTTCTTTTATATTTTGGAAACCTTTAGTTAACTTCTAATTACCTGGGCTATAATATTTATGTTTTGTTTTGACCTCACAAACTGAATATCTTATTCTATGAATCTGATGCAGCGATTTAGTAATAGGAGTTGGCAGTGAAGCAGAATTGCTGCATATTTCCCAGAACTGATTATTGTCTTTCCGATTAAATGTCATTTTCTGCTTGGAGCAAGTCCTATGTGAACGGGAGAACTGAACAACAGTGGATGTGTGGGGCTGCATTCCTGAACAAACTTAGTAGAGAGACAGTCCCATTGTACTTGAAGGGACTAATTTCTGGGTAAAAATGCTTAGCGTTGTGCTACAAAACTGCAAAGAAAGGTGTAGAAGAGGCAGCTTAAGCAAAGCAGTTGCCTATTTCTAGTCTAAGAAAATTAAACCCAGTATTACATGTGAGTTGTTATCAGTGAGTCTTCCACTGTGCTCCTTAGGCAGAAAAGGAGGCTCTTCAAGGGCTGTCCTGTTCTGTATCGTTCTGATAGGGTTGTACCATTTCGTTGGCATTTGTTTTGGATGAGGCGGTACAAATTGAGCCGCATCTCCTTGATTGGCTTGCTGAGAACGTGACTGCGGTGAACCATCCACCCTGGAATAACTGAGGGCAGATTCAAATGTGCATAAATAGCATGTAGACCCTGAACTGTGTCACTTCAGAGTGCGGTTGAGGGTGGCAGTTGCATATTGGGATGTTCCCCCTCATTTAACACACACACGCGGCCACCCCTCCATCCATCCACCCCATTTCATCACTCAGGAGCCAGTCCAAAAATTTAGGAGCCAGACAATGGCTGTTTGAGGCAATTACTGGATTTAGTGACAGACATTGGAGAGGGGGAGAGGGGGTATATGGGCTTCTCTCCACTCCCTTTACAAATAATGTCTTTAGAACAGGAACAGGGCTGCCTGGGACAAATGCCGATTTTATTAAATAGCTAACTCTGAATATCCATGGTTAAATTTCTAGGCACCATGACTCCCTGGTGCCTAGGATTTGCCAGGCCCTGGGGTAGCTCATATGCCAAGGGGAGAAGGTTTGTCCAGTTCTAGCAAAATTTTTGTCAGAGCAGTGACTGGAAGCTTCCAACTAGTTTTCTTATCTGTCTCTCACAATCATTGAGTTTGTGTGTACTGTTTGTCATCTTGCTCTTTCCTCTTACTTTGGTGCTTACCTATAGATCCTACCTTTCAGCAGTACTGAGTTATATTTAATTTATTTTATTTGTATACTGCCTGACTCTAAAGGCTCTAGGCGGTTTACAAATAGAGTTGCAAATAGAAAGGCAGCTTCCTGGTCTCTCCCCCCCCCCCCGGACTTCTTGCTTTTCTGTGTTTTATAAGCATGTGTGGGTCTCTGGCGTCCAACTTTCCCCCATTTTGTTCTTTGATCCTTTGCCCCCTAAGCCAAAATAATCATGAGTACCAGAGCTAAGCAGACTGTATTTCTTTACTTGGTTACAGTAATTTAGACTATCCCCCCCCCATAGTGATGCCCCCATGACAAGTTCTGAGAACTACTGCCATAATGGATTATTTCAGATGCAACCATTTTAGCATTATAAAATAAGCAACAAACTTGCTTATTTAAAGATTAATGCACCTTGAACTCACCTTCAAAAGGAAGCCAGTTCACTTGAACTGGAATTATCTCTTCTCCCTTCTCAAGTTAGCAAGTTCACTTTGTTGTTTCTTGAAACATATTCAGAAGGTTCCAGTAATTCATTCTGTACCACACCCACTTCAGGTAAAGTTGTACCCAGGGGATTCCACCTAGACAGTTTCTGCAATACCTTTCATACCAGCAAGAAGCACAATTTGTTTTGAGAGTATGATTACTATTCTGTTCTGAACAGTATGCTCCCGTGGGTGCTTTCACTGAGATTGGAAAGGCAGGATAGAAATTCCCTAAATTTAAAAAAACCCACCAAAAACACTTGGAGTAATTTTTAACCAGAAGTCTGATGGAAGAATCTCTTCTGTGTGAACATTATACACATTTTCCTATGAAGCAGTAAATTGTGGGAATTGAGTCATGAATGGGATGCCAGACTTACATGGCCAGTTCTTGGGCTGTATTTCTATACCCTCTTCTTCCTCCTCCTCCACTGCTTGTTTTGCAGTCTTGTGCTGTGAAGGAATTCACAACAGAATTCTTATTTGATTGCCATTGAGACATGTTCCACTGTTGAAGCATTCTGTGCTCTGTGTGATCAGCTTTAACTTAAAAGTTTCTCATGACCTCAAGTTTCCAATAGTACATGAACCAGCTGGAGTGTTCGATACCATCTGGGGGGAGGAATGCTCATTGTGATTTTTGACACCTCTAGGGTCTACATCCCTAGAGGTGGAAAGTAGGTGATAGCATTACAAGGCTTTCATTGCATTTTCCTGCTCTTATTGTCATGGCCATCAGGGCTGCAGGAGCCAGATTTGTGATGGTGTTTTAACACAAATATGAAGATCAGATTTTATTGATGTTGTCACAGGAATGGAAATTGGCAGGCATACCCTCCAAGACTACTCCATGAAGAGAGTACAACAATTTATTCATTGTTACCCTAATCCTTTGCTCTATGCAAAAATGACTGCATTTGTGCCCTAATAGTTTGGGGTCAGAATAAAGAAGGGATGATAACACAGAGAAAGCTGCAACACTGCTATCACTTATTTTACATCTCTATGGAGGTAGATGTTGCCAGAAATTACTATGAGCATTTGTCCCCTGAGGGTACCAATGGCCAAAATTTGTTGGCCTGGCTCATGGTCTATAATTTCTTTTCTCATATGTTAACTTTTGACTACAAGGGATCTACTTGGTTTTCTTGTCATTGTTGGTTTACACTTGCTCTTAAGGCATGATAATGTTTACTAGAAAGTGTGCAAACTCTAGACACACATGAGGTCAACCGGTCATGACGAGTTATTCTGAATATGGTGATCATTCTGTTCTTCATTCTTTTTGTTCTTTATGATGAACTAGTAGATTAGACCTGTCATTGACTGGGCAATGTCATTTTTGCACTTCTAGGAAAGTTCAAGAAATATATGTAGTAGAATTTTGTGGTAATGTGCTTGCCAAAGGGAAGTAAAAGAACAGTTTGAAATGTGTAGAGTTTCAACTTCAAACATTATTCATTTTATTGAGTAACTAGTGTTTTCAGGCCCATTGCGATAACGGGCGCTAGTAGGGGAGAGTTCCCCCCCCCGCCCCACTTCCTCTGGCCTTCCCCCCCCCCTCGCCCTCCCAGCTGGCCGAGACTTCCTTACCTGAAGCAGCCCGCGACAGTTGGGCGATCTAAAATCCATTTTTTGCGAAGAAGAGAGGAGCTCCCGAACAGAGCTCCTCTCTGTGCTAAGCCAATGCCCAAACTGCTGCTATGGACGCAAAGGACGCCTATTGCGTGCGCAGAACAGGCCAGGGAGGCACGGACACACGCTTGGTGTCCATCCACGGACGGACACCAAGCGTTTTATTAGAGAGGATGACCATGTATGGTAAATTTTAAATCGTAGTAAATGTGAATCCAAGAAAGATATTCTGTTTTTATTGGGCATGATATCATTTTGGAATTATTGATCTGATTGAGTGTCCAACAGATTTTTAACAATAACAAAATATGGTGATATTTAGAATTTTTTAAAAAAATCCAAAAAGCAATTTTAACCTTTCCCTCAGCATACTTTGGTGTAAAAAGTAGTGTATTCCACTAATTTAAGTGGCAGGAGTGTTCATGCAAAACTTGGGATCTGTAGCAGGTCACTGAAAATTATGACTTTATTTTGCACAAATACTTCAAAATAGTGTAGACAATAAGACTGAATACCTGTTGGTAGCAAATCAAAGGGTTTCTTAGTGAAGTTAGGATATCTTCCTAATGGTGGTGAATTTATTTATTTTTTGGTCTACGTGCCGTATACATGAAGTATACTACTACATGCCGTATACATGAAGTAATGCTTCCCGATATCCTCCAGTGTTTGGAAGTATTCCAAGGGCATCACTGTTGGGATTCTCTTCTGGGTGGGGGATGCTTGTTCATACCTCTGCAGGCCACCTGGGGCTGGTGCAGATACAGTGTGCTCAGTCTCTTAAGCCTGATTAGGAGACAGTGTATGGCTCCCTCCCTCCCTCCCCTGCGCAGTCTCTTAACTATGGTGCATTATTCACCATGGTTAACTTTAAGCAGGATTTGCAAACAGGCATCTAATTCTTATTTAAAAGTTAACAATAACCTTGGTAAAGGGGGAATTTGCATGGGTGAGAGGAGAACTTACATGTTTGCGGCAGACCATGCTAGCGAAACTCTCACTGATTTCTTGCCTATTTGCATCATAGGTGGGGAGCAAGCAAGCGCAGGACACGTTGTTGGATAATTCATTGCGCAAGGCCAGGGCAGGTTTCTGTTGTACGGCATTATATGTCCTTGTATTTTGAGTGACTAACTTTGCATTTCTGGTTTGACATTGAGCAGGAAGACTTCCCGTGCAAACATGCCCAAAGGCAGAATCCGTGTAACACACGCTATGAAATCCTAGGCTTCGCGGAATCAGTCAATATATGATTGTCTGGTATGCTGAGTAACACAGTGGCTTTGATTTGATCAGTCCAGTGCAGACAAGGTGGCAGGAAGAACCAGTTAGCTGTAGGAGTGATGGATGGAATCCTGATGAATGAGGCATTCGTATTTCCAACATCTTTCTGCTCTCAACAGAGTGTTTCTGGAGTGCGATCAGTGCTTGTAAGTAGTATTAGCTCCATTGTACAAGAGTACACATGTACCTGCAGCTGTGGGAGTTGTGTGAGGGCTCCCAGCATGTCCCCGCAGACCCTCATAATGCTCACACTTCATGAGGATGTCAGCCACTGTAAATTGGGTCAACATCTCTTCTGTTACCAAAGTTTCCCCTGCTAATGTGTCTTTGTCACACCTTGTGTGCTATGCTTTCTGGAACAATAGACTTCTCTGTGGCCCATCAACTTCAGATCCCCATTTTGATATTAAACTGGTTCAGCCTCCTGTTGGGGAGATCTGCTACCTATAAGACTCCTGTTGCTTCCCCAGAGATGTCATCCTATTATGCATGAGAGCCAGTTTGCTGGTTTTTCTTTCTTTCTTTCTTTTTCTTTCTTTGGAGTTTGGATAGGACTGGGTTCAAAGCTCTGCTTGGCTATGAAGCTCACTGGTGATCTCTCCCTAACCTACCTTACATGCTTGTTGGGTGGAGTGGGGCGGGGGCAAGGGGTGAAGAGCCATGCCTGAGCTCCTTGGAGGGGAACCACTAAAGCTTTAATAAGCAATGTTGTAACCAAAGTTTTCTCTAGCTGGCATTTGCTTTCCATCCTATGTTTAGTTCTTGTGCTCTTAATTGGATGCTTTTGGTTAAATTACTCCCCTTTGCCTGAAGACTCTAAATTCTCTTGAGGCCTTCTAAGCCTTAACATTCTCATGGTCTTGGATTATTGAGTAGCTCTAGCATATTTAAGAACACAAGAACAGCCCTGCTGGATCAGGCCCAAGACCTATCTAGTCCAGCATCCTGTTCCCCACAGTGGCCTACCAGATGCCTCCAGGAAGCCCACAGGCAAGAGGGGAGGGCATGCTCTCTCTTGCTGTTGCTTGCCTGCAAATGGTATTTAGAGGCCGCTTGCCTCTAAGGTTGGAGGTGGCCTATAGCCACCAGACTAGTAGCCATTGATTTTCCACTAGTGTTTGTGTTTCTGTTCCTCTATTTAAAATAAGGAGCTACTGGCAGGGAAGTAACTGGGAAGAGGGATTGGTTTAGACTTGGCCTTTTTAGAAGGAACTTGTGACTCCAGAATTTGAATCTGAGCAAGAATTTCATGGTCACCTTTGTCTCACCACAACATAAATGTCTCTTATTCAACAGGCCATTTATTTCCACCTAATTATTCCCTGTGGTTTCCTAATGCGTATGTTGTGTGTTCCCTCCCCAAGCAAACATTAGTGTTGTACTATCCCTTTAAATTGGTACAGTAATGACTTGAGCAACCACTCTCTTATGTAATGCAGTGGATTTCCTTTTAGTGAATACTGCCAAACACTTTTTGTCCTAGCCCTGATAATCTTACTTTTTGTAAACCTTTTTCTCTGCCCTCATTGTTCGCAACCAGACCCTTTCCCCTCATATTTCCAGGAATAATGTAGTTGTCGAAATTGTTTTTCCAATTTTTCTTTCTAGTGAAACTTTCCCAGTATATACTGGGAGTGGGTTGTGACGCTTACAGCTAGGCCACTGTAGTTCCCTAATTCACAGTTTGGACAGCGTTGGGCTCAATTTAGCTAAAAACCTCCTCTGTTGAGATCACTAGGGCTTAAGAGGAGCTCTGCTGGATGAGATTAAAGGCCAGTATTCTGAATCAGAAGACTGATCTGATCCCACCGTGACTAGCTGCCTCTTCTCTCCCAGCCCCACAATTGGTCTTCAGGAGTATGTAGCTTCTGAATATGGAGCTTGTAGTTACAAATGTGACTGATAGACAGATCCATGGAAGGTGGGTTGAATACCAGAAGGGGTGTGTGTGTGTGTTGCCTCGGACTTCATACATGGATCTTCTCTTTCTCTTTCTGCTGCTTGCTAAAGTCGTCTTCCTGCCTTATCTTCAACTCCTTAGCACCTGTGTTTACCAAGCCCTTGTGTCGTCATAACAGCCTGTAAAGTTGTGGGGTAGTCAAAATTGCAGTCCATAAAGCCAGGGCTTATCCTGTTAGAATGGAAGCTGTGCCATTGAGTCTTGATAAACTGATACCACAGTTCAGCAGGTGCTAGAAATCAGGGTGTCTCTTTTAGAACTACTTCACTACTTCTGGCATTTCAGCCAAATATCAAAAGGTTTCCCTGCTGTTTAAGAGAGAGGTGTCTGAGAACTTGCAGCTCTTTAGTGCTGGAAGAATATAACAACCTAGCCTAGGGTGCTTTGTTGTAAGGCCTGGGAGCCAGGGGTGGCTCCCATCAACCCTAAGGGAGCCACACTTAGGGGCTGTCTCATTGTTGACAGGCCAGTGTGATCCTTTGGCCAAAGTGGAATACTCTGGATAGTCCCCTGGTGCCATGCAGAGATTACCATTCCCATCATGCTGTGCTGTGCTTTACCCAGCACTGGGTGTGGGTGCACTGCTTTTAAGGGAAGCTCTGCCTTCTTGTGCCCCAGCACTCATCTTGAAAGGTGTGCCCAGAGTGCCCTTCCCAGCACTTTCCCCATAGAGCTTTTAAGTGCGCTGTTTGTATCTCTCCAAGGGCCCTCCCAGCACTGAGAAAAGCATTGTGAGAAATGGCTCTCACAGTGATGGTCTTTTTCTTTCTTTTTTGGCCCAAGTGGCTCCTGCTTGCAAAAATGGTGAAGGTCGCTGGCACAGTCCTATGCATGTTTACTCAGAAGTGAGTCCCATTGAAAGTGTGCGGGGGTGGGCGGGCAGTGGACTTAATTTCAAGTAAACTTGCCTAGGATGAATCATGGACAGGCTGTTCCTCTGGGCAGGAGTGGTGGCAGGGCAGGGGACAGACACAGTGGCTGCGTGTGCATGCTGCAGTGAGAACTAGGACATTCTTTTGAAAACTCAGTGGGGCCTAGTAAAACGGCCAGAAGTGGTCAGTCGAGCTGTTCTGGTCTGGCTGGTAACTTACTGGGGGGTGGTGGTGGTGGGGTGGAGTCATATACAGTTGTACATTATTTCTTCACTTGTATCTTATGGACACTGTTGCAGTGTTCCATTATCTTCATTATCTGTCTTATATCTTTATTTTTAACCTTCTCCAAACATGGCTCCATGAAGTCCTCAGGATAGCTAACAATATAATAAAGCTTTCTTTAAATCAGGGGGGAAACAAATGCCCTGGTAGTCTGGAACCAGCCAAGTCTTGGTGTGCAGGGCCACAGTCAATTTTCAGTGCACTATTAGATTAAAATTAATTATTGAAAACATTAAAGCAATTCTTAGTTAGTTGTGGATCTTCCCCCTTGTCAAGAGACCCACAATTTTCACCAGGGATAGCGGCCAGAAAATAGGCCCTGTCGCTGCTCATCAGTGATCTTACAACAATCTACACTGCTCAAAACAAATGCTACGTCCTCTTGCCTCACTAAATCTTTGTTGCTTTCAGGCTACAATCCTAGGCATGCTTGCTTAGCAGGAGCGCCTCACTAGATACACCTTGGGATGCATTTATGAATAACCATGCATAGGATGGTGTTAGGAGACAATTCCTGGGAAGGACAGAGGATGACCCTCCTTGGAGAAGAAAAAACTGATTGAAAGAGTGACCCTCTGCCTTTCTAGGGTGCTGTTGCTGCAGGATATTCCTACCTGCAGGCCAGCAAAAAAAGTCTGACTCCCGGGCCTTACGTTGTGGGGCCTTACGTTGTTAAGGTTATAAAAGCAAGCCTGCTTTTATAACCTTAAGTGAATAAGACAACTTTCCCTAGGCAGTTCATTCTTTTGTTGAATTAGCGTTTCTCTCTTCTCCTGCCTTTTAGTATTTAATCTGAACCTTCAGTCCTGTTCCTTGAATCCAGTGCTGCTTTGCCTGTCCTTAGCAGACACAGGGTAAGCAATTGTTCTCCATCTTCTAGCATTAAAACAGTTTTTTTAAACAGTCAGAAATATTTCTCCAGAATTTCCTCCACCTTAGGATAAGCAAGTAGAGTTTTCAAGTGTGTGTGTGTGTCTTTTTTTAAAGGCACATGTATAGTTGCTTTTTCAGACAGGACTTGATGAGATACCATGCCCCACAGTTGGTTTTTTCTATGCAGAAGTGTTGATGTTTTCATTTGGGTTGTGAATTCATTTGCAACTGGCTCAGCTGTGAAACTGGAGCATTCTGGATTGCCGTAAGATCAAAAGGGGGAGAAAAGGACTGAGCAATGCTGGCTATGTTTTTCTGGCTTGGCCAGAGGCTAATATTGCAGATGAGTGATACTCTGGTGGCAAAAATGGAGTTAAACTGTGGTTGTCCTACTGGTTCAATCTATAGTAAGCAATTGACTTGCCCTTTGCCATTTACATGATTGGATACAGGTGAAATTGTGCAGCTGTTTAACTGTAGCAACTTGTGCAACACAGAAAAACATCTGTTTTTAGTAGCTAGTATTTATTACGTGTTTTCTTATCCTATCCTGTCTACAAAGAGCTTTGGGCCATATACATGGCTATTTTGCCCTTGCACCAACCCCGCAAAGTAAGTTAGGCGCAGTGTTCCCTTTAAGGCATGCGCATATTATTATTATTATTATTATTATTATTATTATTATTATTATTATTATTACATTTATATCCTGCTCTTCCTCCAAGGAGCCCAGAGCGGTGTACTACATACTTGAGTTTCTCTTTCACAACAACCCTGTGAAGTAGGTTAGGCTGAGAGAGAAGTGACTGGCCCAGAGTCACCCCGCTAGTTTCATGGCTGAATGGGGATTTGAACTTGGGTTTCCCTGGTCCTAGTCCAGCACTCTAACCACTACACCACGCTGGCTCTCTCACATGTGTGCGCTCACAAGTTTTTTGATGTCCGCTCAGTTAATTTTTGATCCCGCTCAGGTTGAATCAGGAAGGCCACGCTCTGAGTGCATGTGTGCACACAGTGCCTTGATATTGCCACCCAGAACTAAACTCACTCTACACACATAGACTGACTGGCCCAAAGGGCTTCATTGCCAAGCAGTGCTTTTGAGTCCATCAAGTCTCCCATTCATATGCAGCCAGGGTGGACCCTGCTTAGTTAAGGGGACAAGTCATGCTTGCTACCACAAGGCCAGCTCTCCTTGGTCAAAGTCCAGCTGCACACTGCACCCAGCATTTAAAATACGAGAATGTTTATAATTCTAAGTATCACAGTGGTGCCTTGCGGATAGCTCATCCAGTCAACTTCCTTGTAAGCAAGGTGTTTCCCAGACATGCAGTTCAAGCTGTCCCAAGAGAGAACAAATGTAGTTAGGTTTGCTCCCCTTCGCTCTTTCCATGTTGGGCAGCTGCCCAGTTATGGGCATGAAGCGGTGTTGTAATCTGGGAAATGTGCAGAAGTATTTGAAGTGTCTCCAGCTGTCGGTTTAGCGAGAGAGAGGTTTGTCCTGTCACAAATGGTATAGGAGGAGAATTAAAAGGTAGCCTGTGAACCCTAGAGCTACTTGAGCTGCTCTGTGCCTTCAGAAAATAAACCAGCGATCTTCACTCTGGCACAAAACCAAAATGCACCAATATGAGAACCATGTTCCACGGTGCTGTCCTCTCCATAGGACAGCACTTTTCTGAGTCCTGGGAGGGCCCTTTAAGAAACGCAGCCCTCCCTTAAGAGCTCTAGGAGGAAAGCTCTGGGAAGGGCTGCTCCCTGCCCCATCTTGTGTGCCTTCCAAGACGGTGCAGGGGCTCAAGAGGGCCCCGTTTATCTTAAAGGAGCCCCCCCCCCCCAGCGCGTGGCAAAGAGCAGCACTGCATGGTGGGAATAGTCATCTCCTCCTGGTGCCAGGGACAGGGCAGAGTATTGAGCTTTGGCCGAAGCTTCCCACAGGCCCAAGAAACAACTAGTCAGGGAGCTGTGGTTAGGGTTGTTGAAACCGTTACTGTCCTCCAGGCCTTCCGATGAAGAACGCTGAAATAGACAGCTCTGTGTCTGGCTTTCCCCACGAACACAAGAGCCCATTAAAAAGAATGTACTCCTTGCCGATGTCTTGAATGTGTACCTTAATGCTGTTGTTTTGGAGTGTGTGTGTGGGGAGAGGAGGGATGACTCGGCTCTTTAAACTGATCATGGCTCATTTGGTGAGTCAGGAGATTTCAAAACACTGCTTATGCCTTGAAAAAGGATTTGTATTCTTGGAGATGGAAACTTGAGCCTTGGCATGGGGATTTATGGTTCCCATAGCAGCTGCACCAAAAAAAAAAAAAAGTTTTAAAGTAGCACCACTGGGGATTATTTTGCTTTAGAATAAATTACAGCTAGCCAAGTCTAGGTTTAAACAAACGGGGAAGGATAAATACTGATTACTGTTTTTGTTCGGTCTCCATAGCAGTTCTCCATGTACCCTTGAGGGTGGCTGCTCTAATGCACATCCAGATACTTGTTAAATGGTAGAAGCACTCATACATCCAGCCGTTAGCAAACTTGATTTGTGGCTTCTGGGTTTTGGTGCGCTACTGGGCATGATTGCTATAGGCCTGCAGATCTTGTGTTCTAAATGTGTGTAGAGGTAGATACTGTGAGCGGGATAGTTGGTATGCTTTCAATAATTTATCTTCGGGATGGATTGAATGAAAGAGTGCTGGTTCATGCAGTTTAGCAAATTCATGTAAATGATGAGCTAGCATATATCCTGAATACATGCCATTGCCTTCAACTGAGCCCAGACTGCTGGTCTGTCTAGCTCAGCCCTGTCTTCACTGACTAGCAGGAGTTTAGACATGGACCTTTCCCAGCCCTCCCTGAAGATGCCTCGAACCGAACCTGGGGTCTTCTGCAAGCAAATATGTGCTTTACAGCTGAGCTATGGCCCTATTCCCAACACTTTAGATCAGAAATTCTCAATGTTGGGTCCCCAGATATTATTGGACTTCAACTCCCATAATCCCCAGGCCCAGTGGCCTTTGGCTGGGGATTATGGGAGTTGAAGTCCAATAACATCTGGGGACCCAACGTTGAGAATCCCTGCTTTAGATCAATGGTTGAGAAATCTCGTCATTAGGAGATGAGGCTTAACATTACTGTTTTAAATCTTTTCATACCCCAACAATTTGTGGATACAAACACACTATCTTGGAGTTTGTAGCGATTGATGGTGCTGTCCAATATACTCAGAATAACACAGAAATTCTTATTTTGAAAGCAGATTAAGTTATTTCAAAGGTGGATGAGGGTCAGGGGTGCTGTTTTTATATTGGAGAGTCATACCAGAGTTCAAAGGCCAGTGATTGGATATATTCAGTATTAAGGCTGCAGACCTACCCACACTCAGGAGTGAGCCCTATTAAACTGCATGGAAGTTTCTTTTGAGCATACATGCTTCTGATTGGGCTGTATATTTTAAAAAAGTAGTGTGTATTTGTGGTTACTTTTTAATATCCCATACAAGTCAGAGAGATTAGGCTTTTGAGGAATATCATATGTCCTGAAACACAGCAAACCAGATCAAAAGCAGCTGAATCTAAGCACTTCCACATTAAGGTTTTGAATGATAAAAAATGGTACACAGGGCCAGTGTACCATTCCCTCTAATAGGGATTCCCAGATGTTATTGACTACAACTCCTATAATCCCCAAGCAAAAGCCACTGCAGCTGGGGATTCTGGGAGTTGTAGTCAACAACATCTGGGAATCCCTGTTAGAGGGAACACTGCACAGGGCCTCTCCAGATACGGGAAGACAGTGTGTTTTATTTCTCATATTTTGAAAATTTGGGGGTATTTATCTGATCTATCCCAAAAGTTCAGGGCAGGAATGTATAGGACCAAATGTTACCCCCTGCTAACTGAGCAAAGAGCTACCTTTTTAAAGTGGTGACTCTCTTCTTTTAAGTGGGGAAGAGCAACTATCTTTTTCCAAGCACAGCATCCTTCCAGTGGTTGTTCCTGGGGTCTACCTTCCTTTTAAATAAAAAGGACAAGAAACAAAGAATGTGAGCCCTTTTGGGACAGGGAATCCTCTTATTTACTCCATTTATATACTGCTCTTCCTCTAAGGGCAACAACCCTGTGAAGTAGGTTAGAGAACGCACTAATATAAACATGCATAGTTAGATAATGGTGGTGATGTTAATCATTGGAACCAGAGAAAGAAATGTTATTGATGTTGCTTCATATTTTATTTCATGGGAATAAAAAAGATGCTGAAATCTAAATGAGTGTGGTGAGTAATCAGATGCAGCTAAAAGGCTCTCAAAGAAGCAAGAACTCAGTACACAAATTGGCATTTGGCTATGACAGTCGATGGTTGCATTATAAACCTTAACATGGAAGAGTTCATGCAGCTGACAGGAGGAAACAAAGGCAAGTTCACAACAGAAATACTGTGTTTAGTCATGCAATTAGTGCTTCAGGTCACTAAAGAGGCATAGTTGTGTGTTGTGATTTGTCCATACAAGTATATTGTACAAGGAGATTGAAATGATCTTGACTTGACAGATGAGAGTTCAAACCCCAATTTTACCATGGATTAACTGCAGTGTATTATGTTTTTCTTAAGCTCTGATGTCTGCCCTTAAAATGGAACAGTAATGGGATGCACAGAGGAATGGTGGCTTAGAGGATTTGTACTAGTTTTTCTCCACAACAGGGATGGGGAGATCCCACACTCCAGTAAATGCAGAACTTTGAACGTGGGGGTGTAGCTCAGTGGTGAAGCATCTGCATGGCATGTAAAAGGTCCCAGGTTCAATCCCTGGTAGAGCCGGGAAAGACCCTAGCCTGAAACCTCGGAGAAGCTGTTGCCAGTCGGTGTAGACAATACTGAGCTAGATGACAATTTCCTATGTTCCTAACTTTGAATACATAATGAGAGAAAAATGCACAAGCCCCAAACCCGCTATCTGTCTTGCCGGAGACGGACATGAGGGAAACTGAGAAACATTTTCCAAAAATAACAGCAGTAAGCAGGTAATGCTGGAGCTCATGAACTCCTTCTTGGTACTGAATCCATTTTGGATTATCAGCCCTTTCAGCTAGCTATTTGGGGTAGCATTTTGGGGTCGAGCAGTTTGCCAGCCTGACTGCTTAAGGCACTCTTTGACCCACAGGTAGGGGTGAACAGGTAAGCGGATAAGCCTGCTTCCCTGGCAAAACATCATTTCAGCTATATATATTTCTGTGTACTTGAGAAGCTGACGTACTTACTGTCAACTCCGATCAGAATTTATTAAACTCTTTGATCTAAAACTTGCTTTTTTAAAAAAGTGAGGCATATTTTTGGTGTATCTTGGCAACTTCTAGGCTCTTGTTGTTTGGAGAAGAGTTTAAATATAGCTTGCTGCATGAGCTAGCCTAGCTACTGCTGCTTTGTCCTGCTTTAAGACTTAGTAATTATAGGAATAGGTAACTTCAAAATTGCAACGGGACGATGGAATGAGACGTCTGCTGGGGTTTGGAGCCTAGATGTTTAAACAGCTCTGGGAAACATCACCTTTATTCCCTTCCGTTGTTTTCTCTTTCCCGAAATGAAGTAAAGCTTTTTTAAAACATGACTGCTCCAAAGTACTCTTACAACTGTTTTGTTAGGGTGGTTTGTTGCTTGAAACTGAGATTCCATAGTAAAAGACTTCTAAAAGCTTAGAACTGCCCACAGAAAACTTGCATGTACAAATACACATGAGATAATGCACTGAGGAGGTACTGCTGCAAACAAGGGCATTTCCTAAGGCCTTAATAAGAGCCCTGCTGAGTCAGATCAAAGATCCATCTGGGCCAGCATCCGGTTTTCTTTATTTGCCCACCGGATGCTTCTGGGAAGCTCACCTGCAAAGCATAAATAGCCTTCTCCCCAAGTGGTGATCTGTGATGGAACTTGAATTGTCAGATACAAACTACCGAGGAAGTTCCATTGTGGAAATACTTTTGGCAGATGTATGCATTAGTTTTATGATCTAGTAATTTTGTATTGGTTATGTTAGCATCCCAAGAGCATTGGGTGTGTTGCATTTTATATGGGTTTTCAAGTAAATTCTTTTTATGATTTACTGTTAATCATAGCTCTGATTAACAGTAAAGTTTAGCTCTGTGTGTGTGTGTGTGTGTTTGTATTTGTTTGGGTTGTTGCCTCTTCTTCTTTTTTTTATGTTTTGAGTCCAAAAAAGTGTCACATGAATACAAGGGGTCAGTGCACATGCCATGTTCCTGATACCTTAACTTTGGTGGCAGAGCATCTGCTTTGCATGCAGAAGATCCCAGAGTTGTTCCCTGACATCACCAGGTAGGGTTGAGAGAGACTCCAGCCTGAAACCTTGCACAGCCGCTGCCAGCCAGTGTAGACAGTACTGCGCTGGGGGGACCAATGGTTTGACTCGGTATATGGCAGCTTCCTAGGTTTTTCTCCCTTCGCTTGTCCTACATCTTTGACACAAATCCTCCCTGCCAGCTTTATGTTGGCACTGCGCTCAGTGCTAACCGGGGTTTCAAGCTGGTTTTAACACTCAGTGTTTTCAATTAACCAGAGGTTAAGAGATTGGGATCACATATGGCTAAGGCCATGGGATCACATGTTACCTCTGCTCCGTGACACTCATTTTTCCCATGACACCTTGCCATCCTTCGCCATGAGTGGTTAATTATTGATGTAGTAACTCTTAAAAACTGGGTGGTGAAATTCTCTGAGTAGCTTTCCTGAGAAAGGTGCCCTTTGAATCAGGTGTAAAGCACACTGTTGAGGGGGGAGCACAAGTGGTGGGGGGTGCCTGATGGAAATGTAATGCTCTCCTAGAGCATCCTCAAGGAATAGTTATAAAGCCGTTGCTCCAAGGGAGAGATTAGATTTAACTATCGATATCATTCAGGTTTAGCCAAGGAGCAATTCTTTGGTTAATTTTAAGGTAGGTAGGTGTGTGTGTGTAAAATAATCAAACGGTCAAAACCCTTGCAATATCTATTGCATGCTTGTGTTTGGGCAGGCGAAAGAAAAAAGAGATGCTATTAGCAAACTGTTTTGTATGTGTGAACTCACTGTGCTAGAATATCCACCCCAGGTGCTCAATTTCTAAAATGAGATTCATTGGCTCTAAGTGGTGATGGGAAGATAAAGAACTTTGTTTGGAATTTGTGCCCTCCAGCGATTGCTCTAGCAGCCTGTTGTACAGCGAGGCGTTTCCATCAACTAGGCATGGGTCCCATGATCGCCATGTAACTGTTTCTTTTCTGTTGGGCAGCTCCTTTTAAATAGTGGAAGAAAAATGGATTTATAAATAGACTTAGTCACTCTTGGTTGTGGAGGTCTATAGTTAAAGATTGGTTTTACAGTTGCCTTTCAAGTGCAGCTAATAGAGTTGATGCATATTGGCTCGCTGTGTTCAGTTTTATATATGATTGGTTTGGCAAAACTAAGGAAATTACTAGAGGACTAGATGACCTGGCGCAGAGCATCTGCACCCCTAGTTCTCCCTGACCCCGCCGCCTTCAGCTCCATTTCATTCCCGCCCCCCACCAGCTCATTCATCCTCCGCAGCCGGCCAGCCTGGTCGCCGCTTGCCCTCCACAGCCGCCTCCTTCCGCCTGCTGCCATTTTCTCTGTCGGCCGGCCGGCCAGCCAGCCTCCACCACCGTTTTCTTTCCCGGCCGGCACCATCACCATTTCCTCCCCCTTCCCCGTGGCTATTGGCTGCTGCTCATGAACTCTCGCGAGAACTGCCATGCATCAGCTTAACCATGGGTACGTCTTAGAGAAATAAATATATAGAAGATTATGTCCTGCTTATGTTGGAGTGCTTTGCACTTATTCTAGTCTTATTTAGAAAGTATATATTTACTATATTTATACCCCACTCTTAGACTTCTTATTCTTGCTCTTAGCGCACACCCTAGCGCGCACATTAACCCCTGCACATAACCCTTGCTAACTTGGCAAAGAGGCACCTTTTAAACATGCTGATTCTCTTTATTTAGCAGGGGGAGAGTAACCTGCTTTATCCACCCCCAGCACAGTACCTCCAGTGACTGTTGCTGGTGTCTGTCTTATGTTTCTTTTAGATTGTGAGCCCTTTGGGGACAGGGAGCCATCTTATTTATTTGTTATTTCTTTGTGTAAACTGCCCTGAGCCATTTTTGGAAGGGTGGTATAGAAATCGAATAGATGATGATGATGATGATGCCCCGGTACAGGCCCTGTTAGTGGCAAAGGGCTGTCAATGCCCATGGCAGAGTCTTTTGGTGGGAGCCATTTTCCTAACTCCTCTGCCACAATGCGCCTGAACGCAGCCTGCAGGCGTTCTGGGACCTCCTCTTCTGCTTCTCCCCACATCAGCAGCCATACCCTCACCGGACCGGCTGCGAGAATCAGCCTCCCTCGAACCCTCCCCGGAAGGCGCTGACCTTAGGTTCCTGGGGTTTACTGATGCAAGCGGGGAAGACTGCTGTGGAGGCTGCGCTGGGAGGGAAACGGCTGAGCTGCCGACCTCCGGAAGTGCCAGGCTGGCGCTGAGGTGAGGCCGCTTCTTGGGTAGATTGCTTCTGCCCGCGGCTTTCCCTGCTGCTTTTTTAGCTTTGCGGAGGGATCGATCCCCTGCCAGGCATTCGGTGTGGGTGGCGGAAGCAGACACTGTTGCCCTTGCCCATGCCTCATCAAACATTGAGGTGGCCACCGAGTCCTCGGAGAGAGGGAGAAGACACCTCTCTCTCCACACTGCCTGCTGTGCGGCCATGGTAGAGGCGGCTCACAGTAAGAGCGACCCAAAAGCTCGTAGGACAGCCAGTGCTCACTGTCTCCCTTCACTGTCTCCCTAACTCACGGCTGTGGAGGACCAAGGGAAAGACGGCCAGGAAGAAGACACTCTCTCTGGCCTACAGTGCAAAGCACCAACTGAGCAGGAAAGAAAACAGCTCCTGTTGGGTGAAGACTGGAGCCTGAGGGGTTGATCCCTCCCACTAGGCTCGATGTGTCGTCTTTTGATTGAGCAAGTCTCTGAGCAAGCGGGAGGCACAACCCATCCTTGGGGATACACTCCTCTGGACTGAGGGAGAATTTCATGGCTGGCTGGGGATTTGGACTCGGGTCTCCCTGGTCCTAGTCCAACACTCTAACCACTGCACCACACTGGCTGCTTAGTGGAGTGCATTTTGAGTAAAACGCTACACCCCAAAGCTCACTTGCAGGGTAAGCATGCATAATCAGAAGTCTCGTTGAGTTCCAGTTGCAGCTAGTTAGGAGCCAGAGTTTGAACAGTGAGGAGTGTTTTGTCTGCCTGTGTTGCGTGTGTGTGTCTGTTTAAGTAGACAGGGGAATTTTACTTTGATATATGTAGAAAAAAAGTATTGCTAACGTGCTTGAGACCTCTGCATGCGCACCATACTTTTAAAGTTGCAAGTTGATGTGGAGCCGGGGTAATTAAACCTTGCGTGTCTGAAAGACATAGTAGTTTGAGACCCCAAGCACGGCACGGCAGCTGTTCAGCCCGTGTAATTATGGGAGCTCCATTTTTCTTCCACGGTGTGCCCCTGAGCTCTTTTTCTGTGTTTCTGGCCACAACTACGTGCCCTTCAGCTGTGGCTGGACTACAGTTCCCCTCACCCCTAGCCACAGTGGCCAGTAGGGATGACGGGAGTTGTAGTCCAACATCTGCAGGGGAGCAAAAGTTGTGCTCTAGGGAGCAAAAGTTGTGCCCTAGAATGTGAGGAGAGAGGCGGGGACCAGTTTAGCTCCTTGGGCTTGACGCTTCTGTTCTCTTTGGTGCCACAGACATCCTATTACACAAATTCTGTATTGCAGGATCCAGGAAACTTGCATTCCCATGCATGTGTGATCTCCTGGGGGCACTCATTCCCTTCTTTGCTCCCCCTCTACGGGGCAAGTGAAAGGCCGAGTGTGAGCCGGAAGCCTGCTCTTCATCCTCTTGCACATAGAGGTTGGGACTTGGATGTGGGGTGCTGAAGAAGAGTAGCGTCTGAATTCGCCCTAATTTGTCCCAGTTGCAAGTTTTTAAAAAAGGTCCAGCCAGAGGCTTTTGTTTCTCTTGCAGCTCATTGTCTCCATTTCTTCTGAGATCACAGCCTCCCTTCACAGGGTCAGGGAAGCTGAAATTCTCATTTTGCACTGTGTCAGAGGGCAGATGGCTGGCAGCCTATGGATCATCAACACTGGCTAAAATCCTGTGCACGCCACCTTGGGAATTCCCTCATTCAATAGAGGGAGTCTTTTTCTGAATGAATATACATAGGATTTCACGGATTGTAGGAAAGGACCCTTTTTTCGATGTTGGTGTTTTGTTCTTCTCCTTGTAACCAGACTACTGAAAGCCTCCTCCTTTTGTCTTCTGCTTCTGTTGTTGGACTGAGCCTCTTTGCCTAGCTGTGAGTAGTGATGCAGAGGCGGAGAGAGAGGCACAGAGGCAGCATCTGCTCTCCTAAGACACCTCAGAGTTGGCACCAGATGCCACACAACCCACCGTGCTTATGGGTGGGGTTGTGTGGCTGCTTTGCCCATCACAAGATGCCGCCTTAGTTAGTTTGTAATGTTTATAAATTGCTTTTCCAAAGCAATTGGAAGTGTCCAAATAAACATTTGAGGGAGTGTATGAAAAGCCATCACGTGTTTTATTAGGAATTTAAAAAACCCCAAACATTCACATGTCCCTATGCCTGAATAACGGGCCACGTGGAACATAGTTCCATGAATCAGTTCAGCGCTCACACCAGAGTGGCCTGACCAGTAGATGAGCCTGCTGGGGTGTTTGGCACAAATGCTCAGTATTCAGAGGCAGAGTTATTGAATACAGTCTTCTTTTCCCAGGCAGCCCTGTTTCTGCGTTAAGTATGTTACTTGTAAAGGGGAGAAAGAGAAGCCCGTTTACCTCCCCCCCCACCCCGCCCCACATCTGTCACTAAGTCCACATTGTTGTTTGTTAATATACTGCTTTTCAGCAAAAGTTCTCAAAGCAGCTTTCATAGAAAAGTAAGACTGAGAAGATGATTCCCTGTCGCCAAAGGGCTCACAATCTAAAAAGAAACGCAAGGTAGACACCAGCAAAAGCTACTGGAGGGATGCTGTGCTGGGGCTGGATAGGGACGCCTGCTCTGCCCCGCTTAACATGAAAAACCACTTTGAAAGATGCTTCTCTGCCCAGATAGCAGGGGACAGTAATTCTGTCAATTGTCCCATTTTCTGGCTCCTAAATTTAAAGAAAAGTTGTCAAGGCCTGGCACCCCCTCGCCTACATCAGTCTGGTTCAGACACCCACTCGCATGGCATGATTCACTTCTGTCATCCCACAGCATGGGTGGGTTCCAGCTGGCGCTCCAGCCATGGTGTACTTTCAGCTGTAGTTCTTGGCAGCCTCATAATGGCCGTGATTCATGCATAGCAAAGGTTTTTTACTCAAGCACTGATCACCAAAACATAATGCCATGGTTAAATGTGGCAAAATGTGTGGATGTTTTTTATTGATCCAGAGGAATCTGCTTGTATACTGTTTTATTGTGTGTGTAATTATTAGTCACTATCTGGGTATATTAGTTATATTTGTTGTTCTGATTTTATCTCTTGGTTGGCCAACGGCTGTAATAAAAACTGATACTGATTCAGAGGAATCCATGTCCTTTAACAGCGAATGTTTTTCCCCTCTTAGTACTGTCACTAGAAAGTAGAACCTTCTCAAAATATTCTTTTCTCCATTCACATACAATAATAAGATGATCCTTACAATGTAGTGTTAAATTATTTTAAAGGTCTGATCTCATCCTGTACTTTAGCAGTAGCATGTTGTTATAACCTGTCATCTCCAAAACCTTAAATTAGAGTAAACTGTGCGGTATAAGATTGATCCTCCAAGGAGACTGCAAGTAGTTGTTCACTATGGATTTCTGCAAAGAAAAAATGAGATGGACCTTGTATCTTGATCAGGTATTTTTCTTAAAAGAAACTATTCTCTTGCCATTTTATGGGGTTATAAATGTTTGTTCTCAGACAGAAATAGAATATTTTTATACAGCTTTTGGAGAAAAAGATGTGGATTCTAGACCATCAACTAAGCATTATCGAATTTTGTTAAATTTCCTCTTGAGAATAAGGTTTAGAAAGTCTTGTACACTTCCTGGTATGGTAACTGGTTCTGTGACTCCTAGTTGATAAATGACTGGGCGTCTGTTCAGATTCGCATTTTCAGCTCAGATGCTGCTCTTCTAGAAGATTAATTTAGTTTGTAATGTTTATAAATGACATTAATAAGGGAGAAGAGGTAGTCTTATGGAAGTGAGCATGAATTGTTCTCTCTGCTAAGCAGGCTCTGGGTTTGCATTTGGATGTGTGACTACATGTGAATGCTGTCTGCAGTAAGATATTTCCCCTGGGGATGGGGCCGTAACTTCGTGGTAGAGCAGAAGGTCCCAAGCTTCGCTCCCTGACATCTCCAATACAAGTAGGATTGGGAAAGACTCCTGCCTCAAACCTTGGAGAGTAGACGATACTGAGCAGGCAGTGGCTTTCCAAGGTTACAGGCAGCTTCCAGTGGTCTTATCTCTTTTTGCATTAGATACATTTTGTCTATTGAAGATGTTGAAGTCAGTTTAATGCTCATCATTTTAAAGTAGTCAGCGCAAGTTGACTTGTGGCAAGTTTGCCTCATTTTCTATCACTGCGAAGAGTTTTAATATTTTTTGCTGGCCATTTAAACTTTGGGGAGCCATATCTCATAAAAATACTTTTCCTTATTGAGTGATATAGTTACCTTACATCACTTGGAGCAATGCTTAACCCCTGTGTTGCTTTGAAAATGATTGCCACAAAGAAAGTTCCCCTTTCCT
The DNA here is from genome assembly GCF_027244095.1 of Hemicordylus capensis. Taxonomy (NCBI): domain Eukaryota; kingdom Metazoa; phylum Chordata; class Lepidosauria; order Squamata; family Cordylidae; genus Hemicordylus; species Hemicordylus capensis. Next base: position 11,568,361 of record NC_069666.1, on the reverse strand, counting down.
TAATATGAATATTGTTAAAAATATAGAATGTTTCTCAATGAAGCTTCAAAGCAGTTTACATAGCAGAAGGTAAGAGAAAATGGTTCTCTGTCCCCAAAGGGCTTTCAGTCTTAAAAACACACATACAGAATGGAAGCAACAGCCGTTGGAGAAATCCTATGCTAGGCTGAATAGGAATGATTGCTCTCCCTCTGCTAAATGATGAGAGAACCGCCACGTTGAAAGATGCCTCTCTGTCCATGTTGGAAAGATTTGGTACCAAAACTCTGAAGAACCAATTCTGTTGTTAAGTCAGCACTGCAGTGTTATGCAGCAGTCCTACCTGTCTCTGCTGCTCCCTCCGCCTGCAGTTGCACTGTGCTCCAAAACGCCCCAAAATCTGCTGCTCTCACTCCACCCCCCCGTTATTTTAAAACGGGAGCCATTTTGTGGCTCCAAGTCCTAAAATGGCGTCCGGAAATGACCTCCACTGTCATTTCCGGCCATCCCTGACCTGCGGATATGCGAGGTCAATGTGTTCTCCCCCCACATTGTAAAATGTAATAACCTTCCATATAACTTTTAGAACTTCCATAGTGGTGTCGTCCGAATGCTTAAAGTTGCAGTTACTTCTTTATATTTAGGTTTACCCCCATATTGTGACAGAACTTCTAAAAATCACGCTGGTACTGGAATTTCTTGTTTTATTTTGAATACATGTGTTACTGCTGAACTTTGTGATGTAGAACTGCTAAACTGCTGAGAGCCAGCGTGGTGTAGTGGTTAGAATGCTGGACTAGGACCGGGGAGACCCGAGTTCAAATCCCCATTCAGCCATAAAACTAGCTGGTTGACTCTGGGCCAGTCACTTTTCTCTCAGCCTAACCTACTTCACAGGGTTGTTGTGAAAGAGAAACTCAAGTATGTAGTACACCATTCTGGGCTCCTTGGAGGAAGAGCGGGATATAAATGTAATAATAATAATAATATTTTCCCCCTTCCATTATATAAAATGGTAAATACAAGCACTCTGTTACATGAATAGAATAAGAAATCTGTGCTTGACTGTTACAGAGCAGAGGTAGGCAACCTTGGTACTCCAGCTGTTGAACTACAGCTCCCATCAGCCCCAGCCACAATGTATTGGCTGTTCAACAACAGCTGGAGAGCCAAAGTTGCCTACCCCTGTTATAGAGGAGTATGTGTGGGTGGTAGCAAGTGTGGGCTTTCTGCCTTCCATATTCACATTGCTGCCTGACTGGCTTGAAACTAGCCGTTCCATGGGTTGAATTTGAAAGCATCTTCTGTGCATGGAAGGGCTGCCTTATGTCTTGTGCTAGAAAATGTTGCATGAGAAAAGTAGGACAGAATCCAGAAATGTTCTTTTATGTGCGTGGAAGCATGAGGCCTGCTATAGAACACCACCTCTTGCAGGATGCTATGAACTCTTGGGCAGGTGTTTGCGCAACAGCTCTAGCAGCCATTTCCCATCTGCTCACAGTTCTTTTGAAGCTCACTCCATGGTGTGTGTGTGTGTGTGTTTGTTTGTTTGTTTGTTTGGGGTTTTTTTGGCCATACTCCTGTTCATTAGACATACTCTCTCAATGCTAGGCTCTGATTTTCAGTGGTGTTATCCATCTTGGGGCTTTGAGGTTGGATGATGAACATAAACATACAGATTTTTTAAAATTAGTGCAGTTCCAACTTAGAACTAACTTGGAGAACTGAGCCATACAAAGGATTGGCACCCATATTTTTCCTGCTCTAGGAACATAGGGAGCTGATTTATACTGAGTCAGGCCATTGGTCCATCTAGCTCAGTATTGTCTTCATTGACTGGTAGCAGCTCTCCAAGTTTTCAGACAGGAGTCCATCGCAGTCCTAGCTGGAGATGCTGCCAGGGAGTGAACCTGTGACCTTCTGCACTCAAACAGATGCTCTCCCACTGAGCTGCGGCCCCGTCCCCTAAGGCAGGGATCCTCAACGTTGGGCCCCCAGATGTTATTGAACTTCAACTCCCATAATCCCCAACCAAAGGCCACTGGGGTTTGGGATCATGGGACTTGAAGTCCACTAACATCTGGGGGCCCAACGTTGAGGATCCCTGCCCTAAGGGGAATATCTTAAAGCAGACAGCACTCATATGTAGTCACCCATCCAAATGTAAGTCATGCAAAACTTGCTTAGCAAAGGGGACAATTAATGCTCTCTACCGTAAGACTAGCTCTCCACACCACCAGGAGAGGTGACAACCCTACTAGTTTGTCTATGGATCTTCTTTTCTGCTAGGTGCCCCAGAGAAAAGGTCAGTAGGGAGTCTTCTGTTTGGTGGTTCATAAGGCTGTTCTTTGTATATCCTCCTGCCCGTAGGAAGTACTAGTGAGTGCTTTTGATCCTTGGTCCAGGATCAAGCACTGCTGAACAAAAACAGCACTGCTGAACAAAAACAGTCATACTTTTTAATGGTTTTTGGTGAGTTAATTGACTTTGTAAACTTATGACTAATTTGCTTCTGTAGATTCTTATCATAGAAACCTTGCTTATGGTATTTTGTAGTTACAGATCTTGCTCCTCATTTAGATTGTGACAATAACTAATTTTGTGTGGTAGTCTGTAGCACAGGCTGTTTGTGTTGGCAACATGATTTCAACGCGACATTAAAAGATGGTTCAGAGGACACCCAAAGAGATCAATGGAACGTGCCTTCTGTGGAAGGGTTGAAAGCAAATAAGCGGTGTGTGTGCTTAGTTTAGGCAAACGTAGATATCTGGTATAACTCTGAAATGTTCTCCATACCAACTTCTGGGTTAGATTGTGAGTATTTAGCAGGTTGCTCATGTTCAGCTGATAACATTCTTTGTCAAATATACATGGTATGTGTTATCAACAAAAACCTTCAGTCTGAACATTCAGAGGGGGTAGCACTTGGGGGGGGATTACTAAATAACTATTGGAGAACTATACAGTTGTGTTTTTTGTGTTCTAAAACAAAAACCTAGTCATTGCATTGCATTATATTATTATTTTTTTGTCAACTTAAGCAGGTAACTCCTACCCTTGTAAAACAAGTATACCCTTTTTGTCACAAACCTTCAGCTCAGGTACCCCATAGAGATTTGTATGTGTGTGTCTACATACTCATACAGACCAATTTAAATGTTGCCGTTACGAGACAGGCTTGCTGCAGTCACTGGCAGTGAATGTGGAAATCCTGGCTTACATCCAGACTCATGAGGACTCTGACTGAAATTAATGGAACAAGTTTACTTGATAAATTAATTTCAATGGGAGTACTCAGTGCTAATTTTCTGAAGCCTGCCAGTCAGGCTAAAGGGAGGGGTATGCTGCGCTTCCGCACATACACCCAGCCAGTTAGGAGCCGAAGAGGAGGGTCTTCACCCTCCTCCCTCCCCTTCGGTAGTGGACACATTGGCTTCAAGCTTGAAATCCTCCGATGTGGAACAAACAGCATGGCTCGGCATGGGGAGACAGGAATGCTCTGAGTACTCCCCGGGAGCCCTTAAACCAACCCTGGGGTATATCAGTACTCCCTGTTGGGATTCCCTGAACGACAGTATTAACTTAACATTATTGTCCTTCGAAATAAATCAAGTTTTTAAGAATTTAGTAGCAAGAGGTCTGGTTACAGTTGCCACTGGCTCGTTTAGTGGTGACCCGGGATCGGGCCTTCTCTGTGGTTGCCCTGGGGCTTGAGAATATGCTCCCTGTCAAAATAAGAGCATCTCCTTCTCTCTTTGCTTTTAGGAAGATCCTCAAGAGACTCTTGTTTTCTCAGGCTTTAGATTAATTACATTAAATTAATTTTAAATGATTTGTTTTTATCCTATGAGATTGTTTTAACATTTTAAGTCTTTGAAATTATGTTAATTGTTTTATTCTATTTTATATTTGTTGTGTGTTAAATTGTGTACACCACCTAGCGATGCACATATCATGCAGTTTATAAATATGAATGAATGAATTTAAAAAAACACTCTGGGGGAGTAACAAGTTAAATGCGTGTATCCAAAGAAGTGCAAGGAAGCTTGTGGTGGGAAACTTCTTGCCTCATCCTTTCCAGAGCAGACCCTGGAGGACCCTCCACCCAAAACCTTATTCAAAACTCTACTCACAGAAAGTGCTGTCACTTCTTTCTTTCTTTTCTCTTTTTAAAAAGAAATGTGCCCACCCTGTTCGCTTCATTACAAGACCAGGAGAGCTTCATTACAAGACGAGAAGAGCTGGTCTTGTGGTGGCAAGCATGACCTGTTCCCTTAGCTAAGCAGGGTCCCCCCTGGTTGCATATGAAAGGGAGACTAGAAGTGTGAGCACTGCAAGATATTCCCCTCAGGGGATGGAACTGCTCTGGGAAGATCATCTAGGTTCCCAGTTCCCTCCCTGGAGGCATCTCCAAGATAGGGCTGAGAGAGATTCCTGCCTGCAACCTTGAAGAAGCTGCTGCTAGTCTGTGAAGTCAATACTGAGCTAGATTAGACCAGTGGTCTGACTCCGTATATGGCAGCTTCCTATGTTTTGAATGGCCCCTTAGCTCTCAGGAGAGGCATTGGTGGTGGTGGGAGCACAGGGTGTTGCTCATCCTCTTGCACAGAGAATCTGCCTTCTAAGAACTTCCTTTTAACTCATGGTTCTTTTTAGTGTCTCTTAAATCTTTTGTTTGCTTTTCAAACTTCACATGCATTTCTTCAAAATGGACTAGTTAAGTTACTGAATTGTCAGTATGTTTGTTTGTTTGTTTGTTTGTTTGTCACATTTATATACCACTCTATATAAAATCTCAGGGCAGTTTACAATCCAATCAAAAAACAACCAAAACCTGAAAATCATATAAACAGATTAAAATTACCATAAATAAAATTCTAAAACTTTAAAACATCATGACCCAAAAGCCTGATAAAACAGGTGTTTTCAAAAGTTGTTTTAAGACAACCATTGATGGGGAGGTTCTGGTTTTATTTCATTAACCCCTGCTAACTTGGCAAAGAGGCGCCTTTTAACGTGGTGATTCTCTTTATTTAGCAGGGGGAGAGTAACTGGCCCTATCCACCCCCAGCACAGTATTTCCAGTGACTGTTGCTGGTGTATATCTTATGTTTCTTTTAGATTGTCAGCCCTTGGGGGACAGGGATCTATCTTATTTACTATTTCTCTGTGTAAACCTCCCTGAGCCATTTTTGAAAGGGAGATATAGAAATCAAATAAACAAATACATAAATTTGGGAGTGTGTTCCAGAGCCTCAGGCCAACCCTAGAGAAGGCCCATGTTTGGGTTGCCACTAAACCTCCCCCGATGATATTAATAGGCAGTGGGGTTCATGTAGAAGGTGTTCTCTTAAATACCCTGTGAACATGTTTTAAACTTAAAAGGTGATTTGGTAGGGTTCAACTGCAGGTACCCCAAATAAATAGATCTACTAGGAGTGATACAGAGCAACATGATGAGCAGCTTGTATGTTTGAACTCATTCGGGGGAGAGGGAAGGAGGGGTTGCAAGGAGGTATGTATCAATCATTTTTAAACACAAATTATTGATCCAGTGAGACACTGCTGGCATATTTCTGTAATTATAACACTGCCTTTGTATGACTCTCAAAATACCTTATTTTGCAGTCCCAGAAATCTTGGATAGAAAATACTTTCACCAAGCGGGAATGTGTGTACATTATACCAAGTTCAAAGGATCCTCACAGGTAATTTTAAAAGCGTTACTTTTGATTTTAGACTTAATTAGGATTAAAATAGTACTGTAGAAATTCTGGGTAAAATAGCATTTTTCCTTTTAAGAATTTGTTCCAGAGGGGGCCAGAAGTAGCAAACCATTTTTAGTTTGAAAAACATTGCAATAAATTCATTGCATTCCTTGAGGTCATAGACCCTTGAGAAGGTTTGGCTGTGATTAGACTGAAACACATGGAAAATTTGCAAATGCAAACAGGGTAATTGGGAAGCGGTTAATCTTGAGAACATTCCCCAAGAACAATTGTAGTACTTTATTTAGCCCGTTTGCAGCAGAAACAGGCGTGTTTGGAACTCTGCTGCCCACCCCCGTCCAAGTGATTTTACTCCTGTGGCCGTTCCCTGCATAAAGAAGTCCTTGTTGTGAACATTAACTTTTTAACATTTGTATTTCAGAACTTCACAAGTGAATTTTAGTATGGCATCTGAAAGTGCCAATAACTGTTTTGATGTTGACTTCAGTGGGTTGCAGCCTGTAACCTTTAGAATCTAGGTATTTTTATCCCAGGCTTATTAAATATATAATAGTCATTTTTCTGTTTTTTTATAGCTTTCCACAAATGTCCTAGTCAGCCCGGAGATAGCAACCCTTTCAGAATAGCACATGAGCTAGTGAAATTAAACATGAGCAAACTTTATGTGATAACTTAACTTGGTGTGTCTCTTCCTAAAATGTCTCTTCTTACTATCTCCACCCCACCACCGTGTACCTTCCTTTCCCCTTATGTGTCTGCCTGTTAAGATTGTACACTTACAGGCAAGATCTTACAATTGCACAGTGCCTCTTTTTTTGGGCACTTAAGTAATACTAGTAGCATTATTTAACTAGTAGTAAAATATATAAATTAGTACAGCTAGATCAACTGTGAATGAAACAAAGACTCTCAAGTTAAGCAGGAGCAGTATTAATAAAGTTTCCTTACTTGGTAGTTGATGGTACTTTCTCGAACAGTTTCCTTTATTCTTGGGAATACTTTGTCCTTGGCATCTGTTCGAAGCTCAATCTCAGCCACCTTCATTTTCAGACCTAAGGGTAAGGGTCATTTTACAAGATACACTTTAAAAAATTTAGGTATACAACTAAGAGATTTGAAGTGTACACTTAAAAAAACATGCTTGATACAAGTCCACTCATCAAGGAAACGTGATTGGTTATAGCTCCTTGTCAAGGGTGAAGAAATGTTGACTCAGTTTATCAGCCAAACAAAATATTTTACTGGTCAAGCTATGTTGGTACATTGCTCATCAGGACTTTTTTCACTCATTAGGCATCATTTTCATGCTTCACAGTCTAGTAGACTAGTAGATTTCTGCAGACCTGCTCCATTCACTGGGTTTTCCTCTCTGTCATGTGTGAAAAGGTCCTGAGAACATTACAGGATTTACTACTAAACACAGCTTGGGCATCCCCTGTCGTGCTGCAGCATACTTGACTTCCTTGCTTGACTCTAGCTTGTTTAAAGAAGCAGGGATTTTTTTTACATATAACAATGAGCAAGCATTTTGCTGTTACTTTCTGGAACACCTTCATGTGAACAAAATTACACCAACAAACTGTCACAATGCCTTCCTCTTTACAGGCACATCCCAAATGTATTATGGGGCAGTAAATAACTTGTGGTGTGAAGCATAGAGAGTAATGACAAAAATGCTTATGGATGATCAAATTCATATTAAGACATACCTTCTTGGGGTCTCTAACAAAAACAGTGAATAATTAATTCACCTCCTTCGATTCTTAATCATAGATGCCTCCCAGGATGTCAGATTTGTCAGCAACTTGTCAGGTAAGTACATTTCTATTTGATGCAGCAATTTGACCTCTTTAAAAGGTGGTTATGATTTAAGAGAGCCACCTAATTGGCGTAGCAGGGAAATGACTTGACTAGCAAGCCAGAGGTTGCCAGTTTGCATCCCTGCTACTGTGTTCCCCAGACTATGGGAAACTCCTGTATCGGGCAACAGTGATATAGGAAGATGCTGAAAGGCATCATCTCATACTGTGCAGGAGGAGGCAATGGTAAACCCCTCCTGTATTCTACCAAGAAAAACCACATGGCTTTGTGGTCGCCAGGAGAACCACTTCTCTCCTAAGCCCTCTGCCTGTGTGCCAGAAAAGGATCTGAGGAAAGAGAGGGGATTGATGGTGACCACAAATAATGCCTGGCTAGTGAGCTAAGCCTACATCTGTGGATCCCTGTATGCGACCCTTGCTTTACCATCTTCTATAAGGTTATCATGAATCCTCTGCATACTATTCTCGGGCATAGTGAACTGTAACTAGAACTACTTGAAAATGTCATAACCTTTTGAAGCATGCTGTTATTGTTGCTTTATAATCTGTAAAGTCAGTAGTTGATTCAAAGACTTTCCCAGCACTGTGTGAATGAGTTTGGCCAATAACTCCATGGAAAAAATTCCTGCTGTTAACCGTTACATTTCATCGTAAAGGTGAAGTGCATTTAGTACCGTGGGAATGGACAGCAGCGTGTGTGCAGTTACATCTGTATGTGTCTCCAGTTCACTGAATTGTGGCAATTCTCTGCAGGTGCTGCTGTGGGCGCTTGGTCCGGCAACATGCCTGCTTTACTGCAAGTCTTGCCATGAAATACTCGGATGTGAAATTGGGTGAAAATGTTAATCAGGAGATCGAAGAATGGTCAGTAGAAAAACATACCGAGCAGAGTTCAACGGATGCTTTTGGTGTCATTAACTTTCAAGGAGGCTCTCATTCCTACCGAGCAAAGGTACTTTACCTATTTATTTGCATTTCTATCTCACTCTTCTTCCAAGGAGCCATATGTTTATCATCACAACAACCCTGTGAAGTAGGTTAGACTGAGAGAAGTTTCCCCAGTCCTAGCCCAACACTCTAACTATCAACTCTGCTTCCATTTGTCACCTAACAACTCGGCTGATGAGTGCTTCTGGAATAGTATTGAAATGGAATACTTGGGCAGGTGAAAGCAGCATTGCTTCTCATTAAACTTGGAGGTGGTAGCATTTAGAGATGAAGGAAGGAAGCCAAGTTACCATGACTTGAACTTGACTATGACGGTGTTTCCTGTTTGAATATATAGTACACTTTATTATTTAAGCCCCATTTCCATCCAGATAATGTGCAGTTTCCTCATGAATGGAGCTATCACCTACTCATGTTTCCTATTTTAAAGTGAATTTAATATCTACCCTGGATAAGCCAGGAAGACTAAATTTCATCTTTTTAACAGTATGATTAATAGCATTTCAGATTTCCATTATATTTTGTTGACCTTGGCAATGTGTTGTAATTGGACCTTGCTGTTTTAGAAACCAGCATCTTGTTGAGTGTGTGTTGCTGCTCACTTTGTACTGTAGCCATTAAAACTGCTTGTTGTTTGTTGAAGGTTGTGACGTGAATGTGTGCTCCTTAGATGCTAGGTTGAATGAAGGCCCAGTCCTACTCAGCACTCCTTTCTGTTTACCTTAAGGAATCAGCCTCATTCCTAATCCGGTGTTGCAAGTAGTTATAATTTTCATTGTCTTCAATGTTTTATCAGTTTGCTGTGTTTTGGTTTTCTGGTGAGGAATTCGACTTCCCTTTCTGTTTAGAGGAAAGAGGAAACGGCATACACTGTTCTGGCTCAGACATCATGGGCAAAGCATGGTTAGGGCTGTTGGAAAGTGCTGTATACTTGTACTCCTTCCTCAACTGCACATGCCAATTCCTTCCTCCATTTCCTGGTTTGCTGTAACTGTAGGGCAATTCCAGTGGTAACAGAATCAGGTGTATTGCCACTTTTTCCAATGACGGTAGCCATAAGCAAATTTTCAAGACCATTTTACGTGCGCACGCACGCACACACACACACAGGCAAGAGGACATCTACTATTCCACCATATTTTCACAAAACCCTTAAATATTATAGATGGTCTTTGAAACATGCAAAATACATCAGTAACTGAATCAGAATTTACGTGTTTCAGACACTATAATACTTAAAGGTTTTGTTCTCTTGCCAGTGGATATATGTAGCATCAACTTGAAAGTTTGCTTATGGCTGCAGTCCTTTTGAAAAAAAGTGGCAACACGCCTGATTCTGTTAACACTTGGAGTTGCCCTGTACAGTAGTTTGTCATGCCCGGCTGGGAAAACGGTGGATGCTACAAACCATTGCTTGTCTCCAAACCAGAAGTGGAAGCACACTTCATTTATTGTTTCCTATTATGGTTAGCAGTAACCATGATTTTAGTGGGAGAGGGAATCGTCATGTGTGAAGGAGGGAGTGGCCAAGCCGACAGTTGATTCCTGATGGCCAGGTCATGGTTTGACTGCAACATCTGGATGGTCCGTAGAATATTTCCCGTGTGTTGTGTTCCCAGTCCTGTATGTATGCCCTAAGTATGTCCACTGTGACTCCAGCAAGTTGAATAAATCCACCCTTTTTGTGCCCTGGATTTTCCAGTGTGGCTGTCTTTGTACTAAATAAATCAAGCTAGGAAGTGCGTGACACTTTAAAATCAAGTTTTTAAAAAGTCATTGTGGTGGCAGTCTTCAAAATGTTGTGGCTTTTGTGGAATCTCCATTAGGATGTATGTATTTAGCCATTTGTACCCTGCCCCTTTCAAATTGCTCCGGGTGCATATTACAAATAAAAATGTGTATTGCCAGAAGTACAAGTTACTTCTGGGAAAGAAATCATCTCTAGAAGTCTCGATGGTGCAAGGTCAGCAGTCCCTCTGCTGATACGGCTTCTCTAGTGATGTAGTTCTTCCTCTCTGACTGGCCCCTTACCCCTTCACGCGGCAGTAGAGAGCAGTGTGCCTGGGTACAAAGACAGCCCAGTAGCCTCTGGCAGAGTTCTTGGTGGTGGGTGGGGGGCGGAAGCAAGCTCCCTGTAGCTGCGCCTCCCAGCTGGCCAGTGTCTGGGGCCAAACTTGTCTTCCCCCTTGCTTTGATATTCTTCCTGGGAGGCAGGGGGCGCAGCCTCCTAGTGACCTCTGGACAGACCGTGCTCCCTTTTAGTCTTCAGACAACTCGAATATGAATTTGAGAAGTACCAGTGAGCGGCCTGTTCATCCTTACACATCAGTTGTATTTCATGACAGTGATGGTCCTGCATTAACAGTTGCATAATTGGAAAATTCACCCTCCCCAACTTTCTCTTGCCAGTATGTGCGGCTGTCGTATGACACCAAACCTGAAGCCATCCTCCAGCTTATGTTGAAAGAGTGGCAGATGGAACTGCCCAAACTTGTCATTTCTGTCCACGGAGGTATGCAGAAATTTGAGCTTCACCCACGCATCAAACAGTTGCTTGGTAAAGGGCTTATTAAAGCTGCAGTGACAACCGGAGCCTGGATTATAACTGGAGGAGTGAATACAGGTGACGTCTTTATTCTTTACCTTTTGGCTCCTATGCACCTGAGATGCCTGAATCCTCTCTCTATGGGTATTTTGTAGTACACAAGCTTGTGTGTTTCAGCTTGGAATGATAGAAGCTGCAAAAGTGCTCATCATGAGCACTTATGTGTGACTGAGCGATTTCTATAGAGTGCATGAGAAACATGTAGCTTGTGTCCAGGTCTATTGACTGTTTGTAAAGGTGACTTAGGGGAGACATGATAGAGCTTTATAAAATTATGCATGGTGTAGAGAGAGAAACATTTCTCCCTCTCTCACAACACTTTCCCATGAAACTGACTGCCAGGAAATTTAGGACTGACAAAAGGAAATACGTTTTTATACAGACAGTGCATAATTAACCTATGGAATTCTCTGTCACATGATGTGGTGATGGCCACCAGCTTGGATGCCTTTTAAAAGGGGCTTAGACACATTCATGGAGGATGGGACAATATTCTGGCCTTGTCAAAAAAAAAAAAATCACTTTCCTTAATGTCTCCATTGGTCTGTGTCATGTGGCCAAATGAGTTTCCTGCCAACCTTTAAAAAGGATTTCTTCAAGGGTGGCTGAAGGAAGAGCATGTGATGAAGTAAGGAAGTGAAAGTTAAATGGGTCATGTTGGCAGTCTTTGACAAGTATCGTAAAGGAAGTTGGATAGTAGGAAAATAATTTAACTGCCTGCCTTGTACAATGAGAATAGGACAGAAAGCAGTGGAGTTAAATGACAGGAAAAGTAGATCCAGCTCAACCTTCACAACATTTTCTGAGTAATAGAGAAAATCCAGCCTGGAACAAGTTGTTCAGAAGGAGATCCTAGGAATCTCTTCCTCGGAAATGTCAGTGAAAAGCTGGACAGGAATCTTTTGGTGGTGGTTTGAGTTTAGGGTTCTTAAGATGTCACACAAGCCAAACGACCATATTGGCTCAGTTCAGATGCAACAGTCCAAACAGCTTTGTCATTGAGAACTGGCTTCATGATCATGCATTCCAATTCATTCATTCATTTCTTGGTTTGAGTGAGCTATAGTATCTGGTTAGTGGTTCCAGACATTCATAATGAGTGGGTTCTACACCTGCGCAGACCAGCTTCGGATAGAATTCTATAGCTCCTGGTGATGCCTGCAGCCGCTGGCTGCACGTGACTGCAGTACCCTCTAGCGGCAGTTAGGCGTCCCTTTGCTCAGTTTCTTGCTGACTGCCAAAGCGATCAGACTTTTGGAAACAGTTTGCTCCTCAGATAACATGATCTGAGATAACACCTGTCAGATCAAGCCCAAAGAGGCGAGCCTGAAGGATGTGCTCCTATACCTCATCTCCCTAAAAAGGGATCTCTGGATGTCTGCAGGGCGCTACTTCACTAGCTCGAAGCGACCCAACGCATTTGGAGAATGAAGCATCTGTTTGTATCTGAGAAGGGTAGACACAAGAGACAGTTAACAAACACAACAGAAGCTGTCCTATTGGTTAGTTGAACTCATAAAAATGGTGAATGACCAACAGCGGGTCACTCTACCAGCTTTGATACGAGCCCACTCCACTAGGGCATATGCCACTTCAGCCGCGCACCTGGCTGGCATTAAATTCTGAGATAGCTGCACAGCTGCCATGTGGGCATCTCATCAGTCTTTCATCAAACATTGCGCTTTAGACCTATGCACTGCAGCAGCTGCAGAATTTGGACAGGCAGTCCTTAAAAGAGTGCTACAGTAGCTCGCGGCACCCACCACCAACTGGGAAGCTCATAATTCACCTACTCATTATTCATGTCTGGAACCACTATCCAGATAAACAGGTTGCTTACCTGTAACAGATGATCTGGTAGTGGTTCCATGACATTCATAAAACGTGCCCATCCATCCCCGCTGCATAAAGGGGCAATCTACTGAAACATCAACAGAAGCAGCTAATACTTTGATATAGAAAACCACTTCTGCTATGTCAAGTGCCAGTCTGGCTAGTTGGCCATCAAGAAACTGAGCAAAGGGACACCTAACCGCCGCTAGAGGGTACTGCAGTCAAGTGCAGCCGGCGGTTGCAGGCGTCGCGAGGAGCTATAGAATTCTACCCGAAGCTACTCTGCGCAGGCACAGAACTCACTCATTATGAATATAATGGAACCACTACCAGATCATCTGTCACAGGTAAGCAACCTGTTTTTACCGCGAAAATGGAATTTCACAGACCGTAGTTTGCACAAAACATAGGATGCCTCCAAATCAAAATTAGAAACCACGGTCATACCAGTTGCCCAATATGCCTTAAAATTCTAAGGCTACTTGGAGCACTTGCCTTCTCCTGAACCCAGCCTAAATGTTGCCGTCATTTTGGTGGCAGGAACTGGCTGAGTGTTCTGTCAAGCTCAGTCTCTGAAGTTGTCATTGGGGTCTCTGGCTGTCTTGGGCTGAGAGGAGGGATAGAACTTGAAAGTGAATGGAAATGTGCAAGCCTGCAGTACCACTTGGAGTGGGTTTTCAGTTATGTTTTTGAGGCAAACTATGGTTTGCACAAACTACAGCTCGCTTGATTCATATATCACAGCAAAGTACAGTTTGTACCAACCAGGAAATTAGTGAGTAAGTTGGAACCTGTAAGCCTGAGGCACAATGCCAACAGCAAATGTTGTTTAGCCATGTCACATAATCTAGATAATTGAGTGTTTTCTACACTCCACTACTACATCCATTGCGTGTGGCTTTAATACCGATAGGACTTTATTTTAGTAACACAAGGTTATTCCTTGTTCCTGAACAGGAGTTGCAAAACATGTTGGTGATGCTCTGAAGGAACATGCCTCTCGATCATCTCGAAAAATTTGCACTATTGGAATAGCTCCTTGGGGAGTAATTGAAAACAGAAATGATCTCGTTGGGAGAGATGTAAGTTTTGTCCATTTATTGTCCTCTTAGTTCAGGGCTGCACAACTTCAGCCTTCCTGCAGACATTCTCCTACAACCCCCATAATTCCTGACTGATGGCCGGTGTGGTTATGAATTATGGAAGTTGTAGTTCAAAAACAGCTGAAGGGCCAAAGTTGTGAAGCCCCGTCTTAGTTGGTTGAAAAGCCCTCAGTTAAAGGCTTACTTTAACTCAGTTAAAGGCTTACTCTGAATTCTTCATGAAGTCAGATTATGTACTTGGTGTGCTAAAGACTTCATATTCATCAGGTATAGGTTTCTGCTTCATTCCTGCAGAAAATAAGTTATGCAGCTTCTTTCTTGTAGTGTGTCAATTTCATTCGCAATTAAGAAAACTCAAAGCAAGGAAAAAGAAACTATCCACTGAAGCTGATGTTTTTCAAAAGGTCCCTTTGGGAGACTGGGGCTCTCAGTCAACCATATACTCAAATATATTTGGAAGCCTGCCACATGATGTCCTCTCCTGAACATTGGTTTTCCTTTGTTTCGTGTTAAAGGTTGTTGCTCCATATCAAACCCTCCTAAATCCTTTAAGCAAACTAAACGTCCTAAATAATCTTCATTCCCATTTCATACTGGTGGATGATGGCACTGTTGGAAAGTATGGAGCAGAAGAAAAGCTACGGAGAGAACTGGAAAAAACCATCAGCCTCCAGAGGATCCATGCAAGTACGTGGGAGCCTCATCTGACTAATTATGTGGTGCTGGGGTGTATGTTTCTGAATGAAGTCTGTAATGCCTGCTGCTGAGAAGTGGGTGGTGAAGTGTAAGATAGTTCTTCAATTGTATTACTTCAGGCTAAATCTTGAATGCTCCCTCATTTAGAAATAGCAAATTGGGGAGAAGGGGTCTGCCCAGCAGTCAAAGAAGGAACCCTCCCACTACCTGTTCAGGTGTTAAATACACTGTATTCAGGTACAATGTCTAAAGCGGGGCTGGAATTCCTACCTTGGCTCTGTTACTCACCCCCATCTCTGCAGTGCTCACAGATACACCTGTGTTTGTCGGAAGAGGATGAATGCAGGTGTTTCCATGATCAGGAGGCTGGCACTCTCTAGCCTCCCAAGCACAGGAGTGCCCGGCATCATGGATATGCAAGCGGGTGAGTGATAGAGCTGGGGCAGGACTTCTGACCCTGCTTTGGACACTCTACGCGAGTACAGCATCTTTTAGCACCTGGGCCTTACAATGAAGAACACTGGACTCCTTGGAGACGTCACTCGAAATTGACTTTGCATGATGTCCGAACAGTCAGTGTCATTCGTACAAGCGTGTAGAGGTCGTGTGTGTGAGGCTGCCCTAGCCTCAGGTGTGCACTTCCCTCCTCCCCTTCACCTCTCTAAGTACATTTGCTTCGTAATGTTTTTAAAAACAAAGAATGTATTTTGATTAGCAGTTGACAGAGTAAAGCTTTATAGGGTTGGCGTGTCCTGTATTGGTTGTAGCTGTGGGCCACCTTTTTCACTATATAAAGTTATCACCTGTTTACAGTTCTTGTTTTCCATTTGTGTCCATGCTGACTTTGTTGGCTGTGGTTTAATTATGTCTTTGACACGGGTAAACCACACTTCAGGCCTTGTGTATGATTAACTGTATTTAAAGTGTCTGCTGCTCAGCATTTTAACTTGTTTGTGCAACTGGAGGAATATGTCTAGTCTAGTATTGTGTTCTGTATATTGACCTTCTGACTCTTATTTAGTTATACGAGTACTGGGGAAGACAAAGATAGTTAAATGCATTTATGGCACTGCTTTGTTCCATATCAGTATTTTTAATATATATCTAAAAGACATTTCAAATCTTATTCTTTTGAGTTGGGCGCTAGATATCAAGCACTTCTTGTCTGCTGTGTGTCACGGTTCATTATCTTCTATTATCTTTTATTCTGGTCCCAGGGTGTTTTCCCTGGGGCTCTTGAAATCTTGCTAGAATAGCCAGCTTTTAAAATATTGTTCAGCATATTGATTGATTCCACTCATTGGGTACCATCCTCATTTCCAAGGCAGTTCACAAATTGTTTTGAAATTTTCAAACTATTTTATAAACAATTTAAAAAGCAAATCCAGAGTAAGAGTAAAAAGAAGCAAATGGATGCTTCCAGTTGACTCATGAAGCCATGCAAAGTAAAAAGGCTTTGGCATGTCTTCGGAAGGTGAACAGAGGAACATGAATTGACCTCCCAAGGCAGTACGTGCTACAGCTCCATAGCCACCACTGGAAAGGCCCTGTTCCTGGTGGAAACGAGTCTCTGTTGGTGTGAATTAAGAACCTAAAGTACAGCCTGCTCAGCAGACCTTAAAATCCATATAGCAACCATGGCTGGTTGCGTACCATCATTTGGCGGAAGTCCAGAAGCTACAGAATCTGTCATTGGCCACACAGATTTCCAGGGAGGCAGTATGTTTATAGTGGTTAAATGTGTCTGTAGGAAGGGTAGGATTGATATATAAACAATATAATAATATAAACAATATGATGATGATGATGATGATGATGATGATGATTATTTTTAAAAAAGATAAGTTCCATTTCCTAAGAATCTGCTACCTTAAAAAAACCAAAACCACATTTCTAGTCTTTAGTATTAATAGGTCCCTGTGGTTGATTTTTTGGCTTACTAACTAATGCTACAGAGTTCTGTTTTTGTTGCAGAATTTAGCCTAATTTGGCACAGAACTGTGGCTATGCCCAGCCCTGCTGGTTCCCCTGGCTGTCCTGAGTACCATTAATTCACAAGTCCTTGGCTTTATTAATCCCATGATGAATGAAGACCTATTGATCTATTTCTTTGATCTATTTTTCCTCTAGGAATTGGCCAGGGTGTCCCGGTAGTGGCCCTCATATTTGAAGGCGGTCCCAATGTGATCCTCACAGTGTTAGAATACCTTCAGGAAAGTCCTCCTGTGCCAGTGGTGGTCTGTGAGGGGACTGGCCGAGCTGCGGACATC
Organism: Hemicordylus capensis; assembly: GCF_027244095.1. Lineage (NCBI taxonomy): Eukaryota > Metazoa > Chordata > Lepidosauria > Squamata > Cordylidae > Hemicordylus > Hemicordylus capensis. Next base: position 11,551,378 of record NC_069666.1, on the reverse strand, counting down.
CTAGCTTATGTCTATAAGCAAACAGAAGAGGGAGGGTAAGTCCTTCAGTCCTGAGATGAACAGATGAAGCTGCCTCCTGCTGAGACAGACATTGGCCTGTCCAGCTCAGTGTTGCCTATCAGGACCAGCAGTGGCTTTCCAAGACTTCTGGCAGTGGTCTTTTTCCAGCCCTGTGACTTGAGTTTCTTTCAACAGCAGATGTGGGAGGATGTGGTTGTGTGTTTAAATTGTGTCTCATTGAAGTTCTCTTCATTTTGGATAAAAATCCTCTCCTCTGAGCTTCAGGGCTTTGTTTGGTGCTACTTTGAATAAAATAATGCAGGCCAGTAATACAGTCTTTCTGTATTCATTTTTGCACTCAGAAATATCCCTGATGGAGCAGAACCTGAAATCATTTCAACTATCAAAAAGACATTTAATTTTGGTCAGAGTGAGGCAGTCCATTTGTTCCAGACGTTGCTGGAGTGTATGAAAAAAAGAGAACTCGTAAGTAAGCTGTGACAACGAGGTTGTCATTTCCCGACTAATAATTGTGTATGGAACACATCTGTATGTGTTTGAGTCCCATGGACTATGAAAAATTAAGAAAAAGTCCAGCTCCAGTCTTATATATGGCTTTGATTATTTTTGGTCTCTTGGCAAGATTTCTGTTGTCTTTGGGGTGTGGAGGAGACTTTGGTTCAGCCATAATGCCAAACGATAATTATCTTATATTAGAGAGCTGCCTGGAAATTGCTTCTGCCTCATGCACTCATTGATTGATTGATTGATTGATTGATTGATTTTAATATATTTATATTCTGCCTTTCTTCCATGATGGAACTCAAGCTGGTGGATGTTAGATTCCTGGGTGGCTTCCTATCCAGGCACTGATCAAACCCAGTAGTATTCTTTTATTTCCTCTTCCTTTTAGACACCAAGGCAGTTCACATGATTAATTGGGTAAAACAAGTGTGCGTCTAGTATGCCAGCAAAAGTAGCTAGGAGGAAGTGGGGAGTGATGGTCTGGACAGGTAGAATGGTGCCACCATACCCAGCATTTTAACAAGGTAGCTCTTTCAAAATGGGTGCAATATGATCCCAGCGGGCAGCTCTAGATAAGATCCTAGTTGCCACATATTGCACTAGCTGCAGTTGCCAAATATTCTTCAAGGGCAGCCCCATGTAGAGCACGTTACAGTTATCCAGCCATGACTTGACTAAGACATGGGTAACATTGGTCAGATCTGACTTCTTGAGAAAGGGATGCACCTAGCGCATTTGCTAAAGGTTGCAGATGCACCTCTGGCCACCACCTCCATCTAAGCTTCCAAAAGCAGAGCTGGGTCCAGCAATACACCCAAGCTGGGCACCTGCTCTTTAAGGGGAGTGCAACTCCATCAAGAACCGGTCGAATCCCCTCAATATGATTGGCTCTCCTACTGACCAACAGCACCTCCATCTTGTCTGGATTAAGTCTCGGTTTATTAGCCCACATTCAACTCACTGCCTCTAGACCTCCTTCATTGCCTCCCTAGGATCAGGTGATAAGGAGAGATGGAGCTGAGTGTCATCTGCATATTGTTCACAACTCAGTCCAAGTCCCCGGATGACCCCTCCCAACGTTTTCATTTAGATTTTAAACAGCATGGGGGACAAAACCAAACCCCGTGGGACCCCACAGACCACTGGCTAAGGAGTCGAGCAGTAGTCCCCCAGCACTGTCTTCTGGACCCTCCACCTGAGAAAAGGCCGAAACCACTCCAAAGCCATACCTCCAATCCCTGTACTCAAGAGGCAGTCCAGAAGGATACCATTGTTCATTGTATTGAACGCCGCTGAGAGGTCCAGCAGAACCAACAGGATCTCTCCCCGTCAAGCTCCTGGCATAGGTCATCCACTAGACGAGCAACCAAGGCAGTTTCAGTCCTATATCCAGGACGGAAGCCAGATTGAAAGGGGTCCATTTTCTCTGGACTGTGCTCTTAAATTCAAGTGTATGCAGCTTTCAGTAGTGGTTTCTGGATTATGCACGGTGGTTATAGTGTGTGTGTATATATATGTGTGTGTGTTTGTGTGTGATTTGTTTCATTCTTCTGTGATTCCTTATGTAAGGCTGCAATTGTTATATGCATTATGACTACATGTAGTAATGTATGTTCTTGATTTTTGTTATGGCCAAGACAAACTGGAACACTTAAAAGATGCAAAATGCTTATGTACAACTCTGTTTTTAATATAATTTTCAAAACAGATCACTGTGTTCCACGTTGGGTCTGATGAGCATCAAGATATTGATGTTGCAATCCTTACAGCACTATTAAAAGGTGAGTTGTGGTTTTCAAAAAAAATCTTAAAAGCATATAATAATTAGGGCTTCACCAAATGTTTTCCCATAAACATTTTTGGCATGAAAGTATTGCTTTTAGAATGTCATCCCCCCGCCCTGCCCCTGCTACACTCATCGTTGTCACTTTTTGTTGGCTGTTTTTCTCAGGTGGTCGGCAGGCTCAGCACTTAGGGTGGCTAGGTTTTTAAAATCTTTTTGTTGAAATAGTAAATCCAGCCAATTGGGTGTCCTAGTAAGTGTGAGGACATCATATAGCCAATCAAATCTAAATACATGACATTAACACAAAGCCACTTCAGAGTGACAGCAGGACTTCCTGGATCAGCATTGCCCTTGCTCTGAATGAGCAAACACTTTGTCCCTTTTGCAACGCCACCATTCTCCCCCCATCCCAGGGCTGCACAACTTTGGTGCTCCTGCCAATGTTGGACTACTCCTCCCATCATATCTTGACTATTTGCCTCTGAGCCTGGGGCTGATGAGAGTTCTAGTCCCATCCCAGTTGCCAAATGGAGAGCACCATTCCTTCCTTCCTTCCTTCCTTCATTCCTTCCTTCCTTCAATTTACATACTACCCTTTCCAAAGTGGCTTAGGGCAGTTTACACTAAAACAAATAAACAAATAAATAAAACAATTAAAATAAAAAACCAATTACAAGCAACTGACAAAAGCTTTCACAAAGGAACACCTTCTATTTCAGTCATAGTCACATAAATATGGAGAAAAAGTATATTGTACAGTTGGCTTTTAATCTTTTTTAAAATCTCAAATGCTTTCTCACAGTATAATGAGATTGATATGTTTTAATACCATAACTTAAGCAAAATAATTAAATCAGGGTTTTTTTAGCCTCTACATTTAAATATTTTTAGTGTAAGGTGGCTGCTTTTGCAAGCAGAATGAAAAGCTTAAAGTAGAAATTTGTTTTCTGTGTGTGTTTGCTTTTTAGGTACCAATGCTTCTGCATTTGACCAGCTGGTCCTTACACTCGCATGGGATAGAGTTGACATTGCCAAAAATCATGTTTTTGTTTATGGACAACAGTGGCTGGTATGTAAGCATGGTAGATGAAATAGTGGCACCTTGTAATTAATTGTTGTTGAACGGAAATGTACCATTGTTATTGTTGGTTGTTAGAACTAACTTGGCACGAGAACACTCTGTGTTCTTAATTCTGTTATGTAATGAGTGTCAAAACCACAGTGGTTCATTGCCAGTAGAATTTGGCCTGAACACCTTTTAGATGCTAGGGATCATTATGGAAGGGGAATGCTAGGGATCATTAGGAAAGAGATTGAAAATAAAATTGTAAATATTATAATGCCATAATACAAAACTATGGTGCGACCACACCTGGAGTACTGTGTACAGTTCTAGTCACCACATCTAAAAAAGATTGTAGAACTGGAAAGGGTGCAGAAGAGGGCAACCAAGATGATCAGGGGCCTAAAGCACCTTTCTTATGAGGCAAGGCTACAACACCTGGGGCTTTTTGGTTTAGAAAAAAAACGACTGTGGGGAGATATGATAGAGGTCTATAAAATCATGCATGGTGTGGAGAAAGTGGATAGAGAGAAATTCTTCTCCCTCTCACATAACACTAGAACTAGGGGTCATCCCATGAAATTGATTGCCAGAAAATTTAGGACCAGCAAATGGAAGTATTTTTTCACACAACGCATAATCCTCTTGTGGAATTCTCTGCCAAAAGATGTGGTGACAGCCAACAACCTGGATGGCTTTAAGAAGGGTTTGGATAACTTCATGGAGGAGAGGCCTATCAACGGCTACTAGTCGGAGGGCTATAGGCTACCTCTAGCCTTAAAGGCAGGATTCCTCTGAGTACCAGTTGCATGGGAGTAACAGCAGAAGAGAAGGCATGCCCTCAACTTCTGCTGTAGGCTTCCAGCAGCATCTGGTGGGCCACTGTGTGAAACAGGATACTGGACTAGATGGGCCTTGGGCCTGATGTATGTTCTTATGTACCTCACCATGCATGAGTGTATGCTTCCCTTTCTGTCACATGCACAAATTGCCCTCCCTCACTTTTCTTCTTGGAGATCAGGGACACTATGTCTGCACTGACCCTCAACATTGAATACTGTGTTCCTAACCTTTTTTGGGGGGAGCAGTTGCCATGGAGGTCTCTTACCACCTTTGCACCCTGTAGCTTAGTTTCATTTGATTGTTTCACAGCTGAATTGCTTGATTCTTGCTTTCATTTTACACCAGCTAGGTTTCAACTTTTGTAGTTGCATATGATTTAATTTTAGTTTAAGGATTATTGTTTTATTTTGTCAGGTTGGATCCCTGGAACAGGCTATGTTAGATGCCCTTGTGATGGACAGAGTTGCCTTTGTGAAACTTCTTATTGAACATGGAGTAAGCATGCACAAATTTCTTACAATTCCCAGACTGGAAGAACTTTACAACACTGTAAGTGGAACATAATTCTCTTTCTGTGGGGTTTAGGGGTTTAAAATGCCAACATGAAAAAGGGTGGTGGTTATGGTTTTCATTTGGCGAAAACAAACCAACTTGCATTCAGAGTAAAATACTACATGAAACTGCTTTGGACAGCTGATTATTTGGGGGGGAAATAATTTCAGTGATTTGACATTCCCCTCAGTGCTCCCACAACAGAAGGAGACCTGCAGAGGCCCAAAGAGCTGGGAAACTAGTTGAGTTTCTTCCTTCTTCTGCAGTCCTTCAGCAGTGTGGGGCTATTCTCACTGCTGTCCCCTCCCTCTTTAAAGGGCTATTCACTTGCAGGAATGTGTCCCAAAGGGCTTTTCAGCACAGCAGATAAAATAGTTCTTCCTCCCCCACCTGCTTCTGGTGGGCTGCAGAGATCTAAACCTTGTTAAGGAGGCCAGTTCTTGATATTAGTGATTTCAGAATATGAGATGTAAAAGATGAGCTACCATAAGCTCAGTTGCCATTCTGACTTAACAAGGTTTAGATTGTACATTGATGGCTCTTAAAGATGATGAGAGTCCATGTGTGCGCTTCAGTTTAACAGAAGGTATCACTGACAGTGTACAGCCTTGATCGCTTTAAACCAATTTGTCACATGCTATTCTGTTTGCTGCTGTGTGTATGCCCCAATGTACCTAAAAGGCTGAATTTTTTCCTCTTCTCCATCAAGAAACAAGGCCCAACGAACCCAGCGCTGTTTCATCTTGTTCGCGATGTTAAACAGGTATCACTTCCAACCCTTGCAGTACTTTAATGTCTTTAGACACATGTAAACAAAAAAAGGTCAATTCATTTCTCCCCACATTGTAAAACCATGTTATTAGTAATACTTTTGAGTATTCGTCACAGAGTGTGTGATGGAGAACTTAGTTGGAAAGAGCTTTCTTTTACTTTATAACAGACACAAACCTTGCTTGATAATGTACTCTACAAAATTCAGAAGCATGTTGCTCCATGCATAAGGGCGACAGATTCTTGAGTAAAAATATGCTTGCAGTACATAAATATTTTCTAAAATGACCCTCTGAATCCTCATAGTAAGAATATACACTGAGAAACAACGCTTCTATACTTCAATGAACATTGCAGAATACTAGGGTGGTTCACAGAATGATTCCTAGGTGCCTGCAACCCAAGTTTGAGAGCTGCGCATGCTCCAGATTTCTGAACAACTGTGAGTGAAAAACAGGGCTGCACAATTTCAGCCTTCCAGCTGATGTTGTATGACAACTCCCACCATCTCCAACCACAGTGGCCGATATTTGGGGATTATGGGAGTTGTAGTCCGGCATCTGCAAGAGGGCCAAACATATACAGGCCTGGTGTAAAGCATGGTTGGAGGCAGGGAGATTGATCATGAGCTAATCCCCAGCTGGGTAGGGCAGTTTTTCTTCCTACTCTGTTCTGAAGCTGGGGAAGGAATCTGGGTAAGGTGTGCTTGTCCTACCCAGCTGGGGCTTAGTTCACGATCAAGCTCACCGCCTCCCACCTTGTTTTACATCATAGAATATCACAAATTGGGAGTATGCGCAGCTCCCAAACTTGGGCAGGATGCTTGTCGTACCCAACTTCCGATCGTGAGAACCTCCTTACTCTGTATCCTTAAAAATTAATGTCACGAGGCTGCCTTATACTGGTGCATTTTGGGTGTCATGTCAAACTGTGGTCTGATGATCTAAATTGCTGCAAGCTCCCTCTCCTTCTGTCATCTTCTATTGCGTGCAGGTGGTTTTCTCCATTTCCTGGTTCTTGTTCATAGCTTGGCAAACTATGGTGTACCCAGCAGCTATAACGTTGTGGCTGGATTGAAACACTGGGTCACTTCACTGTTCCATCTAGTCCAGGCGTGGGCAGATTTGGCCCTCCAGCTGATGTTGAACTATAACTTGCATCATCCCCAGCTACAATTTATCATGGCCAGGTTTGCCCTTCTCTGTTCCAGTCCAACACTACATCTAAGCAGTGGCTTTTAAAAGTCTTGGGCCAGAAGTCTCTCCAACTCCTGCTATTTGAGATCTGCCTTTTTAACTGGAGTTGCCAGGGGTTGAACCTGGGGCCACCTTCATTCAAAATGTGTGTTGTACCATTGAACTCTGACCTTTCCTCCCCGCCACCTTCCTATGGCATGCCAACATGCATGTTAAAGTTATTGCAGCATGTTGCGAATATTGAGATACTGCAGCATGTTGTGTTGTGAATATTGCTTTAGAATGTTTTCGTTTAATAAGCTAAGTTGTCTTGTCTCCAGGGAAACCTTCCTCCAGGATATAAACTCACTTTGATTGATGTGGGACTTGTGGTTGAATATTTGATGGGAGGAACCTACCGGTGCATGTACACACGGAAGCGCTTCAGAGTGATCTACAACAGCCTCAGTGGCAGCAATCGGGTATGTGGCTCCCTTGGACTGAAGTATCAGAATTGGATGTGGCATCTCACCTTTTTAAACATAATGAAGACCTTCAATAATCCACATTGCATCAACTCACTGGAATTGATTTCTGAGAGAGGTGTTTTCCCTAAGATTCCTAGAGCTGTTTGTAACAGTCGTACTGTAACTGCACCACTATATGTTGGTAGCAGTAATATTTAGGAATGGAAATACAGTGGGCACGATCCAGCCAAAGCACATCCTATTGATTTGAGCAGGAGAGATTTAAATGCATACTTTAAAGTGCTGAACTTGGGGCACAGTTGAGTGAAAGTTATCCTTGCCAATTACAACCCTGCACGGTAGGCCACTATTAACCCATATTGTACGTGGGGCTGTGGCAATGACACTGGAAACTCTCCTCAGACTCCCAATGAGGAGAGACTGACTGACCTAAAGTCACCCCGTGAATTTCATAGCTGAATAGAGACATAAGCCTGGGTCAACCCAGTCCAATGGTCTAACCGGGACTGGCTCTTGTTGTGAAATTTGAATTGGGAATTCTTCCAGACCATGTGTCATTCTGTTCTATTACTTCCTATGCTATACTAAGCTACATCTTATCAACTAATTTGCAAAGAATTTCAATTTCATAATTTAGCTAAAAAATGGTTTTGCATCGCACTTAAAAATTGTTAAATACTTCACATCCTTCATGAGGTGTACTCAGTGTTAAAGAATTACTGTGTGCATACTTTAATTTTTCAGCGGTCTGGGCGAAATACTTCAAGTAGCACTCCTCAACTGCGTAAAACCCACGAGCCTTTTGGTAGCAGGGTGGATAAAAAGGAGAAAATGCGACATAATCACTTCATCAAAACTGCACAGCCTTACAAACCAAAGGTATGAGTACACACAAGTCCACAGCACTTGTGGAAGATTCGTTGACAGACAGGGGAACAGGGCTTTTGCCTTTCTGACATTGTACCCAAATAAGATATTCCATTTCTTTTAAACAGTGGCATTCAATGAGCAGATTCCATGATTGAAACTGGAGTTGCTCAAATAATGAAGAAAATGGTAATTCTGGAATTGAGGTAGCCATGAAATTCAACCATGGTTTGATCCCAGCTTGCTCAAGCCACTGTTTAACTAGCCATGGTTTTCTGGGTCCTGTGGCAGTAACAAACCTTGGTTTGTTCTATAGTTAAAGAGGAAGCTTTAAACCTCTTTTTAAAGTGCACTTGGAAATGCACAAGCCAGAGGCTTGTGTTGGTAGCAGCAAACCGTGATAGGTTGCTATGTCTGCATTCGGCCATTATCACCATATCTTTGGACTAAAGATTGTAAAGATTCAGCTAGTCCATATATCACGTGCAGCCAAGATTAAACCTTGGCTTCACACCATGTCCCCAAGCCTTGGGGAACACACATGCTCCTGCTTCCCATGTGAGCCTTGGAAGTCTTCTGTGGTTGTGATGTCCAAACCAAACTGATCCTGGCTTAGTTGATCCAGTGTTGCAAAATAAACCACAGTCTGAACCTGAGGTTTGAAGTTGAGTGCAGATCCTATTTGGCAACATTTGGCTTGAATAAACCAGGATTGGTTGGTCATTGGTGATCCCTGCTGCTTTCTAACTGCAGTTGAAAGTAGAATTCTTCTGAGGCTCATGTGGGCAGGAAAGTGGGGCAACAGCTGCATGATCCCTGCTGCGGGGAGAGACGAGCGAGGGCAGAGGCGGGCGGCCACAAGATGTTCTTTGTGTCTCTTAAAAGAGAAGGAAAGATGCCGGCGCTTGTGGAGCGTGCAGGGTGATCAGCCCTCCGGCAGGCCCTGCTCTAGAGGGGGTGTTGCTTTAGCGCAACCTGGCAGGGAGAAAAGCAAGCGCTTAGGAGAAACCTCAGCAGGCAGAGAGGCCAGCGCTGGATGTTGCCTTTGCTGGGGGGTGGGGGAGAAGGCCAGCACTCCTTTGCTTCCTTCTCCACTCCCTACTTGCCAAGCGTGCTTGAGGAAGTTGAGTAAAGTCAAAGTGTAGTCCTGGCTCTGTGTGATATCTGAACCTGCTCAGGATTGGTTGACAACTCTGTTCTTGATAGTAGCCAACTGGGCAAGTTGACAAAGTCCCTGCTAAGTGGGCAAAGAGGCACCTTTCAAAGTGACGGCTCACTTATATTTAGCAGGAGGAGAGCAACTGTCTCTCTTCATCCCGTCATAGCATCCCTCCCAGTGATGGCTGCTGGTGTCTCGATTTCGCTTGTGAGCCCCTTTTGGGACGGAACCGCTGTCTCATCTCTTTTGCTGTGCAAAATGCTCTGTGTGTGTAAGTCTCACTATTAAAAGCATATATACTACTTTGCCACATTAAATTATTCTACAGTATTCTTTCTTCAGTTGTGTATGGTGCTTTATAGTTTAGCTGTCTTTGTACTATAATACATTGACTCTCCCCCCCCCGCCCCCTTTAAGGCCGATACCATTACAGAAGAAGGAAAAAAGAAGAAAACCAAAGATGACATAGTAGATATTGACGATCCAGAAACAAGACGCTTTCCTTATCCTCTTAATGAGTTGTTGCTTTGGGCTGTGCTAATGAAGAGGCAAAAAATGGCCCTCTTCTTCTGGCAGCATGGCGAAGAGTCCATGGCGAAAGCCTTAGTGGCGTGCAAGCTGTACCGTTCCATGGCCTATGAAGCAAAACAAAGTGACCTTGTTGACGATACCTCGGAGGAACTGAAACAGTATTCCAAGTAAAAAGTCTTTTATCTTGTTAACTATTTTTTAAGCTGCTGGAGAAAATGTACATGTTGTCAGAAAATCCCTCTTCTCAAAACTGTAAGCTTGATTTTAGTACAGGGCTGCTCAACTTCAGCCCTCCTGCAGATGTTGGCCTACAACTCCCATAATGCTTTATAATAAAGCACTTTATGCCTTATAATTTTTGTTTTAATTATTAACTGGTTTTAATGTAAACCGCCCTGAGCTTTTTAGAAGGGCGCTATAAAAGTTTTAATAATAAATAAATAATCCCTGGCTATTGGCCACTGTGGATGGGGATTATGGGCATTGTAGTCTAAAAACAGCCTAAGTTGAGCGGGCCTGTACTAATACTTGCATATTTTTGTTTTGCTGGTCACACTTGTACCCGGCTCTTGTCTGAGAGGAGCCTTGAGTGACTTGTCTGTGGTTCTCAGGCAGTCTTCCATCCAGGCAGGTTAGAGGACTGGACCCAACTAGATTATGGCTTCAGCATTAAAACTATAGAGTGCAGAATTTGCACGTACTTTAAGGGAAAATGTAGGCTTCTACTTCCTTTAATGGCTGCTGGAAAACCTTGGAAATATATTTATTGATTCTATTTGCATTTATATCCTGCTTTTCCTCGGAGGAGCCAGTGTGGTGTGCATGGTTATGTTTCTTCTCACAATAACCCTGCGAGGTAGGTTAATTTGAGAGATAAGTGACTGGTCCAGAGTCACCCAGTGAGTTTCATCTATATGGCTAGTGTTCTTCATGCAAAAGAAGTTAGAGGCAGGCATTCCCACTCTTCAGGCAGTTTATCATGTGCAATAAAATACTGGTGCTGGTATTTGCATCTGGAACATGTATGTGCATCTCTAATAAGTGTATGTCTGATTTTTGTTTGTTTCATTCCCTAAGTGAATTTGGGCAGCTGGCAGTTGAGTTACTAGAACAGTCGTTCCGACAAGATGAAACCATGGCTATGAAGTTGCTAACCTATGAGCTGAAAAACTGGAGTAATGCCACCTGCCTTAAACTAGCAGTATCTTCACGGCTTCGCCTTTTTGTAGCTCATACTTGTACACAGATGTTGCTCTCCGATATGTGGATGGGAAGGCTGAACATGAGGAAGAATTCCTGGTACAAGGTAACTAGTCCTACAAATCTGGATGCCCGTCATTTGTTGTTTACTCTAATAATACTTGTTGAATGCAGAGTCTGTCTTGCTGTGATCTGTAAGTTAAGTGAAATGGTTCTAACCTTTTGAAGCTGGAAGTGGTATTGGAATGAACAATAACTCTTCTACTGATGCTTTATTATCTTTTTTAAAAAAGGTACAGAAATGTAGAAGGCAGAAATCAGGCAAGTAGCCCTTAACCAGGGGTGGATACCTAGATCATGATGAGAACTAATCTACTACTAAAAAATTAGTGGTGAACCATTAACAGACTGAAAACCCTTTGTAAAACTGAAATGTCCTGATGCTCTCTACAGGTAGTAAAGTAAAACGCGATGTAGAAACCATTCCTCTCTTGGCAGCACAAACGGAGCAAGTGAGAGGGCTAATGGAAGGCAGAGGAATCGGCATGATGTGAGTGGGTGTAAGTTTTCAGAATGGTGTGTGTGTAAACCGAGCCATATAGTCTGGATTAACAATAGCAGGAGCTGCATTTCTCTCTGGATACCACACTGAAAATTTATCCCACTATGTCAGAACGTCAGAAAGAAGGAACTCTGTAAAAGCACAGAGATGTTACAAAATATCCTTCAGGCATCACTTTAAAGTGTGACGTGCTGTTGTCTGTCTTGTGTACCAATTGGCCATCTCTCACTTGCCTTGCTAGTTAACCACGAGCAACATCCAGTTTACCAATTAGAGATATGCATACTTCAGAACTCATAACTTTTTTTTAGCACATGAGCCAGCTGGGATGGTCGGTACCATCTGGTGGGACGAATGCTCATTCTGATTTTTAACCAGGCCTCCACTCCTAGATATGGGAAAGAGGTGACAGCACTGCAGTACTTTCAGCATTCAGTGTGTTCTCATGCTATGCTTTCAGGGATCTTTTCTATAGTGGCCTTGTGCTTTGATTGACCTGACCATTGGGCCTGCAGTGGCCAAATTTTCAATGGTGTTTTAAAAGCTTTTAAAAGTTTTTTTAAAAAAAACACAAAGACTACTATACAATTCTATTGATGATGTCGGAGGAACGGAAAGGAACATTGCCAGGAATGTCCTCCAAAGATTACTCCATGGAGAGAGAGAGCGTGTAACAATCTGTTCATTGTTACTCGAACCCTGACCCTTTTGTCTGCAAAAATGACTGCAATTTTACTATGATCATTCAGGATAGGGGTAAAGAAGGGGTGATTACACAAAGAAAGCTGTAAGAGCTGCAATGCTGTCACCTATTTTCCATCTCTAGTGGGGTCGTCATTGCCGAAAATCACTATGAGCATTCACCCCCTGAGTGAGCCACAATTTGTGAGCCTGGCTCATGAGTGTTTTAAATGCAACTCAGAAGACTGTCTTGGTTGAATATGTGTTGGCTGCAGAAGCAGCATGTATTACTGAAAAAACCAGGGGAGAAACCTAGTTGAATACGATCTATCTAACAGTATTTTAGAAACTGTGGGCATTTTATTCTGAAGCATTTTATGGAACCTCCTATATATATCTCTCTCTCGTTGAAAGCAACCTAATAAATTTTTCTACATCTTTTACTTGCTACCTGACAGATTTTGCAGAAGAGCTGGCCGGGTGTTCTGTGTGCTGGGTGGTTCTGATGGTTTGGGGTTTTTTTTTGTTTTTGTTTTAATGTACCTCTGAGTGGAAATATCCTTTTCTGTAACTGAACATTCCCCTCTTCCAGGTGATACTGAGCATCTTGCTTCCTCCGACCATACTAATGTTGGAATACAAAACCAAGGCAGAAATGTCCCATATTCCACAGTCTCAAGATGCACACCAGATGACCATGGAAGACAGTGAAAACAACTTCCAGACAATTGCAGAAGAGATACCAATGGTAACGTTCACTCATGCATGCAACATTTTTAATCCTAAAAACGAATTTTGCTGTCATACATGATTTTAAAATGTGTTACTTTAATGTTAGGAAGTATTTAAAGAAGTGAGAGTCTTAGACAGTTCTGATGGGAAACATGACATGGAGACAATAATAAAACCCAAGAGGCTTCCAATTACCCGAAAATTGTATGCCTTCTATCATGCACCCATAGTGAAATTCTGGTTTAACACGGTGAGTGGGGTGTCTTTTGTTTGTTTGTTTAAAGAAATGACTTTTTTTGCTTGGTGTGTATGTACTTAATATTTATTGAAGACTTTACTTGCTTTTTGTAGTTGGCCTACTTAGGATTTCTGATGCTTTATACATTTGTGGTTCTTGTGAAAATGGAACAGCTGCCTTCTGTTCAAGAATGGATTGTCATTTCATACATTTTCACTTTGGCTATTGAGAAGATCCGTGAGGTATGTCTTTTGCCTTTGCATCATTTGTGATCTTCATAGTTTTACTGAAATGTGCAACGAGGCAGTTGTAATATCAATGAGGGCTGAGTAAGATTAACTTAATGGTGCACAAGGGCTGCTGGAGCAAGGCTGTGCTTTCCCATTCCCAGGTGCACCTATACCACCTTCCCACCTCCAGGTGCACCTATCCTATCTTTAGGCTTGCCGGATGATCTCATAGCGGTATACAATATAATTAAAACAACACATAATTAAAATATAAAAGTACTGATAATATAAATATAAACATAATATCTCTATTTACAAATTTAATAATCTATTAAAAATATTAACACATAAAACACAGAGCAGCAGCTGTAAAAACAATACTTCTCTGCTGCCTGGAGCCGAGAGATCTCTGATTGGGTTATCCTTTCCATGTGCTCCCAGGCAGGACTAATGAAAATGTGTTACTAGCCATAAGAACACAAGACGGATAACCCTGCCCATTTCTTTTAGTCCTGCTGCGCTCCTAGGCAGACCTCCATAGATCTACTTTGTAAATATCTTATTATTTCAATCCTGATTATTTTTCTCTGGTTTTTATCGCCACTATATCTGTCTGCATTCTATCCTGCTTCTAATCGTCTCCTCTCTGATCTCCGCTGTTACAACAACAACAACAAGAAAAACTTTCTCCGATCTTCTCTAAAAACCTCTCCTTCCAATCCTTTCCCTTCTATATGTCTATGGCGTCCCGTCAGGCTATTAGACATATTTTAGTGCCGAGGGGAGGAAACAGAGTGGGCTTCCCACTCTCAACTAAAGCCCTGGGCTCCCAACTTCCTAGGGCACCGCCATTAACGGCCGTGCCGCGTGGCCAAACAAATATGAGGGACACTGGATCAGGCCCCTCTGTATACGCGGGGAAGGACGCCGGACCGAGTCCTTCACTTTTAACCCGCATGGTGCAGAGTTCGACCAGAGCACAGGAAGGAGTGGAACCGGTCAGCGTGGACCAGGCTTCAGCCTCACTCCCACTGCTGCCGAGCTTGAGGGAGCAAATGCGCGCCATTGCCACTGCAGGTGCTAGTGGGTCTACAGATGGCGGCGCAGCAGCAGTTTCGGCGGGAACATCAGGAACCGCCACTTTCCAAGGCCGCACTTCTCCCATGAACTGCCAGGGAACAAGAACCAGGCTTAGGAGGTAGGATGCTTTGTCGGGACTGAGAGAAACGACTGCAGCACCGGCGAAATCCCTCCTTGCCGTGGCTAGTCAGGAAGCTCCTCAAAATAGCTCCCAAGCCTTGCAGACTATCAGCCTTCCCCAGGAAAACCCCTCTAACTGGCAAAACTGGATTAAAGAGACTTTAGCATTATCCTTAAAGAGAATTAGGCAGAAGGGGGGAAAGGACAGAAAAAGGGGTAGGGGACGTTCCATCTCTTCCCGCCCCCCCTCCTCTGAGGAGTCTGAGATTCAGGCACCCAAAAAGACAAAACGCAAAAGAAAGCACACTAGTGGGGATAGGCATGGTCATTCCCCTCAACAAAGTATTACTAATATGGAAGGGGGAGGGGGCGTTCATCTGAAGGGTCTGGTGGATAATCTCCTCATCCTACACCTAGTAATGCATTGCCCCTGCTACCTGCATCTCCTGATACAGGTGCAAGCGATCCTACCATTATAATTCAAGGAACAGTACCTGATATGAATAATCTTCCTAATAATTTTCCTAATATTCCTGTGGAGACACCTCCTGGAGATACAAGATGGGACACACTAAACAAGGAAGAGGGGGAGTGGTCAGATGACCAGGAAAATCCTGCATCCACATTATCACGTTTATTCTCTCAGGAGGATTTTACGTCCCTGGTGTCTAGGGCTGTTAATATATCGGGACTCCGACCCTCAACTCCTACTGAATCTATTCCACCCACTAAAGGAACACTTGTTTTTCCCAAACAAAAGAGCAAAGAATTGCTTTTACCTTTACCAGAGCTCCTCACTGACATGGAGAAGGAGGAATGGCTGCTGGCTACCTCTAATTGAAAATCTGTAGCAGTGGCCAATAAGTATTATTCTTTCCAACAAGAGGCAAAGGAGATGTTTAAGGTCTCTCCGACAGATGCACCAGTGGTTGCCCTTTTACATGGAGCAGTGTTACGGACTGGCTAAGTCGAGAACAGCTTTTACCAGGAGAGTGGGCACTCAACAAGAGGACCTTCCAGAAGATCACACAATGATTCGGGAGAGCACGGGTTGACTTGTTCGCATCGACGCTCAACACACAGCTGCCCAGATTCTTCACCTGCTTTCCATGTCCAAAAGTGGAGGAAGTGGATGCGTTGTCAGCGGAGTGGTCCTTGGAGCTCTTCTATGCGTTCCCACTGACACCTGACACGATTCCTTCGCAGAGTTCATCAACTCAGAGTACAGGTCATCCTGGTAGCTCCATACTGGCTGAGGTTTCCAGAGCTCTACCACATGGCCACACAGGAACCATGGTTTCTGCCAGTGTCAGCGGACTTGCTTCATCAAGGTCCAGTTGAACATCATGATCCAGGCTGGTTACAGCCTGGAGACTGATCTGGGAATATTAAGTAAATTTGGATACTCGAACTGTGTAGTCACAACAATGTTCGCCTCCACAAGAGATTCCACCATATGTATCTATCTGTACACGTGGAGAACTTTCCTACGATGGTCAGCCAGGCACTCGATACCTCGTGGTGCAGCAACCATTAAAGATCTTCTAGCATTCCTCCAAGAAGGATTGGACAAAGGTCTCAGGGCAAACATGCTGAAGAGACAGGGTGCATTACTGACAGAAATTATAGCAGAGATTTCCAAAAACAAGATAATGAACCATCCCCATATTAAAAGGTTCCTGAGGGTTGCAACCTTACTGTCACCCTTGGTGGTTCGTCGTTTTCCATCTTGGAATTTACACACTGTTTTCTGAGCACTTCAGGGTGCGCCTTTTGAACCAATAAGGACCATACCTCTAAGACTCTTATCATACAAGACTGCCTTTTTGATAGCAATAACATCTGCACATAGGATCTCAGAGTTACATGCTTTGTCAATGCACAAAAACCTCTGTATTTTTTCGGCAGACTCGTTCCAACTTATACCGGATCCCTTCATCAGACCAAAGGTGTCCTCGGCTTACCATCACTCACAGGACGTCATATTACCCTCGTTCTGTTCTAGACCAATACATCCAAAAGAACGAAAGAGGCACAAATTGGACGTACGCAGATGTCTCAAGATGTATTTGAGACGTATAGAGGACTTCAGAAGGACAGAAGCGCTTTTCGTTAGTTTCCTACCTGCTTCCATGGGAAATCAAGCATCAGCACCTACCGTTGCCAGATGAATATGTGCTTGCATTTCTCTTGCCTATGAATCACTGCATCTTCAATCCCCGGAACATATTCTGGCACACTCTGGCAGCGGCTGCATCTGCTGCTTTTTCAACGAACGCACCTGTAGATGAAATATGTAGGGCGGCTACTTGGAAGGTGCCATCAACATTTACAAAGCACTACAAGATAAACTTATATGCCTCCTCTCAGGATGCATTTGGTTGCAGGATGCTTCAACAGGTTCTTCACCCAGAGTGGGCAAGGACACTCCCTCCCAGAGTGTGTTATGGCCAGAGCTGTGGTATGTCCCAATCAGAGATGTCCTCGGCTCCAGGCAGCAGAGAACGGAGCATTGGTTCACTTACCGTGGAGGCGTCTTCTTGCTGCTGGAGCCGAGGACATCTCGGCCCTCCCAGGTGGTGTCCTGGCCTACTCCATGGGAAACCAAAAGAGGTACTAAAGTGTACAAATTATTATATCTGTGATGTCTGTTGGAAATTTTCTCTATTTCCTATATATCAATCTGTTAACTGTTTTTATAGTCATTACGTTCAGTGCTACTTGCACATTTGGCCTAAAAGCGGGGCGGGGTTATCCATCCCGGGCTCTTAAGGCTAGTAACACTTTTTCATTAGTCCTGCCTGGGAGCACATGGGAAGGATAACCCAATCAGAGATGTCCTCAGCTCCAGCAGCAAGAAGAAGCCTTCACTGCTCTTTATGTGGTTCTGCTCTATCCTCCTTCTGTTTTATCAGAACCCTTTGCACCCTCACACTTTAAAGGATGGCATTTGCTGAACCGGATACTGCCCAGCTCCCATCGGCTATTCCCCAGGCATCATTTTTAAAAGTTGCTCTGCAGCTTCTTTAATTTTAAGCGCCAGCAGTCTGGTTCCATCTTGGTTCAAGTGCAGCCCATCCCTTTTGTACAGGCCTTGCTTGCCCCAAAATGTATCCCAGTGCCTAACAAATCTAAACCTCGCCTCCTGGCATCAACGTCTCATCCACGCATTGAAACCCCTCAGCTCTGCCTGTCTCACCGTACCTGCGTGTGGAACAGGTAGCATTTCTGAGAATGCTACTTTCTGGGTCCTGGACGTCAATACGCTACCTATCAGTCTAAATTTGGCTTCCAGGACCTCCCGACTACATTTCCCCACATCGTTGGTGCCGACATGCACCACGACAGCTGTCTCCTCCCCAGCACTGCCTAAGAGCCTATCTAGACGCTGAGTGATGTCCGCAACCTTCGTACCAGGCAGGCAAGTCACCGTGCGGTCAACATGCGGGTCACAAACCCATCTCTCTATACCTCTTAAGTATCGAATCACCCACTACAAGGAGGCCCCCACCCCCCGGAGGACTATCCCCTGTGCAAGATGATATGGGCTCATTTTCCATGGAAGGGGTCCTTTCTAAAGGAGTGTTTCCCTCTTCCTCAGACTGATGTCCTCCTTGCCCGAGACCTTCATTCTCCCTGGCAGCAGAGGAGCTATCAGCCCGGGAGTGGGATGCCTCTACTATGTCCCCGAAGGTCTCATCCGCATGCCTCTCTGTCTCTCTGAGCTTCTCCAGATCCACCACCTTGTTCTCAAGGGAACGAACTTGTTCCCTGAGAGCCAGGAGCTCCTTGTACCGAGTACACATCCATGACTTCTGCCCATGGGGCAAATAGTCATGTATGTGGCACTCTGTGCAATACACTGGGAAGTGCCCCCTCTCCAGCTGACTTTCTATACTGATTTTGTTGGCTGTTCACAGTATTTAGAGATAGTTTATTAGAAGGATAGGTCTCAGCTGTAATGGTCAGCTATTTAACTGTCCAAACAGCCTTTCTCAAGAATATGAGGGAGGGATTTTTACTTACCTTCTCTTCTCCACCGGGCTACTTGTGATAACAGGGTCTTGTTCCAGGCTCCTGTGCACACTTCCCGCTAAACTCCTGCAAAACTTCAGTGTCCTGTTTGCTATCCCTGTCTACTATGCTCTGTTCGCTATGCTCTCAGGCCTTCACCTCTTATGTAGAGAGTAGGCTTCAAACTGAGACACAGGATGTGGGTCAAAGGAATGTGGGGCCACCCACAGACCTAGCTGACTCCACCTCCTCCAGGCAGGGACAAACAAAAACACTGGAGTTTGCTAGCCCTGGCAAATAACACACACAGAGACAGACTAGGACTTATCCCTTAAAGAGAAACCAGCCCCTCAAAATCTCCCCTCCTCCTGTTAGTTAGTTTGAAGGGGGGAAAGGCTAGATGTTGTTCTGTTTAGAAAAGCTTACCTCTTCAAGCTGCTTTTGCTCTTCCCAAAGAGCAAAAGGGGGTCCCTTCTTCTTAGTTCCCTGTTTCATGTGCACCAACCCAATTAATGGAAATTAGTATGCCTCAAAACCATGGTTGTAAACCACTTCAAACCATGGTTTCAATCTCTTGCTTACAAGTTGCATTAAACATGGGTTGCATTTGGTACATATGTAACTGTTTCTATAATGTGGCCCTTCACAATCTCCATATAAGATGCAATTGACTTAGTCCAATTTCTCATTCTCTTTAATACAGATCTTTATGTCAGAGGCTGGGAAGGTTAGCCAGAAGATTAAGGTGTGGTTCAGTGATTACTTCAACGTCAGTGATACAATAGCCATTGTCACTTTTTTCATTGGTTTTGTGCTAAGATTTGGAGCAAAAGGGAACTTTGATGAAACTACTTACACAACAAATTATGTTTTTGTTGCTGGAAGACTCACTTACTGCCTGAATATAATCTTTTGGTATGTGAGATTACTGGATTTTCTGGCTGTAAACCAACAGGCTGGCCCTTACGTCATGATGATCGGGAAAATGGTAAGCTTTACTGGGGAGAAGAAAAAACTGAGTGCATTCTCACTGAAATGCTTGCAATATTTATTTTTAATGTACATTTTGCAGCAGGACTGTATTTTATCATAGTGTGAAACAGGTCTTCCACAAATACAAACTTAAGAACAGATTTGTCTTGTTGGCTATAAAAGAGGAGATGGTTCTTACATCTGTTGATATGGGGAAGGTTACACATAACCCCACTGTAGATCCATTACAGTATTATCCTTGCTATATGCAGACATGGTGACCATCAAAACAAATGAATAGGAATTGTGCAAATATTCATCAGTACCCAATTCTTTTTCACTTCTGTGTCGAATGACCTAGTAGTATTTGTGCGTGGGGGAAATATGTAGCTTCAAACATCAAGGCAGGAACTTCAGTTGGGAAGTTCAGTTTTGAAAACGGGGGGTGGGAACACATGAACAAACTGATTCTTGGGCTCCTGGGTCAACGCAGTCCCATTAACATTTACAGCAGGCAAAATTCTTAAAGTTCAAGGTGTTCCAGAGTAGATAGTAAGAACACCCTAGCTGCGCCTGAGATACTCAGCTGGTGAATCACAGCCTTTTAAGCATTTATTTTAAAATTTTGCCCTTTTATCAAGCCTCTCAAAGAGTTGAAAATGAGAGTTAAAACCAGACAATACACAAAAATAATACACGTTGAAAATAAGAGCATCTATGTCAACAAGGTTAAGAACAGCACCTTTCAGCCAAACAGCTGAAGGCAGTTGGTATTGGAAGGATATCAGACTGGTGCCTCTCTGTGGAGAGGGTTCCAGAACGGCACTGCTTCCTTCTCCAGGGCCTTTGGGTTTGTAAATGTACCAGGTGTCACCGCAGCTGCTCTGAAACTGGCAAGCTAAGTTTTGTATGCCTGTTAGTACAAAATGCAGCAGCTGGATTTCAAGTGCGTCTTCTGAACCATCAACAGGGGCAGCCCCACATACAACACATAGTAGCAATCCATACGGGTTGTTCTTGAGATGTAAATAACTATGGCCAAGCTATTTGTGTTGCAGAGAGGACAAAATGTGTTCTGGTGCTTTCAGGGGTTAAAAAACACACATCATCCATGGCTTGTGCAAACCAAATAATGAGTTGCATGGCTCTTTTCTTGATTTGTAACCGATTCTTTCAGTTTCATTGACTCCAGCTGTATTTTGAACAGGTAGCCAACATGTTTTACATTGTAGTGATTATGGCCCTCGTCCTGCTCAGTTTTGGAGTCCCCAGGAAGGCAATACTTTATCCGAATGAAGAACCGTCTTGGGTTCTTGCAAGAGATATCGTGTTTCAACCCTACTGGATGATCTTTGGTGAAGTTTACGCCTATGAAATTGATGGTAAGAGGAAATATTCTCTGCTGCTGCAATCCAAGGACATCTCAGTGTGGGTTGTGCTTCTCCACACGGCCTTAGAGCCACGTGAAGAAGCATAACCCACACTGAGATGTCCTTGGATGCAGCAGCAAGAAGGAAGCCTTCACGGTGAGTGAACCAATGCTCCATTCTTGGCTTAAGGGATATTTTGTTTGAAATAATGTTATCTATTATGAAGGTATATAATCCAAAGACAGCTACTGATACCTCTTGTGTATTGAGTTTCTTCCATCTGACCCTGTATTAGTGGAAGTGATGTTTAGGGGCGGGGGGCAAATTGAAAGCAGTTCTTCTCAGCAAGTTTAACGTGGAAAAATAGTGTTGTCTCTTATGGAAAGGACATCTTCCCCTTACATGTACTCTGCGTAGATCCCAATTACATGCAGAAACTGGATGGCAAGGGGGGATATGTGTGCGGCAGTAATTATACATGCTCCCTTCATAGGCAGGGAAGTGCTGCACTAGATGGGCCTTGGGCATGATCCAGGCTTTTCTTGTGATTTTAAGCTCTGGCCTCTCGGAATGGGTATACCAATAAGAGTTTTCTGAGGAGTGTAGGACCTTCAGGTAGCAAGAATGGATTTCCCCTTTGCTAAGCAGGGTCCACCCTGGTTTGCATTTGAATGGGAGACAAGTGAGCACTGTAAGATACTCCCCTCTAGGAAGAGCACCTGGGTGCTTGCATGCAGAAGGTTCCAAGTTCCCTCCCTGGCATCTCCAAGATAGGGCTGAGAGAGACTCCTGCCTGTAACCTTGGAGAAGCTGCTGCCAGTCTTTGTAGACAATACTGAGCTAGATGGGCCAATGGTCTGACTCCATATAAGGCAGCTTCCTATGATCCTAGGACCTTCTGCAATCATATACAGTCTTGGTTTGGGAAGGCAGAGCTCTTTGAGTTCCTTGAAAGAGCAGAGAAATGAATACCCCAAAGAAGAAAAGGGAGTAGAATATCAGAGTACAGAAGGGTTGTTTATTTTCAAATTAAAAAAATAAATAAAGCCTCCCCTCCAGCCAGAGATAATGCTTTGCTTCCTCCAGCCTAGCCCACTGGGGAAGGGATGGGGAGGCTAGAACTTCAAGGTTTATAGCACAGTGGACTGGGCCCCTCTTGCCACTGGCAAGGGGAGAGAATTCTCCATGCCACGGACCTACTAACTTATTTCCCTTTCTCTCCCCCGTCGCCCACCTCAGCAAGTGATAGAAAAGCCCTTTCTCCTGACCTGGGGGGGTGAGCTCTGGCCACATGGTGGTGCAGCAGGAGGGTGAGTCAAATGGCAGCAGGGAGCTATTAAGCCCGATCCCACCTCTATCCCAGACTTCCAGGTGAGGGAGTAGATAGAAAAGGAGCACCTCTCGTCTGCAGAGGCCCTCCTGATGTGGCATCTGCGTGGCCTGGGATCCAGCTCCCAGTTGGGCTCTGCTCCAGAAACTCTTCCCATCACAGTGACACAGAATGGTGCTTCTGCGGCCTTGGCAAGTTCTCATGCTGTGGCCATGTGCAGGCTGTCTTTGAGGCCATCACCGCTATCATCACGGTCTGCAAACACTGGCTGGACTTGAGATCTGTGGTTGCTACTAGTGTTCCGTATTCCTTCTAACAGGGATTACTACAACTCCCATAATCCCCAAGCAAAAGCCATTGCAGCTGGGGATTCTGGGAGTTGTAGTCAACAACCGCCTGTTAGAAGGAACACTGCCACCAGTCCCCTCTCTTCTCCCAAGTTCTCGTGTGCGCTTACAGAGGGCTTAAGACAAGCAGCTCTTCTCTCATTTGCGCTGGGTTATGCTCCTACGACGACGAATATTTATATACCGCTCCTCAACCCAAGTTCTCAAAGCAGTTCACATAGAAAAATAAATAATACATAAATAAGAGGGTCCCCTGTCCTCAAAGGGCTCACCATCTAAAAAGAAACATAAGGCAGATACCAGCAACAGCCCCTGGAGGGATGCTGTGCTGGGGTTGGATAGGGCCAGTTGCTCTCCCCCTGCTCAGTATAAGAGAACCACCACTTTAAAAGGTGTCTCTTTGCTCAGTTAGCAGGAGACTATAGTATGGAGACGATAGATGATGGGAGCTTCTGTTGCTCAGATGGGGCCTTGGCTGCTTCTTAGCCTACTGAAAATGGCAGAGGGAAACACGAGCTCTGGGGAGGAGACCTGTGACGTGCTGGATGTCCTGCTCACCAAAGGGTTGGGGCTGCTTGCCAAAGGTGAGCTAGTCAGTGGATTTGTAGATACCTGGCTATGTCAGCAGACCCTACTGCCGTGAATGTTCTCGGGGTGTGTTGCAGGGTGTGCTCACTGTCTACCCTCTTGTATGTTGAAGAACTGCAGGTGACAATACTGTGTTTCATATTTTGCATCTCTTGGGTAACTACAAATGGTCTCAGTCTCTTTATTTTGTCTTCCTTCTTGACAAAGCGTGTGAAAAGAATAGTACAGTTCCCGAGCTCTGTGTGACAGGATCATGGCTGACACCGTTCCTTCAAGCAGTCTACCTCTTTGTACAGTACATTATTATGGTCAATCTTCTCATTGCCTTTTTCAAGTACGTATCTAATTTCGCGCGGTCATTTGACTATTAAATTCGCCTTTTAAAGGTAGCTGCTGATCGTACTCCCATTGATAGAAAGTCTGCTGATGTGTAATGCCCTGTTTTCCAGCATTGCCTAGATTAAAAGTGCAACAGAACTGCGGTTTTGTTCTGAGTTTCTCCCATATTTACTCAAATTCTTGGGCTATCTGTTTTTCTTTTTAGCAATGTGTATTTACAAGTGAAAGCAATTTCCAACATTGTATGGAAGTATCAGCGCTATCATTTCATAATGGCATATCACGAGAAGCCTGTCTTGCCTCCACCTCTTATCATTCTTAGCCATTTGGCTTCCCTGTTCTGTTGCATATGCAAGCGAAGGAAGAAAGACAAAGCTTCAGATGGACCAAGTAAGAACTGGCCAATGATTTGCAGTGTTGTGTGATTTTTGTATTATATAAAATATAGCAATGAGGAGTGTGGTTATGCCAAGCCCCGGTTCGATTGATCAATACTTCATTACAGTCACGGACCAGTACGGTTTACAAACAGAAGCCCAGCAAAATATACCCTCAGGGTTATGATACAGTAATTAAACAGCAACATAGATCAATAGATTTGGTTCTTAATGAACTCCTGGCAAATTTTAGTGGCTGTTAAACAGAACTTAGCCACATTATAAGAGATTGAGCCATTCTGGTCAGTTAAAAGATAACCAAGATTAAAAAGAAATCTGTGCAACCTGGATGACAGCTAATAAAATGAGTTATATATTTATGTTATGTCCAGGCTCATGAATGACTGCATGGAACTTTATTTTAATCAATTTTAAAGCAATTTCCTTAAATATGCAACTTCCATATTATAATCTACTCCAGTTGTGGGGGCTGGTGGCAAGAGGTACCTTTTAAGAAAGTGGTCACTGGTGGCACCATCAGCGAAACACCATGCTGACCACACAAATGGCTTTTGTGCATGCACAGAGGCTAGGTGAATGCCCGAGCTGCGACAGCCACCATGCAAGATGCTGGGCAGGACGCCACTTCTTGCAGCAGCTTGTAGGTGCCTCTTTCCACCGCCTCTGGCCCCTTTGTAGTGTACACAGTGCTAATTTCTAAAGAAAATGGAGGAAAATCATTGCTACTACACCACGAGACGTGAGTTGCCTGAACATGGAGAGCTACTACTAGTTAATACAAATTCTATAACTTGCCTTGGCAGGAAGCAGGAAACAGATCTGGATTGTGATTTGTTGCATTCCTAAGCAATGGGTTCTGCACCTGCACAGGGACCTCGCAGATAGATTGACTAGCTCCTTGTTGCACCCACTCTGCCTCACACATGCTTTATGCTCTCGGTGATAATGGCAGTTGAGGGCGCCATTTTCCCATTTTCTTTTTGACTGCCAATGCGTCAACACCTCGTTGCTGGTTCCTCGGTTCAACTAAATTCATTTGACCGGAAAGAAAAGATAAGATGTTAGTTGTGTTGCTCCTATTTGACTTGGACAATATTTGAGTCTTCTAATGTGGAAACGGACTGGTTTTGGCTTATTTGGAATTTTCTGTTAACGCTCTGAGGCTGCTGCCTTGGTTCGTGTCTTTAATGGCAATGGAGACTGAGAAAATGTTTAAATGATGTGTAGACTGCTGGGCTAAATAGCCATCAGCCGACTACCATGACTCATGTTTGCTATGCTTGGGGGAACAGCATAATTTGTCAGCTTGCAAGATATGCTGTTCATTTTCTAAGCAAACACTTAAAGATTGGGTGCTACGACTGTGCATCGCTTTACGATGACGCGCTCCACCCTCCGACACTGAGGCCAAATCACCCCTCAACATCAGGGTCAGGATTGAGCTCAAAGGCGTTCTGTAAGACGCCTTTTGCTTGAAAAGAATGACTTATTTCTCACAGAAAAGGTTGATCTGCAACTAGGTTGTACCCAGATGGAATTAAGCTTAAAGTTACAAGATAGCTTATAGAATTATAGAATTGTAATATAATATAATTGTAATAGCCTGAGCTTGCATGGCATGTCCACTCCCATACCAAGTATATTGCTACGTGGCAGCCTGCTCCTAAAACTCTTTTCCTCCTCCTTTCTCTAGAATTGTTTCTAACGGAAGAAGATCAAAAGAAACTTCATGATTTTGAGGAGTTGTGCGTTGAAATGTATTTCAGTGAAAAAGATGACAAATTCCATTCTGGGAGTGAAGAGAGAATCAGAGTTACTTCTGAACGGTAGAAGTCTTTAATGAATCAAAGTTTACAGCTTGATGATAAGTGCAGTTGCCTTCTTAAAAGGGAGCCTATTTATTTTTCAGCTAACCGAGTAATATTTATTTATTATTTATTTATCTATCGTATATGAAGTTTCTAACTGAATAACTCTCTTCACATTTTCAGTTGTAAATATTAATATGGCTAGTGGTATTGTAAAAGGTATTGGGTAATAGTACTGCATCCCATTTGGTTGAGGGAGGCTGAAGCTCAGTGGTAGAGTATCTGCTTTGCATGCAGGTACGTCTGGGAGAGACACCTGCCTGAAATCTTGAACAGCTGCTGCCAGTCAGGGTAGACAATTCTGAGCTAGATGGACCGCCACCTCCTGTGAGTGGCTGCATTAGGCTCACGTGACCCTTTTAATTGTCATGGCCAGGGGTAAAGAAATATTGGCTCAGTTTATCGGCCAGACAAAATATTTTACTCATCAAGCTATGTTGGTACATTGCTCGTCAGGACTTTTTTCACTCGTCGGGCATCACTTTTCACTTGTCACAGACAAGTAGACTAGTGGATTTCTACAGCCCTGGACATGGGAATTAAATTCATACCAGCATCTCTCCCCCCGGCACACAGTTTGTGAATTAATAGCGTCCTGTTAGACATCTGTTGGCTCTTTTTAGAATTTGACTCTTTTATTCCAGCGTTGAACAGATGTGCATCCAAATCAAGGAGGTCGGCGACCGAGTCAACTACATCAAACGCTCCTTGCACTCTCTAGACACGCAAATTGGCCACTTGCAGGACCTCTCAGCTCTTACAGTGGATACGCTGAAAACCTTAACGGCACAGAAAGCTTCCGAAGCCAGCAAGGTCCATAATGAAATCACGCGGGAACTGAGTATTTCCAAGCATTTGACACAGAACCTCATTGAAGATGGGCCGTTGAGGTCTTCCATGTGGAGAAAGCACAGTATTGGCAATGTCTTTGGTTCTTCTTTTCCCCAAGGAGGCCTCGAGAGTAATAACACTTTACTGTGCCACATTTCTATGCAAGATGAAAGAGATGCTGGACAGAAGATGTCTGGTCTCCCCAAGAGGGATGAGTTCAACTTTCCAGAGGCAGGTTCCTCAGGCAGTGCCTTAGTTCCAAGAGCTCTTTCTCCCCCAGAACTTCGTCACAGAGTACAGGGTATAGACCTCTCAAAATGCAGTAATAAAACTAAAAAGGCAGACAGTTCTTCAAACAGTATGCCACACCTCACATCCCCAACAGCCAAGTTTTTTGTTAGCACACCTTCTCGGCCCAGTGGCAAAAGCCAATTAGAAACTGCCACAAAGGATGGGGAAGTTGTAGTAGACCTGAAGGCCGCTGAAGGCGAGAATGCTGTCGAATTCGGGGCATTTGTGGGTAAGTACAACGGCCAAAATTGTGAATGTCCTAAAGGTGCTGTGGGTTGCTGCGATTCCTCTGCTCCTGGTTATGTGTGCCTTTCTGCCATCTCCCAACCTTGTGTTGGCACTGGAGGATACGTTAACTGTGGCTTTGTCCATGACGAAAGTGGCGCTAATGTTGATGGCAACGCGGACAAATGGAATCACCAGTCGCTTTCCAGCCTGTCAAGGACTGGTGTGAAAAATAAGTTCCAGTTGTCCTTTACTAATGCGGTCAGAAGAAACACCGGAAACTCCCTGAATGGGACACTGAGAATTCAAGGACTCCCTAGCAGCGTGCCAGAAATGTCGCGAAAGAGTCAAGATTTAAGTTCCCACGTCATTGCACAACTCCCGCAACTCTGGATCGAGTTTAAATTGCAAGGTTTGGTTTATGAAGAATTGTATGGTACTTTTTGGTGGATTCTGGGTTGCGGTGACTGTGGTGCTCTGCTGGTAACCCTCTAATTTCCTCAGGCTGTCTGAATGGTTTCTTCTGTGTCAGAATGCAATTCCCTTTTTTTATCAATCTGACTCATGGACAATATTTTTTGGACGTACAGTTGTTAAGGATTGCCTGATCTGAATTGTAACTCTAAACCCTGCAGATCAGTGCTGGTCAACACTCTAGCAAATGATTTTGAAAACATTTCTCTTGCTATAGTAGTTTGTACAAAAATATTGTCTGGAAAGAACCAAAATTCTTTTTGTAACAGGCAATATATTTGTGGCATCTGCCTGTGAAACCCGGGGAGCTAACTAAGCTATGATTTCTAAATACTACTGTGCCTGCTACCTATCCCTGTTTTGGCAAACTTTGTCGCTTTGGGGAAATGGCTTCTAAAACACTGTCCTCATTTTAAATCCAACATTTCACATCATGTGCAAGTTCTTTAACAGTAA
Source organism: Hemicordylus capensis (assembly GCF_027244095.1). NCBI lineage: Eukaryota > Metazoa > Chordata > Lepidosauria > Squamata > Cordylidae > Hemicordylus > Hemicordylus capensis. The sequence goes on along the minus strand of NC_069666.1, from coordinate 11,523,272 downwards.
AAGGTACAGATCCTCTTGGATAATGAGGTGTTAACTTTAAAAGACATGCACAAAACAGTGGCAGATGGGGTTTGTTAAAAGGTTGAAAAGAGAGGTGTACTAATGAAACATTCAGTTTTATTACTCTAGAAGTTTTCTAGGATAAGAGTGTTTATGCTGACCATGTAGGGTTTATTGGTTTTGTTTTAGTCTTGCCAAAAAAAAGAAAAAAGAGTTGTACCTTAAAAGGGGTGTGTGTGGGGGGGGGAGCCTGTCTAAGTTTAATTTCAAACTTGCAATATCCTAAAAAGTCCTTTCAGGGTAATTCTCGGCTTTATGCAAATACTAGTAGGTGAGGCCTGTCGTTAACCGGGATATAATTTTTAATATGTGAGATTTTTTTATTAATATCCTTACAAAAGGGAATCAAAAAACCAGTTTGAAAACAGTAGGATTTCAACTTCAAACAGAATTCATTTTATTGAATAATCAGCATATCTATAATAAATTTGAATTGTGGTAAATTTGAATCGTAGTAAATTTGAAGATAAACCTCTTGGGCATGACGTCCTTTTTGAATTACTGGTCTGATTCAGAACAATAAGAGTTAAAATCTGACAATTCTATTCAGAGTGTCTTCAGAAAAGTACAATTTAAAAAAAAAAGTCACCAAGCATATTCTGGTGTAAAAAGTAGGGTATTTGGCTAATTTCAGTGACAGGATTGAGTTGGCCAAATTTGGTATCTGTAAGTAATTGGCAAGTATGACTTTCTTTTGCACAAACACACTCATAAACTCTTCAGATTTCACTAGATATGTCTACCTGTGAAGATATGTGTGTTCTTCATTATAATTGACCCCCATCTGCCCTAAGAGTGACTGCCTGGCTAATTGTTTATTGGGCCTGTGTGAAGCTTTGGCCAAAGCTGAATACTCTGCTCAGTCCCTCCTGGTACCGTGTGGAGACGGCCATTCTTATGGGGCAGTGCTACACTTTGCCCAGCACTGGGGGGGGGGGGCGCTACTCCTCGTGAGCTCCTGCACTGTCTTGGAAGGTGGGCTGGGAAGTGTAGCCCTTCCCAGTGTTTTTTTTCCAAAGGCTCTGCTTCTCTTAAAAGGCCCCTACCAGCACTGGGGAAAGTGCAGTGTTGTGTGGAGGTCACCACAGTGGGAAATGGCTCTCCCATTGAAGCCCCCCCCCTGTGGCCCCCACTTCAAAAATAGTGAAGATCACTAGTGTAGGATCTGTGTGAGGTGTAGATCACAATCATTGGTGCCTGCCCACTCTCCCTGCAGGCCCTGGGGTGTCCGTGTGCTAGACGTCCAATGCAATGAGGACCTTCGTTGCACAGATCAGGTTCATGTGTGATGAGTTCTGTGCAGACCCCTGTGTGCTTCCAGCAAAACGACATCAGGGGCCAGGTCTCGGGGCAGAGCATGTTCACCTTCTCGGCCCCCACTGTACAGAGGCTCTATAGCAGTCATCTTCCTTATTTTTCGGAGGCTACTTTGGGAAAAAAAAAAAAAAAACACCCCCCGGCAAAAAACCCTTCAATGGGAGAGCCCTTCCTCACTGTGCTGACCTCTGCACGGTTCTTCACCTTTCTCAGTGCTGGGAGGGTTCTTTAAAAGACACAGAGCTCTAGGAGGAAAGCCCTGGGAAGGGCTCCATTTCTCAGGACTTCATGTATGCCTTCCAAGATGGTGCAGGAGCTCAAAAGAGCTCCACTTCCCTTCAAGGAGCCCCTCGGCACAGGGCAAGAGTCACCACTGCGTCGTACCAGGGGACTGTGCAGAATATCTGGCTTTGGCTGAAGCTTCACACAGGCCCAATAAGCCAAGGGGCCACACTTAGAATTGATGGGGGCCACTACTGGCCCCCAGGCCTTACAATGAAGAGCCCTGCTCAATGGCGATGCAGCCATATTTGCATAGAGCCCAAGACTACTGGGTATGATTGTACTGAAATGTAATTTTAATTAAATTTCACCAGACTTTTTAAAAAAATGTTTGCCTTAAGCAAATGCACACATGTTCACATTTGTGCATTTCGCTGCTAATGTTCTTTGCCTCCCCTCCCCCCACCGCCACATGTTTGTGAGTATTAACGGTCGTAAACTTGTGCTTTTAATTTTGAAGACAAAGCGAAAGACACCCAGGATTCAAGATCAGGCTGTACTACAGACTAGTACTCCTTTTTATTTCACTAACCAAGGAGCTGAGTAATTGTACTTCTTTGGAGCGAATGATTTGGTGCTGGGGTGCAACATCTTGTTGATAATATAAACTTCATCCTTGCTGCTTGGTCTTCCAGAATGTTGAACGGGGGAAGCGAAAAAACTTATATGTAACTTGTATGTGCAGTGAAGGATGTGGGTAGCCTGTTGTGCTTTCCTCCCCCCCGCCCCACCTCCAACATTTGTTCACTGGGTTTTATGTCTGTACAAGACACGTGGATGTGAAAAGCCCAACGTGCTGATGCCGGAACACGTGATCTGTACATCCCCAGTGTCGTGGGGTACATATATTTTACAATTTGGCTCTCCGTGCTTTTGGAGTCTGAAAATGTAAATCCAGTATACAGTTGGCAGATGAGACCAGACTGTGGAGATTCCATTTTCGTGCTGCACATACATTCCAAACATCAGCACTGGGCTTAGATGTGTTGAATCCAAGTGTGAATGATCTCCGTATGGCATGTAATCCAGATCCCACCCCCTTTATATTTGTTTGAGGGTGAACTTTATATTTTAAAAATCTGTCCTACTGAACTATGCTTTTCCTAGTAGAAGTTTTACTTAATGAGTGAACGCTTACTGATAAAGTAGAATATATGTAGCCTTGAATCCATTGTAGCAACATGAAGTGTGTTCCCAAAGCCTGCCCCTTTGGTCACTATCATTGTGTGATGTGAAATCATTGTCTCCTTTTATGTAGGAAAAGCAATAGTTCCTAAATCTGACCTTCCGTTTTAAAAGGCCTCATGTGCTTTTGTTGTAGTCATGTTCTGCCCAATTCCACATCCCAACAGCATTTTATTAAGCATTAAATCTGGAGGTTCTCTCTAAATCTGTTCTTTCAATGTTTTTTAACATGGTGGTGTGCCTCAGGTCACAGAGACAGCATGGAGTTGCAGCGATTTAAGGAGACTGTCGCCAGCAGTAAAGAGAAAAGTGATAATATTGAGGTAAGAGAAGAAATGTTTTGATGCGATGTTTTCCCCCAGTTCAGTGTTCTGGATTTTAACCATACTGTAAATTGATATGGGGAGCTGGCTTGGCTCAGATGTCAAATGTGCATGTTAGGTTATGGCAACAAAGTTCTGAACTGGGGTAGCCCAAAGAGTTACCCTTCCCTGAGAAGGAAATCTTAAAGGCTGCCTTACTCCATGTCCCTGGTCAAGGCGGCCAGTCCTTTCAAAGCTGACCCTTGCAAGCTTTGAAAGTGGCAGAGCATCTGCTTTGCGTGCAGGAAGTCCCAGATGCAATCTCTGGCAGCATCTCCAGGTAGGGCAGAGAGACACTCCTGCCTGAAACCTTGGAGAACCACTGCCAGTCAGTGTTGGCAATTCTGAGCTAGGTGGACCAAGCGTCTGACTCCTTATAAGGTCGCTTCCTATGTTCCTGTGCAAGGATTGTGAGGAGGAGGGGGCAGCCCTCTATCTTCTCCCCACGTTCTTTGCAATGCTTGCAAGGGCTGAAGAGCTTGCCCTGAAGAGCTGCTTCAATGGTGGCAACAGCGAGCGGCATCTTGCTGGTGTCCCAATAGTCTGCCACTGCCTTACTTGCCTCATAGAAGGACTGCCCCGGTCCTGGGTCCTCAGACTTGGAACATCCTGTGGAAGCAATACATGTTGAGTAGTCACTGTTGAGCATTTCCCACATGCGCTTGGAGCTCCCAGTTTCATGCCTTGTTCTTTGAACAGCAGAGCCTTGTGCACCCCACGTCAGTATCATTCTGTATAAGAAGAAGCCTCTAGATCACGGCTAAAATCTCTTGTCAATTCCAGTCTGGAAGCACTGTAGCACAAAGTGAGAATCCAGAGCTCTCATTTACAGGAAAACTGTAGTTTATGTTAATTTGTTCTCTGAGCCTTGAGTGAATGGAACACTTCATTTGCAGCAATTAAAGTCCCTGATTTCACTGCAATAAAAACAGAACTTCAAAGAAGTCCCCAATTTTATGTTCTCATATAGGAGCAACAGGAGGACTTCAGAAAAGCAATCCCGGAAGGCATGGAGATGACAAAAGATCTGGTAAAACTTTTAACTTTTGTGTTTCGATTTTGCTCCGCATCATGCAACACTCAAAACAAGGGTAGTAATATAGTCACTGCTAAGGAGAACCTCACTATTTACGGATCTGCGATTGGGTAATGGACGCTCAATCTTGGTATATGTGGGTGGGGAGAGGGGTTAAACTTGCATATCCGCAGGTCAGGGGTAGCCAGAAATGACTTCGGAGGTCATTTCTGGCTGCCATTTTGAGTACGGGAGCCATTTCATTTCATTTCCCTATACTGTATAATGCCTATCAAGCTCACTCTCTCACGTGAGTAGAGAGTAGTGAATAGTTTCAGCCTATTCATGATACTTTGCATTGTACTTGCGATCACCTTTATTTTTAACATGTAACTTATAATTTGTACCTTTTTATTAGCCCCCTTAGTATCAGTTTCTTTTAACTTGTGATTTTATGCTGATCTACGACCGTAATAAAGGTTGGTTGATTGATTGAGTAGTGAATAGCAACAATGTTTATCTGATTCATACATAGGATGGTGGTAATACAGAAGGAAACCTGAGACACGTTAGTTCATGTGGTGGTTTTACTGAATATCACAGAACCTCATTATCAGCACGTTCAGAGCAAAGTAAGTATCATGAAAACTTTAGTTTCTAATCTTAATGTTGTCATTGGTTCCCCAATCCAGTTATTTCTCTGGTAAAATACAACCTTCTCTGAAATGTGATTAGAGTTGTTAATCTAATTTATTAAATTGCCTTTGTTAAATTGTTGGTTATCTTGTGCCTCCTTCAGTATCTCAAGGGGTCGTATACTGAAACAGTGGGAATATGCCAACTTTATTTCAATGTAATTGATCACATTCTTGAGTTGGTTGCCGGCCCTAATTGCACATTCAATTTCCCAGTGCACAATAAGAGCAGGAGGACATCGGTGGAAGAGCCTCATCAGGCAGATTCCAAATCAGCCCTACTCACAGTGAGTAAACTGTAGCAATGTTTATGTCGTGCTTCTGTTGAGGGCCAAACTCAATCTGACATGAGAACTCAATGTTCAGCACTCCCAGACCAAAATCTTGCTGATTTGGATCAGGGGAGGGTTTTAAAAAATTCTTTCTCTCTCAGTGATTCTGTGAGCTGGTCGGACCTTCTGGCCAAGGGAGCAGTGTTGAATGGCAGGGAGTACATTATGGCTAGAAACCCCATCAACATTTAATGCTTGACGCAATCATCTAATGTTGTTACAAAACTGTGACTGATGCCTTTTACTGCAAAGATGTGTGTCTTGTTTTGCCTTGCAGGATTGGTTACAAAGCCGGTCCTCTTATAGAGAGCAAATGTAAGTAAGTTCTCTGAAACTGTGATTATTCAGTCAGGCTTTTGACATCAGTGATCCTAGAGTAGTTCTATAACACAGAAACAGACCACGAGAGGGCGTTGAAATTGGCACAAAAATTCAGATACGAACTAGTTTCTGGTTATTCTAAATGCTTTTGTTTTGCAAACTTTCTACAAATTCTTTGCAAAAACATTGCTGAGTTGCATTATAAATGGGTTGAGCAGAGGGGTGAACGTTTAAATGCATCCCCCCACCCCCATGTGAATTTATCTTCAGCTTAAAGTCCTGATCTGTATGTTAGTTCACATCTTGCTAACAGCTAGATGGGCACCTACAAGGCTTTCCCCACCTTGATCGCCCTAGTGATCCTTGCTGGGGTAACTGACCACTCCATTCTAAGAAGAACATTTGCTATGTTGGGGTTGTCTTGCGGAGAATGGGTGGTTCAGTCTTCGTTCAGAGAATCTATTTGTCTCAGGCTGCACATAAAATGTTTCTGTGCTGCACAGACAGTGGAAAAACGATGGCGAAACTGATACCATAACCATATGCAAGAATTTTTCTGAGCATGGAATAGTGTAAAGAGACAAACGTTCTGTGTATTGCGTGCTTAGTGTGTGTTGCATTTAGCTGCCTGGAGTAAAGATCAGGCAAAACAGACCTTTTAAAAATGTTGCCTCTTCACTTTGGCACCACTAATGCAGAGAGGCAGTGTGTCCATAAGACACATGCTCTGTGAGAATGTATAGAGAGGCAGATTCTGCTCTAGGGCTTGTTGGAAATGGTGTGCCTTGCTGCAGCACTTGAAAATAGAGCATCTGTATACATTGGTACTGAAAGCAGAAAAAAGCAACCTAAACAATGAAGTGCAGAGAAGTGAAATTCAACAAATTCAAGTAACAATAGGGTTGTGTGGAATTTCTCTCTTACAGATCTTCTGAGGAAGATGCATTGAATGGTAAGTGTGTAAAACAGTACCTTAGTGGCCGCTTTGTTACTATAAATTTATTACATGATGTGAAGTTATTTAATGCTTGGCTGCGAAAGCTGTATTCTTTAAGGCTTGGGTATGTTTTGTAGTACCTGTAGCCCTTCTTAAAGTTGCAAATATTAAAGCACCTATTGGGGCAAGCCAAGTTCACCTGCTTTCCTTGATGCTTGCGCTTTTGAGGATCATATCAGAAGACCATTTTCTCATCTGAAGCTTTCATGGGGAGAAAAATTATTTGTTGGACCCCACCAGTTAATATCTGTGATCAAGGACTTGTCTATGAATATGGATGACTGCTTCATTTTTGATCTACTATGACCATGTTTTAAAACCAGGCTACATCTCTGCGTGTCACTATCCAGTCGTCCAGATGCTGGGATGCAGGCATGTGTGCAATTTGTATAATATTGTCTCAATCCCTTTTTTTAAAGGTATTGCTTCTCCTTTCAAGCCCATCATGGACACCACCTACTACTACTCAGGTTAGTAGCCTGAAGCTGGGCAACCTCAAAATAAACTGAAGCCCTTGTCTGTTGCATTGAATTTCTCTGTCTTTCTCTACAGCTGTTGAAAGAAATAATTTGATGAGGTTGTCACAGAGCATACCATTCACCCCTGTGCCTCCGAGAGGTAAGATCGTGTCCTCTGGGACCATTTTCAGACATCAGCAAGATCTCTCCTTTACTAGGGAGCCTTAACACAATAGGCCTCCACAGCATCTAAAAAACAGGAAATAGGTCACTACTACTATGAGTATTTATATGCTGCTTTTCAACAAAAGTTCTCAAAGTGGTTATGTAGAAAAATAAATAACAATAAAATAAGATGGTTCCCTGTCACAAGAGGATTCACAGTCTTAAAAAGAAACAAGGGAGAAGGCGACGGCGGCAACCACCACTGCGGAGGGATGCTGTGCTGGGATTGAGTAGGGCCAGTTGCTCTCCCTCTTCTAAGTATAAGAGAATCAGGTGCTTGAAGGTTTGGTCCAGGAAGGTTAACTGTAGACTCTGACCTCAGTAGGGAGTCACACACTCCAGTTGTATGGTGCTTATGAAATACTTGGAAACTTCTGAATTAGAACTGTGTGGAGGGCTTCTTGGTTTTGAGTAAATGGAAGGGAGGAGAGCTGTTCTTGTGGTAGCAAGCATGACTTATCCCCTTAGCTAAGCAGTGTGTGCCCTGGTTGCATATGAATGGGAGACTAGAAGTGTGAGCACTGTAAGAGATTCCCTTTAGAGGATTGAGCCACTCTGGGAAGAGCATCTAGGTTCCCCTCCCTGGCAGCATCTCCAAGAGATAGATGGCTGTGAGAGAATCCTGCCCGCAACCTTGGAGAAGCCACTGCCAGTCTGTGTAGATGATACTGAGCTAGATGGACCAATGGTCTGACTCGGTATATGGCAGCTTCCTATGAAGGTGCTCTCCAGGCCAATAAAAAGCACTTCATTGTATCAAAAGCTCACCACCCAACTCCAGAGAATGTATTATTTACACCCGATTTCTGTTGGTGAGGCAAAGGGTTGGTTAAATTGCCTCTTTTTCTTCATTAGGGCAATTTCATGGGTGGCAGAATCAGGCATGTTGCCACTTTTTCAATGACTGTAGCCATAAGCAAGTTTTCGAGTTGATGATATATACCCACTGGTAAGAGAACATCTCCTACTATAAGGTCATATTTTTACAAAACCCGTAAGTATTATAAATGGTATTGGAAACATGCAAAATACTGGCAATGGGATCAGAAACGATGTCCAAAAATTCTGATTCCATTACCAACGTATTTTGCGTGTATCAGACCCTATCTATAATATTTGGATTTTGTAAAAATGTGGCCTTATAGTAGGAGATGTTCTGTTGCCAGTGGGCATTTATAGTATTGACCTGAAAATTTGCTTATGATTACAGTCATTGAAAAGGTGGTTGCATGCCTGATTCCATCACCCTTGGAATTGCCCATTATTTGAGCAGACCAGGGGAAATTAGTGGGGAAATTATTTGAGCAGACATCACGATAAATGGTTTTTAAAGTACCATCATCCCCAGGCTATCCGCATTCAGTATTTTTTGCCTTGTGCGTATTACAGGTGAGCCAGTCACGGTGTATCGTCTCGAGGAAAGCTCTCCCAGCATCCTGAACAACAGCATGTCTTCCTGGTCTCAGTTGGGCCTTTGTGCCAAAATTGAATTCCTAAGCAAGGAGGAGATGGGAGGGGGCTTGCGGAAAGCCCTCAAGGTGGTCTGCACCTGGGCAGAGTTCGATATCCTGAAATCCGGCCATCTTTATATCATCAAATCGTTTCTTCCTGAAGTTGTCAATACTTGGTCAAGCATTTACAAAGAAGACACAGTGTTACATCTCTGCTTAAGAGTAAGTTGTATTCTTCTTAAGGAGAGAGGAAATATCAACCAGAGGATTCAAGGCTGTAATTGTGGCAAGACAAAACTCACTTGTAGCTGTTTTCAACAACTACCTTGTGTGTGTCTGTGTGTGTGTGTGTGTGTGTGTGTGTGTGTGTGTGTGTGTGTGTATAGCAAAATATGTAGCGCTGGTTCTCAATCGGGGATGCACAAATCTCTGGGTACTTTTTGATGATGTTTTTACTTTTAAGGCTTGTAAAGGGTACTTGGAGCCCTCCTGACTCACTGACTGGTGAGCAGGATGCAGCTCCATTGCCCCCTGACCAGAGTGCTTAGCTATCGCAATCACTCACTTACATCCAGATCAAGTTACTCATGTAGTGCTGTTGAAATCAGTGGGGAAAATAACTTCTTATTGGGGGAAATAACTTATTTCAACTCAAGCCAGTGATTGTAACATTTCAACTCAAGTCTCATGATTGTAACATTTAAGAGATCATGCGTGTGTATACATGTGCGTGCGCGCACACGCATACACACAAATCTCTGTGGGGTACCTGAGCAGAAAGTTTCAGACAGAAGGGGCACACTTGTTAAAAAGGTTGAAACCCCCTGGCCTATAGGGAGAGCCAATCTGTTCTCCCCACTGTTAGCCCATAGGTGATCTCCTCTCTCTCTTCACTCTCTTTCTCTTCACCTCTCACTTCCTGCCTGAAGCCGGTCTTGCCCTCCTGAACCACCTGAACAGAGACAGGAATTTGGCTTGCTCTGTTTTTCTGACTTCTTAGCGAGTGCTCTGGCCCCATAACCACACCCTTGCCATCTAGCCGGAATGGCTTCTCAGTGATTAAGTCAAGTGCAGTTTCTCAGCTGCAGCCTGTATTTTTCTTTCCGGAACAAATGAAACTGCGGCAAAAGCTGTTTTTTAAGCCTTGCCTTGATTAAAACTGGGTCCCAATAAAATGCCTGTAGGGAGTAGATGGGGCTCACAGCCTGCCTCTGCACTATAGCCTGGATGTCTTCAGTGTGCGTGAACATGGAAAAAGAAACATGACTGTGTACAGATTCTAGTTACTGACACTAGTTTTTGTCAGGTGTTTCTCTTTACTACAAAGACTTGCAGATTTTTTTTCCCCATAGGAAATTCAGCAGCAGAGGGCTGCTCAGAAGCTCACGTTTGCGTTTAATGAAATGAAGCCTAAATCAATTCCGTACTCTCCCAGGTAGGCATTTTAAAATGTTTCCATGCAGGAGACCCCAGGAAGCATTGGGGTGGGTGGGGAGAGAACCCCTTTCAAGAACAAGGAGTTCCTTAGCTGGTCTCCCGTAACGTTGGTCAACACAGGCATTCAGCCTGAATCCAGCTAGAGGGGGAATGAGACTGCACTGGCTAGATCTGTGCCAATGCACCCTCTACTCTCACCTTGTTTCGCACTTGCCTGCAAAGGCAAGCCCTGGGCCTGAGCAGAGAGTTCCCCCACCTTCTAGTCTCCCAGAAGACCAGGATTCTAGGGTGCGGGGAGAAACTCCCGGTTCCTTGGAGGAAGCGGGGGATAAAAGTATCTGCCTTGAGTTTCTCTAGCCTGTGGACTCCTAATCTTGGGTCCCCAGATGTTGGACTACAACTCCCATCATCCCCAGCCACAATGGCCAAAATCTCTCCTCTAGGGGGCTGACAATTTAGAAATAGACACAAGGGGGATTATACTGCTACTACAAAGAATAATTATATGCCCCTTTTCAACAAAAATTCTCAAAGCGGTTTACATGAAAATAAGTTGGTTCCTAGTCTTACAAAAAGACTCAGAGTCTTAAAGAAAGCATCAAGTAGATACCAGCAGTAACCACTGGAGGGGTGCTGTGCTGGGGCTGGATGGGGCCAGTTGCTCTCCACCAGCCAAATGTAAGAGAATCACGACTTCATGCATGAAGGAAGGGGGAGGAAACTGAAGCAAGGCTAAACAAGGGAAGATGCATGCAATTTCAGTTACTGAGTTACAGTAGACTGTGTGGGTTAGGTTGTGCCAAATACTTCACAGAAAGGTGATTAAGCCAGACTCTCTTATGGATCAGTTCCTTGTGCTTTATCTGGTTTTGATGCATTCTTTGTTCCTCCATAAGGTTCCTGGAAGTATTCCTCCTGTATTGCCACTCAGCTGGGCAGTGGTTTGCTGTGGAGGAGTGCATGACTGGAGAGTTCAGAAAGTACAACAACAACAATGGAGACGAAATCATCCCCACCAACATGCTGGAGGAGGTCATGTTAGCCTTCAGCCACTGGACATACGAATATACCCGAGGAGAGCTGTTGGTTCTTGATCTGCAAGGTAAGTGAACGTAAGAGCCGTCCTGCTGGATCAAGCACAAGGCCCATCTAGCCCAGGATCTTGTTTTCCCCACAGTGGCCCACCAGATACGAATACGACAAATATTTATATACACTGCTTTTCATCAAGGGTTCCCAAAATAGTTTACATAGAAATCAATAAAATGGCTAAATAGAGACACTTTCAAAAGGTGCCTTTTTGCTCAGTTAGCAGGGGACAGATGCCTCCAAGAAGCCCACAGGCAAGAGAGGAAGGCATGCTCCTGCTCCTATGCGAGAGAGGTTTTGCAGTATGAGGATGTGACCCTGTGTGTGTGTTTGTAGGCATGAAACTTTGGGTGCAAAGAGATGCTGTAGCATTGCACCAGAAGGTTTCAAGTGGCACAGTGTGGGTTAGCAGCAAATTCCATGGAGCTGAATTCTCATTGGCATCAGTACTACAGAAGAAGAGCACTTGAATGTTGCCTGCTACATTCATTTCCCTTCTCTCCTGTGTCTTGAAAAAACCACCACCAAAAATGTAATACCCTCCCACACTTCTAGTGGCGAATTAAAAATCCCTTTCAGAGTAATTTTCCAGGTGTGAGCAAACTATTGTGGGCTGATGACTCTTATGAGGAAACTGTATGCATACTGTGGAGAAAGTGGGGTCGAGAGTTTTTCTTCCTCTCTCTACTATAATGGTGTCATCCAATGAAACTGATGGGGCAGTAAATTCAGGACTTCATCACACAGCACATAATTGGGAATTCGTGGCCGTTGGGTTAGAAGGCTTTAAAAGAGGTTTGGATAAATTCATAGAGGATAGGCCCTATCAGTGGCCATTAGCGATGATAACCAAATAAAGCCTCCATGTTCAGAGGCAGTATGCCACAGAATGCTGTTTGCTGGGGTACAACAGTGGAGATGGGGTGGGCTGTTACCTTCATCCCCAGATGATGGGTCTCCCAGAGGTGGTTGGCCACTCTAAGGAACAGGAGAGCATCTGCTTTGCATGCAGAAGGTCCCAGGTACACTCCCTGCCATCTCCAGGCAGGGCTGGGAAAGTCTGAAGAGCCTCTGCCAGTCCGTGTAGCCAGGACTGAGCTAGACGGACCGATGGTCTGACTCAGTAGAAGGCAGCTTCCTTGGTCCTGCTGGGCTCACATTTGAATAATAATTCAGGCTCTTGATGGACAATCAGCTCTATGTGTTGCCTGCACTTTGGAACTCTTGATCTATTTAGACAGAAATGTCCCCTTCTGCCAAAAGGGAATCAGGGAGACTTAAGTGATGCGTCAGCCCTTCTGAATGTGAAATTTACCCTTACGGTGGCTGGTTTGGCTAGGTCAAGGAAAGCCTGCTTTCATAGAACTGCTGCTGATCACTAACTTTTTAACGCACTCTCTTTTCTCATGAAGGTGTTGGTGAAAATTTGACAGACCCCTCTGTGATTAAGGCTGGAGAAAAAAGGTGAGCATTTGCCCATGGCCCAAGGAAGAGGGAACCGACATGCCTTTGCAGCGGGTGTGAAGGGGTGCATTTCTGCCTTAACTGTACTTGGTGGCTTTCTGATTAAACCCTCGGTGTAAAGGTTGCCATCTGAATTTTAAAAGTGTTGATTAACTACCAACACAAACATCACTCTGGAGAAAACAGCTGTTACCCTGGAGATAACAATTCCAGGAGAGTATTCTCTTGTTAGTTGGTCTATAGGCTGTTTTTCCTCCCTTTGTAACCCTGAAAAGAGATAGAAGCTTGCAGTGGGAAGAGATCACAGAGTATATCTAGTGGTTGTAACTATAGACATGTTGTGGGATGCTTTTATTTTGAAGGTCGAGCGACATGGTGTTTGGTCCTGCAAATCTAGGAGAAGATGCCCTCAAAAACTTCAGAGCCAAGCATCATTGTAACTCATGCTGCAGGAAACTTAAGCTTCCAGGTAAAACAATGGTCAAAAAAGCCGACGCTCTTTTTGGTAGCTCCCATTTGTGAGGAAATTGGATTTCCACATTGATATGTCTGGGTTTAAGAGAAAAATCCTCTCCCTGTTAAATAACCCATTGCTGCTTCTCTCACCCTCTCTCTCTAGCCTGTACCCACCTAGTGCACTGCTGGGGCCATAGAACTCAGGGAACCTCTCTGAGTGGCTCTGGGATGAGGAGACTTTTCTCCCTCGTCTTTGAAAGGACGCAGACTCTTTCGCCCTTTTAGTGGACCTGGGCTCCTAAACCAGAGATCTGAAAACATTGGGTAGGGATGGACCCATAGCTCAGTGATCGAGCACACCTGCTTTGCATGCAGATGGTCCCAGGTTGAATCCCTGGCGTTTCCGGGTTCAGACTGGGAAAGCCTTCTGTCTGAAGCCCTGGAGAGTGGCTAGAACAGGAAATACGGAGCTATGTGGGCCAGTGGTCTGGCTCGGGAGAAGGCCACTTCCTGTGTTTCCATATCTTTTATTGCCTTACATATAAACACCATCCAGTTGTTTCAAAAAGCAGAGGGGAGATGCCCCTCCTGCCCTGACCGCTCTTTAATGTGGGGAGTTATCAACTTCAAGAATCTGCCTTTCCTGCACAGTGGTCTGCCAGACCCTGAAACATGTGGGCAGGCACAAATTAGAGCCATCGCTCGGTGGTGAAGCACACGCTTTGCATGGGGAAGGGGCTGGCTTGATCCTTGGCCTCTCCAGCTAAAGGGTTAGGTGGCGGATGATGGGGAAAGGAGTCATGGCCCTTGGAGAGCCACTGCCAGTCGTCGGAGACTAGGCTTGGCGGAACAGGGGGACCTTTGGGAGCAAGCTCACCGGCCAGTGGGGAGGGTGGGAGAAGCAGCCACGTGAATCAAGACTTCCACACCTGCTGCTCCTCCTTCTCTTGCCTTCCCTGCAGGGGCCTGGGGGTGCACCCTTTGACTGATGGGGAGTTTTCAGCAGTGCAGTGGCCATGCAAGTTTGCTGGCCGACTCTCACCCCTGGGTGAGGAGGTGTGGACCTTAGGGGCTTGGTCCAGCTTGCCCAGGACCTTAAGACCCTGTCCACGCATGATGCTGACCCTGAGAATACGCCGTTATTTCACAAACATGCTGCCTATTAAGAGAGAGGGCCTCGACTGAGTTCTTGCACAGGGCTGGCTTTCTTAGTTTGGGGGGCCTCGAGACTTTGAGGGCCTCGATGCACGCTTAATCTGCTTAATGATAAATCTAGCCCTGGCACAAGATAGTCCAGCCGCCATAATACAATGCAGAGGGGCAAATTCAAATGCCCCAGTGGGGCAGAACCACCCCGACTTAGCACCTTAACTTTTACATGAAAGTAAATTATTAAAAACAATGAAAGTAGTTGTTATGACTTGTGGATCTTTTCTCTGCATCAGGGCCCCCACAATTTTAACCAAGAAGAGTGATCAGAAAATAGGCCCTGTCTCTGTTCAGTCAGTGGGGCCTCTGGAGTGCATGCCAGCCCCAGGTTGGAGGGTGGCGGGGGGGGGGGGGGCGAGGTTGAGGGATGGTGTCAGTGAGCTCCAGCCCAGAGGCAGGGAGCATCTGGTCTCAAGCAGCTAACTGCGCTGAGCTGCAGCTGCTCATCATCAGGACAGGCCAAGAGCTTTTCATGGCTCCTGCTGTTGCTGCAGGATATTCCCACCTGTGGACCAGCCAAAAAGCCCCTGCGGGCTAGATCAGGTCTCCAGGCCTCATGTTTTCAGGCCTGTCTCCTGACAGACCCCATCCTCTACACCAGGCCTGCAAAGATCGTGTTGATTAGATTGCATTAAGATCATGTTGCCTTCTACATGCCCATCAAACAACTGTTGGACAAGACGGAAAAGCTCAAAGTTGCTACACTGGAAAGGTCCCTGACCTACTTCTGCCTGAACAGTTTCTCCTGGCCCTACTTTCTCCACTCATTTACCACCATGTTTTTCTGCCCCCGCCCCCACCCCGCTTGTAGACCAGAGCTTAAATTGGTAGCAAAAAGTTAATGTGCTTCTAACTTTCCTGTTTCCCTGTCCCTGCCCTTTTGCGGGGTAGATCTGAAAAGGAATGACTACACCCCTGACAAGATCCTACTGCCTCAGGACGATTCTCCAGAACTGACCGTTTAGCCTGGGAGCTGCACCAAAGAATCGGACTCTGCCAGCTCGAGCCACCTGATGCTGTAACCACTGTGGACAGCTCTCGGGCTTGACTCAACCGTCTGCAGAAATCACAGGGTTCCCTTGCCCATCTTTTCCTGCACTGTAATCGTCGGAACACCTCACCAGAGCGAAGGCCACATGGATAAGGACCGGCAATGTGTTGATGACCCTGGGCAGTACTCCAGCCTGTCCCTAGAGTCACTCATAAGACGTGAGCATCACAGGGGGAAGCTGGCAGCAGGGGATTTGGGTTAACTTTTTTTAAAAAACAGGTTTGATGCAATTAAGTATTTATGAAATTGCTTTTTAAAGAGGCGTTTTAGCAGAAGGATAACTTTACATTTTACCTTGGTCCATGGAGGGGATTTCTCCTTCCTTCATCCTGTAGTGCAATATGCCCTTAACCAAATGATTTTTGGGGTGGTTTTTATTTGTTTTTTGTTTTTTTGTTTTGATGGTTTTAGGGCAGATTGTGTTGGGCCTTTTTGGCAGCTGGTTTCTGTCATTGGGCTAAAGAAATGGGGAAAAGGCTCCCCCTGCTTTCTTCTCCTCGCAGATACCGAAGAATCCTCTGACCCTTCTCAGGGTGGTGGTGGTGTGGTCTTAGATACACTCTCTTTGCTCATGTATGTTTTATGTGGCACAGTGGAATGAGGCTGCACCTGAGGATCTGCCTGTTTTTAGTGCCAGTAAGCTGAGCTGCCGGGCACAGGAGGCAAAAAGAGGCGGCTTCTCTCCTGCATCAGGATTCAGCATCAGCAGCTTGGAGCCAACTCTCATGTGGGCTGGTTTGTGTGCAATGAAATCCTCTGTGTGTGTGTGTGTAGTGTTTTGTTTAAAACAAAAATACATTTCAGTTTCATCAAGTCTCGCATCAGATAAATAGTGAAGCCACAAGAGAAGGTGAGGGTATAATCACATTATATAACAGAACAAAAAAGCAAAGAGACTGGTCCGAAAAAAGTTGCCTTGCAAGATTTAAAGAGGTGTTAGGGAAGTGCTATTTCTTGTTACATAGTGGCTGCTTCAGAAGTTTTGCTTTCCAAAGATCTGAAACCGGTATATCAGATTCTCAAACTTGGGTCCCCATCTGGTCTTGTACTACAACCCCATCATCCCTTGCCTTGCCACAATGGCCAAAGGCAGAGCGTGATAGGAGTTGTAGTCCAACAGATGATGCTGGACTACAGTTCCCATCATCCCGTGCTCCAGTGGCTGAAGGCAGAGCATGATAGGACTTGACGTCCAACATAATCTGCTGGACTACAACTCCCATCATCCCCTGCCACCATGCTCAAAGGCAGGAGTGATGGGAGTTGTAGTCCAGCAACATCTAGGGGCTCAAGTATGAGAACCCCTGCAGTATATGAAAGCTGAATGTACATGTGGACATTTTAGGGCTGCTTCGGATGTTATCTTTGTAGCGTGGCATCTGCACGAGCCTGGCGCTTTCTTGTGCTCTGGTAGCATTGGAAGCCCCGGAGAGCAGAGGACTTGCCACGTCCTGGTTTCTGGCAGAAGCAGAGTTGGTGCACGAAGGAGCTGTGGCGTGGACTTCGAACCTCAACCTCGGTGACTCCCAAGGCACCGTACAGCTGCCCCTTTCCTGCTCCTAAAGTAACGCCTGAAGGAAGCCCGTTAGTTGTATTTAAGATTGTGTGGACACACCTTTAATGTTATGTTATATATGGTACTTATTTAAAGAAAATAGGGTTGGATTTACATTATGTATGAACGGGAGATTGCAATGCAACTTTATGCCAATAAAATGTAATTTACCTGTCCTAAATTTGTTGAATATTCAACGAGAAGAACCTGTTGTCCACCTGAAGTTTCATGCTGAAACTTTTTTTTTGTTTCATTTTGTTACATAGGTACTAATTGTAATTTTTAAATTAAAGGGCACCATAAAGCCCAGTAATTTTTTTTTTTAAATTCCGTAGTGTATCTTATAGATACAGACATTAAGGCACGAACACAATAGCTGTTTAAATGGTGGTTTATGTTGATGGGGGAAGAAAAGTTTAGTGTATAAAAGATATAAAACTGTATACATTTTGTATATCAATAAATCTTTAAGCAATCCCAAATAAATTTATTCTTGTGTAGACTGCTGAGCTCTTTCCTTATTTAATTTTAATGAAGGGTTGGGGAGGGGTGCAATTAAAGGAGAGGAGAGCTGGTCTTGTGGTAGCAAGCATGACTTGTCCCCTTAGCTAAGCAGGGTCTACCGTGCTTCACTCCAGTGACTGTTGCTGGTATCTATCTTATGTTTCTTTTTAGATTGTGAGCCCTTTGTGGACAGGGATCCATCTTATTTGAATGGGAGACTGCATGTGAGCATTGTAAGATATTCCCTTTATGGGGCGCTCTGGGAAGAGCATCTAGGTTCCAGCTTCCCTCTCTGGCATCTCCAAGATAGGGCTGAGAGAAATTCCTACCTGCAACCTTGGAGAAGTCGCTGCCAGTCTGTGTAGACAATCCTGAGCTAGATGGATCAATGGTCTGACTCGGTATACGGCAGCTTCCTATGTTCCTGTGTTCTTTATTTGCTATTTCTCTATGTAAACCGCTTTGGAAACTTTTGTTGAAAAGCGGTATATAAATATTTGTAGTAATGTTAGCTTCCAATGTTTCGGGGATGGGGCATTCTGTAATCCTTGGGCCATCATACAAGGTCTTCTGCATAACTAGATGGCAATCGTACCTCCCTTCAGAATGGTACCCAGATGAGGACCTCATTGACTCAAGAAAACCAATGTATTGTAGTGTTGGACGGGGATGTTCGATACTGGCTGCTAGAAACACTCCTGCTGCAAGACTGTGTCTGTCAATGCTGGAAGGAAGAAGAGAAGCTCGTTTCCTTCCCCAAATCCAAATGAAAGTTCTTTAAGAAGTTGGCTCTGCCCCAAATTCATACAAAGGCAAGAGAGGTCAGATTGTTTATTTATTTGAAGTATTTATATGCTGCCATTCTTCAGAAATGAACTCATGGGGGCTTACAACAAAATGCATTTTTTTTAAAAGACCGGAGTGAAAGTTGTTCTGGCCATTGATGAATGAAGGGTGGCATCTGTTCCTTTCAATCTTGCCGCACTTGTCACTTAGCTGTCAGAAGGTGCAGAGGACCAATATTGGCCATTTTGGCCAGGGGGCCTCATCCTGTTGCCGTGCGTCTTCGCATGCATGATGGAATGAAATGACGTTTCTGGTGATCAGTTTAGAGTCACAGAGACCTCTGCCCACTTACAAGCAACCCTAACCTGATGACGGGTATCTGAGGCCAGAACAGCTTCCTATGGGAGATCTGAATTTGGATTTCCATTTGTTACAAATAAACCCAGGGATGGGGGAGCTCTGATTTTGATCAAAGCAACACTGCTGGGAGCTGGTGTGCCTGCTCCTTTGCCTTGTGCTGTTTTCCTGATTAAAAAACCCCTCTCCCTGGGACCTGCTATGAGCCTTGGAGAGAAAGAGGCACTTTTCAAGACACCCAAGAAAGACAAGGAGGCAATCGATAGGTTTAAATTATGCCAGCTTTATTGAACTGTTTTGAGATTTGGGGCATAGACCCTTCCTTAAGTGTAGTCCTTTGGGTTATAAAATACCCACATTTAACTCCTTTTGAGCTGCAAGCCCCAAACACAGCAACTCAAGAGGAAAGCCGTATCGAGAAGGCAACGCCCCCCCCCCGCCTTCTATTTTACCCCAGTTCATCCCAACGGGAATCTTCTACCTCAACACAACAGGGGTGGAATCCTGATCAGCTCTGGTACGTGGCAGCCAGCAGCTGAACCTGCATGGCCCAGTTAAATGTAGGCTTTTAGCAATCTTTTTGAGTGTTCAGAATTTTTAAATTGCTGTTTTTAACAGTTTTTCTTGTGTTTTTCTTTGTGAACCTCCTAGAGCCTTTGGAGTCAGGCGGTATATAAAGTAAATAATTAATAAATAAAGTGTGGGGTGGTTATGAGAATTTTTTTGTGATCCATCCTGAGCTGATAGATTGGGCAGTATAGAAATATAATAAATTTAGGTTTCTTCATTTAAATGGTGGATTGGTTGTACGAATTTAGGTTTCTTTATTTGTTTTAAATAGTATGTTTCCTAAAAGTTCAAAAGTGTCAATGCTTTTTCTATCTTGCTTCTTCAAAGTCCAGTTTTCACCTCCATAGTGTCGGGGGAAACTTAGGGCTTACTCCTGAGCAAGCCTGCCCAGGATTGAGGCATTCTTTTCTTCCCCTTCCCCCACCCTCTCTTTTCTGTCAGGCAGAGAGTGACTCATAGGAACATAGGAAGCTGCCATATACTGAGTCAGACCTCTGGTCCATCTGGCTCAGTATTGTCTTCACAGACTGGCAGCAGCTTCTCCAAGGTTGCAGGCAGGAATCTCTCTCAGCCCTATCTTGGAGATGCCACCAGGGAGGGAACTTGAAACCTTCTGCTCTTCCCAGAGCAGCACCATCCCTTGAGGGGAATCTCTTACAGCGCTCACACATCAAGTCTCCCATTCATATACAACCAGGGTGGACTCTGCTTAGCCAAGGGGACAGGTCATGCTTGCTACCCCAAGACCAGCTCTAGCACGTCTTCAGAATTACCTCAGCGGACACTGCTGTTGCTGCCCATCCCTCACAATTAGAAGGCTGACAGGAAACCTGCATTCATCTGCACTGGAAATGTCCACAAAGTGTGAGTAAACGGTTGGTTGGTTAGGAACATACGAAGCTGCCATTTACCGAGTCAGACCACTGGTCTATTGAGCTCAGTACTGTCTTCACAGGCTGGCAGCGGCTTCTCCAAGGTTGCAGGCAGGAATCTCTCTCAGCCCTATCTTGCTGCCAGGAAGGGAACTGAGAACCTTCTGCTTGTAAGCATGCACAAATACTCTTCCCAGAGCGGCCTCATCCCCTAGGTGGAGAATATCTTCCAGTGCTTACGTGTCTAGTCTCCCATTCAAATGCAAACCAGGGTAGACCCTGCTTAGCAAAGGGGACCTTTCAGGCTCTCCTGGTCTTCTGGAGGCCTTGATTAGCCCTGACAAGGCCTTTTGCCGACAGAGAGCCCTTCAGTCAGTTTGCTAGATCCTGCAGGCAGACGCACCACACGAGCCCTCAAGAGCCTTGACTGGAGCAGACACACGACAGCTAATTTATGTCTCTCCTGTCTCCTAGAGAAATGACACACAAAATGTGCATGGTTATTTTTATCCTCAGAACAACCATGCGGGGTAGGTTAGACTGAGAGAGAAGTGACTGGCCCAAAGTCCTCCAGTGAGTTTCATGGCTGAATGGCGGATTTGAACTCGGGTCTTCTTGGTCCTAGTTCAGCACTCGAACCACTTCACCACACTGGTTCGACTACACTGTTGTAATGCAGAACACTCTACAACTGTTTCAGAAATATATAAAATCTATAATGCAATTCCCTACATTATATTATAATATACAGAATCAACACTAAATGTGACACTGAGGAGGGTACATGAGAATATCAGAAGCTGCTTTATACTGAGTCAGACCATTGGTCCATCTTTGTCAGAACGGTCTACACAGACTGGCAGTGGCTTCTCCAAGGCTGCAAGCAAGAGTCTTTCCCAGCAGTCTCATTGCTACCACCACCACTTTCACCATCCCTCTCTATTGGCAACTGAGCAGCCTGTCCGCTGATGCTTCATGGCCCCGTCTGAGCTGCAGAGAACAGCGTCTGCTCACTCTCTTATTAGTATCCTTGCAATGATCCTTCAGCTCCTCTGTAAAGGTCAGTAATTAGTTAGTGGCTGCTGAAACAATTGTCAGTACAATCTCTTTTATAGTATTTCTGAATATTCCTGCAGAAGAGGAATGTGCCAGCTTCTTTGCTGCCTCCTTGCTCCTGTGCACCAGCAGGTTGATCTGCATGGGACCTGACTTCCAAGTAAGCATGCATATTGCGTAAGGTTTCAGTCTCTGCTCTATCTGCTTTGGTTAGCCAAGTGGGACCATTCACCCCCCCAAAATGAAAGCAAAACTGCATGGATTTCATTTCACTTGATTCAAAGCTGCCCATTCCACACATCCAGGAAACAGGTTTGCTTTCCCTGATTTTTTTTTAACTGTTCTGCTGTTGAAAAAGACATTGATGGGATTGTTAAGATATTGTAAAAGCCAATAAAATTTTTAAAAGCAACAAAAAGAAAAAGACATTGATGGATTTCCCCCCACTCAGCGGAACTCCAATGTCTCTTCATGCTGCTGTTCCGTCTATTAAATAATGCATTGTTTCAGATGATCTTTTCAACCATCCCAACATTTTTACATGGTTTCTGTGATCAAATAAAGAAGGCGGGGAGGGTAACAGAGGATCAACCAAAAAGACTAAGAACAAACCCACTCTGATTTACATGCCCAGCTGGAGTTGCCAATTTCTTCTTAGTATTTGTTCCTGTGTCTTCAACAGCTACTTAATCTGTACACTTCTTTTTTCTTTCTTTCTTCCTAGCATGGAGATCAATAAATGCAAGGAAGTTTCATCCTTGCTACCCATAAGGTTGCCAGCTTTCTATAAGCTCCTGCACCAACTACGGGCATTGGGTAATATTCATTATCAACATGCAATGCAATAAAATGCCTCACCAGCTGATTCTTCCATATCAAACTGTTCTTAAAGGCACAGATGCACACTGACCATTTGCCGCTGCCCCCACCTCCACGCTACTACTTATTGGCAACCCTACTTCTACTGCTATTATGAATATTTATATACCGCTTTTCAACAAAAATTCCCAAAGCGCTTTATATAGATATAAATAAATAAAGATGGATCCCTGTCCCCAAAGGGCTCACAATCAAAAAGGAAACATAAGATAGACCCCAACAACAGCCACTGGAGGAATGCTATACTGGGGTTAGATAAGGCCTGTTGCTCTCCCCCTGCTAAATATAAAAGAATCACTGCTTTAAAAGGTGCCTCTTTGCCCAGTTAGCAGGGGGAACCACAGCGTGGTTTATAGTAATCCATGAGGTCTGCTGGATATCTGCTTTCTTGTAGCTTGCCATTGATAAGATCTTTTCATAACCATCATGGAATCTGAACAAAGCTTTTATTGTTTCGAAAACAAGGAAGAAACCTGCTGGCCTCGGAAGAGAGATATAAAGGTGGGAATGTAGGCACCATTTGGCTGGGGAAAAGGACTTTGATGCTGTTGAACCAAAGGACCAGGAGGAAACAGGACACTGAATCCCCAAACAACTTCTCTCTGTCACCTGATTGTCCTGTAGGAAAGGACCCATCCTTGAGAAGCAACGGACTGGAATCTTCTCCAATGGCGTCTGCATTCTGGAACAGCTTTGCCTTCCATCTTAGAAAAAATCCCAGTCTCCTAGCAACAAGGTAGAGTACATTTATGATGCCAGAAGAATCCACATTAGAACACCTGGGGAGAAACGTCGAGAGCCCTGGGGACAAGCCCGTAGATTTTGGGGCCTCCGTGTGGGAGCAAGATGAAGCAATGTGATTGCACAAAGAAGCAGACCAGACGCTCGTCAAAATGAAGAGGTAAACCAGTGCTCCGAAACCCCCACATTACCTACTTGCAAGCCAGCAGATGGCTTCCAAGTCAACGAAGATGCCTGATGACTTCAATATATTTTATCTTCTGTGAGTTCCTGTTCCTGTAAAAATGATTGCCTTTTAATTTAATTACTGTCAAGTGGCTGGGGATATGGGGAGGGATAGGGAGGCATCCTTGCATTCATTCTTTGGTTTCCTGGGTGTCATAGGATTGGACCCCCTTTTGGAGTAAGAGATGGAAAGCCTCTGAGACTGACCTTGGCTTACAGTCAAGCCATCATCCAGTTACTTTTCCTAGACTAGGGTTGCCATATTCTGGTTTTCCAAATCCGGGTGCCTAATTTGCATATTATGTAAATTGGCTCAAATAATTTTTGATCACAATAGTGACTGCAAATTTTGCTCCATAACTGCTTCTACAAGGATTAGAGCTTAGCTTAATTTTTTTTTTAAAAAAGCTGAAATCCGGGTGAATCTGGGTAGGCTAAACAACCTGGGTGAAATGCTTAAAATCCAGGTGCAACCCAGAATTTCAGGAGGCATGGCAACTCTATCCTAGACAGCGTTTTTAGTCTTGGATAGTCTTCTCAAAGGTGGTGATTCAATGCCAGGCAGACACATTGAGCTTGGCAAAGCAGGTGTGGTGAATGTAGAATGAAATTATTTATTTATTTAGCATATTTTTATTTTTATACCGCCCAAAACCTATGTCTCTGGGTGATTTACAACAAAACAAAATAACTTACAGGAGAGAAAACTAAAAGCACGAGTGAAAATAATTGACAACAAAAAAGCTAAGACATTACAACTTAAAATTTAAAAACAATGTTTTAAAACAGTATTTAATGAAAAGCCTGGGTGAACAGATGCATCTTGAAAGATTTTTTTTAATTGTCTAAGATGGGGTAAGCACTTATTCTAGCAAGGAGCGCATTCTGAAGCTCCCATGTATTCCAAAGCATCTGTTCCAAAGATGCAAGAAGCATCTCGCAGCCAATCCGACATATGACTGTTGCGGGTGACGGTTTTTGTATTTGGGCCCTGACAGTCTCTGTGTTGGGCTCAGTATTGTCTGTACCCGCATTCTTCATTGGAAGGCCCGGGGGCCAGTGACGGACCCCATCAGCCCTGACCAATTGCATCTGTGTGCAGCTTCAACCAAAACTGCACAGTCTTCCTAGTACCATGCAGGGACCATTCCCACTGCGCACTGCTGCCTTCACCCAGCGCTGGGCGGGGGGGGGGGGGTTCCTTTAAGGGGAACCCCTCTTGAGCCCCTGCAGCATCTTGGCAGACAGGCATGCATGGAATGCTGGGAAGTGTAGCCCTTCCCAGCGCTTTCCCCATTCAGCTCTTAAGCGAGGGCTCTCAAAGGGCCCTCCAAGTGCTGAGAAAAGCACGTGTTGTGCACAGGTTAGCCCAGTGGGAAATGGCTTGGACCTGGAAGGGTTTTTCCCCGACTGACCCCAGCTTTAAAGACCCTCGAGATCACTGGTCTACACACTTAGGCAGAAAGCGTCAAGGCCAGGGGCTTCATGCCATGGTCTTGTGCATACGTTTCATGGCCCATAAAACATGGTCAGGAAGTCCTGGTTCCTGCCCTGCTAGTTTCTTTTCTCTTACCTAAGAGAAAGGTCAGATAAATTTCCCTTCCTCTTACCTGTCCTCTGCTAACTGAGCAAAGGTGCACCTTTTAAAAGTGGCGATTCTCTCTTTCGCAGAGGAAGAACAACTGGCCCTCTCCATCCCCGGCACAGCATCTCTCCAGTGGCTGTTGCTGGTGACTATCTTACGTTTAATTTTTAGATTGTGAGCCCTTCAGGGACAGGGAGACATTTTATTTATCTGTTTCTGTCTATGTCAACTGCTTTGAGGACTTTGGTTGGAAAGCAGTATATACGTATTTGTCATATTCATATATTGTGACCCCCACCCTGCAAACAAAACTCATCCGACCATACGTTTTGGCTTTGGGAATGCAGCAAGGATGCCCTCTCCTTGGAGAGTTCAGAAGAGCCCATGGATGAGTCCAGAGAGGAGACAAACCCTCAGCTCCAAGGATTGACGGGCCTACGTAATCTAGGCAACACCTGTTACATGAATGCTGTGATCCAGTGCCTCTGCAGTGTGTCTCCCCTGGTGGAATATTTCCTGTCTGGAATGTATACATCATCCCTAGACAAGTGAGTGGAGCAGCTTCCAAGATTTTGCCTCCTTTTTAGTCACTGCTGGCCCATTTCTGGAAGTGATGCTCTTCCAAAGGGACTTACGAGCTGCTTCATGCGTCACTGAGAGAACGGTATCCAGTACAGGAGCAGAACGTCCTCCCCTTGGGAGCTGGAGCACCTGCCCTTGCATGCAGGAGGTCCCAGCTTCAATCCCTGGCAGCCACTCCAGCCAAGTGGGGCTGGGAGAGGCTCCTGCCAGTCAGTGTAGACAGCATTGAGCCAGACGGACCAAGGGTATGACTCTGTAGAAGGAAGCCTCGTATGTTCAGCAAGTCGTGCAGTGATAAGATGAGCTTGTGAGGGCCCCTTGGTGGCTTCCCTGAAAAAGATGGCTTTCAGACTGTGTCTAGTGCAGGAATCAGATGTGTGGATTCCATGGAGCAGCTACGTGAAGCCAAGTGAGGCAGCCACCTCGGGAGGCAGGCTGCTTGTGTAGCCACCTCATGCTGCCATGGCCAGTCCCGCCGTCTTCCCCAAACCTCAAGTAGCAGGGCCACACCAGCTGCCTCCGCCCTCTCCCACTCTCCCGTTCAGGGGTGGAGAGCCAGTCTTGCAGTAGTGAGCATGGAGTGTCCCCTTTGCTAAGCAGGGTTTGCATTTGGATGGCTGACTACAGATGAGCGCATAACTCAGAGGTCGAGCATCTGCTTTGCATGAATCACGTCCCAGGTTCACTCCTTGGCGTCTCCAGGTAGGGCTGGGAGAGACTCCTGCCTGAAACCTTGGAGAGCCACCACCAGTCAGTGTAGGCAATTTTGAGCTAGATGGACCAATGGTCTGACTCGGTAGGAGGCAGCTGCCTATGAGGCTCGGGTCCTCTTTCTAGGGCAGAATGCTGTCATGCTCTTTCCAGTCCTTCAGTACATGCATGTAGCAGTGTTCAGCAAGGTGGTGCTTTTGAGGAGCACCTTGAAGAGAGCTGGTCTTGTGGTTGCAAGCCTGACTTTGTCCCCTTTGGTGAGCAGGGTCCGCCCTGGTTGCATATGAATGGGAGACTAGAAGTGTGAGCACGGTAAGACATTCCCCACAGGGGATGGAGCTGCTCTGGGAAGAGCAGAAGGTTCCAAGTTCCCTCCCTGGCAGCATCTCCAAGAAAGGGCTGAGAGAGATTCCTGCCTGCAGCCTTGGAGAAGCCGCTGCCAGTCTGTGTAGACAATACTGAGCTAGATGGACCAATGGTCTGACTCGGTGGAAGGCAGCTTCCTATGTTCCTATGAAATAATCCTGCACTGCCCTTTTAATCTCTAAGGGAGAATGGGGAGATTGCGACGGCCTTTGCCTATTTAATGAATGACATGTGGCTGGGAGATTTTGACTGCGTGTCTCCAGAGGTGTTTAGACTGGTGATTGGTGAGCGATATCCTACTTTTATCAAGAAGACCCAGCAGGATGCTCAGGAATTTCTGATTTATGTCTTGAATGAACTGCATGAAGCTCTCAAGAAGGTGAGTACTGCACTTCTCTGTGTGGCTGTCCACTCTCTAGCCTGGCTTTATTTAAATGGCATTACGTGATCATCTTTCATAACACTTGGAGGCTCTGGCTGAGATATTCAGCACCGTTCCGCCTGCCATTTAACAGAACATGTGCGCAGTTGTGCAAGATGCAATAATTGTGCAAATGCAGTTGTGCCAAATAATGGCCATCCATCGCACAACTGCATTTGTGCCATTCTTGTGCAAGAGCGCATGCACATTATGTTAAAAGGCAGACAGAATGTTGCACGTTATGTCGGCCACTAAGTGCCACAGTCTGAGTGTATCGAAGGATGATTTTTCAGCTCCCAAGTGTCAGGTGATTCACGTGTTCTTGGTTCTTGTTCCACAATCCAGGTATTGTTCCGATGCAGCCTTGATAGGGATGTGCTGCGATTCAGCTGTCCGAATCGTGGGCACATCCCTTTAAAATCAGGGGCTTAAACAGCCCCTTTAGAGTGGAGGAGAGCAGGTCCATCCCTGCTCCTCTTCTACTCACCCATTGCTGTCATCCCAGCGCTCCCCACAGCTATGCCCGTGCACCAGCATGCCGTCTCCCAGCTGCCCCTGCATGGCAGAGGCCATGTGTGTACCAGTGCTGAGAGATGGTGCGCTGGCATAGCTGGGGGAAGTGCTGGGGTGACGGTAATGATACGGAGCGGAGGAGGAGCTGGTACATGTGCTCTCTGCCTTAAAGGGGCTGTGTAAGCCCTCAGTTTGAAAGGGATGTGCCCATTATTCGGACAGCTGGATCCTGTTTTAGCCCACCCCTAACTAGGAAGCTACTGCTACTCACTCCAACTTAGACCTTAATGAGTGGATAATCCTTTTATATAAATAATGGGCAGTTAGAATAAGGGAGTAATAGCTGCAGGAATTGTATTTTTCTGATACCAAGACTAGGTTTCCCCAAGTTTTTTAATGTTATAAATCAGGGGGGTCCTTTTCCTTTTTTAGTAAAAAAGAAGAGGAGGAGGAGGAGGAAGTGGGTATAACTTGTGTTTAACCTCTACTTTTTAAAGGGCTTGCCTTAAGTTCAGCGCCATCATGTATTTTGGTGAATACGAAAGCATTCTAGGAGATTACTTTTTAAGGCCTCATTAGCTCAGAAGGTTGGGACCCCGGTGGGGTGAGGAGGCAGATAGATCACAAGCAACTTCAAAAGTCAGAAGGTATCTGTTGGGAGGCAGGGACCCTACCTGATGTCTCTGAGGCACAGGGATGGTCAGGAGCAACAAGCTCATCTCCTGAGAGGAAACTCTCTTTCAGCCATTGGCCAAAGAAGCAGCTATGCTCGCCCTTGGCTTTGAGTGAAGGAGCTGGGCAATTGTTGGCACCTGTTTCCTTGGAGACGTCAGGTAAAACTCCAACCTCAACCCCCTTGCTATCCCCAGGGGGGTCCAACCCATATTCTGAGAGCCCCTGATTTTAAGAGAGCCCTGTATCTGTAATCTCCATATTCTTGAGAACCCCTGCTTTGCTGTATCATCCTCCTTTTAATGCACACGAAGGAACGTTTCCATAACCATCAGCTTATTTTCAAAGCATTAAGGACCAAATTGCTGATCTGGAGAATTTATTACTGGCCCTTAACTCAGGGTTGAAAGTTTGGATGAACTAGAACAGAAAGTCAAATGCTCAACAGTTGGCCAAGGAGGCTTTTGAACACACAACTCAAGTCCTGGTTTTGCTGTCATAAAAGTGCTGAGCTGGTGGTATCTGTAATAGGGCACTGTCCTCTATTTCTGGCAGACAAGTAAGAAAAGAAGCCAAGGGAGCTCATCTACTGCCTGGGAACCCCGGCCTTCTGCAAACGAGACCTCCATCATCACCCGCCTTTTTGAAGGACATCTCAGTTATGACATTATGTGTCTGGAGTGTCAAACCACCACGTATAAAAACGAGGTCTTCACTGTGCTCTCTCTTCCCATCCCTTATGAAATGGAATGCTCACTTGAGGTATGGCTTCTCCATGTAGAGGAATAGTGCCGAGGCTTAATCTTTGCTTGCCATTCATGCTGCAGTAAAAATGGTTTACATACCATGGGGAGAATCGTAGATCTGAGAGAGAGTAAAAATATCTCTGGTTCGTTATGCCATTTTTATATATTGCAAAATCCTTTGCCGAAATGGGTGTATGCAACAAGACCACCACATATGTGTCTTGACACCAGCCATGATGGCATTCTACCCCTCTGCCACACTATTTTATAAGAAGGTTCTTTGATATTCAAGGAAGTCAGTTTTAAGGGACCAGTTGGCCATATTTGTGACCAATACAATTGTCACCTTTTAAAGCACCAGTTACCTGTTTGGCAGAGTGTGGAGTTTTTTGGGTTCCTGCTGCATCCTGGGAAGCCAGGATTCAGCACCCCGCCGACACAAGAATGGTAAAACTGCCAATCTGACGTTGCCTATCTGCTCTCATTCAGAGGTAGGGATTTTATGGAAAGCCTTCAGTAACAAGTGCAGATATCCTGCTCTGAGAACTGCAGTTCTTGATCTAGATTTCTTTGGCATATACCTGGGTTCCCCTTGGGAATATTTCATTTGGCAATTTTTTTAGGCTTCTAAGTAAATGGTCAAGTTCGTCAAATTAGACTTCATTTTGCTTCCTTTGTACTATATTCTAATATCAAAATGCTGAAAATGACAGCTTGGGAAGGCACAATTTATTGTACACAAGGATCAGGTGTGTCCAGCCATCATGTACCTATTAACCCTGGTTACCTGAAGGTGGGTAGACTGGACAAAGCACTCCATGTATGTTTGATGGAGCATGAGGTAAAGCCACAGTGAGACACTGTTAAATAGTGGTGCACCTAAAAGAAGGCACACCTATTGGTTGCTCCTCTTTTTAGCCACCCTGGCAAGGTGGGTCCTGAAGACAGGTAGTCACCTGTGTGTATACCACCCTAAAAAGGGCTTCTCACACCTGTCTCATCCAAGCTCTTTTGGCCCCCAGGAATGTCTTGAATGCTTCTTCCAGCAAGACATGCTGACTTGGAACAATCAGATTAACTGTTCCAGTTGTGGGACGAAGCAAGATGCTGCTGTGAAAGCCAGTATAGCCAAGGCACCCAAGACGGTTATCTTCCACTTAAAGAGGTACAAGGGCTTCCTGGCACTTCTATGCACAATCCACGTTTTCTCCCCAGAAGTGGTGTGGCAGTTCAAAGAGATGATTATTTGAGTGAAAGGTGGTGGTGGGAAGAGAATCATTGCAAAATTGTTAAACGTTTGAATACTATTTTCCCCTAAAATGCAAAGATCTCATGCAAACATATCAAGGGCAGAGTTCACAGCACTGAAAACAGGGAAGTTGAATCTCCGCTTCTCTCTTTGACATGAGAAAGAAGCAGGGTTTCGGGATGTTTTGCCACCTCAGTTTCTGACAAAAGATCCTCTTTGTGTTATATTAATATTTTATTACAGAAAGCAGGCAAAATATATACAAACTTCAGGAGAAAGAAAATAGTTTTGTTTCAAAACTGTAAATACACTGGTTGACCTCCTGTTCAAGCTTGTCAGACTAGGAATGGAACGTTTGTGCAGTTGTGCAAGAATGCTCTTGTGCAACACTGCACCATTATACAAATGTCCAATTCCTAGGCTGTATGTCGACCATTATATGGATTTGTGTAGCCTTGAGTTGGTGATGGGTGGTTATTATTTAATGTATTTCTAATATACCACTTTTCAACAAAAAAAAGTTCTCAGAGTGGCTTATGTATTCTAATAATGGTCCCTGTCTTCAAAGGGCTCACCGTCAATTACTCCTGCTAACTGAGCAAATGGCCCTATCCAACCCCAGCACAGCATCCCTCCAGAGGCTGTTGTTGGTATCTGCCTTCTGTTTCTTTTTAGATTATGAGCCCTTTGGGGACAGGGAGCCGTCTTATTGATGTAATATTTCTTTTTCTATGTAAACTGCTTTGTGAACTTTGGTTAAAGAGTCATATATAAATTGTTATTATTATTATTATTATTATTATTATTATTATTATTCCAAAAGACCTTGAAGAGCACCTCAACACCATAGGGGCCACAGAAATCACCATCAGCCAATTACAAAAGGCAACTTTACTGGGAACAGCCTATATTCTGTGACGATATCTATAACAATTGACAATAAAATTCGGACATCCCAGGTCCTTGGGAAGGACTCGATGTCTGCATAAAACAAACCAGTCAATAACACGTCTGACTGTGTAAACAAGAAATAATAATAAAAACACAAAGGTGAACACTAGCAGCTGCCATTGGAGGGATGCAGGGTTGGGGTTGGATAGGGCCCATTGCTCTTCTGCTTAATATAAAGAGTAGCACCACTTTGAAAGCTGCCTCTTTGCCCAGTTAGCAGGGGTTCCAGTGCCTTCTAAGCAAAGTCGGATTTGACTAGTCTTCCTGTTGTTATAACTACAATGGTGAAACTGACCATTACAGTCCATATATCACAAAACACCTTACATAAAGTAAGTAAACAACTTAACACTATTATGTTGTATGCATCTGCCATTCTTCCAAACATGTCCATCCAGACTGATAAGGTATTGGGGATTGCAGACAGTTGGACACATGTTTCTCTCTGCTCCAGCTGTGCTCCAGGATACCTTTTATGGGTCCCGCCCAATATCAAAATAGATCTGGATACTCATAACATGGCATGGAAACTGCAATAAGTTTTGGAGTTCAGCCATTTGTAAATGCCTTCATTTATTTTCAGGTTTGACTGTCAAGGTAGCTACAAGAAGAAACTGAAAACGGACATCTACTACCCACTAAACAACCTGGATTTGTCTCCTTATATATATCCACTCTTTCGGAAAAATCCAAAATACCACTTATTTGCTGTGGTGGTAAGTGGCAAGGAAAGCTATTCAAACAATATATATTTTAAATGAAGTTGTTTACTATGTTTCGAGCCTGCCTTATCCCTTAGCTAGCTTGCAGACTTAAACAGCAAAACACAACAATTTTAAAAAAGCAATTCACTGGAAAGTGGCATATAAAGATTCGTAGTTCTAGCAGGATGAAACTTAAAACACAAGTATTCTAGACTAATCTTGCAGATGTCTACATAGAAGCCTGTCCACTTTACTTTCCCTGAATTGTTTTCACAGGTGCAGAAAGAAAGGTTGTACAGTATGAAAGCAGGGAGGGAGGAGGGGATTTACTTTAGGACAGGTTTTCAGGCTCCTTTAACCAGTCTACACCACCTGTCTTGAAGTTTCGCTCAAGTTATTAATTTTTTTACCACTCATACTCTTAAATGAGGCAGACTACTACAGTCACTGGCTTACCCATGGCAAGTCACTCGGTTGGAAGGAAGTAGCAACAAAGGAATATATGGAGGAGTTAGAATCTTGGTCTGCTAGGCCATATTGTTCACATGGCCTGAGAGCAGCTTTCCAAGGCTTCAGGCAGGGTTCAGCAGCTCCATACACTCCAGGCTAACTAACTGTGCTACTAGCAGAGCATTCTCTCTTGCTGACCTTTTAACCACTTCTCGTTGCTACAGAACCATTTTGGAGACCTAGACGGTGGCCACTACACTGCATTCTGCAAGCACACCCTCACCCAAAACTGGTACAACTTTGACGACTCCCAGATCAGTGAGATTCCAGAATCCGCAGTACAGACTTCTGCAGCTTATCTCCTGTTTTACAGCAGCCAAACATTCTCTGTGCCTGTGAAAAACCAAAACGGCTAGGAAACACCAAGGCCAAGCAAACCAATAGAGTGCAGCAAGCTGTGAGCGATAAATATTCTGTGACTGGCCAGCCAAGTCAGGATCCATCTGTAGAGAAGAGCTTCTGTCTTTCCTCCATTGTGTCTCCTGCTGGTAGTTCGTAAGCCATGTAGAAACTGCTTTCCCTGCAACTTCTTAAAGATGGATGTTGGGTCTGAACACATTCTCAGTAACCTTCCACAGAATGTAGCACACCCCTAGACAAATAAATTCCTCCTGGACAGCCAGCACGGGAGTGGTTTTTGTCTCGGAATCTGAAGTGATCTTGAGTCATGTTAAATTTTTATTTTTTGAGCCAGCTAGTGCCCTGCTGAACCTAGAGGGACCCAGAGGTCTTGCTAATGAATACCTGGTCCACTGGTTTCATACTAGCTCACTAGTTTTTGCTTTTGTGACAGCAATGCTATGGCTAAAAGAACACACGCAGACCTCATTATTTGTGGTGTTTCCAATAATGCCTACAACTGCAGCATCTGTGCACACCTTCCAAGATGGTGTGATGGCTGAAGAGAGTAGTGTTTCTCTTAAAGCTCCCAGCACTGGGCATATACACACTGGGTGCAGTAGTAGTCTCCACATGATGCTAGGGGAACTGCAAAGCAGGTTCAGTTTTGACCAAAACTTCATCCTTTCTTCTCCCCACTTAAAAGCCAAATCTGTTAGAGTTGAAAACAAACACAGAAACATTTAACAGACTACTGTATTTTTTAAATGTTTCACCGATAAGTTTCTTTTAATACAGGAGTACATCAAACTCTTCTCTTAAAAAAATTAAAAAGGAAATCTTTAGTTCTGTAGAATACAATTTCAAGGTGTGCAGATTGACAAAAGCTCAACAGAAAAATACAGCTCTGCTCTTTCCCCTACTGATACGGAAAAAAAGTATTTATTTTAGAACAAAAATCAACCCTCTTCATTCTCATAGTTCTGAAAGGACCACATATCTTTATTATATACATAGTCTGGATGTGCAAGTCTGCAGTCAATATGTACATGTACATTCCTACCTGTTTACATCATTCTAAGATATTCACAGTAGAATCAAGCTTAAGGTTAGAAGTGTCAAAAGGCCATAAACGTGGGAGAGAAAAGAAAGATATGCTTTGGGTTTCAAAACCTCTTAAACCCGTACATTAATGACTAAGCTAGAGTTATAGTTTTGGAGCAGCACTAAAAATGAAATTCTCTTGAAACCAATTGTTTAGTCTTAACAGCAGTTTAACCATTTGGTCTTCAGATTTAAGCAATAGCACTAATAGATATTGTAGGTGTGAGACAGCTGCAGCCATTTTCCAGCACAGCCGGGGATTATTATGATGCATTATAAAACAAAGCCAATCTTCTTCAAAAGGTTGGTTTATGTGGCTATGTCAGCGACTCGCTGTTCAAAAGAAGTGTAAAAGAGGATATAAGCGGCTGAGGATTTAACGGAGGATGAGGAAATATCCGAGACTTCATGATCATCAAACTTATACCACCGCTGTTTGGTCGCACTTTTGCAGTAGGCTGTGTAGTGTCCTCCATCAAGTCCCCCATAATGATTCTGGAGAGAAACAGGAAGAAGATTAGGAAGCTGCTGCTGCTGCCTCTTTTTTGCCTAGTATTTTCTAGAACTGGGGAGAGGGAGATCAGCTGCTCCCAGTTCCATAACGAAAATAAATGTAGCAAAAGAGCAGCTGACACACAAGGTCTCTCCTTTGCACAGGACTCCCTAGCTGGTGATATTCATATCTATATCCAGATTAATTAACAGGCAGATAAGGGTCGAAGCCAGAAAGAGAAACACTTACAGATACGGCAAACAGGTTGTACCTCTTCAGGTTACTCTTTGGGCCAATAACATATTGCAAAAGGTCAAGGCTTTCCAGAGGAAAATCAACAGATGATTGAAGCTTTTGTTTCCACCGTCCATCATAGGAAAATCTAGGGATGAGGAGAAAGGTAGCCCGAGTCAGATCCTTCTGGGGCTACTAACAAGAAAGATGAATCTAGCATGCAACAAATGCACACGGCATAAGATTCCTATGCAGATTCCTAGGAAAATAAGGTTCCTAGTTATCTCCCCCCCCACTTGCCTTGCTCCTTTGTCTTCCGCAAAGGGTGGACCGTCACGGGGAGGGCTTCCCCCACTTTAGACAAGCCCCATTGGAACAGTGAGTGGCAGCACGTGTGTGTGATTGGCAGGGCAAGGGCGGGACTTGCTCCCCTTTTGTCCCGGCTACAGGGGGATGTTTGGATACAGTCTGAAGCAGGCTCTAGAGCAGGGGTTCTCAACATTGGGTCTCCAGATGTTATTGGACTTCAGCTCCCATAATCCCCTGCCCCAGTGGCCTTTGGTTGGGAATTATGGGAGTTGAACTCCAATAACCTCTGGGGACCCAAAGTTGAGAACCCCTGCTCTAGAGTTTCTAGAATGGAGTGGGACTGTAGATCAGGAGCCGAGCATTTCTTCTGCTTTGCACGCAGAAGGTGCCCCGTTCAATCCCTGGCAGCAGCATCTCCAGCTGGGGCTGGAAGCGACTCCTGCCTGAAAGGTCCGAGTGCTACTGCCAGTCAGTGGAAACTGGGCAGTGTCGTTCGGGCAGAGGCAACCACATCCAGAAAACCCTTCATTTTTAAGGGGTTTCCCTGGGTACCATTATAAACCAAATCAACGGATAAAGTTGCCTTCTCAAAACAAGCAATGTACTGAGCAGGAGGCCCATACTGCTTATGGTCCCATCAGCGGCCACACTGCCTGCCTCATATGTAAGATGGGCCTACAAGAGACTCAGAGCACAAGGCCTTCCTCTCCTGGAACACAAAGAGCTGTGTATCGTCCTGCACAAGTAGGACTGGACTGCAAGACAGGCAGAACTGTCGTTCTAAACATCAAGTTCTCTTTTTAAACAACTATCGTTTCAGGAAGGCTAGAATTATCTATACATGAGTCATTTGTTTTAAAAAGTTATATTCCAACTTCCTTATAAAATTCAAAGCAGCTTACAAAACAGCTAAAACTTGTTGAGCCCTACCTTTTCAAATGTACCAGAAGAACAGGGGGCAGTTTCCAGATTTCTATTTTTTTCAAAGAATCTCTTCGCGTTTTGCAGTGACTACAATAAAATCTATTGTTATCTGTCAGTTTCTCTTCTTTGGAGAATAATCTAAGGCATTCCTAGAAAGAAAGAAAGACAGGCAGACAGGCACCACCTCAGTTCAGAAGGGCCAGAGTATGTGTACGGTCTGACAACTGTTAGAACACTCAGTGGGGGAAAATAATCTGGCTTCTACAGGCTGATTTGGGACATCATCCTTCCAGGAGCCAGCATAAGCTCAACTTAAAAAAAAAAAAAAAAAGGTTTCCAGCCCTTAAGGCAGTGAAGATATATTTGACAGAATGTGACTGATGCCTTGTGCATCATCACAGCAGCAGAAGGAAAGCTGAACAGGATTTAGAGAGAGCAGGGCTTCGTGGTTTTGTCCCTTCCCAGGTGTAGAAGGAGTGAGGGGGGAGAGAGAGAGAGAATACACACACACACACACACACAAACACACAGAGCATTTCTGCAGGTTGCTGGATTTAGTTTTTCTTCATGAAGACCTTTTTTTGTTAAGCACAGACTGTACACAGCCCTGAAGGTAGTAGCTGTAATTGTGCCTCACTTCCTATGAATTAGGTAGGAGTGCAGGATTTAGTTAACTGAACATTAAGGATAGTAAAACAAGAAAGTAAAACAGCAAGAGTCTGTTCAGACGTTATTTCCCCAGGGGTGGAGGAGATCAGAAGTGGGCCTCGTGCTCTCTTCCCTGCTCTTTCCTGTCACAGGAGGATAATTCACGGGCAATATGAAGGATTTAATCTAAGGTGAGGAGAGATACCACCTTCCCCAACTGTACAATCTCCGGGTTGAGTCCTTCACTCCCTTCGTATAGCTGGAGGAACAGAATGCAAAGCCAGTTCCTAGTCTCTTCCCAGAGGGAATTCTGGATTTTAACAAGTATAACTTAGTGGGGAAGTTAATATATATGAAGATTTAAATGCAGTATTCGACAGTAGATTAGACCCTTCTGGAGAGAGAATAGCATCTGATTAGGCCCCAAGTATCTCCTTTGAATAACACAGAAATTGGGGAGAATGGAAAAAAAAATCAGGAAAATTAAAAACTCTTCGCTACTGCCTTAGAAGTCATTCGTGCAACTAACCTGTAGGGTGCATTTACCGGTGGATGCAAGAGGCAAGGACAGATACATGAAAGCCTCAAAGGTCCGAGACCTTTTGTGACACGTCAGACACTGCACCGTGGATTTGAACTGGCCTTGGAAGAGGGCCACGATAATCGACTCATTGAGCTGCTTGTGCTTGTGCCAGGCCAAATCGGCGGCTCGGAGGTCGTCCAGCTGGTCATTTTTTTCTTCCTTGTAACGCTTCCTGTTGTCAGCCTGGAAAGGGGAGAATGACACTTCTTTAAATGATCCCTTTGCTGAGTGAAAGCAGACCCAGCACACAAGAATGGAAACATGTGCGGCTATGGAGAGGGAGTCAAGGCAGGTGAGGATGTCCCATGAGCCTTAGGGGGTGGGGCTGCTCTGAGAAGAGCACCTGCTGGCTTGCATGCAGAAAGCCTCAAGTGCCCTCCCAGGCAGCATCTCCAGGTAGGGCTGAGAGAGACTCCTGCCTGCCACCTGGGAGAAGCCGCTGCCAGTCTGTGTAGACAATACTGAGCTAGACAGACCAGTGGTCTGACTCAGTAGAAGGCAGCTTCCTATGTTCCTCTGTAAAGTGGCCCCCTGTCTAATGGTTTAGAGGATCTGTGTGAAGCTTCAGGCCAAGTTCTGCCTGGTACTATGCAGAGAGAACTATACTGTGCAGTGCTGTACTTTACCCAGAGCTGAGGGGCTCCTTTAAGGGAAACGGATCTTTCTTGAGCCCTGCCCCATCTTGGAAGGTCTGCACAGAGTGCTGGGAAGCGTAGCCCTTCCCCACAGAGCTCTTAGGAGGGAGCTCAGCCTCTCTGAAAGGTCCCTGCCAGCACTGAGAAAAGTGCAGCATTGTGCAGAGCTCAGCACAGCGGGAAAGAGCTCTCCCATGGAAGGGTTTTTGCTAAAGTGGCTTCCACTTGGAAAAGAGTGGAGATCAGCGCTCTAACCCTTGCCAGAAGTTTCCACAGTGGACGCTGAACTCGGAAACAGACCAAGCTCGCCCTGCCCACGGCACGGATGTGCTTCCAGGTGTGCTCACATCCAGCACTTGCCGCTGCAGACAAGCGCTACATCCGTGCATTGGTACCGCGGGGTGGCTAGCGGGTACCCTCCTGTCCTCCCTCTCCCCATGTTCAGGGGCAGAGAGTTTCATGCATGCATGAGGGCTCGTGTCCATGGCTCTGTGGCAATACCCTTTTGCTCCTAAGCAGCAATTTGAAATCTCGTAAAAAAATTCCGAGCAGGATCACAAGGGCATAATGAGGTACTGAGCAGCAGGGCTAGGAAAAAGGAGACGGACAAGGCGGCCATTTAGAGCCCTGGTGCAGGAGCTTCTCGAAATGGAAGTCTGGCAAACCACGAACGCCCACTTCCTTGCGGTTCACCCAGAGAGGGTTCAATACCCGGGAACTCAGGCAAATGTATGGCCCCTTAACTTGCTAAAAGCAACACCAGGCATTTAGGAACGAGGACTGTGTACAAGACACTATTTTTATAATTCTCTGCCTTTTCCTTAGCATTTTAACTGAAGTTTGGCATCAGTGGCTTGCTAGATACAGCACAGAACACTGAAATTCTGGGAAGTGACACAGACATCATCATGATTTCAGAGGTCATATATATGGGTGATATATATATTTTGTTCATTTCCAACAAAAATAAAGTGGGGTGGAAGGTAAGGAACTCAATCTACATTTTTGACTTCCCGCATTACTCACAGCACTTAGTACACATGTCCTGCTTGTGAGTACTCAAAGTGTTTCATATCCATGCTATCTCATAATGCTTACAACTTCCCTATAATGTAGGTCAGCCTGATCAACCCCCGAACTTCGGATGGGGGCCCCAAGGCAGAGGAAGCGCAGTTTGCTTCAGGATGACCTGAAGCAATTCATGACAGAGGTTGAACAGAGGAGGTTCCAGCCCATAGCTCAGTCATGTCATGCTCAGACAGCAGTTTTGTATCAGCATCATTATGTCAAAATCAAATTTTGTTCTTTGGAAAAGAAAATAATCCCTTTAATTTAAGAGTACAGTAGGCTCAAATATGTCCAGGGGGCAACATTCTCCTCTAGCCTATCTGCCTAGGAAGGTCTACTGTACAAATCTAGGGACACAGGAAGCTGCCATATACTGAGTCAGACTATTGGCCTATCTAGCTCAGTATTGTCTCAGTATTGACTGGCAGCGGCTTCTCCAAGGCTGCAGGCAGGAATCTCTCTCAGCCCGATCTTGGAGATGCTGCCAGGGAGGGAATTGGGAACCTAGATGCTCTTCCCAGAGCAGTTCCATCCCCTGAGGGGAATATCATGCAGTGCTCACACTTCTAGTCTCCCATTCAAATGCAACCAAGGCAGACCATGCTTAGCTAAGGGGACAAGTCATGCTTGCTACCACAAGACTGGCTCTCCTCTCCTTTAAACTCCAATTTTTAAAAAGGATAGGCTAGGCAAGGACAGAATGATATAAAAATCATTTTACACTACGAGCTCAGTAAATGAGAAAAGCTAATCCACAGCTTCAAAGGAACCAATTCAGGAGATGCTCCTGATGGCCTGGATCCCCCGCTTTTATGATTACTGTTTGTGTATTTGAAGAGGCAAACCCTAAATGCTTATTCGCAGGCACAATCAATAAATGGACACACAATTCCTATGCCCTATAAAAATGTTTGAATGCTTAGGCATCTTCCATCACACATAATCCAGCAAATGTTGTGGTCGTATTAAGACTTCAAGTTTCAACTTATATTTTAAAAGTAGTTCAAAGAACAGAAAAACGGCTGGTTCAGACTGAAGGATCAATATCTAGCTGTGCCCTGGGATCCCTGGAAAGTTCATACATGTGGTATCCTCCATTCACAGATTCAAAGCTATACCACCTCTGCATAGGGAGATTTTTAGTCATCGGTGGCTAGTAGTTATTGATATACCAGCTCTTCAAGAATGTGTCTAATCTAGGCCAGTAGCTATCATGAGTCCCATGGCAAAGAATTCCACTTAATTATGCACTGTGAACCTATTGCAAAATCTAGGGACATCATAGGAAGCTGCCATATACTGAGTCAGACCATTGGTCCATCTAGCTCAGTACTGTCTACACTGACTGGCAGCGGCTCTCCAAGGTTGTTGGCAGAAGAGTCTTTCCAAGCCCATGGCTCCATCCCCCAAGGGGAGTATCTTACAGTACACAGTGCTCACTTATTGTCACCCATCCAAATATAAACCAACATGAAGCCTGCTTAGCAAAGGGGGCAAATCATGCTCACTCCCACAAGAGTGTTCTCCATCCCTTGCTGAAAACCCAGACATAAATTCATTGCATCTCACTGCTAACACATTCTAGATGATGAAAACGTCTTATAACCCAAGTGGAAAATTGTGTAAGATGCTTACGAAAGAGAGGAGAGGGAAGACAGTGTGTGAAACATCACACCCCTCTGTTGTAACACAGCACTTCCAATGAAATGTATCCATATTTCCCAAGAACAAAAAAAACCTTACTTTATTCAAGTCTTCATGGAGTCCATCCATTAGAAACAGAAGCAATTCTTGAGAGTCTTGCTGACTGTACCCTGCAAATTGGTCGTTGATCTTCCCAATGGTAATTTTAAAGTCTTTGGGACTGATGTATCTGTATTGCCCAGTCCACAGGGCCTTCATGATTATGCCAAACTCTTCTGCCACTTCGCCTTTGTGACCCAAGAGATTTGACCTACAGTTAACACAAGAATTTAATGGTTAACCATTTAAAGAAAGAAAATCTGAAACGAAAGGTTTTAGCAACAGAATGCTACAAGTTGTATGTTTGTTCTTCAAATATGCATGCATGGATGAAGCTTTTAAAAAAGATTCCACATTAATAATAAAATATGAGTGAAAGTTGGCACATTCACAGACCAGGTCAACTTAGGTCCTTAGATTTTGCTGGACTACAACAGCCATGGCCCCCCACCCCTTCAACCATTGTGGCTGGGGATGATGGGAGTTGTAGTCCAGCAACATCTGAGGACCCAAAGTCTGACAACACCTGAATTCTATTATTCACCAACACTTGCTTTATGTCCTGCTGAGAATGTAATTTTCTCTACAGGCACTTGTGGCAAAGAGACCTTTATGTTAAAAATATTACTCTCTTTCTGAAGATGCAGTGGAATTTCTAAATAGTTGTGACAAGTTTTGCACTCAGAAGCAAAGCGATACACACATAAAATCCAGTTACCTGTTTATATCCTCTTGATAGAAGTTCCTATTGAAGTAATCAGCTAGATGTGGTGTGTTACACAGACACTGTAACACGGAATTCATGTAGCAAGTGTTTCCTAAATTACGGAGGCCAGTAAGAGCTGGTCCCATTCCTCCAAACACAGGGTTGAGATTGCGAATCTGAGATGCAGAAAGCCTCGAAATTTCAGCTTTAGTGTAGCTTAATGGTCTGAAAAGAAAGACAGAATCCTTAAAAAGTGGAGTGGTGTTCCCTGACGCAAAAAAAGCCTAGTTTATTCCAATTGGGATGTGCTGTCCCTTTGAGTTTAGAGCATGTCTCCCGGGAATCACTGGGGAGAAGAAAAGTGAACTCACAGAGGACAATAGTTATTGTCCAGTGTCTAAAGTTAAGGGGTACTGACTAAATAATAATAATAATAGAGCAAAAAGTGTGCCTTATCTATGGGTGTGATCCAGCCAAAGCTAGCATTAGCTTTGCTAGATTTATTCTCCCGCTGAAGACTTGAAAGTACTTAAATTTGGCAGGATCATGCTCAGTGTCACTCGGGTGACAGGCAGAAAGGACACTTTGTGGTCCCTTGCACTTCCCAGAAAATACAAGTATACTTGTACTGGCAAATTGGAGAACTAGATAAGAATGCAATGTGCACTTGATGGGGGTAAGTGGAAGCCCCCATACTACCACAGCAATGTGCACAGCAATGTTTTGTAGAAGCACGAAAACAACTGGAACTAAACACTGAATCCTTTGGAACCCTTCAAGAGGAATTCCACTTACCCCCATCAAGTGCCTAGCAGTATATGCTATTGAAACACAGTATGTCTGTGTTTCAATAACACAGGAACAGCAGGGGACCAGGAACAGCACAGCCTCTATTTCCATGTGCTGAACTACCTGCCAAAATATTTATAGCCGTGCGCCCT
Source organism: Hemicordylus capensis (assembly GCF_027244095.1). Classification (NCBI taxonomy): domain Eukaryota; kingdom Metazoa; phylum Chordata; class Lepidosauria; order Squamata; family Cordylidae; genus Hemicordylus; species Hemicordylus capensis. Next base: position 11,481,584 of record NC_069666.1, on the reverse strand, counting down.
GCAACACAGTTTGTCAGAGACTTACTTATTCTCACGGTTCACCGCAGGAGTGATGGTGATTTTCTTCTTCTCTTCCTCTTGAATGGCCTGAGTTATGTCTGGTGAGGAGTACGAGCGCTTCAGTTTGGAGTGTTCCCTGTCCCGTTGGTCAACGGGGGCCTGAGGTTTCGCTTTATGGGTTGGTGGCGTGGAAGGCGGAGTGGCTGAGTGCGTCATTTCGGGTGGATACAATTGGACTGTATTGGTTGGCGAGTGGTAGTAGCGGAAGGTCCCAGTGACCGGATCAAGAAACTTTCAAGTGGCACAAAGAAGACATGAGGACGGCTTTAAAAGGCTGTTCATCATTGCCATCAGATTCATATTTTTCCAGAATAATCCAGACAGGGAGGGTCTGTTTTTGGCAACACCAGACAGGGAGGGTCTGTTTTTGGCAACGCAATGCATATCTGCATTGTGCATTTCTCTCCCCAGTTTGAATGCTGGCTCTTTCTTTAGTTTCCTCTCACTGGCTGATATCCAGACCAAGTTACTCAACAGTACTACTCAGGAGTAATCTAGTCTGGAGGTCAGCCAGCACTCCCAATTCTATGAAACCAATCTGACCCAGGCTGGTGTTTTCCAATAAGAGACAAGAACCATGTGAGGAGCTCTCAACAAAGTGCTTCATGACGCTGATCTGACATCAGTATACCTCCCACCCCCCGCCCCCAAAAATAAAACAATAAAACCATGATTGTAGGATTTGTGCATTTCTCATCCAAGATCCTATCAAAGATTCAACTTTTGGGGTAGTTTGCTATGCACCACGGCTGCTATACGTTCCACAACACCTCGCTTAAAACGCAAAGAGTAATAAGGGAAGATAAAATGCATTTGTGCACGCAGCCGTGAGCACTAACTCCTGCATGTGTAAACACAGGAGATTTCTAATATTCCGGATTGTGGGAAGCTCTCCTTACCTTGGCCCAACCAGCAGGCAGTCCTGGGACTATCCTCCCCATCTCCTCACTCCGGGCTCTTGTTAACGGCTCCCGCTGGGACTAAAAGACACAGTTCAAGAATAAGACCACACAGACGCAAGGAGCATTAGCAGAGCCCCACTGAAGCTAATGGGTCTATTTGTACATGTCTGCTGCTCCATCACTTTACAAATGACCATTTCTAGTTCTCCACCTCACACATAAACAACATGTCATCACACACAGGCAACGATGGAACTATCATGGAATGACAGAGAAAAGCTTTCAATGAATTTGTTTTCTTTCTTTCGCTAGCAAACAGACTGGCATTTTATGAAAGGTAACACAAATGTTTACTGAGTCCTCTTAAAGAGGATGGAGCTAAATGACAACAAATACAAAATGAGGTGATGTTATGACATCTGCTCTAGATTAGATCAGCTTGGCACAAAACCCCAGAGTGCATTTACGTTATTTTTTTCAGATTCTTGTTCAGGATCCTCTCTAACGGCTCCTGGTTTTTGAGATTGTCTTTCTGGTTCTCCTGTAAACCAGGTCTGCTGTAAAAGATTTTCAAAGAGAAACCTTCAATTTTCATGAATAAATTTAGCAAGCTGGAGAGTTTCATATTGCTAAAATGCAATTTTTTTTTAAAAGGACACACACAATCACATTTTAAAAAAATCAGCGAGAGCCTTAAATCATCTCAAATATCTACATGTTATTGCGACAGTAGCCAAATAATATTTTAAAGCGTGTTTTCAGCTGTCTCTGATAAAGAGCTATTGCACTCAAAGACCACTAGGCAGAAGAGAATACTCAAGTTCTCTTGTAAATAAGTTTTATCATTTTCTTCAGACGTTTGTGGGGGAGGTACATCCTCTTTTGTCCGCCACCCCAAAAACTACTTTTAGGTTGGTGCAGCTTCTACTTTTTCACTGGGGGCAAAGCCCACTCACACTTTACAAAGGACTCCGGTGGAGGGAGGCAGGTCCAAACCTCTCAGGGTTGCCCCACTTCCTTCCCTCTCTCCACTGTAAAAGGGGGTACAAGTACCTGTGGGCTCCCCAGAGGCATCTGGTGGGCCACTGTTGGATACAGGATGCTGGACTAAATAGGTCTTGGGCCTGATCCAGCAGGGCTGCTCTTAAGGGTCTCACCACACCTCATAATATGGCTCAGGCTGAAACCCAGGGCAGTGTACGTAGGAACATTGGAAGCGGCCATATACTGAGTCAGACCATTGGTCTATCTAGCCCAGTATTGTCTTCACAGACTGGCAGCGGCTTCTCCAAGGTTGCAGGCAGGAATCTCTCTCGGCCCTATCTTGGAGATGCTGCCAGGGAGGGAACTTGGAACCGTCTGCTCTTCCCAGAGCGGCTCCATCCCCTGAGGGGAATCTCTTACAGTGCTCACACTTTGTCTCCCATTTGCATGCAACCAGGGCGGACCCTGCTTAGCTAAGGGGACAAGTCAGCAGTGTGCCTCATGGTAAGGAACACTGACCACAAGTATGGTTCCCTGACCAACTGTTTCTTAGGTCAGCGCAAAGCTTCAGCTGAAGCCAAATACGCCACACAGCTCCCCTGGGACCAGGCAGAGGCAAGCAGACAGAGTGCACACGGCTGTGCTTCCCCCAGCACTGGTGGGGCTCCTTTAAGGGAAACCCCCTCAAGCCCCAGCGCCATCTTGGAAGGTTTGCATTGAAAACTGGGAAATATAGTCCTTCCCTCATCGAGCTCTATGGGAAAAGCTCTGGGAAAGACTACACTTCCCAGCAGTGTGTGCGCGCACAGCTTTTAAGGCGGTGCTGGGACTTGACAGAGCGGATTTTTGTAAAGGCACCCACCCCCACCCCAGAGGTCAGCACAATGGGAAATGGCTCTCACACTGAAAACCGTTGGGGTTTTTTTTTTGCGCCACAGCGGCCCCCACTTGAAAAATAGTGAAGATCACTGGTGTACGGTCCTTTTCCAGCCTTGCTCCTCTTCAGCAGCGAGCCTGAATAAAATGTGTTTGGCAAGAGAACATGTTCTGCCCGCCTTTTGTGTCGGCTGAACTGCTCACCTTGCTCGAGATGGCATCCCCCTTCACAGTCGTACGAGATTCCTCCACAAACTTGCGCCTTTGTGCTTCTGGTGTCCGGATAACTTTTTCTCTCTCACTGGCAGCAATTTTGTCCACGTATGGTTTTTTCACGTCGGGGCTTTCAGTCTCATTTTGACTTGGTTTTCTAACCTCTATCAACTCCTTTGGTGCCTTCTCTGGCTCTTGCTTCTCATCTGGCCCCCTGCTAGCCCGTTCTTCCCTCTCTTCCACTTTCTGGAGGTTCTCCCTGCTTTCTCTTCCTTCCTCTTCCTCTCTGGCTTTCTGTTCTTGCTCTTGCTTCTCCCGCCTGAGCTTCTCCTGTTCTTTTTCTTGTTTGTCTTCTTCAAGCGGAGAAGCCTTTTCTGCAGGCACGTGGCTTTTCTCCTCTGTCAGAGTGGGCTTTGCGTCCAGTGGTGGCTTGGTGGAACGATCCGGGACCACTCTTCCATTGGAAAGAAGCGACTTGCCAACAATCGCTGGGCTTTCAGCTTTGGGCCTATTCTCATCATCTGGCAGTTTTGCGGGAGGCTTTTTTGTACGATCAATCTGGAGCAATGGAAGAATAAAGAGCTGGAACTATTTCACTAGAATTATATGCTACGTTCTCTCTCAAGAGTCACACAGTGTTGAGATTCTCTACTTGTGCGTCTTACTCAGGCTGAAACGTTTTTGGACAAATAAAAGCATGTTATGGCCCTGGAAAAAACCCCTCGTTTGGACAGAATGTACACACTTATGGCCTGTTCAGATGTTGTCCCGGGGGAAGATTAGGTTTAGGTGCTCCATTCCCTGCTCCTGTTTATCTGAACATGGGATTTCTTCTGACACGGGAAGATTAAATGCTGTCTCTCAGGATCTGGAGAAAATGTTGGGATCATTCATGTCTCCCTTTGGTGAATGGAGAAGGGTTCAGTGTACAAATAGGAGGTCTGCTCCTAATCTCTCTTCAAAAAGAATCTGGGGTGGGGTGATGGGAAGAATGTCTGAAGCGGCCTTTCAGTGGGTTTTCCTATTTCTCTGAAGACCAGCCTTCTTCCATCAAACCACATGAGAAGGCACATTTTTAAGGGCCTTCCAAGTTTCAAAATGGGCTTGGAATGTGGCCCAGGTAGACTGCTGTCTTAATGAAAAGGAGTCCCAAGTTTTGAATGCAAATCTATTATTTTGGTCTATACAGGACATGGGCTTTTCCTTCTGCCCCACAGGCAGGCTTTGGGCCTCCCTTTCCCTTAAGAAGAAGTTTGGAAATGTTCTATTTGTAACAGCACTGTTCACCCGTTTACTGCAGTACAGTACAGATCTTCTCTCTTCAAGTTTTACAAAAAGCATGCTTGGTCCAATCTGCAGCAACGATTTAAGGTATGCAAAATGACAGAGCTGTTTCCCTGCAGTCTAAGATTATCATTATTGCCTGCCAAAAAACTGCTCACCTGAGGAATAATCTTCACTGAAGATGCTGGCTGGATCGTGGCAGGTAAGTTGTCAGGTTTAGCAGCAGGAGCAACTGGTCCACTGGGGGCTGGAGGTCTGAGCTCTACTCTCTCTTCCTGATTACCTGAACTATCTTCAGTAACTTCTACCACAGGTTTTACATAGACTACTGGTATTGCAGGTGGAACAGGCTCTTCCAAAGACGGGTAAGTAAAGTCCACTGAAAAAAATACAGATAGAAAATGCTTTAAAAAAACCAAAAAACTTTAAAAAGACTTAAGATGTATTTACACAAAGTGAGCTACTAACTGATGTAAAATTGGAGTAGCCTGTCACAACTGTTAACATTTAAATGTATAGAACCTGTAAATATATATATGTGTGTGTGTACGTACACACATACACAAAAATACAAATTCCAGTGTTAGGGAGACAGGCTGCTACAGCCACTGGTTCACATTTACATTAAATTGCTCATACGGAAAATAAAGTTCTTTGTCTCATTAATTTCAATGGGAATATTCAGCGCTAATTTTCTGAGGCCTGTCAGTCAGGCTGAGGGGAGGAGTATACGGAGATTCAACACATAGCGAACCAATCAGGAGCAGAGGAGGAGAGGCTACACCCTCTTCCCTCCTCTTCTGCAGTGGACACATTGACTTTAGCTGTCCTCAGACAGAGAACAAATAGCCCAACTGCAGTGTGGGGAACCCAAGTGCTCCAAATATCGCCTGGGAGCCCTTCCAGTAGCCCGGGGGACTAGTCTCCCCTCTGTTGGGAACCCCTGTGCTATAGAACAAACAGATTGTTTGATCTCTTTCTACTTATTACAGTATTCACATTCTCCTCCTCCAAAGGCTCAGGGCAGATTTGGAAACTTAAGAACGGCTAGAAAAGGGGTAAAACATTGTTAGTTGGGCAATGGTCACCCCCCCTCCCCCCCCCCACACTTGACTTCCCCACAAGCAATTGCCTGAAAGTGATCTACACCAAAGAGGACTGGACAAAGACTCCCACAAACAGCTGCAAAACTGTGCATAGAGTTGCTGTGTTAGGAAAGCTCCCCTCTCTCTGCCCCCAAGGACTTGTATACTCACAAGAGACAGAAACAGCTTCATTCTTGCTGTGCTGGGGTGGAGTTACTTTAGCATTTGTTGTATACTGCGGATAGCAGAGAAGCCAGTTCTCATAACCGCCTTCTAAGACCAAGGGCTCATTCTTTAGTACCGCTTTACTTTCCCACTGGAAGTTTAAAAAAAAAAAGTATTTTACAAGAATTCCCAAATCACAGTTCACAATGATCAACCAAGTCACATGGGTAAACAAAACCTTGCCTGTTAATGAGGGAGACGCAATGCTTTTCCTAAGCTAACTTTTCACAACAAGTACATGCATAACGGAGCACATATGGAAACAGTGGAGAGCACAGAAAATGATATGTGTTTATTATGAAGCACTTCGACAAATGAAGCACTTCGACAAGGGGCTTCGACAAATTCATGGAGGACAGCAGGTCTATCAATGGCGACTAGTCTGGTGGCTATAGGCCACTTCTAGCTAAAGAGGCAAGATGCCTCTAAATACCAGTTGCAGGGGAGCCAGAGAGAGGGCATGCCCTCACCTCTTGCCTGTGGGCTCCGCAGAGGCATCTGGTGGGCCACTGTGAGAAACAGGAAGCTGGACTAGATAGGCCTTCCTTATGCCTGATCCAGCAGCACTGCTATTACATTCTTATGATTTCACACCTTGGTTTAGGCTGATCAATAACTATGGTTTAGGCATTCAAAGGTAACAAACCATGGTTAAGCACTCTGTCTGCATAGGTCACTCTCTCATATGGAGATTTAGATAGGCATAATGAATTGCTTAAAAGCCTATTATTATTTTAAAGCTTTGGCTTGCTGGTAGGTTTATCAAAACACCGTCCTCTGAACATCATTAGGGCCTTACTCAAAGTCAACCTGGACTCGCTCACCTTGAAAAGTGCATCTTTGAGGCTTCTCAGGGGTGTTCCCAACAGCAGATCTTTTGCAGAACTAAACCAGTCAAGCAGGACCACATAACTGACCTGCCCCCTCTCCTTCCATGGCTCTTTGGAAATATCCGGGAGTTTAGCTTCAATCCAGCTCGCGGTGACTCTGTTGTTGAAGGAAGCAGGTAGTAGGAATTAAAAATGGGAACATTTTCGGCTCAAAGGGGCAACTGGGCAACTTGCCACTTACCCGAGGAAGGAGAGTGGCAAGCAACTGACCTCCACCCCAGTCAGCTGTGGCCACCATCCAATAGAATGATGAGCAATGAAACCTCTAGGCCTGACCACACCCCTCGATTACACTGTGGCAACATGGAGATGCTGGTCCCGGGCCCGAGTTTGCTTTCAACGCTGAGTGACTTCTCGTATGGAAAAGCGCATGGCCCAGAGTGCCCGGATGATATATTCTGGCGCACACTGAGGACAGCTGTCAGTTCCTTGCTCATCCCAAGGGCTCAACTGAAAGAGTCTGGGTCAATGCAAAGGGACCCACTGGCACAGAACTGGAAGGTGGGTGGGAGGTTGACAGGCAATGGCTTGGTGCATACATCCTCACTGACGGCTTTATGCCCATCACCACACTGTATTACAGAGGGTATATTTACATAGGGGCATGAAGTTGCCTTACACAGAGTCAGACCATCAGTCAATCTTGCTCAGTATTGTCTACACTGACTGGCAGCGGCTCTCCAAAGTTTCCGGCAGGTGCCTCTCCCAGCTCTACCTGGAGATGCTGCCAGCGAGTGAACCTGGGACCTTCTGTATGTAAAGGAGATGCTCTAGCATTGAACTACAGCCCCATCCTCTAAGGGGAATATCTTACAGCAGACAGAGCTCATATATTGTCACCCATCCAAAGGCAAAGCAAGGTGGACCTTGCTTAGCAAAGGGGACAATTCATGCTCACTACCGCAAGACCAGCTCTCTTCCCCTTGTGTACTCCTCAGGGTTCAAGCCCCCGAAATCAAGCCCCCGAAATGGGTTGCTTACCTGTAACTGATGATCTTGTACTGATCCGTTGCATTCATAATAGTGGCTAATGAATTCTGCCCGAATGGTTCTGCGCAGGTGCAAAACGCACTATTATGGATGCAACGCATCACGATCCAGATCTTGAACTTTGCCTCAGAACCCCTATGAGTTATTGCCCAGGGGTTTGCCGAGTCCTGTTTAAAAATCCATTTATACCAGCAAACATTACTACATCCCATGGCCAAAGGTTCCACAGGCCAATTAAGCACGCTCACAACAATCTTTTAAGAATAGTCTGCATGCTTTAGCCCTTTTATTGCAGCTGTGTCAACAGGTGTTCCCCATTTCCCCCATTCTACTCCTGACAAATAGTAAACACTGAACAGCCAGAAGACTCTACCAGAAGCATTTATTCCATACCCAGGACTAATCGCTTCTTGTGGAACACTGACAGAGTTTATAATGCAGGACTCTTGATAATCTTGCAAGCTTCGGGCATCCATTATCATCAGCTTGATGCTTTCGTCCATCATCATCGTAAATAATTTCTCTGCTGTGATTGCTCCTTGAAGAAGAGAGGCAATTTACAAACAGCGATATATAAAGTGGAACACAAATGTTCATTCTTAGTCATCTTTTGAAAATGACTAGAACAAAGTATAGAAATTTTCATAGACAATGGATTTTCCACTTCATTGAACAAGGATTATGCAATTTTTGATTTTTAAAAAATTATTTAAACCAGTATCAAAACAATGTATTCCTCATATGTTACTATAAAATGTAACTAAACACAGCAGCATGAACTTCAGTTAGAAGGAATCATACTTTTGGGGTTATTTTAAAATATGATAGTCTAGTAGCTTGTCTCTTTCTTCAGGTGATGATCGATCAGTGTCTCAGTTCAGTAACAGTTTCCGCCAAGTGCACTGACCAATATCTTTCCAGATGTGGACAGTGTGACTTGTTCGAAAATGTTCTTCCTATTAATGTAAGAGATGAAACTGAATCGGGTCTTTAAAAAGGCATCAGGTTTCATTTGCCCAAGTCTGAGCTTGACAGAATCACTGACTGCAAACAGAAAACAAATAAGCAGTGTAACTGGAAGAGGACGGCCCCTGATCTTAGAAGAATAAAGGGAATAAAAGGTGCAGCTCAAGGGTCTCTTACAATGTCCATGCTGCTTGCTCAGGGTCAATCATACATCCCCTGCCGGCTAACTGAGCAAAGAGGCACCTTTTTAAAGTGGCAATTCTCTTTATTTAGCAGAGGGAGAACTGGCCCCATCCACCCCCAGCACAGCATCCCTCCAGTGGCTGTTGCTGGTGTCTGCCTTGTGTTTCTCTTTTAGACCGTGAGCCCTTTGGGGACAGGAAGCCATCTTTATTTATATCTATGTAAACTGCTTTGGGAAATTTTTGTGGAAAAGCGGTATATAAATATTTCTCATAGTCATATCTGTTTTGGGCCTTAACTTGTTTTTGTTGTCCTGGACAGAAAGGCACAGGGCGAACAGACCTCGTGTGTACAGATCTTGATACAAGAAACCCACTGCAAGTTCACTTGGAACTGGGGAGCTGACTAGCGTGTGGAGGGTCATTCAGGCAACTAGATCACAGCCACATTCAAACCAGGAAAACACAAAAAGGCTGTAGCGTTTTGTGGAGCTACCTGCCCTCACCACCCCAGAATACTCATGTGAACTAGCTCTAAATCTGTGGTTCAAGGTGGGATGGGAGTGATTTCTCTTGCTTTCAGCCCCTAGGGATCGCCTCAGCTAGAAAAAGGGCACTGATGCAGCCCAATAAACTTGCCACTGGAAACATTCAGGGGACGGATTTTGCCCCCAGCCAGGGCTCGAGTTCTACATTTCGGGTGAGAAGGAATTCCTCCCCAAGTCCAACTCGTTAGTAACAAATTGGGTGGGAGGAGTGGCCTTCTCTCTTTTAGTGACTGCTGGATTTACTTGCTGGAATCATGTGGATGTTTCCCAGCGGACCTTTTTTTTTGTAGCACAGCTACTTTTTGATTGGGGTCTACTGAAGTTCGGCTTGCCTAGGTTTCCCGGGGTAGAAATCGGGACCAATATAAGAGATGTCACTTACCAGTTTCAGACTGATCCTTTCTTTCTGTTGAGCTCTTCTTCTCACCATTGATCTAAATTAGTTTTGAAAAATCAATTAGAAACGGCTGTATTTGTCTCCTTGATTGATATGCCTCCGCTCCCTCCCTCCCTCTCACACACACTCTTTGTCCATCCATGTCCGTCCCCCGACCCCAGGCCTGCCAAACCCCATTTCTTAAGCGAACATGTTCCCTGGCCACCAACGGCTCCTTCCTGAAACCACCAGCTGCAACTTGCCAAGAAGAGAAGTGGCTAGTTACAATCACAGCTACCAGTTGGATCGGAGGAGTTTTCTGGGGGGAAGTGAGATTTAAACAGATAAACTTCAGATGCAAGTGCATAAACTATCCGGCTTCAGTGTCTTGACCTAACAGGACATCAGTTTGTATAAATAAACATAAAAAGGATTAAACAAAATATGAATATGTGGTGCTAAGTAACTGCTAAAGTTGGTTCTCGCTAAGTTAAATGATCCATTTTTAGGTACCAATAGATACAAAGCAACTCTTGTTTTTTCAGCACAACAGCCTTGAATAAAAAACATCAAACAAAACGTTTACAGAAGAGAACATAAATTTTCCCCCCAATTACCATTTGATTTTTTCCTTTGGGATCCGATGAAATTTCTGGAGAGTTTTTGGCCGAAACTTTTGCATCCTCTTTTGATTCCTGCTTTTTCAACTGCTGTTCTTCTTGCCTCTCCTTCTCTTCCAGTTTCTTCCGTACTTCTGCTTCTTCATATCTGGTTAAGAAAAATATTTTAATTCTAAGAATAAAACTTCTAGGTGGTTTCAGTTCTTCATTGCAAGGGTCTAGTGGCATTGTGGAGTTCCATCATTGTAGCTTTTACCATGTTTATAAGCTCAAGATTTACTTCTTTGTTAAGCTAGTGGCCCCTTGACAAAAGGATTAACAACAACTTTAGTAATAATAAAGCACAAACATCAATGAGATGAATAAAAAGAGCAATATATAAAATTAAATCCCAATTACCCTGCAATTATCATTTACGCATACCTGAGTTTAAGACTCTCTGAAAGTCTTTCAGCTTCTTCAATTGCTTTTTTGATGTTTGTAGGTCCAAGTAGGGAATGAAAATAATCCTGAAATTAAAACCAGCAAAGAATTTCATTCTGTGCTAGTGTTGCCCAAAGTGTATGAAAACAATCATCAACCACCACCACTTTGGCACACTGTTGTAGATGAGTCATCAAGAGTTTCAGAGAGAGATTACAGTGACCCTCTGCTCTCTCAACTTCTCCCCAAGGTTACAAGGAATGAACAGCTGCCTCATTTCTGACATCAGGGCCATATTCTGATGGGCTCATGGCAAAGAACATCTTCTTCGCCATGAACCCCATTGCCCATTAAGATCATCCAGTTCATCTGCAGTTTCCACCAGCTTGTCTGGTGGCTACATAGAGATAGGCCTTCTCTGCTGCTGCCCTGACACTCTGGAATGCACTCCCTGCTGAGATGAGAGCCTCCCCATCTCCAAAAACTTTCAGAAAGTCCTTAAAGACGTATTTTTAGACCCAAGGATTTTAACTTGATTGTGGTTTTAATTTGGTTTTAAGGTTTTTATTTTCGTCTTAAATTTGTTTTCTGTTGTTGTAAACTGCCCAGAGACAGAAGTTTGGGGCGGTCTACACATTTGGTAAGTTAAATAAATATTCTGAATTTGTTCTCTGATTTCTCTGCAGCTGCATCTTCACTGACAGTGCCAGCAATCCCTGCTATCTGGGCAAAGGGGCACCTCTTGAAGTGGTGGCCCTCTTGGATTTGACAGAGGGCAGCAATGGTCCATACTCAGCCCAGCACAGCATTGCCCCAGTGGCTGTTGCTAGATGTTTTGTATGTGGTTTGGGGACAGGGATTTGTTTTCTCATGGCTTTTGCTACGTAAACATTGAGAAGTGGAACCACCAACGAATCAAACCAAACCAAAAATTGTTTATCACCCTTCCAAATAATACAATGAGCAAAGGCATGTTCAAGAAATGCCAAGCATATTGGGAGGAATGAATTTTCACCTTTGCTAAGCAGGGTCTGGCTGGGTTTGCATTTGGATGGGGGACTACATGTAAGCTCTGTCTGTTGTGAGATATTCCCCTTAGGGGATGGGACCACAGCTCAGTGGTAGAGCACCTGCTTGCCTGCAGGAGGTCCTAGCTTCAGTTCCTGGCAGCAGCATCTCCAGGAAGGGCTGGGGAAGACTCCTGCCTGAAACCTTGGAGAGCGGCTACCAGTCAGTGTAGACAATACTGGGCTAGATGGAGCAATGATCTAGTTGGGTATAAGGCAGCTCCCCATGTACCTATATTCCAAAGGCATTCTGTTCAGAGAGGCGCACGGCCCATCACAACAGAAGCACTACCAATGTGGAACTTCCCAATGTCAGGGCCTTGTGCTGCTATAATGGCATTCCTGGGAGCAGACCTGTACTTTCTGCCATAGAAGAGAGCTGGCTCCATTTCTGTAGTGGAAAGTTGCAGGCTGGCCAAGCCAGATGGGGTCTTTATCACAGCACAGACCCGTGGCTTGGTTTTTCGCTTTGCTAATTGGGCTGTGGATGAGAATGGCCTTTGCTTCACCTCATTACCTTGCCTTAGAGGCAGCTCTGAAATGTGAGGTGGGAACCACACCTTGCCTGGGGCAATCTTCCCTCTGTCAGTCCTGGTAACTGCTCCAAATTGGGGCTTCTCCCATTGTTGAAGGAACATAGGAAGCTACTTACACTGAGTCAGACCACCAGTCCAATTAACTCAGTATCGTCTATGCCAGGCCTGCTCAACTTTGGCCCCCCAACTATTTCTGGACTAAAGGTAAAGGTAAAGTGTGCTGTCAAGTCAATTTCGACTCCTGGCACCCACAGAGCCCTGTGGTTGTCTTTGGTAGAATACAGGAGGGGTTTACCATGGCCTCCTCCCGTGCAGTATGAGATGATGCCTTTCATTTCAGCATCTTCCTATATCGCTGCTGCCCGATATCGTACCAGCAGGGATTCGAACCAGCAACCTTTTGCTTCTTAGTCAAGTATTTCCCTGCTGCGCCACTACAACTCCCATAATCCCCAGCCACAGTGGCCAATAGCCAAGTATTATGGGAGTTGTAGGCCAACATCTGGAGGGCTGAAGTTGAGCAGCCCTGGCCTATATTGACCAGCAGCAGCTTCTCCACTGCTTCAGGCAGGAGTCTCTCCCAGCCCTGCCTGCAGATGCCAGGGGTTGCACCCGAGACCATCTGCATGCAAAGCAGATGCAGCCCCATCCCCAAAAGTGGCACACACGAGTCTCCCATTCAGGCACTGACCACACCAAGACCTGCTTAGCTTCAGCAAGGTGGATGCATCATGAGCCTTGACCATGCCCTGGGACCTGGAGGCAGTCTTCCTGTCCCTAGCCGTGTCTTGATCGGGGTGGAATATGACTGAGAAACACGGATTGCAAATATAAAGGGACATACATGTGGCTGCACTGTGACAGAAGGGGAGTTAAAGTGGATTGGCACAATGTTAACATAGACACAGCTTATCTGTTCAAATGTATATAGTAAAGATACCACAACAAGAGAATACTTATAAAGGGATCTCCACCGAAGTAGTTTTCCAAACAGAAATTTCTTAAACCATAATAGTACTCTCCACTGACAAGGTCCACTTCATCTAATTTTCTCAGCTGCACCTCAGACCTTCAGAAGCAATGCTTACTGCAACATCTCAAAAAGCATAAAGCCACTGGTAACAGGATACATACCTGTTGCTGTTTGAAATCGGGCCTCTTTTTAATAAGATTATACACAGTCACATACTTCATGTAAAGTACATAGGCCTTCTCTTCATCTCTGTCCAAGCGGCACTCCTCAGCTGCTTTGAAGATCTTAAGGGCACTCTGTACATAACTTGAAGTGGAGGGGGGGAAATTAAGAAGTCACAAAGCTTTACTTCATCCTCATAATTACAGATTGCAGAAGAACTCTGCCTAAAAAAACCACAACAAGTTCTAAATAGATTTAATGGAGCCTACTTCTGCTTCTTTCAAGGAGAATCTTACAGAAATCCATGGAGATATCAATGTTTCAGGCAGATTGAAATAAAAATACCCCCCACCGGACCCCTCCCATGGACTAAGAATGTGGTCTCAGGCTACAAAGACATGAGTTGTAAACTCACTGTACTAACTGCTGTACTAATAATTTGAGTGAAATAAAAACATTCCTGCCAGGATCTTCTAGGACCTCTTTCCAAGTACTGCACTGTAAATGTGTCTATATTTGTATTATAAACACAAAGGTTATTGGCAGGGGTGATCTCACGAGCCTTCTTCCCTTTGAAAAAGCAAGCACAAGAAGTCTGCCTTCAGTAAGACAGCCCCCCCACCCGAGATACTTTATTTTATGGTCTTGTGTTTATTACGTTATTTCCTGCTAATGCTGCAAGAAAATGCTCAGCATGTGCTGGATTCTAACTGAAGGCACAACCTGATAGCCATAGAGATTTTTCAGTAAATGGTTGGCTCTCTACCAACAGTTCTATGCATGTGACAAAACAAGTAATTCCACCGTTTGACAGTTTTAACTATAATCTAACTTAGAAATTACATGTGAGCTTTTCCCCCTGAGTGATGTACTATGCATTAACACAGCTCCTCCTCTTAAAGAAGCTCAAAGTTATAAATCCATGAGCCAGGTTCACAAATTTTGGCTTTCAGTACCATCTCAGAGGATAAATGCTCATAGTGACTGTTGGCAACATCGACCCTCCTAGAGATGCAAAATAGGGGATAGTCTTGTGGCACTTACAAGTGCCCCATTTCAAGGCGGAACATTCTGCAAGTGCCTAATGATAAAACACTGAAAGTATCGCAACCCTATCACCTATTTTCCATTTCTAGGGGTGTCGGCCTCGTCACACAATGAGCATTTGTCCCCTCAGATAATACTGACCACCCAAGCTGGCTCATGTACTTGCAATAAATAACAACAACAATAATAATGTGAATAATTATGTAATGAATTACATTACATACGAGTATGTGATGTGCCTTGACAAATAATTGTCAAGTTATTTGACAATTCACATCAGTGCCATAGAACGGCTAAGAAATATCTAAGTCAACGAGCTGGTAGCCATACTTTTTAGTACTGGTTTTCTCCGGCTTTATTTCTGTTTTTTTGTTAAGATCTTTCAACGAAGTGCAGAGGTAAAGGTCCTTAGGGACAGAAGCCACAGTCGGCATGTTAACATAGAGGTATATGTCTTTTTGAAAGGATGGTACAAGTCTTTAAATCAAGACTGGTTGTTTTCTGAAAAATAAAACATTTAAAATAGAAGTTGATAGCAAATACAAAGACATACTTCTCTGTCCATTTTCTGAATGCTTGCTCACACAGGTTCTAAGTTTTAATAGGGAAAACCACACTGGCATCAGCTTAAAAGATGCTACTTATTGTGTTATTCAGGTGACAAGGATAACTCTGTTGAACACAATTTCTCTCTAAAAACCAACAGTTTCCAGGCCTACATTTTATCTGTTGCATTAGTTACTGAAAGATGGATTGGCAGAAACTGCTATCCCCAATAAGCTTTTTTCTGCAATCCTCAGTGTGGAGATACATCCTGTACCACTCTTTCCACGAATACATGTGTCGTCTTTGTTTAACTCATCTCGAGGGCAGTTGTAGCTGGTTTTTCTCCTACATTATGGATTACTAATAAAGGCTTCATATCCTGAAAGCTTAGTCTTTTCTAAATATATCTTCAAGGTCCAATACGTTATGTAATTTTTATTCTTTGCCACCTAAGCAGCAACAAGTAATTAGTTCGGTAAGAACTGGATCTGTCTGCAGCCTCTCTACCTGGCTGCAGCAGAAAGAGATGCCAGAGAGCTAAGTTCCCTTCATAGGCCTGGAAGAGATCTCCTGTGGGCTGGTCTCCATCTGCTGCAGCCAGCCAGCCAGGCAGACCTCCATTAAAGATGTTCATGGACATCTTAACACATTTATGGCTTTTTCATCTGTGATGCAACCCATGTTGGGAAATCCAATTGAAGTGGATTAAAAATCTAAACAAATAAATAAATTTTGCTGACACTCAATGAAATCATATTAGGATTAGGTAGGATTGGAAAACATAGGTATTTTTAAAAAGGCGAGACATAAACAAGATATTACTACCAATACCTGCTAAAAAAAGGTATGTGAGTGCAGACAGCCAGTTGACATAGGAAGCTGCCATATACAGAGAGTTAGACCCTTGGTTGATCTAGCTCAATACTGTCTACACTGACTGGCAGCAGCTTCTCCAAGGTAGCAGGCAGGAGTCTTTCCCAGCCCTACCTGGAGATGCTGCCAGGAATGGAACCTGGGACCTTCTGCATGCAGAGCAGATGCCACTGAGCTATGGCCCCACCCCCAAATAGAAGAGATCCATCACTTCAGAAGATGCCTCTGCTCTGGTTACATGGGAAGGGTTTCAGACAGGAGTCTTCCTGACCGAGAGATGCTAGGGACTGAACTGGAGACCTTCTGGATGCAAAACCGGTGCTCTAGCACTGAGCGGCAACGCTTCCCCAGGCTCCCTACTGTAGGTAGACCCCTGGCAGGTATGGCCACTGTGCAGCCAGCAATTATGAAGAGGCCCCAAATGCAAGCGTTCATGTGATAAACAGTATTAGAAACTGAGAAGAACTAGACAGACTCTTTTCACATTAAATCTGAAGCTGATTTTTTTTTTTTTACACCACTTCCATTTTCAGAATGTGAATAAATTACTGAGACCCAATTCATTTTACTTCTGTGTGTGGCGGCCATCAACCCTCCCCGCCTGTGAGATTAGGCTCCCCTTTCACATTAGTAATCTATAAACGTCAAGTGATACTTCCTGTCCTAGGAATCGGAGGCACTGATTAGAGGTCTGATGCACCCAAGGGGGAATGATCGTGTGAGCCAGGTAGTGTGTGTACTTGGCACAGTTTAAACAAAGTTATTAGAAAATTTGCCTGTGAAATCAAAGGAAAACAAAGACCCTTCAGTGTATGACCCTCAACTTTGCCCTCGTTTCAGTCCACTGGTTTTAAAAAGTGGGGGAAGTTGAACATAAAGCTACTGTTCCCCCAAATCAAACACAGATGTCAACATTTATAAGTGATTCCCAACACCATCATTCCCTGTACAACTAAATAAGGCTTTCATTTTATGCTATGATTTCTAAACTCCTATTCCACAGGAAGCCTCCAACACAAATAGCTAATTCAATGTCTCCTGGAGTTGGCAAGTAGAACAAACGTCTTAATGAGCATTCTAAAACAATGGCTGTGTGAACTTCCTCCATTCAGCATAGCTGACAGCTGAGTGAACTCTAATGACCGCCTTAATATCTTCAGGCTAATTCATCATATATATATATATATATATAATTTTTTTATTTTTTTTTTAAACCACCCACTCAATGAGGGACCATTTTTGAGGGTCAAGTATAGAATCTAGCAGTTATTTCAGAAAACTTCACTTTCAGCATGTCACATTTTTTGGAATCTTGAAACGTACGATGTTTACAGATTATGTGGCACCCATTGAGGTTTTGCAGATAATTTTGTGACCTTAGTGACCTCTACTGTTTCTAAATTATAGCCCTTCATGTTTACTAAGGATATGAGTAAACACTGGCAGTACCTTGACTCATTCAATTGCTGTTTGTATCCTTACCATACTTGTGCCAACTTTATTGTTGATTAGCAAAACATGATTTGCTAATAATTCAGTCAGCAGATGAACAAAAAATATCACCTATCGATGAATTCCCCTTGCCCCAAACACTCATTTACTAATTGATTTTGTTTTGAAGCCTTGCTATACTTTGAGAATTTTGAAGCCTTACTATATTTTCAGAAGTTCACTCTAGTTGGCAGAGGGCTATGGCAGAGAAACATCCGAAACTATGGGCTCCCTACCCGCCACCTGCCAGCATTGCTATCTCTGGGTTTTGTCAAAGCCAAAGAGGCTGTCCAACTTTGAAGCTGGGACACTGAACTCCAGAGGGATAGAGGTATGGTCACACGTTCTCCAGGGAATCAAGGCAAAAATATTTCCCCAGCAGAATCTCTTTCCAATCTTGCAATACCCAAACGCCTTTACTCTGGTCCAGTTTGATGTGCTGCCAACAGCCCTACCTGAGGGGAAATTTCTTCAATTTCCTTATTCAGACATGTGTGCCCTTGTCAAAAAGGAGCAATTGAATCTGAGGGCAATGTGCTGCTATACTCTTTGTATCACAGAGATATTTGTGCTATTTTTATTTCTCCCATTTTAATGAAATTTCCAGGCAGATTATATTTCTTTCCTCCTTTCAGACTTCAATCATGATGTTACAACCAGTTGCTAAAATTGGTGCAATGGCCTATACTATTAGGAAATAGATGATTAATTCACGCAATTAGTTCTAAGTAGTTCTTGATGCAGCAGAATTCTCAGTACCAGTATTGTTGTAAATTGTATTCTCTATTTTTGTATTTCTGTTTGTTAGTTTAAGACCAGTGTGCCCTGAGGGGAAGGCAAGAAAGTACGAGTTCTTGTCCTCAGCTCCTGAAAAGACTGACAGCCTGAGACGTTTTATTAATATTCTGTAATTGAGGAACATAGGAAGCTGCCATATACTGAGTCAGACCATTGGCCTATCCAGCTCAGTATTGTCTTCACAGATTGGCAGCGGCTTTTCCAAGGTTGTAGGCAGGAATCTTTCTCAGACCTGTCTTGGAGATGCTGCCAGGGAGGGAACTTGGAACCTATAGATGCTCTTCCCAGAGCAGCTCCATCCTTTAAGGGGTATATCTTCCAGTGCTCACACTTCTAGTCTC
This sequence comes from Hemicordylus capensis, assembly GCF_027244095.1. Taxonomy (NCBI): domain Eukaryota; kingdom Metazoa; phylum Chordata; class Lepidosauria; order Squamata; family Cordylidae; genus Hemicordylus; species Hemicordylus capensis. Next base: position 11,463,126 of record NC_069666.1, on the reverse strand, counting down.
CCATTCATATGCAACCAGGGCAGACCCTGCTTAGCTAAGGGGACAAGTCATGCTTGCTACCACAAGACCAGCTCTCCTCTCTACATTTGTTTCTTTTAATATTGTAAACTGCTTTGGATGCCTTTGTCAAGGAAGAAAGGCATTATAAAAATGTAGTAAATAAATAAGACTGTAATTTAAAAAATCAACCAATATTTTCAAAAGCAAGTCTTACTGAATTCATGTTCAAAATCAGAACTTTGGACACCATGCCAACATGAAATTCAATATGCCTACAAAGTATTTTCACACACGCAATTATTTTGCCCTAAATATTATGGTGTGCGCACACATGTACACACGGACTTATCTGCTAACAGTCAGTATAATGTATCTTGATGCATTCTGCATGAACAGAGGAAGAGATATACACAAGATGCCTCACAATCTAACTACATTATTACAGAAAGAATTACTAAGGCCTGTTCTACATGAGGATAACAGTTGGTGTTAAAATAGTAAGAGTTCTTATCGTTTACTGGATGTGTCCACATCTATTGTCATTAACAGATGATGAGCAGGAAGTGGGAAGACAGGAGAAGAGGTATCTTCTTCCTACATTTCCCAAAGATACTGTGAATCATGAGACGGAGGGAAGGCACATGAGCAAGTTGAATAGCACCGACTATTATAGTCACACATTTGCTTAAATAGCAGAATATAAAGTAGGTGGATACTACAAAATCTCGTTACAGTAGAGTACAAGGGTTACAAACCCACGCGTACCTTTCTCCTGGCTACTTTCTCCTGTGGAATATGTACAGTTCCCACTAGATAGGATTTAGAGTCCAGGATAATCCTACAGGTTCACTGCCCGTGGCTCTCCTGGGTGAAGACACAGCATTATGTACTCCCACACTTAGGATATGTGTGAACAGTCCAGAACTAGGCACTCCCTCTTGATGTCAGCTCATGACAGAAATACTCAATGGTGTTCACTGATGTTCATGCGGACGTAGCCACCACATGCATGCAAATGCTTGGGAGACAAGTCACAAAAGAATAAAATATATGGTTGAAGTATTGAGATCTCTCTGTGTATCTGTGACAGACTCTACATGAGCACCAACGGCTTCAAATTCATGAACTAGGAAGCAGCCGCCAATATAATGGTTTTTTGTTATTGTTTTTAACTGGTTTTCAACATTTTTACTGTCTTTAATAGCAAACCACCTTGAGTGGTTTATAAACCACCTTATACAGATGGTAGATAAATGTACTAAATAAACCAATGCATTCAGCTTCCCAGTAGACACACACAGGGCCATGATCCACACCAATCTGCATGTGGGGTCCTTACACAGGAGTCAGTTTCCTGTGTAAAGCAGCTCAAAAGAAGTCTATATGGACAGGTGCCTAATGGCTTATTTACACAATACTTTAAAAACAAAAACAAGAAACCTTACATCTAATCAGGCAAGGCATGAATGTGCCAAGCAGGCATTTAAAAGAGACACAACTCCTTACACCGGCTGCGCAATCTGGGGTGCAGGATTGCATACTGCATTCTTGGGAACCTAGGAAGCTGCCATAATCTGAGTCAGATCCTTGGGCCATCTCGCTCAGCATTATCTACCCAGACTGGCAGCGGCTTCTTCTCCCAGGTTGCAGGCAGGAGCCTCTCTCGGCCCTGCCTTGGAGATGTGCTGCCAGGGAGGGCGGCCAGGAACCGTCTGCAAGGCAAGCAGGCAGCACCCCCAGCGCTCACACATCACGCAGCCTCCCCTCCAAAGGCAAACCAGGAGGGACCCTGCTTAGCAGAGGGGGCAATCCACGGGCCTGCTGTGGCTGCGTAACGTGTGAACCACCCGCCCTCCGTGACTCGCCAAGGTCACATGGGCACCCACGGCAGGACCTCCGGGAAAGGGCCCCCCTCCGACGCTCCCTCCGCGGCATTTCAAGCGCCTTCCTTCCAGCCCTCCCTCGTCCCAACTCGCGCCCCGCTGCCGCTTCTGAGGGGCCCGCGAGGGAGGCCTCCGAGTCCCCACCCGGCAGGTGCCAGCTGTCCGCCCCGAGGCCGCGCGCTCTCCCCTCCGCCAGGGCCGCTCCCGGCACTCACCGCCTCCTCGCGACTCTCGCGGCCTCCTCCTCGTCCCGACCCGGGGCAGGCCCATGTCCTGGCGGCGGCGGAGGAGACCAGGCGGCCGTCGTCGTCGCTCCTCCTGAGGCGGAACTAGGCTGAGTGAGTGAGTGAGGAGGCCGACAGACAGCCCCTCCGAGCGGAGCAAGCAGGCGGCGGCGGCCCAGTGGGCGGGGACGGGGAGAGATTCGCCCCTCCGCGGCTTGGCTTGGCCCGGCCTCCCGTGGAAAGGGGCTAGGCGGGCTGCCACAACGGGCCGCCGCCGCGCTGCCTGCGTGGGAGGGACTTGGCGGCGTCCTTGCCCGCCCAGCCGGGGAGGGGGGCGGCGGTTGCGCTCAGTGATGGAGTCCCAGGCAGGGAGAGAGGCCTTAGGCCGGGCGAGCGCCGCCTGCGGGGTGGCTGCTGCCGCTGCTGGACTCCAGTGCTGCTCACCGGGAGGAGAGGCGCTTTTAAAGTTTATTTTATTTCTATGCCGCCCTTCCAAAAGTGGCTCAGGGCGGTTTACACAGAGGAACATAGGAAGCTGCCAGATACTGAGTCAGACCATTGGTCTGTCTAGGTCAGTACAGCCCTATCTTGGAGATGCTGCCAGAGAGGGAACTTGGGACTTTCTTTCTGCTCCTCCCAGGGTGGCTCCATCCCTTAAGGGGAAGATCTTACAGTACTCACACACATCAAGTCTCCCATTCATCATCATATTATTATTATATTTTATTTTTACATTTATATCCCGCTCTTCCTCCAAGGAGCCCAGAGCAGTGTACTACATACTTGAGTTTCTCTTTCACAACAACCCTGTGAAGTAGGTTAGGCTGAGAGAGAGTGACTGGCCCAGAGTCACCCAGCTAGCCTTATGGCTGAATGGGGATTTGAACTGGGGTCTCCCTGGTCTAGTCCAGCACTCTAACCACTACTTCTCCCAAGTTTTTTCCTTGGAAGTTAACTTCCAACTGACTCTACAGCACACATTCTGACATCTATATAATGCCAACTGTCAATCAAGGTACCTGGCAACAGTTTATTCATTACATTTATATCCCAATCTTCCTCCTGTGAGGTAGGTTAGGCTGAGAGATACACAGTTGGCCCAGAGTCAGCCAGTGTGTTTCATGGTTGAATGCGGATTCGAACTCAGGTCTTCCCATCCTAGTCCAGCTCTCTAACCACTATGCTGGCTCTCAGCTGCCATGCTTTAACTCCCTAGCCCCTCTCCCGACCAAGCAATATATATAAACAATTTTAACTAAACCTTTTATTTCTGAGAGTCAGTTCTTCACAATTTTGCAAACTGTTTATTCACCAAAGAGGCAGGGTTGGCTGTAGAGGCCTGCTGAGTGTATAGTGAGAAACGATTTGCCCTCAGTAATGTGTGAAATAGCTTTGAATTGCAAAGTCAGTGAGAGAGCAGCAGGGAGTCAACTAAAGGGCTGCAGTGGAATTTTTAGCTGGGTGCACAAGCCTTGTGCTATTTTGATTGCAGGAATCCAGGATTCAGCCTTATCTTGTGGATTGCGGTGCTGTGGAAGGCAGGGTGTCCTTAACTCATTTTGTCTGTCTCTTCACTGCAAGGCTGTGCAAGTAAAGGCCATAATCTAGCCCCAAATAAAGATAATAGGACAATGTTAGAAATCAGAATAGTTTGGGAATGGAGAGGCCGTTCAGTTCCAAAGTTTAATTTGCAGCTACTGTCAACCCACCATTATTTAGGCTGAAATTTTTTTATCCAAAGGAGGGTGTGGGGAAACAGTTTTAAAGCATTAAAAATGCCCATAGTTATTAATACTATGCAAGCAAAACCTGAAATACAGAGCAACAATGTTCAGTTTTGATCAGATAAAAATAGTTCAGCCTTGCTTGTACAGGCAGGACCATGCCATATTATGAAATTCTTCATCTAGGGCTTCCTTATGAAATATTAGCCTTGAGGCTAGTCTGTTGCAGCATGGCAGTATCCTGGCTAGTTACAAAACAGAAATCTGTTTATAACATGTCAAACATAGACAAAATATTTATGCGTGCACAGTGCCATTCATTCAGTGAAGAGAAGAAGGTGCGTTGGAGGTAGGCCAAATCGAGATGTAGTTAGCTGCATCACAAGAGAAACGTAAAGCACTCTGCAGACTTTTCTACATAATCTGTGAGCAGGGCCCACAAATTTTGGCTTTTGGTACCACCTCGGGACAAAAGCCCATCGTGATATTTGGCAACAGGCCCAAGAGTTGGAAAATAGGCGATAGCACGGTTGCACTTAATTTTTCTGTAGCAATGAAAGATAGCACTGTTGCACTTAACCTCTTCTTTATCCCTACCCCCAAACAACTGCAGTCCTTTCTGCACAGAGGAAAGAGTCAGGGTAACAATGAACAAATGGTTGTGTTCTCTCCATGGAGTAATCTTTGGAGGAGATTGCTGCCAATTTTCATTTTAATTCCTCTGACAACACTGAGGGAATTTTATTGTCGTTTTTGTGTTTTCAAACTTTTAAGTTTTCAAACTTTTAAAAACACCACTGTAAGTTTGGTCACTGCAGGCCCAATGGTCAGGACAGTAAAAGCTCGAGAACGCACAAAAAACTGAAAGTATTGCAACACATTCCCCTATGTTCCATCTGTAAGGGTGTAGACCTTACCACAAATCACAATGAGCTTTTGTAACCCCAGATGGTACTGACCACCCCAGCTGGCTCACGCAGTCACATAAATAAATAGTAATAAATAATAAAATAATAAGTAATTAATATGTAGTGATCAGAGAACAGCATGACACACAACCAAAATGTACTGTGATATAAGTAGTTGTTAAAACATGTTTCTGACAAATAATGCAAATAGAAACGATCTGAATAAAATTCTGGGCAAAGGAGGTCCAAAGAAGGGCCAAGTTCCCAGTTTCGGCCGCTGACTTTCCAGCCACGGGCATCAACTTCAGGATGGGGATGAAGTGAGAGTACAGAAAGTGGTAAAGCCATTTTTTGTAAGCAAGGGCAATTGTCCAACTTAGCCCCCAGGAGCATTATGTGGCAACCCTAAGCATACATGTGGAGTGACAGCATCCACTTGTAAGTCAATAAAGCTCAGTGGGGCCTGCACCCCAGAAGCATGCTCATGATTCCAACTTTTTTCAGAAACAAGTTCCACTTATATCAGTTTGGGCTATTTCTAAGTAAAGAGTAGACTCAAAGTGTGAAGAAATGAGATATAGCTATTTTATACACAATTTATATCAGCAATACAAAGCACTTATCATTCATTGCTCTTCTGACAAGAGTATCAGGTTGTCAAATCTTGAAATTCCAAGATACACTTGTATTAATTTACTCTGTAATAAGGCAAGGGACTGCAAGGATGTTTTTACCCCAAAGGGAAAAAAGGTGACCTGAGGCGGTTTGTCCAAAGCTTTTAATGAAACCCATCTTTTATTATTTTCAGCTAATCTTGTTCAGCAAGTTCTAGTTCCTGAATCAATCATTCTATTGTCAAGCAGAAGCTCCCTTATTACACTGTATTAGCTGCATTTGGCCAGGTTAGAATGAGCATCAGCAATTTGAGAACAAAGCTTTCGCTCAGAGAACATACATTTTGTCCTAGTAATAATTAGCTGTACATCCCCAGTCCTGCAAACATCTATGTCTCTTTGCAGAAATATCTGTAGGAACAATGAAGATGAGGCACCAATGATAAACTCCAGGCCGAAGCCACACAACTCCAGTATTTGGCAGCAGTTTGCAAGATCTCGGTCAATTAGACAGAGGGATCTCTCTGCTCCAATGGACATTCCTGCCAAGAAGGAACAGGAATGTTATTCTGCTCTATAAAACAAGATTATACTTCATCCCTGGATTTATCCATGGATCCTGTAGGTTTCCACTTTTTCCCTTTTCATGTTCAATGCAGGCAATAAGACAAGCATCTGAAGAAGTCTGGTCTATCAATATGTGGCAAATACCCATTGCCCTTTCTCCCTTCAGACCCCTCCTCTCTGTTCGTTAGCCACTATGATGTAGTGCAGGGCTTCTCAATCAGTGGTACTCCACATGTTGCTGAACTACAACTCCCATCATTCCCAGTCACAATAAACGGTAGCTGGGAATGACAGGAGTTGTCATGGAGTGACCAGTGTTCCCTCTAATTTTTTTCATCTGTGTGCAGAATAAGTTTTCTTCTGGGCTGCACTACCAAGGCAGTGTGCGCACACATGCACTCAGAGCAGGGGCCTTCCTGATTCAACCCGAGCAAGATCTAAAATTAATTGAGCAGACATTAAAAAACTTGTGAGCATGCCTTAGAGCAGGACTGCACAACTGGGGCCATCCAGCTATTTTTGGACCACAGCTCCCTTCATCCCCAGCCACAGTGCCTAATAGTCAGAGATCATGGGAGTTGTAGTTCAACATCTGCAGGAGGGCCAACCTGGACCTAAGCCATTCAGGGCTTTAAAGGTAATAACCAACACTTTGTACTTTGCCCAGAAACCTATCAGAAGCTAGTGCAACTGTTTAAGGACAGGCATAGTGCGATACCCAAGACCAATCTGGCTGCTGCATTTTGGACTAACTGAAGTTTCTGAACCACATACAAAGGCAGCCCTACATAGAATGTATTGCAGTAGTCCAACCTGGAGGCTACCAGTCTGTGTACCATTGTTTTCAGGTCATTTTCCTCAAGGAATGGGTGGAGTTGTTGAATCAATCACAGTTGGTAAAAAGTGCTTCTGGCCACAAACTCAGCTTGAGGCACCAGGGTGAGACTAGGGTCCAAGAGCACTTCCAATCTACAAACCTGTTCTTTCTGGGGAAGTGTAAACTCATCCAGAACAGGAAATTCTAATCCATCTTGCCGATTATGACCCCCAATAATGAGTACCTCCGGCTTGCTTGGATTCAGTTTCAGTTTATTATCCCTCATCCAACCCATTAATGCCTGTAGGCAGGCATTTAAGGGGCTAACACCATTTCTTGATATTGACAAAAAAGAGAAACAGATTTGGTTGTCATCAGCATATTGATAACACCCAGCACCAAATTCCCATACCACCTCACCCTGCGGTTACATGTAAATGTTAAAAAGCATTAGTGACAGAATGGAGCCCTGATGGATTCCATATAATTATGGGAGTTGAGACGTCCATAATGCTGGGAAAAGTTGAAGGAAAGAGGACGACCAGCAGCAAGGTGGATGGATGGACTCAATTGCGGCAGCAATGAATGCACCACTGAGAGACCTTCAAGTCCAAGTTGAAGACAGATCATCCTGTAGTAGAGAATCTATCTATGTGGTCGCTAAGAGTTGACAGCGACTTGATAGCACTTAATCAATCAGTCCAAAAACAGCTGGGGTGGGGTCTAAGTTGAGCAGGCTTGAAGTAGCAGAACAGAAAAAGCAGTCTGCACTTGCCTTTCTGCAATCAAGACTGCTTCCAAAAACTATTGTATTGTTAAATACACCCCACTGCCTTGTCCTTGTGTGCCACAATGCTTTCCTCTGGATTCTACAATTCCCAGCGTGTTCCACAAGATTAGATGATATCAGCCTCATGGCGACAAGTACAGAATACCAGCTACTGTCGATTGTGGGCCACGAGGGGCGGGGAAGAGACCCAAATCCAGTCAAGTGGAGACCAACTAAGGGGCGGAGAGAGAATTTTAAAAGGAGAGCGCAATTTTTTTTGGGGGGGGGGACTTTTCACCGAACTGGATGTTAAACCAACGCGGGGGGGAAGAGTCACGCCCCCCCTAATTTCCTCCCCTTTTTCCTTCGGCTTAACACTCCAGCCTGATTTAAAAAAAAGTTTTTAGGAACTCAACATGTGAAATTTCCAAGCTGTAAAGACCGTCACGGGACTTTTAATTTTAAAGATAGAATGTTGGAAACGAAGCCAAGAGAAGGGCCCACGCTCGATTCAATCACGGGCCAAAGTGACTCTACTCATTTTTTAAAAATTTTCTTCTTCTCAAGTCCGCAACATCACTTCTGGCACACGTCCTCGGCTTTTTGGCATTTGCCCAGGCCGATTCTCCTGGGCTGGCCTGCCTTCTTGGAAGAAAACTCCGCCCGCCTCACGAACGGGAGCCGCCCCTCAGGAAAAGCGGCCGTTGAGCAGCCCCCACAGGACCCCGCCTCGCGCCAGGCGGGAAAAAAAGCAGAAGGCAGAACATGGCGGCTCCCCTTTTCGCCTCGACCCCCCTCCTTCCTTCCGGGCTGTGCGCCTGCGCAGTGTCGAGCGCCAAGGCCCGTATCCCTCCGCCAGTCCCCCCTCCTTTTGTCAGGGCCCATTCGTGCCATAAAATAATCCCCGGCCCCCAATGAGGCCTAGGAGCCCCCTTCAGCCCGCAGCTCCGGGGGCGCCCCGTTTCTCCAGGCGGGAGGGGAAGAGCCCCGCCGCGCGGGCCCCTCGCCCGCCTCCCCTTCCCTCCCCGCGCTCGCGCCGCCGCCTCTCCTTCCTTCCTCGCGCCTCACCCACGGAGGAGCGGCCGCCGTGTCCTTCCGCCGGGCGCGAGCGGGGACTTTTTCGTGGGGCTTTTGGGCGCCTATGAGAAGCGGCGGCGGCCTTGGGCGCCCCTGCTCGTCGTTCTCGCGGGCGGCGGCGGCAGCCGGGCGTGGGCAGCACGGTAAGGGAGCCTCCTCGCCTGCTCCTCTCTTCCTTCCCCCACCTCCCATGGCCGGGCCGGCCAAGCTTTTCCAGGTCAGTCTGCGCCTTTTTGTATAGGGCCCTTGTTACCGGATGTGGAAGTTGATCTCTTCTTCGCTGGTAAAAAATAATTCCACTTCCCCCGGAACCCGGCGCTACCGCGGCTCCCTCCGCTCCCCTCCAGCGCCCAACCCAGCCAGGATTTCCTGTCGGGGAAAAGCGGGGCCGGGAGCGGCCTTCCGGGGACCTGAGGCGCGGGGGGCTCTGCCCGAGGGGAAGGGCGGCAGAGGCGCTCCAGCCCGCCAGGGGCGGCGGAGGGGGGCCGGGAGGAGCGCGGGGCGGCGGGGGGGCCTGTCTGTGAGCGCGGGCCCCACTCCCCCCCACCCCTCGTGTCCTGGGTGTATGGCGTTCACACGCCTCCCCCTGACACGCGACTTTCGGGCTGCTTCTCCCCGCATGCGCGGTGGGACGCGCTCCCTTCCCCCTGGAGTTGGCGCTTCTTTGGTGCCCATCATGGCAAACCAGCGAGGCCGCTGTGCGCGCAGGCCGCCCCCTCTCCCTCCTCCTCCTGCTCCTCCGGGGCCTCGTCGGCTCAGGCCCTCGAAGGCTGGCCGGCCCCTGAGTCAAAGCGGGTTAGGATCGGGGCCGTGTGTGTGTGTGTGCGGGCCGTTGCTCTGGCTCGGGAGGAGGCCTAGCTGGGCTGGCGTCCGAGGAGAGCGCGCTGCGCGGGGTGGGCGCGCGCAGGGCCACCATCCGACGCCTGGCTTGCTTGCTTGGGAGGAGGAGGGCCTCGTAGAATGGCTTCCTCGGAAGCAAGTCCCACCACCAGTGTTCCCTCTCACAGGGATTCCCAGAAGCTGTTGACTACAACTCCCAGCATCCCCAGCTGCAGTGGCTTTTGCTTGGGGATTATGGGGGTTGTAGTCAACAACATCTGGGCATCCCAGTGAGAGAGAGGGAGCACTGCCCACCACGCTTGGTTGGGGGTGAGCTGAACCAGGCCCCGACTTTGCCTGTGCTGAGCTGACCCCCTGGTGGCTTTGAATCATTGACACACTCTCCCAATGCTTTCAGAGCCTTTCTGGGCAAAATATCCCACTCCTGAAGGAGATGATTTCTTGAGCGGATGGCTGGTAACAAAAGCTTATCTCCTTGGAGTTCCTTGATTCTATCATCAAGTTGGGCTTTCCCTGATCCCATCAAGCCCCTTGGGATCAATGTGCCTTAGGGCATGGTGGTGCAATGAGCATCTAAATGCAGCTCTTTTTCAGCTCTTTGCATTGAGCTCTGTGGACTATATCCTCCTTTTTTAGCTCCTGTCATAAGACAATACTTTGATATGTCGCTTAACCACAACTGCTGTGTTTAACAGATCACTTCTTCCTCTTCTCCATGGTGCCTGAGCTTGAAATGGCTACTAGTCTGAGGCCTATAGGCCACCTCCAGCCTCAGAGGCAAAATACCAGTTGCAAGGGAGCAGTAGCAAGTGAGAGGGCATGCCCTCAGCTCCTGCCTGTGGGCCTCCCAGAGGCACCTGGTGGGCCACTGTGTGAAACAGGTGCTGGACTAGATAGGCCTTGGGCCTGATTCAACAGGACTGTTCTTATGTTCTAAAGTTCCATAAAAACAGTGCAGCTTTGAGAGTGGCCTATAACGGAATATAGCTCCATAATTCCATAGAAGACCGTAACTAATTGTTCTGTTTAGAATATTCCTTTCTTTTTAAAAAAAAGTTCTGGAATCCCTAGTTGTGCGTTTGCCCGCAGCTAGGAGTCAGAATACATGTGATTTGAGCATGTACCCTTTTCTGATTTGGATATATAGCTTGCTTATTTATTTATTTATTTACTTATTTTATTCGATTTCTATACCGCCCTTCCAAAAATGGCTCAGGGTGGTTATCGATTAGGTCAGTGGTCATGCTCATCAGAAGATGTAATTGACAAGATCATTTTGAGGGTTGGATGTAGCTCTACCTTTTATCATTTGTGTATAATAATGAACAATTTAATATTGGATTGCTTGGGAAGAAAAATGCTCTGTATGCATTTAAGATGCTTGGAAGGCCTGCTACTTCAAACTTTTTGCATCCGCAAGTCCTCCAACCCCCCTCTGCTGTGCAGGTTTGTATAATGTGCAAGCCAGCATAGTGAAGGCTTCTCCCCCCCCATATTGGGTTTTTTTAGGCAACAATCTTCAAACGGTTTAGAGTAGTCTCGCTGACTGCAGTAGAACCGTTTCCATGGTAAACATTTGAGGCTTGTATCCTTCATGTTCAAAGCTATCCTCTCTAATTGACATCTAAGAGCCAGTTCTCTTTTAATGTTTTGTGTACACAGGTTGGCTTTTGGAATTGTTCTCACACAAATGTCTGTCTGGAAATGTTTCCTCACAATATTTTACCCATACAGCTTGCTAAACAAAATGTTTTGCTGAATTTGTTCAAAATGTTCACTTTAAGGATACAGTGCTAAGACAGCAAGCCTACATATGCTTACTTGTGAGTAAGTCCCACTGAACTCATCAGGATTTGCTTCTCAATAAGAATGTTGAGATCTGTAGTGCTTCCAAGTAAACAAATTTAGCATTGAAGTGTTAGACTTTACCCTGTGAAATCATTTAAAATAACTCCCAAGTCTGGATCTTTCTGGTAGCTTTATAGAAAGCACGTTTTATTACTGATTCTGAAGTGATATATTTGTTTCCATACATTTTATTCTGTCTGCATACTCATATTGTGTTGATGGCCATCATGAAAACACCTTGTTTGGATTTGGACAGTAATATTTTAAACCTTATATATGTATTTGGAATTAGACATTTCTGAACCTTAAAATAAAGCTTTTCAATTGAAGCTGCTATCTGCTTTGATTGATAAGATGGAAGCAAAGCAATGCTTCTGCCCCTTACGACCAATATTTTCCGATGAGCTTGGACCAGCACAAGATCATACATAAGTAATTGTTATGAGTTCCATCAGTTGGCACCACTGAGACAAACAACTATAAAGGCTGCCTCACAAAGGAAGTGTGTTGGCAGTTTGGGTAGCACAGTTCTTGGTGAACATAACTCCAATCTGTTCTCAAATCAATACGTATACAGCCTAATGCTTTTCATGGACATTTCATACCCTAACTAAAAAATGATGCTAAAACAGATCAGAATCCATAGAGCTACTTTAGGCATGCTCAGGGCTTAAGCATACACCAGGATTTTTGAGTTGCTTTGAACAGCCCCATCCTCCCCTGCCTGATCACAAACTGCTTTTGAATATCCCTTCCTTTACAATAAAAATCTGCTATTTGGCATGAGGAGCTGTAGTTAAAGAAACAGAAATCTAAGTCTCCCCCCGCCCCTTATGTTTGGAACGAGTGTTGCTGTTCTTTAGATCCTGGCCCAGGTCTGCATGAAATAATGATGATTTCTCTGATGGAAAAGTGTTTGTTGTCATGAATGCTGTAGATAAGATACTCTGCATTAATATGATTAGGAATTGCATGATTAAGAATTGGAGTAGCGTGCGCTGTAGATGTAAAGGGGTCCATAATTTTGTCCGAACAGATTGGGCAAGATTGGCCCTTCCTTCCAACACAGGTTGGGGAAGAAGTGGGAATAGCTGTTCAACTGTTAGGACAGTCCCCGCCCTTTTCTCCTGCCCAAAGGTTGGAAGGAAGACTGAGGCTTGTTATGTTTGCCAGATGGTGATGCTACAGTCATCGGGAGCAAAAATGCGGAAACCTGTCTATAGTAATAGCAGGTTGAATGCTTCTAAAAGTGCCAGAATTAGAAAAACAGTCCTCTTTCTGAAAGATATACTAAACTTGATGTATTATTTTGAGCAATTGTACAAAAACTGGTTGGTTTCTAATACAAACAGGAATTTCAGTAGGAAAACTACAGAAAAAACTTGTATTGAGAATTAAACTGTTGCCTGTTTCATTCTTTGGAACAAATGACAGTTTTACCATTCTCTTGAATGGCTGTTTCATAACACTGCATATTTATATTGTCCAGTAGTAAGATTTTAGTGCCTTTGCTATAGACTGCAAACACTAAAATCTAAGGCACTATAGACTGTAGCTAAGTAATATGTCAAAAATACATTTGAAAATAAAATTAAAAAATCTAAAGGATCAGCCATATTGAAAGGTCTTAAATTCGTGTTGAAAGCACTGTTCTAGCTTTTCAGGAACTTTGTAGTGTCCAAGGTCTCAGAACTCTGAATTATGGCAGTGCAGTACTAGAAAATTCGCGAGAAGTATCCCAATTAACACCACTCTTGCACAAGAAAGTTTTGCTCATACTATGGGGGAAGGGTGATTTTTGCCAATTCTACTGCCCCTGGTGCCCCCCCCCATCCCTGACGCTTGGACTCCAACTGGAAATGATACAGACTATAGTAAGGATAATTGTTCAATCAGTTTTTAATGTTCTTTTTTGACTCTATGTACCATTACCTCCATGTACTATTTGTTTGGGGTTGGAATAGAAAGTTTGTGCTGAGGTTTTCTGAGGTCACATGTTATTGTTTTCAGTGTGTTCATAACTGATAAAAACAAATGCATATAAAATGTATATTCTTGTAGGACAACAGCAACAACCACATTTATTTGTTTATGTAGTTTAAATAGTTATATCCCTCCATTGTAATACTGCTTGGGGTGGCTCACAAAATTAGCAAAACAATACTTTGGGCAGTTCATTCTCTTCAAACTGACCTTACCACACCAGTGTTCCCTCTAACAGGGACTCCTAGAGTTGACTTCAACTCCCATAACCCTTAAGCAAAAGTCATGGCAGCTGGGGATTCTGGGAGTTGTATTCAACAACATCTGGGAATCCCTGTACCTCATATAATTATTGTGAGGATATAAAAGTGGGAGGAAGAATCACACATACATTACCCTCAGCTCCTGAGAAGAAGCGCAGGATATAAATTCCCAGGGGTTCTAAAACTTGGGTGCCAAGACTACAACTCCCATCATCCTCAGCTACAATGAGGATTTGGAGCCCAAGGAGGTCAGAGAAGCTTGCATGGTTATTGTTATCCTCACAACCACCCTATGAGGTAGGTTAGGCTGAGAGATAAGCAAGTGGCCCATTTTCTGTGCTGATCTTTGAATGTAAACGTTGACAAGGCATGAATATGTTGAAAGCATGCATATTTGGGTATTTGATAATGGAGTTGAGTGGCAGTCTGTGGCTGGTGAGAAATCCATGACAACACTGCATGCTGCTAATTGCATAAGGTTGCAAACTGAATGGATATATTAGAGATCAAGTCTGGGTGTTCAGTGCTTCATGAAATGGTCAGGTTTTAAAAAAACCAAACTTCACCATCCCAGCTATTGGCCGTAGATGTCCAGAGCTGACACAAGTCAACTGCACAGCTTGCCACCACCATGCAAGGTAGACTGTTTCACTGTCAAACTTCTCTAATAATTTGGAGCTGCTTCATAATATCTAGGCTAAAGCTGCTTTCTTGTGACGTCATCCCATTTATATCCCTCTCCCACAAAGGAGCCCAGAGAGGTGTACATAGTTACTCTAAACCAGGGATTCTCAAAGTTGGGTCCCTAGATGTTATTGGACTTCAACTCCCATAATCCCCAGCCAAAGGCCACTGGGACTGTGGATTATGGGAGTTGAAGTCCAATAACATCTGGGGGCCCAAGTTTGAGAAACCCTGCTCTAAACCCTCACAACAGCCTTGTGAGGTGGGTTAGGTCAGAGAGAGCCCTCTGCTTGTCAAAGCAGAGCACACCAGAGTGCTGGCTGAGTCAGAGGGCAGCTGCAGTGATGGGCCAAGTCCAATTCCACTGATGTAGCCAGTGACATAATCTAAGCACCAGCCTTGTAGGCCTAACAATTGCATGTGACTGACATCTGGACTAAATGTACTTGAGAAAGTCCCATGGACATTCTAAGGGCAAGTTAGGCATTGACTTTAGCCAGGCTGCAAGGCAATATATGTTTGCCCAAACTATTAAAGCAATTCTATTTATAAAATGATAATGAATTGTATACCACCGTACAAGGCAGACTGTCCCACTGTCAAACAGCTCTAAGAATTTGAATGTCATCATAATTTATTTTATTTTATTTTTACATTTTATATCCCACTCTTCCTCCAAGAAGCCCAGAGCAGTGTACTACATACTTAGGTTTCTCCTCACAACAACCACCCTGTGAAGTAGGTTAGGCTGAGAGAGAGTGACTGGCCTAGAGTCACCCAGCTAGTCTCATGGCTGAATGGGGATTTGAACTCAGGTCTCCCCGGTCCTAGTCCGGCACTCTAGCCACTACACCACGCTGAGGCTAAATCTGCTTCCCTTTTAATTTCCACCCCAATTGGTTATATTTTTACCTTCACAATAACCCTGTGAGGTAGATTTGCCTAGGAGAGAAGCAAGTGGCCCACAGTCATGCATTTCAGGGCCAATCAAAGATTGTGAATTCAGGTCTCCTGACATAACACAACACAAGCAGCACATAGAATATTGTGTAGTGTTTGTTTTACATTTCACAGTGTTGGGTTTACTTTTTTGTCTCTGTATGTGAGCTTTCAGACAAAGGAGGGAGTGTGTATGTCTTCATGGACTAGCTGTGTTAATGCTAACAACTCACTACATGGATGGGATGCTGTCAAAATTGTGGAGTCTGGACATGCTGAAGTCGATCAGAAATCAAATTAATAAAACAGATTCTTCAGTCTGCTTAGAAACTGAGGTTATCGTCCATTCATTCATTCGATTTCTATACCACCCTTCCAAAAAATGGCTCCGGGAGGTTTACACAGAGAAATAACAAATAAATAAGATGGACCCCTGCCTGCAAAGGGCTCTCAATCTAAAAAGAAACATAGGACACACACCAGCAACAGTCACTGGAAATACTGTGCTGGGGGTGGATAGAGCCAGTTACTCCCCCTGCTAAACAAAGAGAATCACCACGTTAAAAGGTGCCACTTTGCTAAGTTAGCAGAGGTTATCTTGTCTCAAATTCAGCTGCATCTTATGAAGTTACACCATATTTAATAAACTCTTCCTGGAGTTGCAAGCAAACACTTTTAAATCTCTAAAATGTTACTGAATATGCAATATTTAGAAAAACCTGCTAGCAAATCTTGGTTATGGATGTTCATATTGATTTGGGTTCAAATCGATTTGTACTCTAATCTAGCTGATTCGGGTGATCAGTGCTCACACTTACAGTGCTCACACTTCTAGTCTCCCATTCATATGCAACCAAGGCAGACCCTGCTGAGCTAAGGCAACAAGTCATGCTTGCTACCACAAGACCAGCTCTCCTCCCATGACAGTGCCAACTGCCATGTGCCAACTACACCCCCCTCCCACCTGCAAGGCAGTGTGGTACTACTCAGTTTATATTCTAGGATTTTTTTCAAAGTGTTCAGGCTCTTAGGTGTTTAATATCCTTTCCTCATAATGAATCCCTATGAGGATTCATTACACACCAAAGAGTCTAAACACCTCAAAAATCCCTAAAATATAAACTGAGTACCCAGTGGGTTCAGGAGTAGTTGGAGCATGAGATGCCACTAATTCCCCACCCCCACCTGCAAAGCAGTGGGGTCAAAATGAACCGAAGAAATGAAAGTGTGTAATGAAGACACAGAAGAATCTAAACACTTCAAAAATACCTTAAAAATAAATTGAGTACCCCAGTGTGTGTGTGTTGGGGGAGTGTAGTTGACACATAGTAGTTGACAGTTGGCACTGTCCAGTGATAGTCAAAATGAACAGAAGGAATGATGGTGTGCATTGAATCCTCATTGGGATTCATTATGAGGGAAAGTTATTATACACCAAAGAATCTGAACACTTGAAAAATGACCATACATTTGCTCTGTACCTCCACTTCTTCAAGGGTTAGAGCTTAGCTTTTTTTAAAAAACGAAGACAGCTGGAGATCTGTGTTAGGGTTAGGATATGGCCACGTTGAATCCCCATTATTTCCTATGGCAGAAATGTTCAAAATCAGTAAAAACTAAAATAATTCATTAAAAGTCAACCAAGTGTCCCACTGCCTTGAAATTAGGGTGGTAGGGTGTCCCAAAGGGGACAGCCCCCTCAACAAAATAGAGAATTGGGCATGGATGTTGCTCTCAGGCTGCCATGGACCTTAGCAGCATGAGAGCAAAGCACAGGCACAATCCCGCATTCTGCCTGCTTGGCATTGGGCCGAAGGGAAATTGCGGGCTAAAGTGTGCCTTTTGCAGCTTAAAACATTCCTTTGGAGGGGATGGAATTGGATTGGAAGAAAAGCACTTCCCTCAGTCTTTTTGCCCCTGCTAACTGGGCAAAGAGGCACCTTTTAACGTGGTGATTCTCTTTATTTAGCCGGGGGAGAGTAACTGGCCCTATCCACCCCCAGCACAGTACCCCTCCAGTGACTGTTGCTGGTGTCTATCTGATGTTTCTTTTTAGATTGTGAGCCCTTTGGGGACAGGGATCCATCTTATCTTATTTATTATTTCTCTTTGTAGACCTCCCTGAGCCATTTTTGGACCGGCGGTATAGAAATCGAATAAATAAAATAATAATTAATAAATAAGTAACGCTCCTCAAAGGACTAGCTACAACAGATTTAGACCCTTTCACTTGGGTGGGGTGTCATGGAAATTCAGGTCAAAGGATGTGCACTGTCTCCACGAATCTCCTGACTACAGTTTCAACCAGAACTCTTACATCAAAGATGGAGGTAAAAATGTTCCCCTTCCACTCTGCACTGCTCCTACCCACCCCTGAACCAGAGCAGTTTACTTGTTGATTGCAGTAAAGAAGGGGAGTGAAGATGTCCTCCATTCACTCCACCCCTGGAGTACTTTGCGGGCTTCCCATTTCTATTGGCTTCTTGGCTTCTTGATGTATTTTAGATGCCTAGGCATTTACTAGCTGATGGACTATCCTCCGGAAAAGCCTCATCCTTTGTTAGAGCACCAGCTTTGCATAAGGCTGGTTGTTGGTTCTGTTCTGGCATCTAGTCCTACTCAGTGGCCTTGAGTAGGATTGCTAGGAAAGAGCTCTGCCTTACGCCTTGGGAAAGTGGTAGACGGTCACACTAGGTCAGGATAACTAGGTTCTGAAGACCAATGGCAGCTTAAGAGCAGCCCTGCTGGATCAGGCCCAAGGAGGCCCATCTAGTCCAGCATCCTGTTTCACACTGTGGCCCACCAGATGTGACTGGGAGCCTACAGCAGGAGTTGAGGGCATGCCCTCTCTCCTGCTGTTACTCCCCTGCAACTGGTAGTCAGAGGCATCCTGCTTCATGAGTTCTTATGCGCTTGTTTCGGACAATAGCATAAAGGTAATGGTGGCTCGTAAAGGGCTTTTAAAAATGGTATTAAGACTGCTGTGTGTATTATGCCTTCTCTCATCCTTTTGTCACTGTGAATTCCTCTGTATAGGGAGAACTTTGCCTTGTTAAGTTCCAGTGTCATGCAGTCTGAAAGTGGCACCTAAGAATAATGCTCTATTTCGGCCTACTTGCAGGGATGCACATAGGCTTGGTTTAAGCGTACTGGTTATGTTTGCAGTGCTGTGCTGATCCAAGAGCAGAGCACTGCGTACTGGTTCTGTGCAACTACAACAGCCTGTCCTCGCTGCTAATGAAGGCAAAGAGGTCCCGTGGCTAGTAAGGATTGCGTCCTTATTGTAGTGATGATTCCCCCACCATTCCGAATGGGAGAAGCGTTGCTACAGCAATGACACAGTCCTTAGCTGCCACAGGGCCTCTCCACCTTTGCTAGCAGCGAGGACGATCTGTTGAGTTGCATAGAACCAGTGCGCACACCCTGCTCTTGGATCAGTGGGGTGCTGCATGGAACATACATAGGAAGCTGCCATATACTGAGTCAGACCATTGGTCTATCTAGCTCAGTATTGTTTTCACAGTCTGGCAGCGGCTCCTCCAAGGTTGCAGGCAGGAATCTCTCTCAGGCCTATCTTGGAGATGCTGCCATGGAGGGAACTTGGAACCTAGATGCTCTTCCCAGAGTGGTTCCATCCTTTAAGGGGAATATCTTCCAGTGCTCACACTTCTAATCTCCCATTCATAAGCAACCAGGGCAGACCCTGCTTAGCTAAGGGGACAAGTCATGCTTGCTACCACAAGAAGTCTGTACTAATGAGACTTGCTTTCATATATTCTGTTCAGAAGCAGATTCGAAGAAAGTACTGCTTTTTAACTCCTAAGAAGCAAAAGCAATCGTGATGCTAAGAGAACTTCATGCCTTAATAAATAACAAGTATAGAAACATGACTCATGCTTTAAAGTGGTTCACACAAATCGGGGGCAGGGGGAAGTTGGAGGGAACAGCCTCTAGCGAGTCCACCCCCCCCCAAAAAAACCCTAGCACATAAAACCCCAAATAATTATTAATATAAGGTCCATAATCAAAGTTGTCAAAAGTCATTTAAATTTAATTGGATAGTTGCTGGAAAATATAAGACTAACCAATTGCTATGTGTTGATACTGTATTGACATGGAATGATTTGATTCAGATTCAAACTTTATTACAGTCATAGACCAGCAAACAAGTAAAACATTGCGGAATGACTTGGTAAACTTGTTGTTCTCCACTAGATGGCTCCATAAACTTTACTGTCGATTTCCTTTAAAGGGGAGTGGGGAAACCTAGCTCCAATAAAGTTGATTTGGAATTTAAGTTATTCTGATTATTTACTAGCAATATCAGCAATTAGCTATGACCACTGTGGAACCAGAGCCAAGGAGTGAATTGCTAAGTACATTTAATGGTGGTCTGTTTGTTGATAGATAACCCACTCCCTCTCGAGTGACTGGAGTGGGTTACAGCTTAAAAACCACATACAAACAATACTAATCAGCAGTGGATACAAAAAAGTATATCTAGAATGTGCCCCCCAATCCCTGCCAGTTGTTGCAACTACTATCCTAATAATCCAACTCCAGCCCAGATGAAAAGATTTCCTTCTCTTTTGAAAATTGCTCATGGAAGTAGTCTCCAGGGGAAGGCAGTTCTTTGATTGTGGGAATACCTCACGATGGGTGGCTTCACACATAATGTGGCAAGGTGGCCTCCCGCTCGCCTTAAATAACGGCCACACTGATGGCGTGGGGTGGAACATGGTCACCACGATGAGCTATAGCATAAGGCCATGAGGTTCCTGCACAGGTGCAGAACCCATTTCTTATGGCTGGCAACAGATCACGATTCAGATCTTCCAGTTCCCGGCGGGCTCCCAGTTCTCCACCTCTTCCGTGTTGTCCAAACAAGCCAAGGTTGCGTAGTGGTGCCTCTTTTGTCCCACGTTTGCCTGATATTGGTAACCAACATTTGAAATTGGCAGGTAAAGGCTGGACTGGATATTTTCTCACTTCACGACTGTCAGATGTTGAGTTGACCTAATTATTTTTCATCTGATATGTTTTACTAGATGTCCCTGGTAGATTTGGGGAAGAAGCTTTTAGAAGCTGCACGAGCAGGGCAAGATGACGAAGTTCGCATTTTGATGGCAAATGGCGCACCTTTTACCACAGACTGGGTAATGAAAACGCCCTCCTTTTCACATTTAAAGAGATATTTTTGCATTTTGGGGTTTGCTTTTACACATCTCTGTTTTGATTTATTTTTCTGGGATAGCCATTTTGAGTCTCATTTGTAAAAAGTACATTTTTAGAACATCCAGATTGTGCATCAGGATCTGGTCGTGCTCAATATGCTCCTGGCTTCGCTTCTGCCAGGCATTGCTCACAAGTTTTTAAGGTTATCTTTTGCAATCATAAAGACTATGGCTGACATCCAGATTAACGAAGTGCTTATGCAGCAGTCAAAGCTACCATATTCACCTGAATTCAAGACTAGGTTTTTTCAAAGTACTTTGATTTTAGAACCTGGGGGGTTGTCTTAAAATCAGAGCCCTTTGTCTTTGGGGTAAATACAAGTAGAGCCTATATTGAATCTGTATTTTTAAGGGGGTCATCTTAAATTCAGAGTCATCTTCTATTTGGGTAAATACAGGTAGGTCACAGTTGCTCAGCTGCATGAAGTCATGGAGATTTTCAGAATTGTGCTCTTGCGCAAAAGTTTACCAGCACAACATACAAGGTGTTCCGCACAAGCTCCAGACTTCACACAACTTTGCGCTAGTACGACCTAATAGTCTGGATATTGGCATGTATAATTCTGATTCCTGAAATTCTGAATTCTACATCTCATGAACAGCTTCCATGCTTGTATAGTGTGAACGTGGATGTGTAGAATGCAGCTTATGACCAACCGTAAGGTCTTTAATTTTTGCCTGCACCTTTTGTTCATCCTTACCTATCAATTGGAGACACTGGCCAGGATGCTGCCCAACACTGCAGTTGCTCAAAGATATGGCTCTGATGAGCACAAGGCTGCTGCCTTAGCTAGTCACCTGAAGTCTGGGACTTAGGTTCTAGACTAGTTTTGTGCTGGTGCAAGCATTTTTGCACTTGCACTTGCATAATGAACGGAGTTGCACTAGCACAAGAACGTCGCATAGCTGTGCATTTTCACAAGTGCGCCATTAAAGCATGCCACAGGTTGCTAACTTGTTGCACGAGTGCAAAAATGCTTGCGACTAGCTAGCACAGCAGCCTTGTGCAGCACCCTGGCCAGTGACTCCAATTGATAGATAAGGTTGGGTACAGCTGCTAGGTAGGTTTGGAGCCCTCCAGCCCAGTGGCTGTTTAGCAGACACTCACTTCCTCCCCCTCCTACCTTGATTTTTACGCACACCCAGTCGGCAAAACGGGAGTGTGCATAGCTCCTGAACGTGGGTAGGATGCATCTCCTAACCAAGGACTCACTGTGTGAATTGCCCTTCTGCGTGGGAGGAGAAGAACATGCATGTGTTCTGTGTATTCTGGGTTAGAAGCAGAAAGAGGTAGAAGGAAAGGGAGGAAACGGAGTGATGGTTGTTAACTGTCCACTTTATACATCCTGTCGCAGTTGGGGACATCTCCGCTTCATTTAGCAGCACAGTATGGGCACTATTCAACCACTGAAGTGTTGCTTCGAGCAGGTGTGAGTCGGGATGCCAGGACCAAAGTGGACAGGACTCCACTGCATATGGCTGCTTCCGAAGGCCATGCAAGCATCGTAGAAGTTTTACTGAAGGTAATGATGTCTCCGTTTTGTGCAGACCGTATACGAGTGGAAATACTATTTGGGTGCCAGTTGACACTAGGGGGTTTCTTTTTCTGAAAAGCTGCTCTGGAGGGGTGAAGGAAGCAATGCATCATGGGGGAATGATCAGTCACACCCCCTTATGCATGTGCAAACTGCTTTGCCCTCGTGCGTAGGGGCTGTTCGGATTCTAACCCTAAAAACAGCGACATTTCAGATAGCTTTGGGAATTCTTTATTTGATTATGGCAGGTAGTGTGGTTTGTTGAAATGACAAATGCAAGGTAGCAAGAATGGAGATGGTTGCTTCACTGGCTGTTTTTGCAGTTCTCAAACCTGATGCGGACTTGATCCAGCTTGTGTTTCAATTGTAGCACGGTGCTGACGTAAACGCAAAGGACATGCTGAAGATGACGGCTCTTCATTGGGCGACAGAACACAATCATCAGGAGGTAGTGGAACTCTTAATAAAATATGGAGCAGACGTCCACACGCAAAGTAAATTTTGCAAAACGGCATTAGACATTGCTATAGACAATGGATATGAAGACCTCGCGGAAATATTGCAGGTAACTCCACACTCTCTTCCACAGAGCCTTTCCTGGAGCTCTGGAGCCTCGCCTTTCCTATGCTGTGTGCTTCACTGCCTGAAATGACAGGGGAGAGCTTGCTCGGGCTACCCCAAGCCCAGGCCACGCCCCCATGCGCGTGACGTCATGTGCAAAGGGTGTGTGTCCTCAAGCTCCAGAGAGCCTGGGCGAGCTCTCCCCTGTCCTTTCAGGCAGTACGCGCTTTCCGGAGCCCGGGCGTGGGCGGGGGGAGGTATCTCGGGGCTCTTCGGGAGCCTGAGCCACGCCCCTTGCACGTGATGTCACGCGCATAGGTCGCCTGTTGACAAGCCTAGCTGTGGGAAGAACTGTATCGATTGGTAACCACTGGGTTTTCTAATTAGCACGATATAGAAACATTAGACACCACCTTCTTCAATTTGTGCATGGAGAAGCGTTACTAAATCATACTTTTGTTTTTACTGGGATTCATCTGATTGAAGCAGTTGGTGATGAGAAGCCTGTTTTAAGGATTAATAATCAGTCTACGTTTATTGTGCGAGCAGGGATGGGATTGGTCTTTATGGCTGTATCAATATCTAGTGTAGCTTACAGTTAAAAAAAAAAAAAGTTACTGCCATCTCTGAGATAAATTGCGCTCCTATGCCTGTAACTAAGCAAAGGGATTGCAGCCTTGAATGAATTCCCGGCCTTTTTAGTTTTAGGGCTTTGTGAATTTATGTATTCGTGGGCACTTTCCTTAACTCATTAAGTACATTATTATTTGTGATTAAATAGACTTGGCTTGCTTAATTTAATTTTCATGTAGTACCCAAAGATAAAAAACTTGCAGAAACTCTAAATGGCTGATACCTGCTCTGTATATGGTAGGACATAGTAACTGACATACAGAGCAAGGATTCACCTCGAGGGTGTCGGAAATTGCTGCTCCCATGAACCAGAAAGTTCTGTTAGGCTGCTGTCTTGTTGCACGGACGCATCCTTGCGCTGTACGTCAGCCATTGTCTTTCCACCGAGTTCTTGTGCCCCTAGTCTTAGCTTTGTGCTTGTGGCCTTCTTCTCTAAGTCCCCTTTTAATATATCTGAGATTAAGTACTGTATATTTTTGCACTTCGTTTCCAAATGCTTTTTTTGTCTGCTGTGAAGATTACTGACACTTTTATGTCTTAAAATAATGTTTTTGTTATGGACACTGTGCAAATCACGTGCAGCTGTTGCCTTTTGTGTTGTAGATTGCAATGCAGAACCAAATCAACACAAACCCTGAAAGTCCCGACACTGTGACAATACATGCTGCAACACCGCAGTTCATCATTGGACCTGGCGGGGTGGTGAACCTAACAGGTCTAGTATCTTTCGCAAATACATCAAATGCAACAGGTATTTAGATGCATAGGAGTTGTAAATAACTTGAATTTCACCCTGTTAGGCCAAATGTTTGAGAAAATGTTGGTAAGGTTACAGCAGGCACATCATTTCTTTTGTTGCCTCTTTGATGCTCCCTGTTTTTGGAGTAACAGTTTAAATCATGGTAAATAATTACAGATTGCCCAGATGTTTGACTTTGAACTCTAATATTGGTTTGAAGACTGTCTCCCTGTCCAACAATTCCTCGCAGATGCAGGCAGCTCCAGTCAAATTATGGAGCTCCCCTGCCTGCAGATGCTTCTCCATTCATTTCAGTGGAGATTAGCGCTTCACCCCTGCAGCAAGATGTGTACATGGAGTAAAGTCTGCTATGGAAGTGAATGGGATGCCTGCTTGTACAGCAGCTGCTTGAGTGTGCAAGTTGGAGGAGCAAGTTGGAGGCTCTGGATTGGAAACCGGATGTCCTCCTCATTTGTTTATTTAAAATATTTATGTCCCACTCCTCCAGTACACTACTGTTTGAGTGGTTCACACAATTAATAAAATAGATACAATAGAAAACAATAAAAATTAATAGAAGTTAAAAGGCCAGGCTAAAACTACATTTAAAAATTACAAAATTAAAAGTTACAAGTTAATAGCTAAAACACCTACCACATATAAGCAGTGGAGAAAACACATTTTATTTGAAAGAAACATTTATCTCAGGTTCTGAAGTGGTTTGTGGGCTGACCTTGTTTTCTCTTGGTAGATGAAACAGGAGTATCTGCTGTCCAGTTTGGTAATTCCTCAACTTCAGTACTGGCGACTTTGGCTGCCTTAGCAGAAGCTTCAGCTCCCCTGTCCAATTCATCAGAAACACCAGGTGAGGGGGAAAATCACATTACTGTATTTACCTGAATCCAAGACTAGGTTTTTTCCAAGTTTTTTGACATTAGAAATCAGGAGGTCATCTTACATTCAGAGTCCTGCTACTCCTTTTGAGTAACTGTAGATATAACCTGTATTTAACCTCTACTTTTAAAGGGGGCCATCTTAAATTCAGAGTCAACTTCGATTCGGGTAAATACGTTATTTGCACGTGACTGTTTTTAGAAAATGGATACACATTAATTTTCAAAAAACAGAAGGATACAATGCAGTGCATATTTAATTTACAGTACAGTTTTGCGCATTCATGTGATATAAGCTAATGCCATAGTTTGTTACATACTTGGGGGTGATTCTTATGCTCACTAAGAGTGGAGCAGGGAGGCTCCAAAGAGCTTACCTTCCTTGTGAATGATCGAAGGATTGGTGGTTGGAGCATGCTCCCACGTGAGGAGCCCGGCTCCATGGAGCAGGGAGGAGGGACCCAGGGCCAGAACTTCTTGTTCCAGCCCCCGGAGATCTCACAATGCACTGTGTGAGTGCGCAGTGCGTTGTGGGGGTCCCCCCTCCCCGCACAATGGGTGGGTTCCTCTCAGTGCTTCAGCACACGGTCAGGTAAACAGAGTTAACGTAGCACTCGCTCCCTTAACCTCATTTAAAAGGTGGGCTCCCTGGGTGTATTTGCCGCTGGAAGCCGCTTGGCTCCCACTGGTTCTCATGGACAGCCAAGCCCGGGCTTAGCTGCTTGTGAGAACAGCCTTTTGATTTCTAGGTTCTGCATTTTGTTGAATCAGAGCCATACAGTCACCATGTGAAATCTCAGTGGCAAGGACTATAAAATCATGCATGGTTTGGAGGAATTGGAGAGAGAGAAATTCTTTTCCCTCTCACACAACACTAGAACCAGGGGTCACTCCATGAAATTGATTGCCGGGAGGTCTAGGACCAGCAAACGGAAGTACTTTTTCACACAACGCGTGATCCACTTGTGGAACTCTCTGCCACAGGACGTGGTGACTGCCAACAACCTGGATGGCTTTAAGAGGGGTTTGGATAACTTCATGGAGGAGAGGTCCATCAATGGCTACTAGTCAGAGGGCTGTGGGCCACCTCCAGTCTCAAAGGCAGGATGGCTCCGAGAACCAGTTGCAGGGGAGTAATGGCAGGAGAGAGGGCATGCCCTCAACTCCTGCCTGTGGCTTCCAGTGGCATCTGGTGAGCCACTGTGCGAAACAGGATGCTGGACTAGATGGGCCTTGGGCCTGATCCAACAGGGCTGTTCTTATGTTCTTAAGGACGTACTGGTACAGTGAGAGAGCAGCCTCACAGAACTTCCCAACTAACTGCAGCAGGGAACTGGCAACGGTTGATGCCCTCCTATTCCCCAGAAAGCCCCTCTGTGCCATCTGAAAAAAATGTCCCTGCAGTTTGTATAGCCCTTGGGGGGTTATTTTTGTACAGCACCGATGACTTTGTAGAGAAGGGGATGTCTCCAAATTTTCCACTTCCTATCTGTACCAGTGCAGTTATTTGGAAAGTTCTGTTCGGCTGCTCTCTTGCTTCACCAGTGCACCCTTGCTCTGTAGGGCAGCCAATGTTATCTTCAAAAATGCATTAGCCAAGCTTCCATTGCCAAATGAAGCCTAGCTGGAAATGGAGGAAAGTAGCTTTCATTTTCTATTTAGAGCACTAGTGATTAAACACCAGTCTCTATAGTTTCTTCTGAGACAAATGGGTGCTGGACCACCATGCCTTCTGAGTGTGATTGGTGAAGCTGTGCGACTGTATCTCACACAGTACACCTTTAGTCTCCTCGGGCAAACCCATAGGAAGGGTTCGGACCCATAAACAAGGTGAAAACAGGAGCTGCACTAGCTGCCAATAATGAATAGCATCAACAATGGCTCCCCGATAGAAGAATGGGAGAAGAACAAAACACCACCCGAAGAACTACTTAGAGAGACCACATCTTCTCAAATTGCCTTCATCTGTTTTTCAAAAGGGCATCAACATCTGCCTGCCTCATCTTAGGTTGTCCTCCTTGTGCATCCAGAGAGAGGTGGGCATCCTTTGCCCACTTGTCCAGTATGGCTGAACAAATGGAAGAAGTAACAGACTTGTGACACACTGGCTGCAGAGGTTATGAATATTTGGCCAGTTTACCTATGATAACAGACCCACCAGGGGCTTTCTTTAATGAAAAGTTGTGTTGATCAAGGCTTTCTGTCGGCAAGCCTGGCATTTGAAAAGAATGCAGTGAAGAGAGAGCCTTCAATGGGGCAGTCTGTTCTTTCATCATACAAATTGTCTGGGTAAAAGCTGATGTGCGGAGCTAATGACAGGCTTCTTACTAACCTCACTGTTCTTTCCCCTCCATTATGCTAATCAGAAACACAATTGACTTTGCTCTGGGCATACTCATACAGTTTGCTACTTTAGAATTTGGACATGTATACAGTTGTATTAAAGATACTGTGTTTATATGAATCCCAAACCTAGGTTCCCCTCCCCCCCAATTCTTTGATGTTAGAAATTGGGGTGTGTGTATCATCTTAAATTGAGAGTCCTGCTCCTTTCACGCAAATACAGATAAAAGCTGTATTTAACCTTTAGAGTTGTCTTCTCTTTGGGTAAATATGATACTAGTGGTGATTTGTGGCAGGGATGGGAAGAGTTAATAGTATGGAACTCTGATATTCTTGCAGTTCCTGTTATCAATGGATGTTTGTAGGATGGCTTTGATCTTTGCTTCTATTTTGCCATTTGATAAGTTGCCCTCTGAAACGACAGAGAATCCTGTGGCACCTTGAAGACAAGGCTGTTGTGAGGATAAACATAGCCATGAATACCACTCTGGGATGCTTGGAGGATGAGTGGGATATAAATGTAAATAAAGAATAAAATAAATTCAAGAGAAAAACACAAATCAATACATTTCACATAATTTGCAGTTTGATCCTCAATTGATCTTAATGGTGGTGATGATGAGACTAACGAGAGAAGGTGATAATTAAGGCCCAACCCATAATAGCTTTATATAGCTATTATGCCTGGAGTAAATAGGTTGTAGACTGTAGCTTTTATTTTTGAAACAAAGGTCTCCTGTGTGTTGGCATTCATCCATCATGGCATAATTTGCTCTGCTGGGCAAAATCCTGATAGGTTTACACATTTTTCTTATAATAATGACCTAAATGGGGAAGTCCTCAAAGGGCAATGATTGCAGCCATTGTTTTAGTAGCAATATAACTGTAAACATGGTTGCGATTAGTGGCAAAGATGAAAGCTGCTGAGTTGTATCTCTGTTGCATCTGATGTTTGGCCTTTCTGACATAAATCATGCG
This sequence comes from Hemicordylus capensis, assembly GCF_027244095.1. Lineage (NCBI taxonomy): Eukaryota > Metazoa > Chordata > Lepidosauria > Squamata > Cordylidae > Hemicordylus > Hemicordylus capensis. The sequence goes on along the minus strand of NC_069666.1, from coordinate 11,435,070 downwards.
TTACAGTTCCAGATGATAAGCCTTCTGGTGTCTGTTCTGTTTTTTAAAAAACTTTACAAAGCTCCTGATTTTGATATAATATTTCTCCACTCTTGGTGCCTCTGCCATGTCCTTGTGTTTTATAGGCATTTCATCTTTTCCAACCTCAGAGGCAGTGTGGAGGCTGCCACACTGGAAGTTGAAAGGGCTAATAAATACCTAAAGACTAGGAGGGGAATGTTATTGCTGGATTTTAAGATGATTTTAAAGGTTAAATAAAATTTGAATTTCTTAGTATAATTGAGATTTGAGATATAATTAAACTAGGTAAAAAGTCTCTAAATTAGACAATTCAGCAAAAGCCTGCCTTGGTCTTAGATGAAATCTTAGTGCCATTGACAACAATGGCAGAATTTTTTTTTTAAAGTTTCAAGATTACCTCCTTAAACTCTTGGAATAACAGTTGTTTTTACACTTCTGTGTGTGTGTGTACATATTCATGTGTGCACACTAGTAAATACGGTACAGCTCAAGCATAGGCAAGATTCCTGGCTATCCCTACAAATTCCACCTCCCTACTCTAAGGTTTGCTTGGATGTATGAAGCTAGAACTCCTACAAATTAATGTTCCATCTCCTTCTGAACTGGCATTCTGGCTGCTGTTATAACAGACGGTTCAGATGGCACACAGAGCCATAGTTTCCGCCTGAAGTTCCCTAGCTTCAGGAGCACATGCTCCCTCTTCTCCTGTCCACATGATCCTTGGAAGAATTTTACTTCCGATTTTGGTTAGAAACAAACCAAGGTTTGCAGTTAGTGACATATCTTAGTTCAAGCCAGCTGGTTGGAATAAACCAAATTCAAAAAGTCAGACATCACAACTAACCTTGGTTTGTTTCTAATCTCAGTTGGAAGTGGAATTCCTCCAAGGCTTGCACGGTGGGGGTGGGGGTAGAGGGGAGTATCTCAAGGACATCACACAGAACTAGGTTTTAACCATGATTCTGTGTGATGTCTGATCTGCAGACTTCCTTTCCAGGGGAAGAAGGAAGAGAAGAGTTAATTGTGTTCCATTTGCAATATCTTGGACTACGTGTGTACCAAATTCCAACTTTCTATTTATTGTGATACCACTGAGGAATGAGCTAAACAATTTGATAGCCCATCAGTTAGTCAATAGAGCTAAAATTTGCCTTATTTTAGGCATTTTCATGAAAGCTAGGAATAAACATATTGCTTGTAACAGTCACACCAGACACTAGAATGTAAAAAAAGGTTTTGAGGTTTTGTTTTCTCCCCTGAACTATTATTGTAACCTTTTCCACATTTTGGTAGTGTAGTTAAGGACTCAAAAGTTGGGTATGTCTTGCACTGAGTTCTGCTGTGATCAGGACAGTAATCACAGTGCAAATTATTTTACTTGTAGGAAAACTAATGGGATTTGAGTTTCGAAAGTCCTGGATGCCTCCTTTCTAAAAGCAGGCATGTTGATCATCAAAATCCTGATTGCTTTGTATGTATGGTTTTTTTTTGGTTTGTTTTTTTAACAGTTGTGGCTACAGAAGAAGTTGTGACTGCAGAATCTGTGGATGGTGCAATTCAGCAAGTTGTCAGCTCTGGCGGTCAGCAGGTTATTACCATAGTAACAGACGGCATTCAGCTTGGAAACCTCCATTCCATTCCTACTAGTGGAATGGGCCAGCCTATTATTGTGACCATGCCAGATGGACAGCAAGGTGAGTTGGAAAAGTAGTGAAAAGAGAACTTCAAATCCTCCTTGGGGGAAAAAAGCATATAAACATGTGAGGGCTACATCTGACCCAGTAGTTGAGTTGCCACAGCCCCCCATCGTGTTTTGAAAAAAAAAGAGACCATTACAGGGGGCAACTATCAAGTATCTTAATGCCCAATCATCAAAGCAGGAGTTCTACGAAATACAGTTATATTTTGAGCATGTGGAACTAGTGAACAAAACTAGGGCTTGTTATCCTGCTGTAACCACCTCATGGGGTGACTCAAAGATCAAAGTGGATTGTAAGAGAGTTAACAAACCCTGGCAAGATCAGAGACTCTTTATCCTATCAAAAAACTTATCAAAGAGTATCACAGCTGACCGTTAGACCACTTGTTTTTTTCCGTCTGGCTGAGCAAATACTGTATATTGTAGTATGCTCACAATTTATGCTATAGACTACACCAGGGCTTCTCAACCTTTTAAAAAAACAAATGTACCTCTTCTATGTCTAGCTAAGATTACCCCTGCTAACTTGGCAAAGAGGCACCTTTTAACGTGGTGATTCTCTTTATTTAGCAGGGGGAGAGTAACTGGCCCTCTCCACCCCCAGCACAGCACCCCTCCAGTGACTGTTGCTGGTGCCTATCTGATGTTTCTTTTTAGATTGTGAGCCCTTTGGGGACCGGGTTCCATCTTATTTGTTTATTATTTCTCTGTGTAAACCGCCCTGAGCCATTTTTGGAAGGGCGGTATAGAAATCGAATGAATGAAGGTACCTCATTCATACAAACACACATACACATATAAATGTGTGTGTGTGTGTGGGGGGGTGTACCTTAGCTGAAGACACACACACACACACACACACACACACACACACACACACACACACACTCTATGCTGTGGCTTCCTTTTCCCATGCACAGGAGCCTGTTGGGCTTTGCTGGGCCCTGTCTTTCCCTTGTCCTCCTCTCCTTGTGACTGGCTGGCTAGGTACTCAAGCTCAGCCCACCCCTCACTTAGCCTGACTGACAAGCTCAGTAGCAAGGGAAACTGGCTGATGCACAGCAAGGGGGGGATGCTGCCTGACACTCCTCCCCCTCCCAAAGAAGACTAGATAAATCCTGGCCAGATAAACCCTTTGATCAGGAGCTGAGAGCACAGCGTGCTGGTGTGTCAGAGGGCTCCACGTACTCCTTGTGAGGATTCAGAATACCCCTAGGGGTTCATGTACCCCGGCTGAAAATCTCTGGACTATAGGGTGATTATCTGCCCATGGAGAGAGCTCTGTATAATTGGCTGGCGTAACTTCCAAACTTCTTTTCTATACCCTGCACGTGAGTAGAGGCATCAGGCTAGCCAGGATTAAGAGAGTGAGGTGTTGGAGGGTGTGCCTTTGCCCCTCGTGCATGTGAATTTTCCTGCTCATTCACTGAGGTCACCACCTGAGTCCCTGCTCCCCACCTTCTTCTGCTCCCCACCTTCTTCTGCAGTGACTGCTAGGTCAGGGCCTTCCCTATAGAATACCCAGCTCCGAGACATTATCTGGCACCTCTCCTCCTGTCTTCTAGGCAGCACAGTAAAATCATTTTGTGCTCTTGAGCTCTTAGCGAGTAAACTACACCGAGGCTGTTTTCACAACCCAAAACAGGATTGAAGGGGAGTGCCCAGCCAGGCTAGGAGAACTGTGCGCACTCCTGATGGGCAGCCGTTGCAACGATCAAGTGGGGAGGAGGGGAGAGTGATCACTTGGGAGCTGTGAAGGATAGGCACAACCAACCCACATTCTGTCCCCAGCATTTTTTCGAGGGAGGATGAAAAGCCCTCCTACCCAGCTCCTGGCGCCCACACGGTCACTCTCCCCTCCTCCTACCTTGATCTTTGCAAACACACAACTGCCAATCAGGAGAGCGTCTGGCCGCCCTACCCTGGCTGGGCTCTCTTCTGACCCTGTTTTGCGTTGTGAGAACAACCCTGCTGTCTTTTCGACATATGCCATCTGCTTATCTTGCTCCTGCTGAGTCATTCAGTGCCTTGTCAGTTTTTTGGATGGATTTATATAGATTGTTGTTTGACATTGTTTTGGATTTCAAGCCACTTTGAAGACACTGCAGTGAAAAGGCATGACATCCATGGGCCCAATAACTGTCTTCCTTACCTGTCACTTGTGTGTTTTCTGTTGCTTTGAGGCCGTACAATCTTCATATTTTTGATACAAACTTATTTTACTTGAAGTACTTACAGTACCGGCAACAGACATTGCTGAAGAAACGGTCATCAGTGAAGAGCCACCCGTCAAGAGGCAGTGCATTGAGATAGTTGAAAATCGGGTGGAGTCGGCAGAAATAGAAGTAAGGCATCTGTTAGCTGAGGTGTTCTATTCCAATTTTATAAACTGAATATTTGTTTCTCTCTCTTTCCCCCCTTATAGTTATTTTTTCTTACTGCCAAGAATTTATAACTGCATTGTATGTTTTCCTCTGAAACATTTAATATAAATGTTGACTTTGAATCACATGTGGTTTGCTAGAAATTGAATCTCACCATTCTGCTGTAATGAGCCAATATTTGGTGTTAATGAAGACTCTAGCAGATAATATTTTATTTTGGTGGAAAAACTTACTTGATTATTGTTTGCCCAGAGGTAAAATGTTTTAATGCATACTATATTAATGTTTTGGTACAAGTATGTGATAGACTGTGTCAAATTAGGTTTGCTATATTACCTGAAGGCATTTTTGAACCCATACATACTCTTCTATCAGCAGCCTTACCTTCATTTTCATTCTTATTTTGATCAAAAGGCTACCCACCCCACAACTGCAGGCGTATTAAGCTGTACTTTCGAGTTTCTGTAACGCAGAGATTCTCAAACTTCGGTCCCCAGCGGTTGTTGGACTGCAACTCCCATCATCCCCAACCACAATGGCTGATGGGAATTGTAGTCCAATGACAGCTGGAGACCCACTTTGAGAACCCCTGCTGTAGTGTAATGAACACCATTGTGTGTCTTACACATTCTGAAAGGCTACATTTTGCTGACACAGTAAATGTTTCACTCACATCTTCAATTATTTCTCCTCTTAATATGGTGGTAGATAAAGTATCTTCATCCTATGAATTTTAGTGCAGGAGTTGCTTGCCTGACTTCCTATTTGGTTGTTGGGGCAAAAATGTTACAATAAAAAGAAAGATTATGTTTACGCATCAAATATCAGCCTGAACTTTGTTTACTTTTGAAAAACAAGCTTCTCAGTCCAAATGCATAATGGTCATTTATAGTCAGAATACAGTAAGAAGGATTAGTTGGATATCAAAAATACAGCTGCCCTTAAAAACATGGCTTAAATTTCATTTGAAACTTGCATTTTAAATACTCTATGAGGATAGAGTATTCCTAGACTTGGACAAGGGCAGAGTAGTCCCCTGCTTGCTCGGTGCTCAAAACTGCCAAGTTCCTGCCTTATTAAATTCTCTAAATCACCGTATATGCTACTTTTGCTTATGAAAATTTTCTAAAGCAACGTATGTGTTGCAGGCAGTGTATAAATAATAGCTGCTGCTAAATGCACCTAAAAGCAGCATAAATATCTGACAATGAAACAGGACACACGATTTGAGTCAAAAAGCCACAAGAAGGACGTTAATTCACCTAAGACCAACATAAATATTGCACCAGCTGTGTGATTTGAGTAAGAAAGCAGCAAGGAGGATAGGAATACACTTAAAACCAGCATAAATATCTCACAGTGAAGCAGGATACATGATTTGAGTCAGGAAGCGACATTTATTTGTTACAATTTTATCCCACTTTTCCTCCGAGAAGCCCAGAGTACGTGCTTGTATTTCTCCTCACAACAACCCTGTGAGGTAGGTTAGGCTGAGAGAGAAGTGACTGGCCTAGAGACACGCAGTATATACACTGGTATTGTGTATATATGAATACATCAAATATATCAAATGTATCCTGCTTCACTGTGAGATATTTATGCTGGTTTTAGGTGTACTTAGAAGCTGCTATTGTTTTTATGCTGCCCTCAGTGTACATGGCACTTTATAGAGGGAGGGTTCGGATAATTGCAAGAACATAAAACAGAGGCTCCCATGGAGTGCTGGCTCTCAGAGCGAACCACAAGTTCAGCTCATTTCGTGACGTATGAGCCCGCTAATAATAGGTGGAGAATGTCGGGTTCCTTCTGCCACCCAACTTCAGATCGCAGTTACAAACGCTGGGGAAATGTCAGAGGGTGGAGGGAATCAAACATTCTCTTCCGGACACTGGCAAATTCACACGTCACAAAATGAGCTGAACTTGCAGCTTTTGCCGGGAGCGTGCACTCCTTGGGAATCTTTGGTTCCCTCTGATGCACATTCCGTCCAAGTTTCCATAAGCAAAAGACAGGAGGGTGGAACTTGCATTCTGTATCTTGACGGTGGGAAGGATGATGCGGGGAGGGGAAGATGAGGCAAGGGAGACCAGAGATGATGGGGAGCTCATGCAGTTTCATTTAAATGGGGGGATGAGGACTAAGAGGTTAAGCCAAACGTTTGCCCGAGAAGGTGGGTTTTGAGGAGGGATTTGAAGGAAGAGAGAGAGGTGGCACCACCTGTTTGCTCAGGGTGGACTTTCCAGGCAAAAAAGAATGGAGAGAGTTGTTTAAGAGCAGGAGACCACCAGACCATCAGCAGTGTGGTCTGACAAGCAGTGATTTGGCACCCAAGTTGTTACAGTTCTTCGTTTTAGGGCACAATTCAACCTGCAGATGTGAAAGTTGTCAGGAACAGAAAAGGAGGGTGGGAAGGAAAGAGAAACCCTATGCATCCACAGCACTGGAAAACCACCTTAGGAAGGATTTCTAAAACTGTGGAGTAATCTGCTACTTAGGTTGCAATCCTAAACATACTTAGAGGAAAATCTTGTTACAGTCAGTCAGGCTTGCTTCCAAATAATTGTGGTTAGGGTCATGTAAGAAGAATAAAAGTGGATGTTTATTAGAGGAAAAGAAAAAGGGTTTTCATACTGGATTTGCTTTTGTGGTTTTTGTTTTGCATCTCATTTCAAGAAAACAGTATTTATAGCTGAGCATCCTCAGTGCCTTTTATTTAGTAGTATCTAGTGATTAAAGTGGAAACCATGGCTGAAATGAGCTTATTTATAAAAGCATGGAGTACTCTCTTCTTTGAATATTAAAAGAAGCATTTGCTTGGGTAAGGATCAGAACAAATCCACTTCCTAGGCAATTATTTTTAATAAAGTGGAAATGCTGCCTTTTGCGTCATATAAGATGGTGCACCGTCTTGTGAGTTGGCCATTTGGATTCACCAAAAATTGAATCCAAGCTATTTCATAGGACAGAGGAAATGGTCTCTTGCTTTGAACTGAAGCCTCCCCCCCCCCACCCGCCCTTCAAACTATGCAGCTATCTCTGTCATCAAATAGAAATAGAGCAGTTGGGTTGGGCCAGCAGATGACTTGCTGAACGACTGGTTTCTATTTTATTATGCAACGTACAAAATACAAACCGAAGATTCTTCTAAACAGCATACAAATAACTAAAAAGCATTTTTTTAAAAAAACCACTCTTCAGTAAAGCACGCTGTACTGTAGACAGGGCTCAAGATGTGACAGTGAAATATATATTTATATTTTATATTTTACACACACACACACGTACACATATACATATACATACATACACACACCAAAAAGCCATAAAGACCTAGGTAGGGCAGAAGGCAAGGGTTGTTGTTAATGTTGCTGCACATCCCAAAAGTTGTTTTAAAAATGTTCACTCTTCTTCAGACTTGTTCTCCTGCACTTTCACAATTCGTATATATGTACCAAGGGATCTTATTGAATGAACCTAGGGCCCATAATCTTCTACACCAGGGATTCTCAACGTTGGGTCCCCAGATGTTATTGGACTTCAGCTCCCATAATCTCCAACTAAAGGCCATTGAGACTGGGGATTATAGGAGCTGAAGTCCAGTAACATCTGGGGACCCAACGCTGAGAATCCCTGTTCTACACCATCCTCTATAACAAGGCTTAATTTTGTTTCCAGTACAGTTTGTGTTTTGTTTTTAAGCGGGGGAAATCCACCCAGACACCATTTAAAGAGCAGAAGAGTAGTGTCCTTTGCGGGGGGGACACACACACCACTTTAAATAAGAGCCCAAGGGGTAACACTCCACAATGGATGTATTCTTCATGAGAATAAGAATGTTAGTGAATACCATGCATAGCAGGTGACACCAGGCACTCTGCTACACAAAAAGCCCTCGGATAATAATGTTACGCATTGGAGGACATCCAGACTAACACTTCAGGAGCATTAGTAACAAAGTTGCTCAAACACAAGAAGGTTGCATAGCTGTGTGGATGCTCAAAGTAGCACAACCTCCTGTGCTCTCGTTGCACTTGGGCAACAAGAATAGCAAAACTGGGGCTGACTAGTGTTGTGTTAGCATACCGAGAGACGTTGCACACACTTTCGTTTGTGGAGCTGTGCAAAATTGTGGTGCTCTGTAAGACCTTCTCCGGGACAGGTACAAGATTCCAAGTAGAACTAGGAACTGGATTTCCCAAGATCCCTAACCGAGTTCTGCTAAGTCAAACAGCATAATATTGGGTGCACATCATAGATGTTTGCATGATGCCTTGTCCATGAAAGTCAACTGAGTGGTATTGGAGCCATTTGATGGAAGGCCGTTGGCCACTGAGGATGTTGCTAATGACAGCACAGAGTGGGAAAGAGAGAAACCTGTTGTGCAATGCCTTATTCAACTTGTCAATGTATCTCCCACCAGTGCAGGGACTAGTCTGGAACAGGCATTCCTTTCTTTGTGCAGCACCCTTGCATCTCGTTCTTGTGCTAATGCAACAGCATTAATCTGGATTAATATCAATCTGGATTAATATTACTGATATAACAGAAACAAAAGTGCTGTGCTGTGAGTCTCTTCATATTGAAATGGAAATGTCCTCAGTGTAAAGCCTGAAATCTTTCTTATAGTCCTCCTGCAGTAGTATTCCGCCCAAAGGCCTCCTAAATGTCTTGCCTAAAATGTCCAGCAGCTTGTTCCTAAAGAGGTAGCCCCCAGGCTGTCCATACCTCTCCAATTAGTCCTCTGGGACTTTGCCTTTTCTCCCTTCTGTCTTTCCACTCTGCTGTGCTTGTGTCTCTTTGGTTCTCAGAAGGCTGCTGTTAGTCCAATCCACACTTTCTTACACTGGAAGTTATATGGCAAAGAAGACTGGAGTACCACCAGCAGCTGAGCAATGGGTGTCTGAGACAGAGGACAGCACCCTGGCTGGCAGGTTGGGGCAGGAGTGAACTGACCTATGCCCTATTGGTATAGCTAGTGACACAGGACATATAACACCCAATAAGGCAGTTTGCACAATCACCAGTTGGGTAGGGCACATGTCCTACCCAGTTTTGGGAAGAGTGTGTACTGCCGATTTTTGATCATTTGTGAGGGGGAAGCAAGGTAGGAGATGCTGGCAGAGATTGTCTTCTAAGGGACAGCTGGATACAAGGGCTCTGTCCTACCCACTAGACAATCAACAGCTGGGAATGCACACAGCTCCCCAAACTGGGTAGAACACTTGTCCTACCCAACTGATGATCATGTGAACTGCCTTTATATATTCTAGCAGCTACTACTGTATGGGAAAGAATTTGAATTCCGCCTTTGAATTGGGGATGGGGCTAGGGCAGAGAGACCCAAGATATAAGGAGAAGGGAGAATCTTGGTAATGTGAGACAGGAACCAGCAGTTGGCAGCTTCAGGAGCACACACCCCTGGCTTACCAGTTTGGCAGGAATGTGTGAAGCCATCCAATGAGAGAGACATTTTACCCAAATAAACAGGGCTGAGGAAATCTATTAGTCTGTGACGAGTGAAAAATGATGCCTGACGAGGGGAAGAAAGTCCTGATGAGTAATGTAGCAACATAGCTTGAGGAACCATCTGATGAGTAACATATTTTGTCTGGCTGATAAGCTGAGCCAACATTTCTTCACCCTTGCAAATAAAAGATGGCGGAGAAGATCCATCCCCTACTTGCTTGTCCTTCTAATAACTCCGCATCCACTTTGACACTTGCCTGGCCATAATTCACTTCTCTCTGTCCATCGATCTCTCTTGGTTCACAGCAAAAATATAATTCATCTGTGTCTGTTTCTGATGAGCTTTCTCTGTGTTTGAATAGGAAAGAGAAACTTTGCAGAAACAGCTGGATGAGGCCAACCGAGAAGCCCAGAAGTACCGCCAACAGCTTCTAAAGAAAGAGCAGGAGGCAGAGGCCTACCGGCAGAAGTTAGAGGCAATGACCCGTCTCCAAACTAGCAAAGAAGCTGTTTGAATGGTTTGAAGCAAGAATTCTGTAAAGCCAGTTAAGAAAACCACCGTACAATCTGGACTTCCATGCCGCCCAGGCACAGACCTGAGATGATATGCTAGAGAAGATGCTACAGGTTTGAAACTGGACTTAAGCCATGAGCTCTGGTGAATTTCTTGTATCATAAAAAAGAATCCTCAGAATTTAGACATTTTGTGCAAAGATATTTAAAAAGAAATACTGTAAATAGTTGTTTTTTTACAGTTCCAAAATTAGTTGCTTAATCTTTTTGAAGAGATCCACAAACGCGCAAAGCCAATGTTTTTGTGGCATGTTTTGATTTTAGTACAAAACTGCTGAAATACAGAACAGTTTTAAGGGTGATAACAGTTGATTTAAACTGACAGCGTGAAAATGAATTATGTGACAGAATCAATTCTGGAAGCTAGCAACTTAGACCTCTGAGTAAATACATTTCCTGATGGAAACCCATTGTACAGCTTTAAGTAGTTGTCCGAGTCTCCGAAAACCTGTTTCTTTTTGTGTGTTTTTGTTTTTTTTAGAAAAGTGTAATTTTTTATATTTAATTTCTGATATATTCAAGTAGATTGACATGTATATGAAGCTGATATTTTTTAAACTTTTCAGTTTGTACATATGCTGCATGTTTTTATAATTTTCATACACATCTTACATACGTATTTTTCAGGAAAGAGGAGGGGAAATTATGAGAAAAAATGTTTAACCTATAGGTCACTTTTCGGGTAGGGTGGGGCGGGCGGATAGGAGCAAGCCAGTGGATCATAGTTGAGTTTTTATTTCTTAATTGGGCATGGCATTTCTTGGAGGAATGTAACTTGAGCAAAGTTTAAACAGCCAAAACCAGGATTGATGTACTATATGAATTGTTTGAAACAATTCCAGCTGGAGCATGAAATCACCTTTCTGATATGTCTAATAAATCTGTGCCACAGTCCAGTGAGTGGAAATCTAGGTCCAGGGTCTCTTAATTTACCCTCCCCTAAAATACCCCTTTTGCCAAGCCAGATATGCCACCACTTAACAACAGGCTGTTTACTTCTAACAGCATTGTAAACCAGATGGGATGCAATGAACCCCAAAGGACAATAGACCATGATCTTGGGGGACGGGGGGAAGAAACGTTCCTGGATGGCATCACACATCCTCCAGCAGCCTGTAAGTGGGCCGTGTGTTGGTAAAATGTTAGCAGCTGAGAACACACATCCCGCATTGGCATGACATCTGAACCAGTGTTCCCTGTAATGGAATGTACACTCTCAGTTGCTGACATTTTACCAGCACGTTTCCAGCTTACAGATTTGCTGGTGTCCATGTGAAGGCTGTTGGAAACCTATCGGCAAATGACAAGGAGCTGTGCATTAAGTGCACTTACTGGTCTAAAGCAGATATGAATGAGTCAATCGCATAAAACAATTGACGATACCTATGCATGCATTCAGTATATCGGGTATACCACAAAGATTGCACAAATGATGGGAAAGGGTGAAGAAACTACATGACAAGAAAGCGTCCAGATTTATATAACTTGGCATATAACAGATTCACGTCTCTGCTTAAAAAGCAAGGCACAGGTGTTCATTTTTTCAAAGTGAACGGGGAGATGAGGTTAAGTGGAAGCCAGAGAGAGAGCCACTCTGTACCTGGGTCTCTCCTTATGGGATTGTGGTCCTCATGGACTAACAGTACCCTGATTGCCTGAACATCTGGTTCAGTCTTCTTCAGCAAGCTCTACTGAAGTGGACAGGAATCATATGGGGTTCTGAGCCACTCTCATCCAGCTGAAGCACAGGTGAGGTTCCACCCTTGCATTTACTCCTGCTTCACTCCTCCTGTGATCTCCACCCCTGTTCACTTCAGTGGAGTTGCAGAGGGCGGTGGGGGGGCATGCTTTATTTTTAACGTTTTAATGTTTGTGACCATTGACTCCATACAGCAGCTTTCTCCACAAGACAAAACGAAATCGACATGGCCCTCATCATGAATCCTAGGAATAGATTACTGCATTTAAAATAAGCAACCCAACAGCAACCCTTTGGGTTTGTTTGCTGGGTTGAATCTGTCCGTTGTTTCTTAATACTCTGACCGTGTTTTGGTTTCTGCAGTAATCCAAAATACCACACTTGGGAATTTCCAGCATATAATGCTTTAGGTCTTAAGTGTTGTGATAGCAGTGAATAGGAGGGCAATGCTAAAAGCAATCAAATGTATGAGAAGTTCCCAATGGACAGAAATAGTAGAGCTGTTCTCACAACCATTACTAGGGTAGGGGAAACCTCCTCCTATTCCGGAGCTGGGTGGTGCGTTCCTGGGTTTTGATAGCCTGTGCGGGGAAAACAAGGTTCAAGGTCGTGTGGTAAAGAACAGCTGAGTAGCAAGATTTTTCCTCCTACCTTATTGAGCAGCTGGCTACAGCAAACCTCTGACCCAGCTGCTGCTCACCACATAATCACAGAAGGAGCCCCCGACTTTGGTTTTCCTTTGCAGACGATCAGAAAACGGGAGTTGCGCCCAGATCGTGAACTCGAAAAGGAGGCTTCTCTTTCCCTAGTAATGGTCGCGAGAACAGCTCCAGTGTGTGTGAGGATTGGGAGGCCAATCTTTAGCACCCCCCTAGGCAGTAGGTAGGGTTAGTCAGTACTAACTGGGATTAGTGGTGAAACCGATGGGACTGAATGAGAGCCTCAAAACCCACACCTGGTTGACGCATGCAGGAGAATGAGGTGGTAAAAGGAATGGGGCCACTTCCAGTGGGAGGCGCCATTTCTGAATGCTTCCACATGTTTTTTTGGTGGTTTTTTTTAAAAAAAAAATCTCCCTGCAGGAAGAAAACTAGCAGGATAGCAAAAATGGTTCTAGCCCAGCCTTCTCCCTGATGTGCTAGTTTCTACTTGCAGGGAGGGCTTTGTTAGTTAGTTTGTTTGGCAGTATTCAGAAGTGTGATTTTGCCCCCATCTGCATTCTCCAGTGGTACAGTCCTTTATCATCTGATTCTGCTGCAAATGTAAACCAGCCATAGTGGCTGGACCAAGCATAAAATCCAGTCATTTGTGGCTTCTAGACCTTCACTTAGACCACACTGCCTTAAAAATTTATTGAGTGCTGTACTGCATTACACTTCAAACTACTGTGCAGCTCCTTTATTTAAAAGTTATACCTTGTCTTTGATTTGTGCTTTGCCGTGTCTATGTTTCAGTGCTTTTATGAAAATGTATAACTTTATAAATTCTCAAGATTACCTATTCAAAATAATTGCCCTTAAAACTGTACTCTGGCCTACTTTTCTATTTACAATTAAATATCTTTTCCACACATGTGGTGTTGGTTTACTTTTTTTTTGCTTTTTAACTGCCCTAGCAATGTGTATTTGTTTTGTACCATCAGCACATGTTCTCTTTCTCCTAACCCAGTTACATTTCAGAAAAATCAAATTAAGAAAAACATTTCATTAAAGCAATAGGGGGCAGAGGACAGAGTGGAGTCTTCTTTAAGGATGGGACCACAGCAAGAAGGTCCCAGGTTCCCTCCTTGGCAGCATCTCCAGGTAGGCCTGGAAGAGACTCCTGCCTGCAGTCTTGGAGAGCTGCTGCCAGTCTCCCCTCTCTGGCGGTGGCAACTGGAGCAACGCTGGGGCTATCAGCTTGGGCCAGCATCTTCTACCAACTGAGAGGCGCTCCTGTGCAGTTGAGAGATTGCCGCACGCCTGTGGTTAAAAACTCTGAAACTGAAGAGTACAACTATGAATTAAACGCCTGATTAAACAGGTATGTTTACAGATTGTTCTTAAAAACATCCAGAGGAGGGGAAGACAAGACTACTTTTGTTAGGAAGCACAATTCAACGTCACAGGGCAACCCTAGAAAAGGCCTAGTTTTGAGTTGCTGCCAGTCAAAACCAGTGGCCACCGTAACCAAGCCTGATATAGGCGGTGGGGTTCATGAAGACGAATTCCTTGGATCCAAGCCATTCGGGGCTTTATAGGTAATAGCCAGCACTTTGTATTTCACCTGGATACTTATTTGCAGCCCGTGTAATTCTTTTAAAACTGGTGCAATATGATCTCAGCGGCAGTTTCCGGACTATGCACAAAGGCAGCCCAACGTAGAATGCATTGCGGTAGTCAAGTCTGGATGCTACTAGCTGTAAGAGATACCGCTGTTAATTTGGAAATCCGGTCTGAGATAGTTTCTTCTTCATATTCAGGCATCTTTTATTATTTAGAATTATATTATTTTTCATCTTCAGCTTATGAGACTAGCTATCTATTGCGGGCTGAAGTGCAATAAGCAAAGAAGACTGTATTTTGTGGGGCAAAATGTGCAGGCCCTTTGAGTAGGATGCAATGTTACATATGACGTTCTTACACCACTGTGCAATACTTCGGTAACTGGCAAAGTTCTATTCTGGTACTGTTTATGCGTCCCCCAAGATTTGTGTTTTGGGAGGTATATAAATATGTTCCCAACCCCACCTGCTGCCAGGGATTGACACTTGGATCTTCAGCAAACAAAGCAGCTATTCCATCACTGGGCTGTGGTTGCTCCTGGTGGACATACAAAGCTGCTTCCTTCTGAGTCAAGACCGCTGGTCCGTCTAGTTCAGTATTGTCTATCCTGACTTCTCCAAGGTTTCAGGCAGGAGTCTATCTCAGCCCTACCTGGAGATGCCAGGGATTGAACTTGGGACTTACCAGCTCAGCTGTAGACCCGATGCTCTACCACTGAGCTACGTCCCCATCTTCTAATTGATCCAGTTAGCAGGAGTCCCATATATATGGAAGCAATGACTGTTTAAACTAATAACAAACATCTGTTATACCTGCATGCTAGAAGCATTCATTACCATATGGAGGTTTCCCAGAGCTTTGCCCGCACAGCTCTTCTTAACAATTAGCATTAAATACCACCTCTATTGAGGCAGTTTTCTGTGAGTAAATACGATGTCCACCTTTGCCTGCAGTACATTCATTTCAAGGGCAAGGTAGCTATAACAGAACTGTTATTTACCTCAAGTAATATTTGCTAAGCCTGCAAATATCTTCTTTGTTCCCTTTCTGAACAAGGCTTGCTTATTTGTTCACTCCACTGATGAATGAAGAATGACTGCTTCGTAGCATAGACAGCTATCATGGAATCAGGGAGACAAGACAACTTTGGAATCAGAGAGGCAAGACAGCCGTCATGTCAAGTGTTTGTTACGTCAAGTGTTTGAAACAGGAACGAGCCATTCTTTCCTGTTTGTTCTTCCAAATTGAAATTGTAATTTCAGTCAAAGACTAGCTCTTGCAAAGGGGAAGTACCTCTTGTAAATAGACCTACAATGTCTTTTGACTTTTGTATGGCTCATGTTGAGGATGTGAACCTAACAACCAGTCTAGAGCTGGTTAACCAAGCCAAACCTAACCTAATCAGTTAACCTAACCAAACCAGTTGGTTAACCTTGGTTAACCAGTTGATTAAACTTGGTTAACCTAACAACCAGCCCAAGAATTGGACATCCAGTCCAGGATAGAGGGAATGTATCATCCTGGGAAATTTGAGCTGGAAGATTGCTAGGAATTTGAGCGGGAAGATTACTTTAATTAATTTTATAAATTTCCCCAGTGCTTCTCTTCAGGCAATTCAATTCAATTCAAACTTTATTTCGGTCATCAATTAGCAAAATGAAAATAGCCAATACCTATTTACCTCGTTGTGACAGCTGTTCAAAACAGAACAGGACCGTATTATTCCAATTAACCTCAGAAACAGACCAAAAAAACCCACAACCCGCCCATACCTCAAAGACACTACAACACTTAAATTCAGAAAGCATTTTTAATAATCCCACAACGGACTCTGTTTGCCACTGCATAAAATCTAACAACATTACAAGTGATTATTTGATTCTGGTCCGATAAAAGGAAAAACAACATAAAAATCTTCACCCAGAAAACTTTGATATAAAAGGATAAATGAAAATTTCACGTAATTCCTTATAAAATAAGCAGTATAACAAAACATGCTTTACTGTCTTGACTTCCCCCGAACTGCAAGGACACAACATTCCTCCCATCTAGTACTGCAGAGGGATGTACATCAAAGTGGACTTGAGAGAACATCCTATGGTGTTGTAATGCCATGAGAGAGTTAAGATAATCCAGTGATTTACTGTTACAAATTAATCTTTTATATATAGTGTGGTGAGGAATGGAACCCACATCCTTTTGCCTTTCTGCATCTAGAATGTGCCGTTCTAAGGACAACCTAACTTTCTCATCCCCCCAAGGGGTCAAAGATTATGTAGAAAACCCACATACTTATGCTATTAGGCTTTCTTCCATGCAGATTGGATGTTTTCTACATGGGTGAGCAGGACCGAACACACTGGATGGAAGATCAACTTCAGCCTGAATTTTATAAGCACTATCCACACCCTGGTTTCAACTTTTGGAAGCCCGGCTTCTAGTCGTAAATATGCATTAAAATCATTTCCCAGGATTTTAACTGAAGCTTGAATTTTAATGTTTTTACTTACTGAGATTGTTTTAATCTGTTTTATGAATTTTAACTATTTTAACTATTTTATATATTTTTATGTTTTTAACTGAGAATGTTTTAATCTGTTTTATGAATGTTAACTATTTTATATACTTTTTATATTTGTTATGTTTTTAACGTTTTCACTGCCTAGAGATGTCTATATCAGGTGGTATAGAAATGCAATCAATAAATACAATAAAATAAAATAGAATCACAGCAAGGGACTTGAAATATTTTGATTGTATAACTTCAAGCTCTGATGAAGAGGGTATGGATTGAGCTGTGCTCCATATATGAGCTGTGACAATGATTAACTTCATAGAATTTGATAGCTGCTGGGATAAAGAAACTCTCTCTTGAGCAGAAAATTCTCAGGATAGCCCCAACACTCCTGTAAGCAGATTAAGATCATACCTGCCAACATATGAAAATAGGGACATGTTGGCAGATATGATTGAGATGCATAATCTATCTCAGCTGAGCATTTACTGTGGCCTGAAATACTATCCCCAAGTACTTAAAGGACTTTACTTATCCAATCTTAATTCCCTTCATTGGACCAATTTCTCAGTACCGCCATTTTTGTGAAGATCATCACAATACTGACCATGACATCCCAGTACCAAGCCTGGTAGATAATAACCAGAATTTTGCATTGCCCCCAGAAATGGGTCTGCAGCTACTGTCAAAAAGAAGTGACATGCTAAGGACAAATAGCATCTGTTGCAACCAGATTTAATCTGTCCTGCTGAATGAAAAAAAAACATTGGATTTAAAATAAGTGCTTCTTTTTGATTGGACTGCATGCACAGTCTCTCCATGGAAAAAATGGTCCCAGAGGGATGCAGAATATAGCATTTAAAAGATCATTGTTTACATAAGTCTGTAATTTGGAGTTTGGGGCTTCCTCTTTTTCCTTGCAATTTTCCACCTTTGATCTGTGTTTTTTTCTACATCTACATCTTTCCCCCATAAGTAAAGCCCGTTTGGAAAACAAAATGGCATGTTCTAACTGCAGCCTTCTTGCCCTTCTGTCCTCAATCTCTTGCTCTGAATGCCTCTCTCATCAAAATTTCCTCTCCCCTATGATATCTGACCCTATGATATCAAGCCCTATCAAAACATCAGAGTCCTATCTTCTGTCTCTTCTCAAGTATCTAAAGAAAACAGAAGGCATCACATAACTGACAACCGAAACTGAGATACTGCAGACTTCCTTGCCCGGAGACCACCATTTTAACTCTCCCTTTCTTGCTTTATATGTAAGTTGTTGTAGAGAAGGAATTCAATGAACCCATTATAGCAGCATCAAGCAGGTATGGGGAAGACCTAAGAATATCAGTCTACCGATCGGAGGAAGCCAGAGCAGAGAGAAATATGACAAGAGTGGGGGGAGACACAGAGGAAGACCCTTGCTTACTCTCTCCATTCCGAATGCCCTGACGGGTCTATAGGATAAAAGGTGTAAAGATCTGATGCAGCTGGATCTGGGTCTCCAACATTAAAAACTAAGGATATAGCTGGGAGGAGGTATGGACATGGGGTGACCGTCTGACTAAAGAAGCATTTGTGGAATGACCTAGTGCAAAGTAGTTGGCGAGCTACTTGGAACATAGGAAGCTGCCATAGACTGAGTCAGACCATTGGTCTATCTAGCTCAGTATTGTCTTCACAGACTGGCAGTGGCTTCTCCAAGGTTGCAGGCAGGAATCTCTCTCAGCACTATCTTGGAGATGCTGCCAGGGAGGGAACTTGGAACCTTCTGCTCTTCCCAGAGCGGCTCCATCCCCTGAGGGGAATCTCTTACAGTGCTCACACTTCTAGTCTCCCATTCATATGCAACCAGGGTGAACCCTGCTTAGCTAAGGGGACAAGTCATGCTTGCTACCACAAGACCAGCTCTCCTCCTCCTTGCCCTAAGGCTGTTTTCCAGACTAGTGTTGTGCTACCACAAGCATGCTTGCACTTGCACAACAGTTGCGCAACCGCGCCATGCCTCATCCGATTGAAAGGGAACAGAGCTGCAGCTTTGTGATAGAGCATTTTGCTTTAATTACTCCAAGCAGTCCCCTTGACATTAAAAGTACAAGTTAGGCATTGCCTAGCATGTCCCTTTAACTTAATGGGACTTCTTGGAGTAATTTCCCTCATAACGTCAGCCATTATCTGCAAGAGATAAACAAATATATGAGGCCATACAACAACCTGTAACATATCATTCCAATGTGCTATAAATAACACCCCATGAGTGGGGCCCAGGCAGAGCCACTCTTATCCCTTTACTTCTGAGATTAAGTCCAGGGCCTCCACACACACCCTGGGCTCCCCCAAATCCTCTTTCGTCTGTCTCAGCGGGTGTGGTCATATTAAAAATGTGTTCAAAATACTGTGTTCAAAATACTGTGTGTGTCATGGTGTATGTGTGTGCAGGGGGTTAATGCATAACTTGCAGGGGAACAGGCAGGCTCCAAAGGCTTTTAGGTCCAGGCTCCAAGATAAGGTAGGTGCACCTCTGTGTCCAGGGCAATTGCCTCCTGTTCCCCCCCCCCTCAAAAAAAAAAAAAAAAAAAAAGACCTTGGCCAGGGGCATCAAGAAGTCAAGCTTTCTGTTGGAGCCTCCTTTGCCTCAGTGACACCTATGCAGTCTTCTCTCCTTCTCCGCAGTAACTGTGACCACCCAGCCATCTTCGGTAATTCTAATTACTAATACTAGGTAACACTAATTCTAATACTAGGCAGCACTAGAGGTCTCTAGGCCAGACCATCAGGGATATAGGCAGAGAGAAAGCTCAAAGAATAACTCCTCACCTAAAATTTGTAGGGGAGGAGAAAGACACTTTGTGTGGGGCACCGAAGATATGTAAAATAGAGGGACCCCTCAGATACTTGGGAAGGGACCTGCCTCCCTGGAGCACCATGTTGCATGACAGGCTGTTAACAAAATTACGGGACTTAATGGCAGACATTGTAGCCGGATTCGGACGTAACGGGGAACCGGAGGCAGAGCAGCCAGAGGTCCCCAAACCTCAATGTCCAAATGTGGGAAACTACAGTTCGGACCCTAACTCAACCTGAGGGTTCACTTGCCAAACTCCAATTTGAACCCTTGGGTTGAAGTGAGGTTCACTACTCAGGCCTCCGGTTTGCGGCTGCGTTCATGACATCCAAATTCAGCCATGGAGGCAGCCTTCCCAGGGACCGGAGTTGAGGGAAGGAAGCCCCTCCCTCTCCCCATCCTGACTGGCTGATGTGGCTGTCCATCAATCAAAGGAGGAAGCCCGGACAGGTTCGGACAGGTAAGTGGGTGGGTGGGGGGTGGAGTGGAACCATTGAGGACTTCGGTTGAAAAGTGTTATATAAATATTTGCAGCATTCCTTGTGCTTCTTACAAGCTTTGCAAGGTGTGTGAGGAGAATAATCTCCGGCTTTCTTCTCTCCACACTCCATGC